>NC_080594.1:113760411-114378911 GCF_027887145.1 Ammospiza caudacuta
ATAGCACACTTAATGTATCACCCCTGCATGTTCCAAACTGTAACTTCCTTAGATTTAAGTTCACTGTTTCTTAATGTAGAGAAATTTATGAAATTCCATGGATGTCAAATGTAGAATATATGTAGCAATTTCTGAAAAGCAGTGCCATAACTCAGTCCCTGATTTCTTATACATAAAAAAACTAATAATAAAAATTAATCTAAAGAACTTTGATTATTATTTGTTCCTCCTGAAGCCTCCTTAGTGTTAGCTCTCTGAATTGAAGTTCTTAGTAATTGTTTCATAATAACACAAATTAAAAACTTGCTTAAATAAAAGGGAAAATTTCCAGTTCATTGATTTCTGCTTCTGGCTCTGCTCCATGCTATTGATACCTTTTTTGCAATTTTACTAGATCAGGTCTTAAAACATAGTGAATCATTGCAGAATTAATTTTTTCTCATATGTCGTTACCTGATTTTTAAACTAAATAGTGTGCATTAGGAAGTGTGCATTTCTTTGTATATAAAATGGAAACAATGCTTGGTTTTTTTGTGTATTTGGATTTGATTGGTCTTGATTCATTCAAACTTACTAAGATATCATGGAGCTGATTATGAGTGGACTGATGATGTAAATGAAGTTCTCATACGTGTGATATATACATGTATAATGTGCATATCCAACTTTGTACTTTTTACTGAATTGTAACTCTGGCTGTGTATTAGACAGTGCTGTTAATTGTCTCTTTGTTTTGCTCAAGATTTTTATTGAAGGATGGCCAGCTGTGGCTCTGTGCCCCTCAGGCGAAGCAGATATGGAAGTGTTTAGCAGAAAATGCGGTTTATCTTTGTGATCGCGAAGCCTGTTTTAAATGGTATTCCAAACTAATGGGGGATGAACCAGACTTAGACCCTGACATTAATAAGGACTTCTTTGAAAATAATGTGCTTCAGCTGGATCCTTCCCTATTAACAGAAAATGGAATGAAATGTTTTGAACGTTTCTTCAAAGCTGTGAACTGTCGAGAAGGAAAGCTTGTAGCAAAGAGACGAGCCTATATGATGGATGACCTGGAATTAATAGGATTAGACTACCTTTGGAGGGTGAGTTAATTGAAGGAAGCATCTGAAAGGTTAACTGCTAAGACTTTCTCGGTCTCTTTATGCTTTTAGTAATGTGCCATTTATTAGTAATGGACTGAAATTACAAAAATCTGCTTTTTCCAACTAAATTCATGGCTTTTGACTCCACTGCCTTCCCAGCAAGTATGCAAGTTGGTAACTTTGCAGACTGATGTTAAATGGAAAGTTATTTGAAACATAAGTACATTTATGTATGCACATGAAATTAAAAATTTGTCAGTACTATTGAAGAAGAGAAGATCCTTCCAGGTGAATTATCTGTAGAGTTCTCTTTTTTTTTCACATGCACATTATAATGAAGCTTTGTTTCCTGCACTTCATTAAGCTATTCCATGGTATTCCTTCTAGTGTGATAAACTGGAGTGATTCTAGATCAGACCAAGTGATTGCTGATTTGATTCTTCCTCCTATAACCACAACCTTTTGGCTAAGTATGGTGGTTTTCTAGGATCTATAGATTCCATATAACCATCTGTTCTCTATGTATAGAACCTTCCTTTTCAATAGGAAGGTTGAAGCTTCCTGAAGCTTGCCAAATCTGTTGGTGAAAACCATCAGTATTTAAACTGTAACCTAATTTTTTCAGAGTATTTCTAGTTCTCAAGAGCTGCATTAGAGCCCACTATGGTGCCCTGTGACATGATTATCATGGCTGTGTTTGTAAAATGTGTACAGCAGCAGTCTTCAGTAATTTTGGTTGTGGCTTTTTGAAGGGTTGGGTATTTTAATCCTGGTGATAATAGTTAAAACCAAAGTAGATCTCAATTTTTATACAACTAAGTTCACATCATGTTTGTGAACAGAGTCGCCACAGAATGTTAGCATGTTTTAGTTTGGGGAATCAACTTACTCTGATCAGCAAAACTCATGAGGGTTGCCTATAAAACCTGCTGTCAGACCTGGTGACTAGTAATTAAAGTTTAGATTATCAGGTTAGAAGCAGAATTCATTTGCTTGTCTCCTTTCCACCCATTCAGAGCCATTTAAATACTTTAAAATTCTGTCTTGTGATGCAGATTGTTGAGGTGTCTGAAGAAGTTTTCTTATTCTCTGAAACAAGAGAAAATTTGGAATGTTATGTGAACATGAACATATAAACACTGCTTTTACTCTGTTTATAGAACATCAGCCTTTTTTGCCGGCTCTGAACTTCAAAGCTAATTAATTATTAATTTTTCCTCATATAATCATCTTGAGCCTAAGTTTTATTGGTTGTGTTTTCTAACTAAGTGTTTTAGTCCCTTTCACCTCATAAAATAATTAGACATGTTGTTGTGTTGAGATTCTTATGTAGCAGTTTTGGTTTGCATTTTTACACCAGCAAGTTTAAAGAGATGTAAATGCTTTTTTTTCAATTGTGCCAGGTTGTGATTCAGGGAAATGATGACATTGCAAACCGAGCAATAGACCTTCTTAAAGAGATCTATACTAATCTTGGCCCAAGGTTACAAGTTAATCAGGTAAGAAAAAACAAGAAGAATGAATGGAATAAAAATAAAAATAGTCTTTAAAAATAGTTTTCAAATAATAGTCTTAAACATCAGTTTGGTGATATTTTTGTAGTTGAAAGATTTGAAAACAGGAAATAGTTTCTGTGTTTAGTCGGGTGAGTCCAACCATCAAATTATGGGCAGATGCAGAACTAAAGTTTTTTCTCATATTTACAGACTGAACTCTCATTAATTTTTCCTACTAAGTTCATCTGCTGTATTTGCTCTTATTACTCAGAAAACAGTTAATGTCATAAGAGGAAGGTCTTTTGTTGCACTGCAAATTGTGGCACTTACTCATATGAGTATGTTCAGGGGCTGGGTCTGTGGGGTGTTGTCACAAGCTAATGTAATCTTTTTTTTCTGGCATGCCCCTTACAAAGGGTCACTGAATTTCTGTGTAGTAGTCACGCTGAGGTCTAGCAAATCAGATGTTATCTCCCTGCATTAATATTTGCCAGGAGATGGTTCAGTGGACAGAGAAGAGATGCTGGGTTTCTGTAAGGGAAAGGGATTTCATCCACAGGGTCCTTGTCAGGCTTGGGTAGTGGACCCTTGAGAACCTTGTGAAGTTCAATAAAGCCAAGTGCAAGGTTCTGCAGCTGGGTTGGGGCAATCCCAGGCACAAATACAGGCTGAGAGATGAACAGATCAAGAGCAGCCCTGCAGAGAAAGACTTGGGGGTGTTGGTTGAGAAGAAGCCCAACATGCACTGGCAGCCCACAAAGCCACCGGTGTCCTGGGCTCCATCAACAGCAGCATGGGCAGCAGCTCCAGGCAGGGGGTTCTGCCCTTCTTGTCTGCTCTGGTGAGACCCCACCTGCAGTGCTGCATCCAGCTCTGGGATTCCTAACATGGGAAGGACATGGAGCTGCTGGTGAGAGTCCAGAAGAGGCCATAAAAATAGTCAAGGCCCCTTCCAACCCAAACCATTCTGTAATTATGTGACTGCACAAAATTAGTGGAGGAACATTGTCCTTTGGACAATCTCCAGTTGATAACTTGCCAGATGTATTTCTAAAAACTGATATTCTACTTGTCTTCAAAAACATTTTCATAATCTTCAGAGCTGCCAGTCTGCCAGGTCCAGCACAGCTGCTCTAGGTGGTGAATTCACAGCCATTCAAGCTGTATTTTCCTGCAGTGGCAGATGGCTGAAGGCTTCTCTCTTGCTGTAGGTCTGGGCTTACTAAGCGTGCATTGATCTGTCCATCTGCACATGCTTAGCTCTGACACTTCCAGAAGTGCTGGATTTACATGCTCACAAGAGTTCTTTAACATAGTCTGAGAAAAGGAGAAAGTGAAAGTTCAATTCAGTGTTTTGGGTCCAAATTTTCACTTTTTCTATATACAGTACAGTTATAGCTGCTGATAACGTGAGATTATTGAAGTGCACACTAATTTAGAGCTATCTATTGGTGGGAGTTGCTGGAATAAAACAGGTTTCTTGAATAACTTACCTGGTTTGGTTTTGGGGATTTTTTTTTTCCTTTATCATTTTGTCATTCTTCTGAAAAGATGGATTCTAATATGTCTTGTAATTACACCAATTTCTTAATGTAATTAGGTAGTGATTCATGAAGACTTCATTCAGTCCTGTTTCGACCGTCTAAAAGCCTCCTATGATACTTTATGTGTGTTGGATGGAGACAAAGACAGCATCAACTGTGCAAGACAAGAAGCAATAAGGATGGTGAGAGTGCTGACTGTTTTAAGGGAGTATATAAATGAGTGTGACAGTGATTACCACGAAGAGAGAACTATTCTACCTATGTCAAGGTATGTGTGAAAAAGCAATATCATTATTTTGATTTCTGTTAAACTAAACCAGTACTATTATCCTTGGCATTTTTACATTCTAAAGGGTTTCTCTTCAGGAAATGGTTTCACAGTGTTTCAGGATTCCCTTTTCTTTGCTAATGTATGAAACTGTATTTAATTTAAGTTTTTTTGCAAGATCAGGCAAATACAAGTATATATGAAAGGGGCAGCAGGCCTAAAAATAAACTTGGTGGTTTCTTGTATAACTAGCACAACGTACCTTGAGGCTCAATTGTTTTGGATACAATTCTTTATTTCAGATAATTACTTAAAAGCATTACTGTTCTTTACATTATCATTGGCAAAACTTTTTGTTTCTCATAGTCTTATTATACAAAAACATGTTGTAAATGTATATATTCACCTTCCAGAATTGTTTGTATATATCTCAGTCCTACTTTGCAAGATTAAATTTTTAATTATTTTTAAGTGAAATATTATATAACCTCCTCACAAAGAGGGGAAGAACAGAACCAGTACTTTGAAGTATATTTATTTTCTGTACACCTTCACTGTTCTTATACTTGTCCTTGAGTGAAAACTTAGCTTAAATCCTTGGTGTCTCTATGGATTTATGATGCAGCTAACATATTTTCAAACATGGTGGAGGTTTTTCATCCACTTACTTTAAATGACCTTTTTGTCAAAAAAATTGAAGCAATTTCTGTTTCTTCATGGTGTATCAGTAATTTGCAGTGTTGCTGCAGCTTTTTTGCTGCATATATTGATTGACTGATGAGTCCTAACAAAGTTTTCTTTTTGATTGTGCATACATCTTTTTTTTATGGGCTGCTTATTTGATTAGACTAATCTTTCACTGGCCTTGTTAGCAAGGAGCTTTATGAGGAGTTTTTGCCTTTTGTTACATGGGATTAGTTTGTTGGGCTTATCTGGGCACATCTTTCCTAATGAGCTCTCTGCCATTCTGTGGAGTGTGATCACTGCTAATGTGAAACCATTTCTTCCTTTTTTGACCACTTCAAACTTTCTTGAAAAGATTGTGATTTTAAAAACTGGAGTTCTACCATAAAATTTATAACAGTTTTTGACAGAAGGCATTAAGGCTGATTTTGACAGAAGGCATTAAGGCATTGGCAACCTGATGGATTTTTCTGATCTTGGTGTATTTAAAGCTTGAGTTGCTCTGCAAAGAGCAAAATGTCATTGCCAGTCTGACTGATTAAGCTTTGTTTGTGCTTTATGATCAGGAAGTTACAAGACAGAGAAGAGATCTAGAACTTTATAAGAGACTTCTAAAATTTCTGTCAGTGTTCATAACCTGATTGTAAATTTGACCATATGATTAATGCATTTGTACTAGTGTGGCTTCTTCAAAGATTCTGTGTATGTTGTTGCCACAGTTGCTGGGGCTTTCACTAAATCTTACACTGGAAAATACCACATAAAGATTTGATGTTGAAATGCCAGCTGCAAAAAATATGGGAAGAAAAAGAATTTATTTCATGAGGACAAAAATAACTTTCGCTTTTCTGTTTATTTTCAGGGCTTTCCGTGGTAAACATATCACACTTGTGGTTCGTTTTCCAAACCAAGGCCGGCAGGTGGAAGATTTGGATATTTGGTCTCACACGAACGACACCATTGGCCAAGTGCGGCGCTGCATCCTCAATCGCATTAAAGCCAACAGCGCACACACAAAAGTAGAGCTGTTCATTGGGGGTGAGCTGGTGGATCCTGCAGATGACAGAAAGTTAATTGGGCAGCTGAATCTCAAGGATAAAACGGTAAGTGTTGCAGGCTGGGTATTTACATCAATTCAGATGTTCCTTCCCTTTTGTAAATGCTTGAAAAATATCGTGCATGGCGTCATTTATTTTTGTGAAATAATTCCATTCTTTCTTCTTATATTATGCCATTAACATTTTATCAGATGCTTATTTGGTAAAGAATCTTAATTTTTGGAGATATTAAAACTGTAATTGTGTTTTTCAGCTAATTACAGCTAAGCTTACACAGATAAATTCTAATATGCCCTCAAGTCCAGATAGTTCTTCTGACTCTTCAACTGGTTCTCCGGGCAATCATGGCAATCACTACAGTGATGGTCCAAATCCAGAAGTTGAAAGCTGTTTGCCTGGAGTGGTAAGCATGTTCTGAAATTACCAGTTCAAACATGGTTTTTCTTACACTTTGTCTTGGCTAACAATTTTTATTTATATATTTTTTTAATTTGCTTATTTTAAGATCATGTCACTGCATCCTCGATACATCTCTTTTCTTTGGCAAGTTGCAGACTTGGGCAGTAGTCTAAATATGCCACCTCTTAGAGATGGAGCTCGTGTTCTTATGAAGCTCATGCCACCAGGTAAAACTTAACTTGATCCTTTTTTTCATCTTGTAATATGCTGTAAAATAATATCTCATCTGATACATAAAAGTGAAGATAGGGGAGTATTTTCTACTTTCTGGTAATGTATTGGTACTGTAATTCATTACTGTTATCCTAATTAGGGCTGTAAAAGATTTCCCAAGTAGTTATTATCTGCTATATGAAGCTGCATAGTTTGCAGTTGGTACTGGGGTTAATGCCACAGTGTATTGAAAATGGGGAGCATTGTATTCTAAGGTGTTTTTGTAGCACTGCTTTAATAGGAGCACTTTTGACTGTAATAATCATTGGGGAACACTCTGTAGTCTGATTTTGTCTGTAAGTTTTTGCAACAGTTCTGAGACACTTAAAATTTTTCAGATTTATAATTATAAATACTGGCCTGTTGTGGAGTACTTTTGCTGCAAAATGCTTATAAGTTGTGTTTTTATTGCAGATAACACTACGGTCGAGAAACTAAGAGCAATTTGTTTAGATCATGCAAAGCTTGGGGAAAGCAGCCTTAGTCCATCCCTTGATTCTCTGTTCTTTGGTCCTTCTGCCTCACAAGTGCTGTACCTAACAGAGGTTAGTGATGCTTTGCCTGTTCTTAAAAAATTGTCAGTTCTCTCTGTGGCAGTCCTGTCTGTAACATTATGGAAGCCTAAGATCAAATTCTGGTTTGAAATTAACAATTGAAAATACTGAACATAAACGTGTATGACCAGTGCTGTCAAAGCATTGCTTGTGTAGTATTGCTACAAATTCTCATGGTCAGTCATTCTGTGTCCAAGCTGGTGCATTTCCATTAGTTAACTCTGTATTTTCTTCTACAGGTAGTTTATGCCTTGTTAATGCCTGCCAGTGCACCTCTGGGAGAAGATGCCAGTGACTTCCAGTACAACTTCCTGAAAAGTGGTGGTTTGCCTCTTGTGCTGAGCATGCTGACCAGAAATAACTTCCTGCCAAATGCAGATATGGAAACTCGAAGGGGTGCCTACCTTAATGCTCTAAAAATAGCCAAATTATTGCTAACAGCAATTGGATATGGCCATGTTCGAGCTGTGGCAGAAGCTTGTCAGCCAGTTGTGGAAGGCACGAGTACAATTTCACCGGTAATATAAATCTTCCTTGCTGCAAATAGCAGTGTGCTCTGTGTTTTATCATGTGTGCAGCAGCATCTCCTTACTTCTCACTGACATTCTGTTCTTTGAGTGCATTGCACATCAAGGACTCAGGGTACTTTCAGATAATGTTTTGCCATTCTAAAAAAGAGATCAACTTACTAAACAAATCCTATTTCTTGGTGACTTTAAAAAGTTAGCACTTGCTCTGTGTATGATTTTCAGTGGTTTGCATGATTGTCAGTACAGGTAACTTCTCATTTTTAACTCTATTCATCCTTCTGGACAAAGTGTCCAGCACACAGCAGGATAAACACATCATGTGGTGTGTGAGCAGCTGGCTCACAGGCTGGGCACAAAGGGTTGTAGGGAATAGTGACAGAGTGGTGACCTGTCACAGTTGGGGCTCTGCAGGGCTCCATCCTCAGCCCTGTGCTCTTCAACATCTTCATAAATGACCTGGATGCAGGACTGGAAGGGATGCTGAGCAAGTTTGCAGATAATACAGAACTGAGAGGAGCTGTTGATGCCCTGGAGGGCAGGGAGGCCTTGCAGAGGTCTCAGCAAATGAGAGGAGTGGGCAATCACCAACCATACAGAGTTCAACAAGGGCTGGTGCCAGATTCTGCACCTGGGGTGGGGCAAATCTGGATATATGGACACACTGAGGAATGAGATGCTGGAAAACAGTGACACAGAAAGGGACCTGGGTGTCCTGCTTGATGGCCAGTTCAATATGAGCCAGAAGTGCCCTGTCAGCCACGAGGGACATCTGTGTCCTGAGGGACATCAGGCACAGCATCACCAGCTGGGCAAGAGAGGGGATTATCCTGCTCTGCTCTGGGCTGCAGCAGCCTCACCTCGAGTGCTGGGGGCAGTTTTGGGCACCATGAGATACAAAACTCTTGGAGAGCATTCCAAGGAGGGCCCACAGGCATGCTGTGAAGGGCCTTGAGGGGAAGCTGTGTAATGAGGTGCTGAGGGCCTTGCTCTGTTCAGCCTGGAGGAAACTGAGGGGGGACCTCAGTGCAGTTACAGCTTCTTGTGAGGGGAACAGGAGGGGCAGGCACTGATCTCTGCTCTGTGGGGACAGTGACAGGACCCAGGGGAACGGCCTGAAGCTGTGTCAGGGGAGGTTTAGGTTGGATATTAGGAAAGGTTCTTCCCCCAGAGGGTGGTTGGGCCCTGGAACAGACTCCCCAGGGCAGTGGTCGCAGCACCAGCCTGGCAGAGCTCCAGAAGTGTTTGGACAATGCTCTCAGGCACATGGTGTGACTCTGGGGATGGTTCTGTGCAGGGCCAGGAGTTGGACTTGATCCTTGTGGGGCCCTTCCAACTCAGCATGTTCCATGATAAATGTGAATTCCCCATCTGTGAGGTTTCATCTTAAATAGTTTCTTTATTTATAACCTGTCCTCAAGAATACACAGAGAGCCCCACTTCAGAGCACTTAATTCCAAAATACTGAGATCCATCTCTGAATTGGAGAAGTACATTCCCCTTAAATCTCAAACATAAGTACCTGTTCTTGTTAGCTGCATCCATTAGAAGATGCATAATTAATTATTTTTCAAGTAAATCAAAACTCTTAATGATTACAAAGAAGTGATGAGTTATGTCTCATGTTAGAGTATAACAGGAATATATTAATGCACCCTGTTTGCCACCCTCTCTTTCATCTATTTAAAATGAGTACATTTTACTGCCCTGTTTTCTTACAACAATTATTTAAAGGGCAGTTTGGAACACACATTGCATCACTTGAGTCTTGAAGTATTATTTGAAACAGACTTAGACTGACTTCTTAAGAGGTAGTAACATTTGTCTGCAGTTGCTGACTTTCACTATTTGGAGTTGCAAACATCTGATTTAATAATAACAGATTTGTTGGAAAAAACACTGTTATTCTTGCTGTCACCATCATCCTCTTTGAGGGACTTTTGGTATTTTTTATTCCCTTGGGATGCAGGTGGGATTTGTTAAAATTTTCAAATTCTCTTACCTTAAGCATAAGTACCAAAGCATAATTTCTGTCTTGGCTTTCCATCAGTATTTAAGAGAAGTAGGCAACCAAGGTTATGTATCTATAGTTTTCAGTTATTGGTCTGTTGCTGTCACTAGTACCTTTAAAATTGTTACTTTCTTCCTTGTTTTCATAGAAGGTTGAATTAATAATGTTAACTACAGTGTTCTGGTGCACAGAACTGATTTACCCCATACATATTGCTGTTGATCACTTCCAGTAGCATCCAATAGGTGAGGGACTGTGGAAGCTCTGTTAGTCTTTAGTGCAGGCTTTGTAACTTTGCTCTCTGAATCAAGTGTCTTAGAGAAGCTGACAGAGCAAGGGATGTGACCAACACCAGACCTTGCCCAGCAGCCTCACAGTGTGTCTTTTGAGATGGGCTTTTTGAATGAACTGGTACAGAAAAACGAAGAAACTCTTCTGTTTTAATTTGTAACCGCAGTACACCATCTTTTGTTTGTCTGTGAGAAGGAAACACCCATTTCAGGTTTTGTCAAAACTATGGAGCCCTGGCAGACTAACGAGAGAGGGATCTATGCTCAAACCAATACAAAAAAAAAAAGATAAAAACTTGTCTTGCTGTTTCTATTTTGAAAATATTATAAAAAAAACAGGAGGGATCATTTAGAACAGAATTCTTCAAGAGTAACTTTAATATTAAAAATGTACTTCTGTATAATAAAAACTGCAGCCATATTCTGTCTGAACACTCTTACCTAATCCAGAGGGAGCCCCCGTGTTTGACCCAACCTTTCTTTCCCACATCTACTGAAAGGGAAGGAGGCATTGTAACAGAAAAAAATTCTGTTAGCTTGAGGTAATCTGATCAATAAACAAGCCCCCAAACCTAATAAGCTTCGAGCAATGCCTTTCCTTTCAACTACTTGTACTCTGTGATTGTCCACTGCAGCAGCATAGTGTCTGCAGGTGTGATGGTATCTGTTTGAAAATGAGGAGGTTTATTTATGTTGGCCTTTGCACTAAGTTTTCCTTCCAAGATCTTATCTACTTCTATCAAACCTTTCCAAGTAAATTTAGATCTTCATATCTTTTTGCTTTTTTTTCCCATGTAAAAGTAAGTATGAGAAATACTTTCTTCCAGATAAACCAGGCTACGCATGACCAGGCAGTGGTGCTACAAAATGCCCTACAAAACATTCCTAATCCAACTTCAGAATGCATGCTGAGAAATGTAGCAATACGTCTTGCACAGCAAATATCTGATGAGGTTGGTGAATTCCTTTCTGTATCACCTTTTTCCTTATAGCATCTTTTCTATTTTCTTAATCCTTAAATTTGTTGCTTTGTAAGACAAAGATTTTCCTTTTAAAATGTTTTAGGTAATGATCATATGAAAGAGAAAAATCTCAAATCATTGCCAGTGTGTCTTTATATATTGAAGATGCTTTAATGACACAAATGAAAACCTCAGTAAGGCTAAACAATGTGCTTTGCAAACATAGTGGTCTTATGTGTATGGTGTGGCCAAAGCCCATTTGGATCTGGAATGAGGAGTCTTGTTAGAGAACATGTCAGTGAAATCACTGAGTTCAGCAGGAGCTAAAATCACAACTGCTTTACCTTCCTCTTCCACCTGCATCTGGATCCCTTGGTTTCCAGGGTAGAAGCCATAAATACAGTGTTTCTGTACTGTATAGCATGTCCACAAAACCATCCCCAAAACATTTCTGAGCTATTTAGATAGAAGGTATTACTGTATCCTCATCTTGGTGTTGACAAGTTCGCTATCCCTTGAGAACAAAGGGCAGTGTCTAAAGAAAGCACAACATGTTGCAATGCAAGACTGAGCCATCTGCCTTCCCCCAGTGGTGGTTTTGCATCCATAGGTTTAAAATCAGCCAATTCCACTCTGATTTAATCAAATTTCTTCTATAGAAGAAGTATCTTCTGAGGTGAGATGTGAGGAAAGGTTTTTTAATTCTGCCTTTGTCTTTCCTAGAGGCCTGCTAATAAATAAGTAATTTTTCATTCACCAAACACATCAAGCAAACAAAATCTGAATGTGTTTAACAGTAGTGCTGTGTAAGATTTGTCTGTAATTTTATGCAATTATGAATACTGCTGTAGATCTAAAATTCATGTGTACTGTAGTTGCCTTTGAAAGGTTTTTTGCCTTTTCATGTTTTGATGGTCAGACTCTTTACAATGGATCTCAAAATTAAAAAAAAAAAATCTGACATAGTTTCCATAGGCCAGAGAGAAGGCTTTAGCACAGAGAGGAATAATTCACCTTTTTTAAAAAAGTTGATCCTTAAAGACTTTGAAACTACAATGAGATAAAAAAACCCTGTTGTTTTTCTTGTGGCTCTGTTGCTGTAAGGTTCCTTTGCTTGTGACAAATATAAAATACCTTTTATTTTTCTTGGAAATACTGTTAATGTCCGTATCAGTTCAAGAAGGCACATTGTTCAGGTTTCCTGATGCAGATACCTACCTAGCTCAGCTTCTTAAGAGTCCCCTTTTTTATTGTCTGAGCATTAGAAAAATGAAACTTGAAATCCATCTGTCTGCCTTCTGCTTTTAGAGATTGCCTATTTTTTTTGATTATTCTGTTTTGATCTACAGACTTTAGATAAGTTTGGTAGTTTTTTTGAAAGTTGATGTGGAACCCTAAATAATAGCAGTTGGAGTGTGTTTTGTAATGTGTGTATATCAGTAGAAACTACTGGATAACTCAGACCATGCACAAAGTACTGAGGAGTGACTCTGCATTCCTTTAGTACATGAGCTGTGTTCTTATCCATGTTCAACCCTCTGTGTCTTGAACATGCAGCAATCCCTCTACAGAATGATCACATACTTGATAACATCAGTGTGTTCAGGCTGGCTATCAGCTAGCACAGCATGGGGAGAAACCCTAAAATAAGTTCAACTTTTTATGTTGCTTAAGAGGCTGGCTGCCTTCCAGATGAATGCTTGGTGGTTTCTTGGGGTTTTTTCCTAAATAAAGAAGGTTTTAGCATTGAAATTGGTAGTTACTGCTAAGTCTTAGAACCAGAGTTGCCTACATCCTACTTTAAAAAATTAAATTTTACATAAGTGAAGTATAAATACTCTTCAAGATACATCATCTGTTTTCTATTTAAGGAAAAAAAAAAATCTTTGTTTTAAGATTTTAAATCTTAAATTTTCTGTGAAATACATTTGTGGGAATTTAGAATCCATTGCAGTGTTATTTGCAGCTGTATTTTAATGTTGCTTTAGTTAATTTCTCTTTTTTTTTCAGGCTTCAAAATACATCCCTGACATCTGTGTTATCAGGGCAGTGCAAAAAATTGTTTGGGCATCAGGTTGTGGATCAGTTCAGCTGGTTTTCAGCTCGAATGAGGAAATTAGTAAAATCTATGAAAAGGTAAGAATTCCTGAACAGCTGCTTTTCTGTATTACTGTTTGTTTTTGTACAAAAGGGAGTGGGTACAAAGGGTTGACCTGGGCAGGTTTAGAGTGTGATGAGCTTTTAGGTGGCTACAGTGATGTGTTTCAGAATCAAGTATATCATTGTCATAGCACAGCTTAATTTTCTGTTCCAAATTCCTCTCCTCAGTAACCGGTGAATTGTAACTTGAATCTGGTTGAATGATTGAAGAATGCACCAGTTCTGTAACATGTTTTCAGCCCAGTTAGATTCTGCATCTAAATAAGAAATAAGCATTTCCTGCAAGGCTAATTTGTCTAGTCTTCAAACTTAAAAGGTCTGTTCTGCAGAAGTGATTCAAAGCATATGTGCAGTCTAGAATGAGAAAGAAGAGCAGTGATGTGAGAAGCATTGGGAAAAAAGATTTAATTGCTAATTCTGTATGGCTTTTCTTCTTTTATTAGTGGGCTCACGTGTGGTTTACACAGCTAGTTTGGAGTTGGGAGTTCTGTATCAGTAGATTATCACACATCTTGTGATAATTAATGTTGCTCACAGTTACAGGAAATAACAATCTGGATTTGGACAATGACTTAAAAAAATCTTCCTATTTATATCTTGTAAAATCAGGTTTAGTACTTATCAATACTTGCCTGAGAGTGAATGGAAAAGGAATATGTAGGGAGGCTTAATTCTTGATGTGTTTAAATGATCAATTGAAAGAAGAATATTTACCTCAGCAAAATGCAACACCTCTCCATTAGCTTTCATAGGGTTATAATGGCATCTGCTTCTACTGCTGTGAGCATGACTTCTTCATGAAATAAACTGGGCCTTGGGGGTTTTTTAAGGTAATACTTCCATATAAACCATGGTTTAGTTTGTGTGACAATCCAGGCATGAGAAAATAAACTATCTCTATACATGGGATGCTTTAAGAGTAGTGCACTAGAGAAAGCATACCTAAAAGAAAAGAGACCTAAATTTGCTTTTTTAAAATTCTTCTGGGTAGAAATTGTAGAGTTAAGTTCTGTAAAAATATTTTGAGATAATGGAAGTTTTAAAAGTGGTGAAATTCAAGCTGTATGTTATTGATCATCTTTCACATGATTTTGTGTGTTTTTAATTTTTGGGCTTTTTATTTTTATTCTTATTGACACTTATGTGGACATCTGTAATAAATGTCAGCTGCATTTGGTTTCTGCTATGCAAAAGCGAAAATAAAAATTGAAGGAGAAAAATTGGAAATTCAAAAGAGGAAGAAATTGTAGAAGTAATAAGAAGGGGAAATACAGTTCCCTTTGTTAACATAGCATTAAAACAGAGGAAAGTATCCTAGAAATAGAGGAATATCATGGAATGAAAGACAATTTAAGAGAACTGTATCTGGTTATAGATTAGAGGAAGCAATTTTGATGATGGCTTTATAAAGATGGAATATAGCAATGTACAGACCCCCAGCTCTGGGTGCCCAAGTGCAGGGAGGTATTTCACTGAGTGTAAAATGCACTTTGCCTTTCTCCTGGGTCCCTGCAGCTGTGCAGAAATGACTTTCCCTTCTAACCAGGGCTTCACTGCAGAGCAGGTGAAGTTCTGGATTTGCTGAAGAATTCTGCCTTTGCTTTCTGATGTTGTGTCAGGACTGCCACATCCTCCTGCTGCAGTGCAGTGACTGCCTTTGATTTTGTAGTTATTGTGCATAGACAAAATAGTGTTTGCTGCCAGAATGAGGCATATTTTGGCCTGTTCACCATTAGTTCTCTCCTCTGCATTGTAATCCCTTCTTTCTGCCTAATTAATCTTGATACCTTTTCACATATAAAACAAATATTTAGTGCCTGTAGTTAATGTGAGTAACCTGCACTCATGATTTATAAATGATAAATTGAGACCTTCTCACATTCAGTTTCTTTGGAATTTCTTGAATGTAATTACTTCTAGATGGAGAAGAGGGTTTACCATTATTCTCAAAGTATTTATTTTGAAAGAATATACCAAAATCAACTCGGTTAATTCAAGTGTTTAGTTTAAGAAGTAACCCGTGCACCAATTAGAGGTAATATTATTTTCTGTGTCAAAAAACATGACAGCAGCTATGTTTAAAACTTGAACTTAAACTCCTTCATCTTTCTGAAAAATAACAAAGTGATTAATAAATTCTAGCAGTATTAAAAAGCTTTTGGTCAAATAAGTTGTGAGTGTCAAAGCCTTGTAAAAGTGAATTGATGAATTAATTATACAGCACTATAGTGGTAGTTTAAGTAGTAGAGTTTAAGTAGTAGAGATTTCCAAATTTTAAATGCCATTTTTTGAGTGGTAAAGAAAAACAAAACAAAAAAATCCCAAACAAAACCCCAGATGCATACCAAGAAAAATTCACAGCAGTACTAACTGTAACTGTTGCCCACAGTTGTCCTATTTAACTTCTGTCTTCATAAGTTCATGCTTGGAATCCTTCAATGAGAAGCACAATTCTGGAAGTTCAAGTCATCCCACACAGTGCTTTGGCTCAGATCTGAGTGCATAAAATACTTGGCACTGATAATCATTTAGTATACAAACTGTGGTTTGTGTTTGTGTTTAGTGATATACCTTGGAGCCAGTTGGGTTTCTTGGGATTGTTTTCTGTACCCACTTTGTGCACTCTTGTTTGTTTTCACAGACAAATGCAGGAAATGAACCAGACATGGAAGATGAACAAGTTTGCTGTGAAGCCCTGGAGGTGATGACCCTGTGCTTTGCTTTGATTCCAACAGCACTGGATGCACTCAGCAAAGAGAAGGCGTGGCAGACATTTATTATTGATTTACTATTGCACTGTCACAGCAAGTAAGTTTTGGTCACATCCATTATTTTACAGTTCATAATAAATATAAAGCCTAAATGCAGAGCAGTGGCTTCAGCCCATCTGAAATTGTGATGTGAAGTACTGGGTGTTTTCAGAAACCATCCAGGTGGAAAGTTGTTAATACGTTATTAAACTTGGTTGCCAGTGCTTTGATCTGTTACTAAAGGGTTAATTTTAAATTTTTAAGATACTGTTGTTTCATTCGAACTTTTCTTTGAGAAATGACAGGGATCTGAAATTAGTGATGTCTTAAGTTTTTCAGTATGTTTTAAAGGGAGTCAGATTATGGTGCTCTCAGATGAATGGGGTCAGAATTTGAGCAGAATTTGTGTTTTGGGGTTTTTGACTTCTGGATATACAGATTGAAAGATTTTATGTTTAGAATGTGTACTTTAACAAAAGGATCAAGTATCATCAGAGCATCTCTTTACAGTGAGCTCTTTGCACACATTGGTGAAACTGGAGGGTTACCAGAAATACCACAAGCTTTATTATTTTGCAGCCTGTGGTACAGGGTGTTGAATTTTCAGTTTCACTGAAGCTTGCTTGTGTCACTCATTGTATGGAAAAATAGTTCATACTGTCAGTACAAGAAGCTACCACTTCTCTCATATGCCTATAAAACTAGAGATAAACATGATAATCTCACTTAGAATGGTGCAACTGTTCATTGTTACATGGTAAAATAGCATGAGCATGAGTGGAAACAGAAGATTGCTTTGTAAATTAAGATGGTGAAGTTGAACTGAGCTGCTGAAAAGTTCTCTTCTGAATTAATGTGGAAACAAATCGGTGTTTGTGGTGCAGAGAAAGTTTAGCAAATACCAGACAGAACTCTGAATATCCTTCCACAACTATTGTTCTCTAATCTCCTGTGCTCAATCAGAGAACAATGTGAGCAAAAATATGAATGTGAGAAAATGTTTTTGGTGCACCATAAAAGACAAAGACAGAAGGATGACCAAGTTCAGATCTCACAAATAGAATCTTTCCAGAAAAGATCACATGGATTGTTTGTTCTACAGAGTTTGGCTGGGACTTCTGTTTCCTCAGAGCAATAATCATGCTATACCTCTAAACTGAGAAATGGAATGCAAAATGTTTAATACTAAATGCTAGAGTAGCTTTTCTCCTACAAAGTAATTGATTTTGTAGTGGTGTTCTCTGAATGCAAGACCACCTTAGTTAAGAGGAGATAGCCAAACAGTCCTAAATAATCCTGGAACCCAGAAGTCTTCTGCTGATCTCTGCAAAGTGTTTGGTGGCCACATGTATGAGGCCTAAATACATTAAAATTCTTTGTGCTGTAAAGCCATGGCACTTACACCCACTGAAGGGACTGTCTTCTATGAACTGAACAGAAACCTGGAGCTCTCAGAAGGGCACGATTCAGATTGCCAGCCTTAAGGGAGGTGCTTGACCTCCAGCTATTCCTCCTGCTGAGCGTGAGTTCATTGTGCCAGCTCTGTGCTGTCATCATGTGTCTAAAACAGCATGAGATGCCTGTGCTCAGGCAGCTGCATCCCTCTCATGATTCCTTAAGAGCTCTTAGATGGTTTCAGCCTCACAGAAATGTAATACTTGTGTTCAAACACTGCATACTCAGAACCATAACAGTGTGAGGCATGTCACATTGGTCACATTTGTTACTGTAGGAAAATATCACCTTTGTCTATTTCATTCTGCCTTCAAGTGCACAGAGCTGAGGAGTGTCTATGTGATGTGTCCCGAGCAGTTGAAGGATTGTATCTTAACTTTCTGTGAGATGTTCTACAAAAACATGGGCTCAGCAATCAGACCCCATCAAATGTCAATTATTGTTAAGAACAAAACAGAGCAGCCCCACCCTACAGTCTGCTGCAACTCAGAGCAGAGTAGGAGAACTTGCAAAGATCAGGGAAGGGTGACAAGGGAGATCAAAGCTCTGCAATGACTTCCGTCTGAGGAGCAGCTGAATAGCTGGGGGCACTTCATACTGGAGGAGAGATGAATGGTGGGAGGAGAATACCACAGAGACCCTTAAAATCAGAAGTAGTAAAGGGAGAACAAATGGAGAGCTGTGCTTCTTTGTGTAAGACCTTCTTGAGCATAACATTTAAGCAGTGCAAACCTTCAGTTTGGAAATGGTTTGAGGGTTCTTTCATGAACTTGTCCAGTGAGGACTATGATATACTGCTCTTGGTAGTTTTCTTGAACCACAGATTGTTAGAAGCTGAGAGAACATTCTGGAGAAGTGTCTCTGCATGATTCCTTCTTCTTGTGCACTTTGCTTTGTGCATGGTGACAGAGATGGTGCTCAGCCAGGGGCATCTTTGCTCTGACCTCAAGGTCATCCTTATGTGGCTTTGAAATCACAGTTAGACACACATGAAAAAGGTCTGAAGGGAGGAGGATTCTTTGGTGTGCTTTAGACCCTGACTCCATGGGCACAAAACAGAGATAGCCACACTGAACAGACACTGCAAAACTCAGTTTTTCATATGTTGAGATACTTCCATAAAATCATTCATTCAGCATTCATTTGTAGTCTCTTCCCACACAAAAATAGTTGCTCCTAACAGTTTTTACAAGGCATACTGCTCAGACAGTTAATCCTACAACTTGAAAGAAAAGGGTTTGCCCTAATTTTTTAATTTTTTTTTTTTTTTTTGCTGAAGCTTATCCATTTCTGCATTACTCTAGTGATTAGATTAGATTAGGTTCTGAGGTGAAAAATTTCCTTTAATTATAGCCACTTGAATTTTCAGGAGGGTCATCATCTCTCACATCCTACTAATGATAAATTTTGATCAATTTAGAGATCCTCAGCAAACTGCTGCAGTGACACATAAAAGCAGTTTTACTGGAGTAGTTCTGGTTTGTACCTGGTTTTACCAGGTACAGCTGGTGCTTGATTAGGAAAAAAAAAATATTTAGGATTGCAAATTTTTGCGTTAAGCAATATTTACTGTCAGTTGCAAAGGTGTAGTGGCTAGGTGTTTCTAAGTTTCTTTTTCTTTTACCTTTAAATATTTGATCTGTGGAACAGTTTTGTAATACAATTTATGCTTCTGAAATTTCACTGCAAGGAGAAATAATATGATGGATAGGGAATAATTAAACTGTTCATGTTTCCTACATTATGTTCAGTTTTAGAAAATGGCATTAAGCAGATAAACACAAATTTAATTGATGTCCTGTTTGAATAGGGAGGTTGAATTTAATGTTTCTATTCAATTATTTCCAGAACTGTTCGTCAGATGGCACAGGAGCAATTCTTTTTAATGGCAACCAGGTGTTGCATGGGACAGAGACCTCTCCTTTTCTTCATTACCCTGCTGTTTACTGTTCTAGGGGTAAGTTTTCAGAGATAAAGTCTTCAGTATGGGAATGTATGTAAAAAGTAATAGGACAAAATACCTGCAAGAAAAGACAAATTGTTATTAATAACAGTCACTATAATATAAATTGTTTGTGACCTACAGACAAGCAGCACAGATGATTTCTATTTGAGCTAGAGCAGGGGAAAAGGGACTCTTTTGCATTTTCTGTAAGAACATGAACAGGTCATGGCTTTAATGTCTGCATTTGATCTTTGGTGATTGCTAACCTCTAAGTAAAAATCATTAGCAGGTTAGAGAACACCTGCAGTTAGTGCCTTCTCCTACTGGTCCTGCCAGGACTTTTCAGCTCATGGCTCTCTTGAACATTTGATCATAAGTTTTGATTTGGTTTTCTTTTTCCCATTCAGGTATAGAAATTGTTACTAAAATAGTTGAGAATTCATTCATTAGCAGCTAAATACAATTTTGAACTTGCGAAAGTTTAAACTTACACTTCTTTTCTTTTACATTTACTGTGAGATTTAGGGGAAATACGTTGGTGTTGCACTGTAAGTAGAAGCACTTATGAATTCTTTGCTTTTGGTTTGCACAGAGCACTGCAAGAGAGAGAGCTAAGCATTCTGGAGACTACTTCACCCTCTTAAGACATCTTCTTAACTATGCTTACAACAGTAATATTAATGTACCCAATGCTGAAGTGCTTCTCAATAATGAAATTGACTGGCTTAAGAGAATCAGGGTAAGTTTCAGGATCAGTTTATTCCTGATAATTAGGTTTTTGCTGCAGAACTGTAAACTTTCTTGTGAACTGCAGTTCTGAGCTTAATGTTTGCTGTTTGGAGTATCCTAACTTTCTCTTAAATGACAGGATGAAGTAAAAAGAACAGGGGAAACGGGTGTTGAAGAAACGATCTTAGAGGGTCACCTTGGAGTAACAAAAGAGTTGTTGGCATTCCAGACACCTGAAAAGAAATACCATATTGGTTGTGAAAAAGGAGGTGCTAATCTCATTAAGGTAAGTTCAAGTTTTTTGACTTCTGGAAAGGGTCTTTGTGAGGTTTTGGGGGGGATTGATTTTTGGGGTTTTTTATTGTTTGTTTTTACCTATAAATAAGAAAAAAGAAGCGTCACCTCTTGTGGGTTGTATCCATAGAAACGCTTTTGATTTGAGTTAAATGTTTTCTTTTAAAAAAATTAAATTGCGTGTTTCATTCATAAAGTGTATTTAACATTTTCATTCTTCCTTAAGTACTGTATTTAACATTTTAATTCTTATTCCAGTACTTGACCAACATCACACAAAGGTAGTGAGATACAGTCTCACTGTACAGGACTGCTTTCCTTCATTAGCTCTGTAATGGCTTTCCTGCACATGTTCTTAATTAGTGCTATTAATGCTTAGGGCAGGTTTGAACAAATGCATCACATCTCAGCATCTCTTTAATCAGACATGTTTTCTTTGTACCTCTGATATTATAGAGCAGGAGTATTGGTTTTTCAGCACTAATTGATAAAGGGCTTTGTAGATAATATTGGTTTTGCAAAAGAAATTTTTTACCAATCAAGAACAGTACAGTTTTATTTTTAACTTGGAGTGGGGAAGTGGGTTTGCAGGGAACCACTTTAGAATGGAGTTCTTCTGTCGTAAGTTTAAAAGCTCATTATGCTATTGGTCTCAATTTTTACTCTTGTTTTTTTTCTTAAGTACCTCTCTGATTCTCAGACACTCATTTATGTAATAACCCTTATAAAATAATTTCCATGGTAACCCGTGATTTATTGTCTTTTTTTTCAGGAGTTGATAGATGATTTCATCTTTCCAGCATCCAATGTTTATCTACAATACATGAGAAATGGAGAATTGCCTGCTGAGCAGGCCATACCAGTGTGTAGCTCACCAGCCACTATTAATGCTGGCTTTGAGCTCCTCGTTGCACTAGCAGTTGGATGTGTGCGAAATCTCAAGCAGATTGTAGACACGTTGACTGAAATGTATTACATAGGTACAGCAATCACTAGTATGTAATACTTTTTAATTATCTATTTTCTACTCTCTAATGTATATATCATGTACAGATTTTGTTTAGATTATCCGCTGAACCAAATGCTGAGTTTTTTAGTTCGTGGTTTGTTTGTGGTTGCTTTTAATGTTGCAAAATCAGTTTGCCAGGGTAGGCTTTATTTGTTTTTCTTTATGCAGTAAATGTACTGATCTGCATTCCATGGTCACATCCAAATTCCAGCCCAAGTCACAGTCTGACCCTTCCTGTCCCAATCTCTCCCCTTTGTCCATACCAGCTACCAGGAACTTCATTCTGTCTGTATCTTATACTTCTGTCTCATCATTTCAGGCTCTTGCTAACCAATCCCAGAGGTGCTAGCCTCACCAGGTATCTTCAGCTTTGTTTTAGAGCCAGTTTCTTGGTTGCTCACCTGGTTTGTCATCATTGCCCACACACAGACCCAGGTCCTCTGTCCTGCTTCTCTTTTTAGTTCTGAACTCATTCTCTGCTTGTCAGAGAGAATAGTCCTTTTCAGGCTCCTTTTTGACCTTATCTCAGCACAGCTCTGCACTGAAAGAGTCTTCACTCACTGGAGAAAGTGATTGCTTTCTGTTCAAAAACTTGCAAATGTTAGTGCTTCAAAAGCCAATAGTCACATGAAACTGGGCTGATTTTCACAAGGATGACAAAAGGCTTGGTTTTAGCACAGATTATTGTTGTCATAAAAAAAGCATTTCTTAAAAATTATCAAGCAGGAGGATATTTTCTCCAGCCCTAAAAGGGACACTAAAACCATTCTGCTGTAATATTAAGAGGGAAAGGGAATCAACAATCACCAAACAAAATCCAAACACCATCAAACCAAGGAAACCCAAGCTCATATGGTGGGAAAGGCTGGGAGAGGTTGGGGTTGCTCAGCCTAGAGAAGGGAAGCCTCCAGGGGTACCTCATTGTGACCTTTATTACTTAAATGTAGTTTATAAGAAAGATAGAGAAAAAGATTTGTACCAGGGCCTGTAGTTACAGGACAAGAGGCAATGATTTTAAACTGAGAATTGGACACAAGGAAAAATTTCTTCACTATGAGAATGTTAAGACACTGGAACAGGTTGCCCAGTTGTGGATGCCTCATCCCAGAAGTGTTCCAGGCCAGGTTGGATGGGGCCCTGAGCAGTCTGGTCTAGTGGAAAATATCCTGGCCCATGGCAGGGGGCTGGACAAGATGATCTTTAAAGGTCCTTCCAACCCAAACCATTGTGTGATTTAACAGATGTTTCAACTCATAGAGTTGGGCAAAACCATAAGCAACTAAAAATAGTACCCAAAAGTGGAAATTGTCTGCTGCCTCTCAGAGTGCCAGAGCTACTTGCTTGAATGGTGCCGTCAGTGAGTCACTTGAGGTTTTTCAGTCTCTTCTGTTCAGTTCCATCTCAGATGCATAAATTAAAAGGGCAGCTTTATGGTTTTCCCCTCTGCCTCATCCTTCTTTCTTCACCCTTTTCTGTTGGGAAGTAGTGTATTTCTTATCACCTCACAGTTAGGGGGATTTCATGGCATTCCCTTCCATTCAAGTGTTTGATAAGCACAACAGAACACCAGATCTGTGTGGTGTGTCAGACAGAAGAGAGAACAAATGTATGAACTGTGCATGCTCTGGGATTCATATACCAAATCTGCTTGTAAATAAATATGCATGCTCTCTTATATCAGAATTATTAATACCAAGTTTTTTGTGTTAAAACTACAGACAGAACAAGAGGTTAGCTTAGGTGATCATGAATGTTCTCAAAGAGATGTGAGGGACCTGAAAGAGAAGATCAGGAGGAAAAACATATATATATCAAGTTATATAGAAAGCATTTGCTAAAACTGTTTCCCATCCTGGCAAAAAAAGTGAGGCTTAAGTGAAATTCTATAATTTTTTGAAGGATTGTAAATCTTGTGAGAGTACTATAATTTTTAGAAGGTTTATAAATTGGTTATATATTCTGTATTCATTCAGCCGAATTCTTCAGCTAAGAAACTTGCTGGTATTGAGGAAAGGCTTCTGTTTCATATAGAAATAGACTAAATTTTTACCTGGCCACCTCTTTAGTTATGCAGTAAAAGAAAATGTTGTAATAAGATTACAGATAGAACAGTGCTTCACAGAAGTTGTGTTAATTTTAGCAATTATAAATTGCAGTGTGATACAGACTAACAATAATCTTATGCAACTGCCCTTTGTACTGCACTGATGTTGTCTTTGTTTTACAACAAACCAGTTCCCTGAGCACTCTCTGCTGTTTCCTCTTAGCTTGTGAAGCACTCACAGAATGGGAATATCTGCCTCCTGTTGGGCCTCGGCCTCCAAAGGGATTTGTGGGACTGAAAAATGCTGGTGCCACTTGTTACATGAATTCTGTCATTCAGCAGCTGTACATGATTCCAGCCATCAGGAATGGCATTCTTGCAATAGAAGGCACAGGCAGTGATGTAGATGATGACATGTCTGGGGATGAAAAGCAGGACAATGAGGTAAATTTAATTATATAAAATTGCCTAATCTTTAAATTGGAATTACTTTTTTTTATGAAAAGGTTGTAATAAATTTCAGTTGCTGATCAAACACTTTGATTTCCACTGATACCTGTGGGGAAAATAGGATAATATTTCATCCTTGAATAAGTTCACTGCCAGAGGGGCACTTTAGAAGATCCAGGTTGGCAGGGTTTGCAGAATTCCTCCTCAGGCATTTCTGCTGGAAAGCACTGCACCTTATTTCAGCCACCACAACTTTGTTAATGCAAACCAAGACAGTATTTGGGTTTTCAGCTGAGTATGAAACACCTTAGATTGTCAAATTAAACAAAGGATAAAACTAACTAGGAGACAGCTACATATGGAAGTGAATTCCACAAATTTTCTGCTTTTCAGAGCAATGTTGACCCACGAGATGACGTGTTTGGTTATCCACATCAGTATGAAGATAAACCAGCACTGAGCAAAACTGAAGATAGAAAAGAGTACAATATTGGAGTTTTGAGGCATCTCCAAGTAATTTTTGGCCATTTAGCAGCTTCCAGGCTACAGTACTATGTACCAAGAGGGTTTTGGAAACAGTTCAGGTAAGTAGAAAATTGAGTATTGATGTTGGTTCACTGGATCACTGAAGTGCAAAAAAACTAATCATAGTAGAATGGCAATGATGTAAAGTGTAAATTAGCTGAAGTTGTGCAGCTTTATCTGCCCTTTCACCACTCTGTAGAAGTCTGTTAAAAAACTATGTTTACAGCAGAGTGGTTCTTTTGAATTTCAGCAGTTTTTGATAGTGAGACTTTGAATTAAGTATAAAGTTATCCACAAGAGCTTGTTTTCACTTATCAGAAAGTGTCAGGGACAGAACAACAGGTCATGTAGTACATCAAAAACCAGTAGTCTGGCTCTTCAAGGGGGAGGGGTTAGGAGCTTGAATCATATATTTTTTCAAAAAGAAATTGTTGGCA
The DNA here is from genome assembly GCF_027887145.1 of Ammospiza caudacuta. Taxonomy (NCBI): domain Eukaryota; kingdom Metazoa; phylum Chordata; class Aves; order Passeriformes; family Passerellidae; genus Ammospiza; species Ammospiza caudacuta. The sequence continues at coordinate 113,785,361 of NC_080594.1, forward strand.
AACAAAACAAAAAAAATTTGACAAAATATGCTTTCATTTTCAGACTCTGGGGTGAACCTGTAAATCTTCGTGAACAACACGATGCTTTAGAATTTTTTAATTCGTTGGTGGACAGTTTAGATGAAGCTTTAAAAGCTTTGGGCCATCCAGCAATGTTAAGTAAAGTTTTAGGAGGGTCCTTTGCTGATCAGAAGATTTGTCAAGGATGCCCACATCGGTAAGTGTTGAGGATTTTCATCTTTTTTTATAGAAAAACAACCCATGTTTGTGTCCTTATAAAAGTGATTAGAGTCAAGAGTGGGCTTTTTGTGGGGGTTTTTTAAGCTAATAGATTTTGCTACCTTATTTTTTCTACAGCTGAACATTGATTTGTCTACAAGTACTTAATCATTATTGCTTCTACTTCACAGATTGATTGTGAAGCATTGTGTATTGATCAAGGCAGGAAAAGATTATGCTTTTTCACATGGAAAGTGAAAACAATTGTAGGGACCAAATGCAATGTAGAAAATTTTAATACCTGGCCAGCAATTGTTGCTGTCTTTGGTTTTCCATAATGTGTGTTTAGAGTTGAGCCGAGTAGGAATCTTCAGTTCCAATGAGTAAAACTGTTCATACTCACCATGTCACCTGTAATTAAGGTCAGTGGGGTAGAAAGTTCATCTTTTTCTGAAGACTTCTGTATTTGTAGGTACCTTTAAATGTGAATGCTGAAATTCATTTTTGCAGAAGGCATGTAAGAAACCACCAATGCCAAATCAGACTGCAAGTCTGTAGCTCACTGTTTTGATGATGGTTATTAATGAAGGAATAGAACTCAATATTGTAAAGTTGTAATTCTCCAGACTTTTTAAATTATCTCTCTTTTTGTGATGGATGGTTAAAATTGCCTGCAAAATTCAGGATGGCTTAATGATTAACTTTTTCTTTTTAGCGTTTGTCTTTTTTTTAATATTGTGTTTATTTCTGTCACTATCAGTTGGCCTTCTTACTGTTCAGATCATCTATGACTCTTTAACACTACATACCTTATACCTCTGTACATTGCCATTGCAAATTCTCTTTATTTTGAAAGCTGATCATTTCCTTTAGCCTTCAGTTAGCAATTAAAATACTGGAATAAAATGACACAAATGGATTTTATTGTGGTAATCTTTCAACTTCAATTGATCTAATACATGAATAAGAATGATTTGTAAAGTGAAGATCTGAGGTTTCATGGATTACAATGAGTGATTAGAAGTGAGTTGAAATACTGCAAGGTAAAATGGTAGCACTGATTTCACCTTATATGCAATGGGTAATTAAATGGCAGATCCAGACCAGAAGCAATGTGAGTTACCATTCATTCCTGATATTATGTATTATCCTGAAGTATTTCTGTGTTTTTTGAACTCTACTGGATTTGCATAATGTTAACAAAAATGTTGTTTAGGGAGGAGGGAACTGATAGTAACTAAACTGTGGATTTGTGTATGGCAAATAAAAGCTTGTCTATATTTTTTTGTAAGCTATTTATTGGATGAATGAATATTGCTGTTGGTTGAAGAGTTTCTAATTATTTATTTATTCAGCCTTTGAATGCTTGATTGCATATCAGGGAAACAAGCCCTTCAGGGTTACACTGGAATAGATGTGGCTTTTTAAATTTATTCATCACTTCTTTATTTTAAAAACAAAAAGTTGCTTCCAGGATGTATCAGCTGGTTGTCTCTCAAGCATTGCTGGCTTATTGCTAGAGATTTGTTCACAGATTATATTTAGAACATGATGTCAAAGCCAGTCATAAACATTCAAATAGGTTTTATGAAGATGATGATTCATGGTTTTTTAGATAGAAAATAAAAAAAGCTTTTGTTGTTTTTTTTTTTAAAACTGAATTGGCATCTGTTTTGAACTATTGTCTTTAGGTGTGTTTTTGTGTTTATCATTTAATTCCTGACCATAGAAATAGTGTGCAGATACTGTAATGTAACTGTAGGAAAACTGCTGCAGTAAAAAAGAGTTCAGTTCTTTTACTGCTTACACACTGTAGCACATGTAAAACATCAAAAGTTGAACACATTCCTGCCTTTCTCATACATTTACCTGTTCATTGCTAGGTACGAGTGTGAGGAATCCTTCACAACTCTGAATGTAGATATAAGGAATCACCAAAACCTTCTTGATTCTTTGGAGCAGTACGTCAAAGGAGATTTATTGGAAGGTGCAAATGCATATCATTGTGAAAAATGCAACAAAAAGGTAATGAGTCCTTATATTTTTAATTTGTGTACAGCTGTGATGTTACAGCTGTACTAAGTTCAGTCTTAGTTCATGTTTGGGGAGAAAAATCATCCTTTCATTACTCAGTTTGATATTTGGTGAGAGTGTATGAATGGAAATTTGAGGACTGGTAACTGTTCATGTCCTTTTTTAGGTGGACACAGTGAAACGCTTGTTGATTAAGAAGTTGCCTCCAGTTCTTGCCATCCAGTTGAAACGATTTGATTATGACTGGGAAAGGGAATGTGCAATCAAATTCAATGATTATTTTGAATTTCCACGAGAACTGGACATGGAGCCTTACACAGTGGCAGGTGTAGCAAAATTGGAAGGGGATGATGTGAATCCTGAAAATCAGATAATACAAAATGAGCAGTCAGAAAATGAACACTCTGGGAGCACAAAATACAGACTTGTGGGTGTACTTGTGCACAGCGGCCAGGCCAGCGGTGGACATTACTACTCCTACATCATCCAGAGGAATGGTGGAGATGGTGAGAAGAACCGGTGGTACAAATTTGATGATGGAGATGTGACAGAGTGTAAAATGGATGATGATGAAGAGATGAAAAACCAATGTTTTGGGGGAGAGTACATGGGCGAGGTGTTTGATCACATGATGAAGCGAATGTCCTACAGGCGCCAGAAGAGGTGGTGGAATGCTTACATTCTTTTTTATGAACGCATGGACACGATAGACAAAGACAATGAACTCATAAAATATATTTCAGAAATCGCTATCACCACTAAGCCCCACCAGATTAAAATGCCCTCGGCCATCGAGCGGAGCGTGCGCAAGCAGAACGTGCAGTTCATGCACAACCGGATGCAGTACAGCCTGGAATATTTCCAGTTCATAAAGAAGTTGCTGACTTGTAATAGTGTCTACCTGAACCCTCCTCCAGGTTAGTATGGTAGTGTGATAATCATGGATTCATTTTTTACAAGAAGAGTTTTGCTTTGTGTGGCCAAGGATTTATCTAGCCAGTGAAAATTTGGTGTGTCCTGCTTTGAATACTCCTGTCCTTCTGCAGTTAAACACCTCTTGTGGAGTTGTTCATCAGTGGTAACTTGCCATAGTATTTAGCAAAAAATACTTGGATAAACTATCAGCTATTACTCAGGTGCTGTACTAAATCAAGTTAAAATACTCAAATTAGAGGGCTCTTTTTTTGAAAACAGTTCTCAAAGGTGAGATGCTGAATTTGTGAAAGATACATGTTAGCCTCCAGGTACCTGTATTAAAGCTTAAGTTTTTGAATGATACATTATAGAAACTAGAGGCTATTTTGATCAAGTTTCTCCTAAAATTGGAACACCATATCAGACAAAACAGTAATCTGAAATCAATTAAATTATTAAAAATTGCTTTTACTTTGTCTACATGTGAGTATTCTGATTTTTCTTTAGGACAAGATCATCTGTTGCCTGAAGCAGAAGAAATAACTATGATTAGTATTCAGCTTGCTGCTAGATTTCTCTTCACCACAGGATTTCATACAAAGAAAATAGTCCGTGGCCCTGCTAGTGATTGGTATTTTGTCTTTTAACAACAATTACAATTTTGGAAGTTTGATGTCTGTTAAAAGATCCCATTTAGATACATGGTGAAGGTGCACGTGGAGAGGGGGAAAGGTTTGAATAGAAAATACTGGGAAGAATTTGAGCCTTGAAATACCCTGCTGATCTGAATAGCTTCAAATTTAATTTTCAAACAGAGCTTAACTCTTGTCTTTTAAAAAGAGTAAAAGAAAAGAATCTGTCACTAGCACAGAACAGATTATGTTTTCTGACAAATTCAGAATGGTTTTTACATTGTTTTAGTAGTTTTAAACAAAGCTCTTTACAAACCATTGTTGCAGCTTATATTTGAATTCTGTTTGTGAAACATGTATAATAGTCTTTGAGACACTGTTGGCAGAGTACTTTATGTACATTGCTATAGGGCCTGTAATTCAAATCCACACTGTGACACACAGTCCCATCTTATTCATTTTAGTCCTTCAGCTGGGTTATTCTCTGCTGGGGAGAGGAGTGGGGGTTACTGCTGGTCAGATTGGAGAGAAAATCTGGTATTCGTGGCCAGTAGTTTACCAGCTACTAGTAAGTAGCTGTGTAATAATGGCAAATTCATACCCCCAGCAGCAACTTCCACAGTAGCTTAAGTTACTCCTTTTAATTTAAGGGATCAAGAAGAGTTCAAATATTCCTGCTGAAAGGACAGAGTAATGCAAGGCCTTCTCTGAAACAGATATTTTAGTCTTTGGGTATTGGTTTTTCATTTTATGGGGTTTTTAAAGGTCTCTAAATGAGACTACAAATTCTTGTTAGGTTACATATTTAGTTGTGTGTTGTATATGAAATCCACCTGTGTTCTCTGCTGCTCACCCTCTCCCTCAGTTCCAGTACAGAGACAGTGGTGGCTGCCAACATAAGACCTGCTTTGAGGAGTAGTTAGGGGGTGTAATGCTGTCTTAATTCTTATAGGTGATAGAAGTAAAATTGGTTAGGTTTTTATTTGACGTTCAGTTTTTAATTGAAGGGTATGTTCCATTTCTGATTGCTCATAAGAGTATCACTAAAAGAACTACAATCTAATTAAAATCATTTTGTGAACAAAAATGAGTGGGTATCACCTTTAACACATATTTTCTTCAAACTGTGCAAAAGAACATGTCTGCCAAATTCAGAAATGTCTGCATTTGGTGCTGACTGTGCCCTCTCCTGTTGCAGGTATGATGCCCTGTGCATCCTGCTCCGGCACAGCAAGAATGTACGTTTCTGGTTTGCACACAACGTCCTGTTTAATGTTTCAAACCGCTTCTCTGAGTATCTCCTGGAATGCCCCAGTGCAGAAGTGAGGGGTGCATTTGCAAAACTTATAGTATTTATTGCACATTTTTCATTGCAAGATGGACCATGTCAATCACCTTTTGCCTCTCCTGGACCTTCCAGTCAGGTATTTAATTTTCTAATGAAAAGCTTTTGAAATTTATTCTTACTTCTTTGTTATAAGCATTTAATGTAAAGTAAACTCTGGAGCAGATGCATCAGTGTTGGCTGGAAAACTGTGCAGCCCATTTGCATTATGAAACAGGATGTAACTCAACCAGTTAGACAGTTGCTGTCAGAGGGTTCAGTTTTCCCTCATTTGCAAATCCCTGTGAAGGCTCAGTGAGACCTTTGAGCTGGGAGTGTGAAATCTGCAAAAAAAAAAAAAGCAGTGGTTATTTTAGTGAAGTAATGTCTAGGGAAGTGAACCCTTGCTTTTATTTAGAACTGTAAAACAAACCCCCACAAACAAACACGCTAACCTGAAAACTTGCAGGAGTTCCCTAACTTTTAATCCCATGTATCTTGCAACAGTGAAATTGTCAAAAATTGTAACTTAGTGTAGGAGTAGACAGTGAATTGCCTGATTTTACACTCAAACAACAACAACAAAAAAAAGCCTACATCTTATTGTGATACTTGTGATAATAATGTTAAAAAGATCAACTTTTTTGAGCGTTTGCTTTGTCATGTTTTAATGTCTCTTTTTGCTTACATGATCCCATTTACCTTCCCAGAATGTTTTCACTGCTGTGTCCAGCAAAAGAATTTGTTAAGAGTTAAGTTGAAGCTCCATAGGCTTAGGAAGTGTTCTGTGTTGTGAGGTATTTGACATATACCTGAAGAGGTGATTGGGTTGTCTTAGTCTACAAAGTTAATAGTGGAATTGCATGTGTGTTTCTTGAGTATTCAGGCCTATCTGCTATTGGAAAAAAGCCCAGTTAAAAGTTTCTGTAACTATAATTTCTTGGACTTGCATAGTATTGATGGGAGTCTTACTCCCTGTCTGTGTCTTTTTGTCTGCATGAGACACTCAAGACCAGCTGCTGCCACTTTGGAGCTTGTATAAATCCCATACCTTGTAACCAGTTCTGTTCTCTGTCACAGTAAAAAGCAGAAACTAAATCAAGATATGATAGATTCAGCCACTAACAGCAGAACTTGTTTCTCTCTGTAGGCTTATGATAACTTAAGTTTAAGTGATCACTTACTGAGGGCGGTACTGAATCTTCTGCGAAGGGAGGTATCCGAGCACGGGCGCCACTTGCAGCAGTATTTCAATCTGTTTGTGATGTATGCCAATCTAGGTAAGCAAATTGCTTTTACTGACAACACTGTAATAAACTGGGGCTTTATTGATGATCCAGTTACAGAGATAACAGCAGGAGGATCCAGTTTTCCATCCTTAGGCAGATTGTTATAGTTATGTGTCATATAAATGCTCCCTGGCATCTGTGTTCCAACTCCTTGGAGTTTGGGGCTTCAGTCTCCCTGTCATCCGTGGAACATAAACATGAGAAGCTTGGGGCTGTAAAACAGTATCCTGCTGAGAGAGGATGGGGGTGAAACTTTATAAAATACTTGACTGTTGCTGTTTATCAGCTCATGCAGGAAGTAGACAATTTGAAAGGAATTTAATTTCCCATCTCCAAAATTAATCTAGACAATTGTGTTAATTTAATTACAACTGTAATGCCTGTTGCTTTCATGTACTTTGCCTACCAAAGCATTCTCTGTCTGGCAGGTTTCTGTCATGACACCAGAGTAGAATTAGTGTCATGGCAGAGAGGAGAGATGCAATTATTCTGCTCCATCTTCTCTTTTCTTCTTCACTAGCTTTTCATTGTCAGTGCAGATCAGGCCTGTGAGTGCTCTCCTATTCCAAGGCCAGATAGGAAAATAGAATTTTATTTGTGAGTCTGATCATTATCACAATCTACCCTGTAGAGATAAACCTGGAAGTACCAACACAGTAAACAGTTGTCCTTGTCTCACTACTGTTACCTGAAGGCTTCTGTATGAATGTAGAGTTCATTCAGCAAAAACCACAATAACATAATTTCTGCATTTTGTGGAAAAGATTAAACTGTCTGACATTTTGAGAAATCAAATAGTAGATTGTTCACATCAGTGCAAGTGAGAGGTCAGTTCTACAGAGGATGCAACTACAAAACTGTCTAGCATAATCAGAAAAAATGCCATTATAAAACCACTTACACTCCTCCTTATCAGAAAAATGGAAGGTAAAGCCCAGTTGTATTTTAGAATAAGACAGACTTGGAAATGTATGAAAAATCATTACTTTTAAGCAAAATAAGCAACAGAATGCAAGAAGGGATGTAGTGAATTTCCTGGTGAGTACTTGTGTACTACATGCATGGTATTCTTGCAGTAAAATCAGATGTAAGTTTGGATTTTTTGGTTTGGTGTTTTGGAGGTTTTCTTATTTATTTTGTTGCTTAATTTACATTTATTACATCGTGTGGCACAGTTAAAAATGTCTTAAGTTTGTGATTGATGTATCTAGGACATGATAGAAAAATAAGAAAACACACTGTGGGGGTTGTTTTTCCTATCCTGGGCCTCACAATAAAAGGATTAATTTATTGTCCAAAAGACTTCTCTGAGGCTTTGCTATTAACACAGATGCTACTTGTGCTTAGCTTAAGTGCTAATGAGCACTGTGAAGAAATGGTAGTAATTTACAACTCTCCTTCAATGTGATTTTTCACCTGTATATAATTTTCTTCTGCATCCTGATTGATTTGATTTTTTCCCCAGAAGGTATAAATGAGGGTTTAATAGAAGCCAAGAACTAAAAAGTTACAAGTCATGTAAACTCCTATTATTTTTCTTTTAAAATATTCTAAAAATATTTTCAGTGCCAGAAACAATTTTTTTTTTCCATTCCCTGCCCCATAAAGGTGTAGCAGAGAAGACACAACTTCTGAAACTAAATGTTCCTGCAACCTTCATGCTTGTGGCTCTGGATGAAGGTCCAGGCCCTCCAATTAAGTACCAGTATGCTGAGCTGGGGAAGCTGTACACCGTGGTGTCCCAGCTGATCCGCTGCTGCAACGTCTCCTCGAGGATGCAGTCTTCTATTAATGGTACAGTGAATCCTCAGTTTGCTTTAGATCCAGTGACTAAACCAGTAAATGTCTTTTTGTGCATGTTTAGCTATTATTTATAAAGTGGATCAGCTGGAAAAATGTTTTCCATTTATGTTTAGCAGCTCCTTTCATTGAAAGAAACAAATCTGTTTGTTGTAAGCAAAACTGATTTGTTACACTAAAAAGACCAAAACAGAAATCTGTTCTGTATAAAATACAGATATTTTATACTGCTTGGCTTATTCCTTAAAAATATAGGGAAATAATTAGTAAAGTAGGAGGCTGTTCATTACAAAGTAGCAGTGCTTTGAGAATAGTTCAAGCCCATTGTTGACTTAAGCTATTCTAAAAGCATTACTATTTTGTTACTATTACTAAAGAGTTGTCCAGAAGATGTTTTTATCCTGAAAAACAGATGACAGAAATAATCTGTACAGGAAAAGCATCACAGCAGGTTTTGAGATAACTGATAGTGCTTAGCACTGAAGAGATGTTGCATTGTTTTGGCTCTTGAATATGATTTGATGTTCACACTCAATAGAGCAAACAGCAGCCAGCGCTTCAATTTATGAAGGATAAAGAAACACTTAGAAATTGATTAACCACAGTGTAAATCATTAACATTTCCAATAGCTGAATAGAGTGAAGTTATTTTTGAGGAATGGTGACAGGATATTGGGCCATGTGGACTTTATAGCCTGTATCTGTACACGTTCTGCTAAGCATATTTTAGAAAACCTAATTAGAAATCTGTAGAGAAGCTATTTAATGGGAAACTCATTACAGCTTGATGTGTCAGGCTATAAAGTCAATAGGCTAGACTGTGCTGTAGTGAGATTAATGAACTGAAAATTTTATTGCGCTGTAATAAGCTTCAGAATCATGTGGCAATTTTGGTTGGAATTTTTTCCAGTGCATTACTTGAAGCTTAAACTGAAAAGGTAATCTACCTTTGAAAAACAGTTGTATATTCAATATATTAATAATATTATACTAAAAAATATTATTTTTATAAACTTTACTTTGACTATTAATTATTATTATTATTTACATAATAAAGTTATTTTTTCTTCAGCTTATGAAGCTAGAAAAGTTCTCCCTAGTCTTCTGGGCATCTTCAAGCAATAACTCAAAACACTGCTAAATTTAGGAACATCAGGAGCAAATCAACGGTCTTTCACTACACAAAATGAAGCTGACTAAATAAGATACATTAATTACAAAAGCATGTTTATTCTCTACACTCCAGAGATTCAAATGGGACTGTTCTAACATAGATACTCCCCTGAACACTTTTGCATTGTCTTGTGAAGTAGACAGATATTATGTCCCTAAAATATGGCTTGGGCTGTGTTACACAAGCAGTGAAGTAGATAAATGCAGGAGATAAGAGGATTTCTCTGAGAAATCTCAGTGAATTCTCCTCTGGCATGTGAATATGTCTCCAGCTGTTCTGCTTTGATTGTCACTGCATATTCTTATCAGAGAGGGAGAAGTAGCTCTCTCAGGCAGTAAGTGTCAAGCTTCACAAACATAAAAATTAGTTATTTCTTACTATTTTTTTTCAAAGAAAGTCAGCTGTTAAAGGGGGGGGGGTGGTTTTTTTCCCTCTGTGTTCTTTGATGAGTTACACCAGTTTGTATTTTGGAGTATCTACACTGAAGGTACTTCAGCACCTTTTAATCTGTAATAACTGTTTATTCCAGGTAATCCCCCACTTGCCAACCCTTATGGTGATCCTAATTTATCTCAACCTATAATGGCACTTCAGCAGAACGTAGCAGACATTCTGTTTGTGAGAACTAGTTATGTAAAGAAAATTATTGAAGACTGCAGCAACTCTGAAGAGACCATCAAATTGCTTCGTTTCTGCTGTTGGGAGAATCCTCAGTTCTCTTCCACAGTCCTCAGTGAACTACTTTGGCAGGTAAAAATAAAAAGCTAGGAGAAAGATGGGAATAAAAAGATGAATGATTCTGAATTTATATGTGAGCATGTTGTACTAAATACTGAATGGGTGCTTGATAAATAAATTTCCTCAAGATGGCATCCTCTGTCAGTATTTACAGTCTTAGGTCTGTACATCACACTGGAGCACTGTGGGAAGTGCTCTGTGAATTTAGGGAAGCACTCAACCTTTAACAAGTCAGGAAGGATGTGTTAAGGGTGGAAAGTAGACTGAGGTGGTCTTTGTGTATTTCAAGAGCATCTGCTAAAACTTTCTGTCATTATTCATGAAAGAGATTCATAGATGACATGAAAAGTTGGAATAACTTCCTTAGATCTCCCTTGTATTTATTTCAAGTATGTTTGTTAAGTCAGGTTTTTTTACAAGTCTGCAGAACTTTTTTGGCTTCAGACTCAGCAAAGAATCTTTGATACTGTCTTATAATTCCATTGTAATTTCTGTAAGGTCAGTTACACTTTTCCACTCCAAATACAATTCTTTACTTCTGTTAGCCCCTCTTTATATTTGCCCTTTTTCTTTCATTTTCAGGGACATTTTTCTATGTCCTTTTGTTTGACACTTGAAAGATTCATAATACAAATCACTTCATTGATATTTTGCTGGCCATATATTTTACATTCTAGGATAACCTGTGAAACCAAGCTTTGTACATACTGCCTAAAAGTAGCAATATCAGTGAAAAGTGCCATTTTAAAATTTTTCTTTTCTAAAGGTATTTTTAAGGTACTTTCTTCAGCATGTCATGCTTGGGGCTTCAGATCAACTGTGTCAGAAAATCATAAAGACACATTTTTTCCTTTACAGAACCTACTGTATTTAAAAACAAATAAAATTAAATTGCAAACCACAAAATTCCTGACACAACCAACACTTTCTAGAAAAGAAGTGTTGTATCTAGAAATACCCTTTGAATTACAGTAAATTTCAAATGAATTGTGTTCTTGTATTTCACTGTGTAAGCTGTCTGCCTCAAGAAATGCTTTCTTGTGTTCTCTGCATTTTGACATTTTAGGTTGCATATTCATACACATACGAGCTTCGACCTTATTTGGATCTGCTTCTGCAAATCCTGTTAATTGAGGACTCTTGGCAAACTCACAGGTCAGTATTTACCTGTACTTTTATAATTCAATATTGTTCTGTACAGGTTGTTTTTCCAGTGGCTCTGTTGCTAATCTTTTCAATATATTTGTTTTAAATAGGTATTAAATCAAAATTCACAGATAAAGCAATTTTTTGTGGTTTTATCTGAAATTTTGAGATAAGTACAATTTTTCATATTCCTTCCTATAGAGAAGTTTGCTATAAAGCCAAGATTTTTCACATAGAGAGAATATGCTGTTTAGATTAAACTCTCTGGTTTAACTTCTCTGTGAACTGCTCTGCTTTCATAGAAATGTCCCCTTGAGGTGGGTCAGCAACAGCCTGGGCTTGCTCAGGAGCACATCAGATGTAGGAGTGGTACCAGGACACACATGAAGTGTGAATGTGGGAGAAAATAATATTTCACATTTGGGTATTCTCCATATGATCACGTTTCAAGAGAATTGTAACTCAGCATATTACATATTAATCCAGTTGAAAACCTAATTTTTGTATGTCTACAGAATAAATATTTTGAAAGTTATTAAAATTGTAATTTCTGCAAATGCTATTTCTGAGAACAGTCAGTTTTTCAGAAGTTTAATACAGAAGTAGGTGATATAGCACAAATGTCATCAGTGTGCTACCTGTCAGTGTTTTACAATGTCACTGTTTCATAATAAGCAGTTTTAGGTAGTGTGGGATTTACTGAATCATTTCCAGCTCTATCTCATAGGACATTTGAAATACTTTCAGTGAGAGCACACTTGTTGGGTATGGGAGTGGACTCCTGTCTTTAGCTGTGGACGCAGACTGCTCATTTAGAATGTTTCCAATTGCCTGGGCTTATTTTAGGAGGGACTCAAAGGAGGTGCTGGTCTGGCTTAGCCACACTCCAAAATATAATGACTGAGTTGTAGGGATTTTCTTTATGGGATTTGCTATGCATATATAATGCAGTTAGCTTATATTATCTTCTTGATAAACAAATTATTCATGAACTAAACTATTCATGTCCACAGAATGCTGGAGGACAGGCATGTTTTAATAGATATGAAGTAAAACAATGGATTTTTAGGGTTGAACAGCAGGTGAGAAATCATGGAAATGGTTGTTTGGGATAATGCTGTATTTGGAATAGTGGTGTATGAAGGACATGGATTGTTGTGGTGTGGCTTTCCTAGAGAAGTACATCACTCCATGTCCCATTGTCAGGAGTAGCACTGCTCCATGGAATTGTGTTAGGCTTCCACAGAGGGTATTAAATGGCCAGCTCCAGTCATCCACTACTCACTGCCACTTCTAGCCATGGCTTGCAGTACTTGTCTCTGCCCTGTACTTGGTTTTGCTGTGATAATCAGAGAGTTTAATTATCTCATCCAGTAAAAAAACTCCAAAACCCAACAAACAACCACAAAACAGTGAAATTGTCCATTGTAAATGGTGTCTTGTAACTGCTGGGAAATGAGTCTGATCTGACCCTGGGCAGTGTGCATCCCTTGGGGCAGCTTGTCCTCTGGTACTGCAAGATCACTGCTGCTGGCCCTTGGCATCAGACCCACTCTCTTAAATTTCTCTTGATTTGACAGGTTCAAGTGCCAGGTTTGGAATGGTGCAAGTGCCATTAAATTAAATTAATTGAAATAAAGCTCATCATTGCCTTACAGATGGAGCCTGGGCTGACAGCTGCCAGGGATGTGAGGAAAGAGGGCAGTTGCTTTCCCTGCCATGAGTGTAGCTCTGTGAGACACCAGTGTGGGTTCTGTGCCCCTCTGACTCTTTTTCAAAGCCAAAAGTGTGTCAGTTCTCAGTTTTTGCACAGTTTCAGGGTAGCAATGAATTCCTCTGCCCTGTTGTAGAGCAGAAGGCACAGAAACTGGGCTTAGTTCCAGGGGATGCCCAAGTCCCTTATCCCGTGCACAGATATATGTACCACTCATTCCCCTTCAGAGGAGCTGCATGTAAAGGGTGTCTTTGAGAAGCATAGCTGAGTGTAAGTAACCTTTCTGTGAGGATTTAACTGTTCCAATTCTCTGAGGACCTACTGGGTTAACAGGGCTGATTTGTAAATGCAGTAGATACTTTAGCAATAAAATTGAACTGTTAAAGTTTATTACTGTGACTAGAATTAATCATAATTACATTTTTTATATATCTTGTTCAGTTATATTTTTAGCATGTTTGGTAATTTTTAAACTAAGTTACATATATGACATGCCAGGTTAATTTTCTGATTTTTAAAAAACCCTCTTGACTAACACCAGAAGTCAGAACATCAGCTGTCCCTTTTGTAATTACATTGTATATAGAGCCTTAATTCAAATGCTAAAACTCTGTAATACTGAAAGTTTAGTCATTGTTTTGGTTTGGTTTTTTCTAGGATTCACAATGCACTTAAGGGAATCCCAGATGACAGGGATGGACTCTTTGACACCATTCAGCGCTCGAAGAATCATTATCAGAAAAGAGCTTACCAGTGTATAAAGTGCATGGTGGCTCTCTTCAGCAACTGCCCTGTAGCTTACCAGATCCTTCAGGTGATACCTTTTATTCTGTTTCTTGCTGCTTTTTTTCCCATTTCTGTGATTAAAAAAACCCAAAACAAACCCCACCATTATTCCGTTTTTAGCCCCTTAATTAAATTAAAACTTCCAGGGACAGTTCTTTTGAACCTTCTGTATGAGAAGGTCATTATAAGGGATTGAAAACAATCTGGTTAAATTCACACTCATTTGCAGTTGTGATGCAGCTGCAAATCTGCAGACTTCATTTCAAATTTGAAGTTTTCTTTGGAGAAAAAAGGATATTTGTGACTCCTTTAAACAGCAGCAGATCGGTTGGTGGTCTCTGACAGCTGATGTATAGGAAAGGAAAAACACTTCTGTTTGCAAGAACACAGGAAATAATTGTGATTTGTTCATTTTCTGTCTGCAGAGCAATGGAGATTTGAAAAGGAAATGGACCTGGGCAGTGGAATGGCTTGGAGACGAGCTGGAGCGTAGACCATACACTGGCAATCCCCAATACACCTACAATAACTGGTCTCCACCAATCCAGAGCAATGAAACATCAAATGGCTACTTCCTAGAGAGGTCACACAGTGCTAGAATGACTCTTGCAAAGGCCTGTGAACTCTGCCCAGAGGAGGTAAGGAATTAATTTGACTTTCAGTTCAGAAATTGAGTAAAATACTTCTGTAAATAATTAACCTTAGCAACAGTCTCCACTCATTTAAGAGGTAACACATTTCATGTGTACTTTATAAGTATGGATTTATATTTTAATTTTTCAGTTGTTATTACTGTTTCTGTAGACATTTGTCTCTTAGAGTATTAGCAGTATAAAATTGAAAGTGACCATTTGAAGTAGATTATGAATGGGTCTGTATTTCCAGTAATATATTGATAGAGGGAATTTTTATTACAATACAAGCTATAGGTGACAGGGTGGCGTGGAATTTTTCTCTGAAGGTCTAAAACATGACTCTAGCATTTCTCTGAATGTCTAAAGCATGACTCTAGATTGTCTGAAACAATCATTTGCATAGGATTGGTTTGAGCTAGAATAATTGTAATATGTTTTTAAGGAGTAAATTAAATGCGGTGTTTCAAACTTTAGGAACCAGATGATCCTGATGCCCCAGATGAACATGAGTCTTCTCCACCTGAAGATGCCCCACTGTATCCTCATTCACCTGGTTCCCAGTATCAACAGGTAAAAGCTCTGAGTTGAACTATTTATTCAGAGTTTCAGGTTTGCTTTTTGTTTTAGTATTTATGGTGACTTAAATTATAGGTATTTAGCCAGAAGCATGTTATTGTCAAATACCGTGTTTAGAGGAATAAAGGTACAGCTCCATTTCACCAGGAGCAGTTTCACCATCAGAGCTTCAAGTAGGAATTTTATCAGATCAAGGATTAATCATGCACAGAAAGGGCAGAGAGATTGATGTAATCACAGCCTAGAGCATACTGAATTTAGATTCTGTTGTTTTTCTTGACATTGATAATATTTTGTGAGCTGCTTTCTTGTTTTCAAATATAAGATCAAATCTCAAGGCCTGAATTTGGATAAGTGGAAGACTTTTGGAAAAAAAGTAGATGGCTTTGTGGCCATGTAACTCGTGCTATGAACAGTGATCTCAAAATTTTAAGTACATATAAAATCCAAATCTGTTTTTATGTTAAATGGCTACTTTGTTAATACTTTCCAGTGGAAAGCCAGATCTGGAAGAAATCATAACCAGGGTCTTCTTATAGAATTGACTAAATTATGGGATCCCTCACTTAGTAGCCATATTTTGTTCCAATTCATTTTGTATATTCCAAATCTGCTAATTTAATTTCCTTTCCTGCCCAAATCCATTTTCCCCTCCATCTTGCTTTCCTTACTTGATGTTCTCAGCAGAGCAGTTGGTAAGTCATGCAGATTTCCCCACTCCTTCCTGAGCTCCCGAGTTCAGACACATTCCATAACCTCACCATTGCCCTTGTTATGTGTTCACTTTCTTGCAAGAGACAGCATTTCTCACTAACACACACCCAATCCTCAAACTCTTGGTTTCTCCACAAACTCTGCAAAACAGTAGATAAATGAGGTGGTTTTATTTGCCAGATCTGTGTGTGACTTCTTAAATTGGGGCAGAGCATTTGTAGAAAACTGCTGGTCTAGGTTTCATTCAGTTCTGTAACATTGAGGTTTCCCCCTTAAAAATTAAAGTATGCAGCATAAACACAAGGTTGCTTTTTCCATTGTTTTAGGGAAAAAAGTCAAGCTGGTTGAATCTGTTAATAAAATATGTGCACAGTGTAATGTGGCAGCACATAGGCAACCTCTCTTGGTCTCCTTTTTTCCTTTCTTGCTGCTTTTGCTTTGCATGTAATTGTTTGTGATTCAAAAGCTGGGATTACTGTTTCACGTGATCCTTTTATCTTTACAAGTTGAAAGTTTGTTTCCCTTGTGTGTAAATTTGCCAGGTAAGTGAAAGGTGTGACTCAGAGGAATGAAGCAGCTGGGATGTGTGTTCATACCATGTGGGTACACAAGAAGTTGGTGTGCTTGAGGACACTTCCCAGTGGTCTGAGTGGAGAGGGGGAAAGCAGGGAGTCAGGAGACAGCCCACAGAGTTAAATCCCTTTGAAATGTGTGTGCTTTGTTGCAGAATAACCACGTGCATGGACAGCCATATACGGGCCCGGCAGCACACCACATGAACAACCCTCAGCGAACCGGCCAACGAGCACAAGAAAACTTCGAAGGCAGTGAAGAAGTGTCCCCGCCTCAGACAAAAGATTAGTGAAATGCACATAATCAATTAACTTGCTCCATCAAGACTGTGCACCCAGGCCTTACAGTCCAACTTTTCTCTGTGTCTGGCTAATATTTAAAACTAGAAAAACTATTCCTAATCAACATGGAGTGGAGAGTCTATTCACTGTCTTATCTGCAGAAAATTGCTGTCAATATATAACCCGCCTGCAGTGGAAAGTGTATAGTGTTTTGTAATAAATGGCCTGATGCTAATGTGTAAATGGCAAAGGTGTATATAGTATATTAATGTTTGACTGTTAATTCTTGAGCAAGAAACATTTTTTTTTTTGTCTTGATGAGACTCACAGATCTACAAAAACAAAAAAATAATTTCTTGATATATCTGCTGCGCTCTGCAACCAGTGTTGCCTGCCTCATGGCAGTTGGATCAACTCCTTTACGAAAAAGCCTATCCATGTCAACCACAAAAATAGTTTCATGTTAATTCTTTGCCACTGGAGTCGATTTTACTATGAGCAACGTAATGGCTGGTAACCTTTTAATTATTTGGTTGATGTGGAAAATTGGTGATGTAACATTGTTTCTAGATCTTTTTTCATTGCCTTTTTCATTCTGGTATTAGGTTAATCACTTTGAAGCTATAGTTATGCTGTAACATTTAGCATGGCTTCACACCAAGTTAGTGTAGCCAATGAGGGGAAAAAAAAAAAAAAAACAAGCGTGACAGCAGTTGTCCCAATGTGACAACTGTATTGCTCAGAACTTCTTCTTCTTACACCTAGACTATAAAATGGGGAGGGAAAATGTGACAAACAAGTGGTTTTCAGTTTCACATATGTTCCTCACATCTGATGTTTGACAGTTCTCTCTCTGGGTGGGATAAAGAACACTTAGTTTTCAGTAATAGGAATTTAAAAGATTTAAAACAAATATGCAAAAATTTGCTATGCCAGGATGCCTGGAGCATAATAGACTGTATTTGGTGTGCTTGTTTTGTTTCTTTGGTAGAGCTTATTAGATAAACTTCTAACACTTTCCTTCTACTGCATCCCAGTGAAGTGGAAGTCAACAAAATCACAGAGTACTTGTGAGTGCCACTGCACCAAGTTAACTTGCTGGTTTTCTGCTCGTTCACAGTTCTACTTGAAAGCGAGAATTGTCTTAGCTCTTTATCCATTATACAGAAAATCTTAACATTAGAAGCAGGGTTTAAATATAAAAGAAACTACTGGTTAGTCAAATACAATTCTGAGGTATCTCTATTCCAGAATAAACATTTGTTTAAAGACTTAAAGAAACGCATCAGTAAATACTGTATTTAAATGAAAATTGGTAACTTGAATGTGTGTAATTTTTTTGGAACCTGTCTAAAAACCAAATACCCCTGCAAAACAGATACAGCCCACCCTATACTATTTAAATATTTTGCTGTTTTATTTTATAGAAATTATTTTGCTGAATTCACAAATAGAATTTGATTTAAGAAGAATGTTTTGTCCTGTGGTGTGTGTTGTTTTTTGGGGTTTTGTTTTTTAATGGACTGCACAGAAAGGTGAATTCTGTGCAGTGGCACTATGCTGAATTCTGGAACAACAGTCACATTGAGATTCTGTGCACAAAAAAAAAATTGGCCCTCAAGAATAAAATAATCAGGACAATTACACTGTAAAAGTTTCTTAATGTGATTTATCTTGTACTTTTTGTATGTTTTTATATATACATATATATATTTAAGAGCACAAGCTTGATGGTGTTTTTTACAAATGAGTTGATAGAAACAAAGCTGCTTATCAAATTAAAGGTCTGTAGTTTTGAAATGAACAATGGAAAATTCAGTCCAAGTGCATTCTTAGGCATTTAGTGTAACAAGGGAGAGACACAGAAGATTTTTGAATATGCTGTGTAGCGATGATCACTTTTATGCTTCCATGTTTTTCCTAGTGCTCAAGTTAATTCAGATTTTCTTCATAGTTTTTTAGTAATACCATTTTACCTGGATTTAGTACATTTGGATAACGTGTTCCCATTTATGTTTGGGGATGCTTGTTGGAGGTTTTAACTACAAAAATTCTACCCTGAGTTCTCAAGTTGAAATATTTATTTGGACCGGTAATTGTTAAACAGGCTATCTCAGAGGCGATTATTACGTATTTTGTACTATATAGGTAAAATATATAATGTGCTAGTTCAGCCTTGCCAAATGTGTTTGCTTTTAATAGTGCAATGATTGTAGAGACATGTCAAACCTGTGACACTTTAAGGCTGTGGCTTTCTCCAGCCATACCCAGCCCTGCCCCAGAATTGGGAATGGCTGCAGTGGCAGTTGTTTTCCAGGCAGCAAACTGAGGATTTTGTGCATCTCTGTGACATGAAGAAGGGTAAACCCATATTGTTTGCTGCAGCTGTTGCTTTTTTAACAGGCAGCTCCAGTGTAAGGTGCAATGTTTTCTTCACTCTGGGCAAAACCAGTTTGAATTGTACTTCTTAACAAATACTGTACAAGCAAAACGTTTGATATGCACGTTTCTGTCGCAGCATTTTGGCAGGGGACTCCAGGCACTGCGCCTGGTGATACCTCCTTGGTGATGGCACACTCTAAAGCAGTACCCCTCAAAGTGCCTAAGATTCCATTCCCCCATCACTGATTTCAGTCCTGTTTTCTGTTTAAACAGTTTCTAGGGAATCTCTGGTCTTCCATAAAATGAGCCAATAAATAGTAAAGCAATTCCTCGTGTTCCTGGCGGTGTAACGTGGAATACATAGAAACTGAAAATCCATGGGTGATGTTGAGTCAGGGTTAGTGTGTAGTTTGACCTTGGGGGAAATCCATAACCTTACTGAGCAGAATTTCTCCATCTTGTACATTTGGCTTGTGGTTGTTTAGTGACTAAATTCAGCTTTTAACACTTGCTACTGCCAGTGTTAAAAATAGTACAGCCATATATAAAAAGAATTCAGTCACTGTTTGTGTATCAGTAAATGTACTATGTTTTGGTCACAGAGTTGGTCACCTGCACCTGTGTTACCCCTTTGACAAGAAGGAGATGGCTCAGGGTTCTGTCAAAGCTTGTTTGTCCTGCAGGACCCAAACTGGTGGGAATGGACAAGCAGAACAGGACTCTGCTTGACTTGGAATTTTTCACATTATTTTCCCAGCTGACTACAAGCTCTGAAGATTTGAGTTCTCTGTTTTTCAAGCTTGTGCATCTTGCTGAAATCGAGCCAGAAAGAAATTAAATTCCCCCATTGATTTTTTTTTTTATTTTTCTGACTGAAACTTTAGACAACATGAGAGATTTGTGTTAATCATATTTGCTATTATGCCTTCTCAGCCACTCTGTTGTGCCTAGCTTGTGTGTTTTAGCATATGTGTCATGAAAAAGCACTTACAGTTCCAAAACTTCCTGTATATTTCCTGAGATCCAGGAGAGAATGAGATTAGCCATTCTGCCAAAGCTAAAATGGGCAAAAATTGGCTGCTGTAGCAATTTACTTCATTTTTGATTTCAATAAATTTTGTCTACCTCTTAAGTCTTTTGCCAGAAATGAATAGGCTGATGAGCTGTGTCAGGGCAAAGTGGCTCCATGTTTTTGTTGGTGTGAGTTCCAGTTACTGGGCATTGCAGGGAAGCTTTCAGTGCAATGAATTTAACTAAAAATGAAGATTGACTGTATAAATTAGAGGAAGAAGTGGCCTGTTGGGGAATTTGCAGAGTAACCAATTAAGTATTTAAATATCTTAGTTAAACCTTGTTAGCCCACGCTCTCAAATCCCCATTGAAAGCAAATTCTCTCCCCCATGACAAAAGACACACCATTATTTTTGGGAGGGTGAGATGCTGATGCCAACCTCACATTTCTTAGGACAGGTGTGGGATTTTCCCATTTGTGGCTCTGCTCCAGCACAGCATAATCAGACCACAGTGATTTTGGCTCTTTGTCTTTTCATTTTTCATGCCCTCCATCATGTTCATGACACCACTTTCCCCCAGCCAAAAGGTTTGGGAGTGAAGTTGCAGCTGCCCTGCCTAGAGCCAGCCAGAAGAGGCTTTCTGGGAGCAGTGGGAAGTGTCTGGCACAAACCAGGAGCTGCACCAAACCTGGTGCTGCAGTGGCAGAGTGGAGGATCCCAGCTGCTTCCTCCTGCAGCATTCCTGCTCTCCTTGCAGGTGTGTGGTGGGAAAGGTGACTCCAAACCTCTCTTTAGAGCTCTGAATTCTCTCCTGGCTGGCAGCTGGGCTCACAGTGAGCTGTGGGTGCCCCCTGTGCCATTCCAGGCTGTCCCTGTCCCTGCCCAGTGGGTGCCATGTCAGCACAGCCCTCCTTGTTCCAGACTGCAGGAAGGGCTTTACCCCAGCCTCAGCACTGTCCCTTTTCACACTGGAACTTCCTAAGGTTCTTACCACGAATTTCCTTTTATTCCTAAGGGATAAAAGTCTCCCCTGGGCTTTAAGTGTCCAGTAACCATTCCTGTTCATTATTCACAAGAGCAATGCACAGCCCCACCCTGCAGTGTCTGTCAGGCTAGGCTGTGTCTGGAAGGTTGCTGACAAGAGATTCCAGCATTAAATTCAGACCTCTCCATCCTGCACTCTGATTTTCTAACACAAGTTGTGGTGGATCCATGGATTTCAGCAGCATTTGTGCCAGTTCAGTTGATCTCAGCACTGTAAGAGTGGAAGTTGGTGATGTGTTGGGGTCAGGCCATCTCAGTCAGTGGGTGGCACACAAGACAGAGCTCTTGTTTGCAGACAAATCAAAACAAGCACGGGGGGAATCAGTTTCTGAAGGAGAAAAACACTCCTGAATAAGGGCTAACTTTTAATCAGATTTTTAAATACCCAACTCTGTATTTTTTAGCTTTAGAACTCCTTGAAGCCACTTTTTGATAATAAAACTGACCTACAGGCTGTTTCCTTGGAAGAATTTAATATAGCCTTAAATCACAGCAGCACAATTCTGAAATGACAGGGTCATTGTTCAGTGGTCAAAATAATGTGCAAAAAAAAGTCTTCTAGTTTTTAACCATTAGATAACCTTGAGTAAAGAAACAAGAGGAAAAAGGTTCCATGACTTCATCCACAATCTGACCATAGCAAAACATCCAGTGCAGGGAAATAAGATCATTCCCTTCTCTGTTTCTATAGTATTCAAAGTGTCTGATAATGTTAAATTTTGTTCTTAATTTGCAACTGCTGTTCCAGTAAGTTGGTGTATTTTACCCAAAGTGGTGTGAGCTGCACAGTCTGCATTTGCAGTGATGTCCCCTTTTAATCCACACCAGAGCAAAATGTTTCAATGTTTGGTTTTCCCCTCTAAGCTGTTCCCTGATCCACATTTCTGCTGTGGTGTTGCACTGTCCCTGTTTTCATACAATGCCCAGGGCTGGATGAATGCTTTCCAAGTGTGGTTTCACCTGAGCCATTAAGTGAGCAGTTCTGTTCCTTTGCTGTAGTGATACCTCTGTAGGTGCAGCTTTTAAAGGTATTATTGGCCTTTTTTGTAGCTTTATTTATTGAAAAATGCTTCTTGTCCCTCACTCTTAAATTCCTGTCCATCATTTATTGTGGTTCTTTCTTACAGAGTTTTTCACTCTGGGTTGCAAGGATCATTTTTATATTCAGTATTTTTGTATTTTCTTGGAATCAAATCCCTTCACTTGCCATGATGGTTGTTTACCTACTGTTTTTACCCACACCTGCAGTCCTGCTGTTTGCTGCTGCAAGAAAAAACCCCCAAATTTGCCAGGCAGCCTGGAGCCTTTCACAGTGCAGTAGCAGCAGCCACAGCCTTGACCAGGTGGGCTTTGTCATCTCTTAAAACTTCTCATTTATGTGGGGTAGGAAAGCTTTGTGCTACTGATGGCAGTCTGGAATTCTAATAGCATGTAGCTTACTGGTTTTCTTTGGTTGGTTGTTGTTAGGGGTATTTTTTCCCTTCATTTTCTATATTGAACAATTCTACAGGCGAATAAAAGCAGTAGGTTTTGCTGGAATCTACTCTGGAAAAGAAGGTTGGACACTTAATATACTTGATTGTATTTAAATATCTGGTAGGTGCTTTAAAGTCCTCAGAAGGTCTTCTGGAAGCAAATTCCAAAGCCTAGAAAAGTGAAGATTAGTTCTTCAGGACTTACTGATACTCACCAATTCTGTCTGCCTGCTGTGCATGACTGAGGACAGGTGAAGCAGCAGAAATGGGAATATTTTGCTGAAGGGAGAGGTCGTGCTGTGTGAAATCCCTGGGGAGCTGGAGCTGTGCTTTGCCTGGCCCCACACACCCTGCTGAGCCTTTGTGTGAGACCTGTCCTGAGCCACAGAGCAGCAACTTCAGACTAAGTAGCATGTAAAGCATTTTCTACTCTTCTTCTTCTCTAAGATCTGTACCAAGTGTAATCCTCTGAGCAGATAAAGGCAGGGAGGGGGCTGAGCGAGGGCCTTCACAAGCTGCTCTGTGAATCCTTTCTACCTCTTGTTCACTGCTGGGAGCGGCTCCGGCCGTGCGGGAGCTGCCCCGGGCCAGGTGAGGTGCACAAATACCTGGTGGGGCTGTTTGCTGGGCAGGCACTGCAGTGCTGCCTCCCTGGGGATAAATGGAATTGTTCGGGGTACCTGTGTTTGCATCCAGGTGAAGGAACTGGCGTTTTTCAGGGGGCACCGTGAGGACTCTCAAACATTTCTCCTCCCGTGTGAAGTAGCATCAAATCCTCTCACAATTAATGTTAAAATCACGCAGCAGTCGCAGGGAGGGACTTGGTTTTCCAGCTGTGTTGGTGAGGGTTTAGAAAGGGAGATGTGGGGATGTGAAAAGCCAGGATTCTGCAGATCAACCCAGGTGTTAATCTAGAACAAAAAAATGTTACTGATTGCTACTGTGGTTGTGTGTAAGACTGAAATGCTGAACGAGAACTGTAACCCTCCCACTCCGAGTCTGAGAGAGACCTGGCATTGGCATTCTGAACACTTCTGCAACCTGAACCAAAAACTGCTGTGGGAATGTAGACTTACCATAGAGCTGTGGAAGAAAACTTCAATCGTGTCACTTCTCTCGGTCTTCAGAGCAGTCAACATGGTTTTGATGTAGGTTTTAGATTATGTATATATAAATCTGATTGAAGTACCAACAGCAAACCATAAATAAAATGTGGACTTAATTGAAGAATGGGCTAGTGGAGGCCTCTTGTGTTGAATTTATTAAAATACAATATAACCAAGTTGTTGGTGGAGGAGACTGGCTGTGATGAAGACAGGGAATAAATAAAACTGGAGCTGAGCCAAGTTTGCTGCTGCCTCTGCCCCTCCTGTGCACCCACAGAGTGGTTTGATGGTGCTGTGGTGGCTGGAGATGAGCTGGGAATGCTCCTGGCATCGCCTTCGTGCCTATGAGGGCCAGAGGCTCTGGGAGTGGCAGCTCCTGTGCCACATTCCTGTCACATTCCAGGCCCAGAGGAGCTGGTGCAGTGCTGGGGAGCTGCTGTGACCCTGGGCCTGCCACCTGCCCCTTGCTTTGCTCTGCCAGAGCCAAGGGCCATCTCCCAAAGGAATGTGAGGTAGGTCCAATGCAGAGCTACTGGAAACATCTGGTTCCCAAAGTTTGCTCTTGAAGATGTGCAAATGGAAGTGGAGAACAGTGGCAAATTTCTGGGAATTTGTGGTACTAACGTGAAATAAAAAAACAATTTAAAAAGGACATTATGGAAGCAGGTGACACAAAAGGTTCCAGCTTGGCATGAGGAAGAACTTCTTTACAGTGAAGGTGGCAGAGCTCTGGAACAGCTGTGGAGTCTCCCTCTGGAGACATTCCAGACCCACCTGGATGCACTCCTGTGTCACCTGCTCCAGGTGACCCTGCCCTGGCAGGGGGATGGACTGGGCAGGCCCCAGGGGTCCCTCCAACCCTGACACTCCTGTGATTCTGTAACACCTGAGTTTGTCCTTGGCTGTTCAGTCAATGTCGCCCATCTTAGTGGATGTGAGTGTGAATTCTCTGGACAGCAACATGGTGGCAAAACTGAGAATTTTGGGTACACTCTGGATGTATCCCAACAGATCAGTGGGGGTAGGGGGTTGCTGTAAACTGGGAGAAGAAATCTTTTGATAAAAACAGCAAAAATGTTAAACAACTCCCACAAATGTTTCTGTTCTCACATTTCTCTCTGAGAATTTGTTAATGTCACAGGACAAAAAAAGCCATTTTTTAATTTAACCTCTGTGGAGGCTGTAAAGATTTATTGATCATCTGACTCCCTGCAACCTTTTAGAATTTGGGCTCCTGTGGTTTTTACATTAGCCGAAAACACAGCCTGAAGCATTTCCCTTGTATTTGATAGATAACTTACCTGGTAACTTCAGCACAACAGTCAGGATCATGATCTTGCTGCTGGAGCTTGCTTCCCTCTCTTCTTTTTGCAGAAACTCCCTGCATGGGTTTGCTCCGGCCTTTTTTCACCTCACACTGTTTCCTTGCATCTCCCTCTGCAGTTGTTCCCTGCCTGCCCCAGTGTGTAGCAGGCTGTGGGTCCTGCAGAGCTGCTCCCCTTTGATTTCTCAGGGCTGGGCAGTGGGGCTGGGAGTGGAGCTGTGGAAAGCCCTGGGGCAGGGACCTCTATCGCCGGCTGGGGTCCATGTACAAATCACAAATGGGATGGGAATGCTGTGGAACTGCCTTGAGCTGTTTTATTTTCCAGCATCATGACAATGGGGAGATGCCATCAGCTCACATCCCAGGCAGCAGACCAAGAACTTTATGTTACAACTCACTTTGTAAGTTTTTTGACCAATCACACAAAGCAAAAGCACATTGACAGTAGCGCTATCTAAGCACTATAAGCACACGTACCTTTGGTTAAAACAATGCTGCTTATTTTGAATACCATACCTGCTTGTGAACCTTAAAACACAACGCACAGAACTCCATTATTAAGCTTCAACCTTCCTAATATCTTGCTAGATAAACTTTTCTGTCGCTTAGGGAGTTGAGACAAGTGTTAATACACAGACCATTGTTTTATTTGTCCTTGCTTTCTACTTTTTAAATAATTTTTATGCTGACCTATCTCATGGTTACTGCTTAGCTCTAATCACAGTTTTACTGTCTCTGAGGCCTTTTGCAGCTTTCCCAAAACCCTCTGATTTTGTGGATTCCCACAACCTCGGGGTGAAGTGACCCTCCCTCCTGCTTCCAGGGGGTGTTGGCAGGGACAGTGATGTCAGTGAGGGTTCTCTTACCAGGAAGGAAGTTGTGATACCTGCCCATGTTTAGGTAGCACTTGGTGCTTCTCAACACACCCTTAAAAAAGTGTAAAGAAAATGCTGTTTGCTCTTTCAGTAGATGGGAATCTGAAGCCCTTCTAAATGGAGGCTTTAGTGCTTCACTGGTACCTATCTTTTTATTTTTTAAATTTTTTTTCTTTCAGCAGACAAAGCCATATACTGGAAATAACCTCTGAGAATTCTGCGGGAACACTTAACATCTTTCTTTAAAACAGTTTGCTTCATTTCAAGATTTCTGTAACTGTGCTAATCTTTATGTGAGGAGGTTTAATAATATAATTATTATTATTATCGTTTTACTAATGAGCATGGCTTTGGTTTTTAGATTTGACTGTATCTATAGTAGCTCATGTCTTCTGTGCATTATTGGGGCTGAGAATTAAGATGCTCCTCCGTGAAGTGAAGTACCCTGGATATAAACCATACAAGCAAATCGACTGGGTATTCTGTCATGATGCTACAACAGTTGCTTTGAGCAGGAGGTTGCTGATTATGATACACAATTAAAGCATAATTACAACACATTACATAATTACTCCCACAGCAGGGGGGTTGGAACTAGATGATCTTCCAGGTCCTTTCAGCCCCAAACCAGCCCATGATTCCATACAATGGCAGTGGGGGTAGAAGGGCAGGACCACAGAAGGAGCCGTGTGCTTTCTACTTTTTATTTTCATTTACATTTGAAAGTGGTTTTGTGTTGGAGCTGCCTCGGTCGAGCCCCTCCCACCTCAGGGCCAGGTTTGTGCTTTCCTGTGCTCAGCAGCTCCTGGGGCTCTGCCCTGTCCCTGCCTGGTTCATTTCTCATTCCTGCAGTGCAGATTTGGAGGGAGCTCTGCCCTGCGCAGCCCAGCCTGAGCCTGGTGCTCAGCCCACAGAGCACAGGGACTGGCCCAACTTCAGCCCCATTCTCATTTTCTGCTCAGGGCTTTCACAGATCCTCCCAGCCTGAGGTTAAGCTTGATAAACTCACCTGCATATTTTTATTGGTATTTTTAAAATTCTTATTGCATTGTTAATTGTCTTAACTTCCTCTGCTGTGTAAACTGCTGAAGTTCACCTCAATTCTACAACTTAAATTAGACCTTTGGTTTAGAAAATATATTTCAATTTACGTAAATTTTTCATTGAAGGTTGGTTTCTTTAGAGCCTTTCATTGTTTGTTTTATCTTACTCCCTATTCTCTCATGTTTCTTTTCACAGACTTTTAGCACTGGAGGTGTTGGGACTGCAGGAGCATTTTGAGTCTTCTGGTCACTTGCCAGGATCACAGTGGCTTTTCTGAGTTCCACGTTCATGTTGGCAACAGGAGACTGCACTGGAATAGTGGCTGCAACTGGAGTTTGGTGAAGGGAGAACAATCTTTGCAGTCTTCATACTACTGTGTGAATTTAGAGACTTCTGGCATTGCATCCTATGTGTTTACATTAAATGTGTTTGGAGCGGCATTAAACCCTGTAATATGGTACTTATTTATTTTTAATAATTTGTATTAATTACTCCCTACTCATGGGCTTGGTGCACTGACCCTGTGGCTGTGAACACTGGTGGGCAGTGCCAGAACCTGGAACAGCAGCAGAGGCAGACAAGGGTCAGTATCCATCTCCCTCTTCCCAAAAAACTATGCAGCATCAAGAGGCCCAAATGTGATTGGGAACCTTGATTTTCTGTGAGTCCTTTAGGTGCATTTAATGTTGTGGAACATTCAATACTTCAGCTGCTCTTCTGATGGTGTTTGGGAGGAGTGTTTCACTGACTGTGGGCCCTGTCAGGAGAGCACAGGAACCCAAGAGCTTCTGAGCTCATGGCAAGAACAGATGTGAACTTCAGACCTTGATGGAACTGGAGCAATATAAACAAAACTCCCCCTTGCTTTGCTTTTTCTTCCTGATGGGCTCTGATGCCTTTCTCCAGGGTGTGGTTTGGGATTTTAAAATCACCTTTCCCTCCTGACACACATGGGCAGCCGCAGCACTGGATTTGTGTGTGGGTGTAGAAATGACTTTTCCCATTTTGCATTCTACTGGGTTCCCATCAATGCAAGTCATTCCCATACAGGGAAATCCGGTCCTTGGCTCAGACCCCTCCAGCACAGCCAGAGCTGCTGAGGTCAACAGGAGCCCTGGCTCTGGGTGTGCTCAGACATGAAGCTGAGCCCCGTCTGCCTTCAGTGATTTCTCCCTCCTAAGGCCAGCTCAGCAAAGCTGTAAAAGCAATCTTGCACTAAACCCCACTACTTTTCTCATTGCATTACAGAAGCTGGCTTTTCACAGGACAGCTGTTCTTAGGAGAACACAGCTTCCAAGGGGACATTGATGCTACTGCCCATGTTACTGCAGGACCTTGGAATAGCCCATCATGCTCCCCAACCTGCTAAGGGGAGATGTTTAAAGTTGTCTCCCATTCCCAAAAACTGATGAGGGGCAGTCTGTGTGACACCTCGAATTTTTGGCACCTTTTATTTGGCTTGAGCCTCACAGATCCAAAAGGAAGCTCAAACCTTGCAGTGAGAGCAGCCGAAATATTTCCCAAATTTGCAACTCAAGCTTCCCCTGCCCCAAAAGATGAAAATGGAAAACCATTATTGTCGCTTTGATAGCAAACTTTCTCACACACTTTATGTAAATAACTCATTGTTTTGCATTCCTTTATAGAAGACAAATTTGATGGACTGTTGGTTTGTCCAGTGTCATTAGAGAAGTAGCACTGTCACTCTCCAATCCACTGTCACTTTCAGAAAACTATAAATGTTAAGAGTCAGAAAATAAACTTCCCTTTTTTCTTCACCTTAAGAACAGCAGTATGTGCTTGTGTTTTTTTTGTGTCCTAATTCTGTTAGAGGTTATGAATTTAGGAAATTGAGCATCCTTTCAGCCAGATTCCCAAGTTTAACCACAGATTACCTGATTGCTTTGTCAGGCCTCAGCTTCCACAGAACCAGGCCAACATGAACACCACACCAGGGCACCAGAGCATCCACAGCAGTGTTACTCCAGCCTGCAGGAGCAGCTTACAGACTGCAAGCGCTGGCTGAGAGAATCCCTGCTCTGCAAGGCAAGGGGAAAAACCCCGAATCTGCACTCACAGCTTCCCGTGCCGAACACGATCCCAGCTTTACCCCCTCTGCAGCAGCAGAGACACCAGGGACTGCACACGGGCTGTGTTGTACAGGTTTATTGAGTGGCCCCCAGGGGGGGAGCTCAGTTCTCCTTCTCCTGCACGGTCTTGGTGCCGCGCAGGCGGCCGGTGCGGCGCGCGGCGATCAGCCCCACCTTGCGTCCCGCCGGAGCGTCCCTGCGGATGGTCGAGGGCTTCCCGATGTGCTGGTGGTTGCCTCCTCCAAACGGATGTTCCACAGGCTGCCCGGGGGAGAAGCAAGACAGCAATGTAACCACAGAAACTGGTGCTCAACAGAAATCAACAGGGTCAAGGGGACAAAGAAGTAACTACTTCACTCCTCACGTGGTGCAGTCACCATCGAGCGCTGCTAACTCACCCCGTGGCTGCACATCTATGTGGGAAGTTTCCCTCCCAGATGCATGCCAGGTTCCTCCCAATATTCCCCAAAGCTTCCCTGAACTGTCAGAGGGGACAGGGATGGCTGCAGCCAGACTCACGTTCATGGCCACACCACGGACTCGTGGCCAGCAGTTCCTCTTGGCCTTGTACTTGTGGTAGGCACGGCCGGCCTTCAGGATGGGCTTGTCAATGCGGCCTCCCCCAGCCACGATTCCTGCAGGGAGGGACAGCAATGGTCACACCAGCGCCAGGGAAAGCCAGCACCAACACTGGCATCAGCTGAGCTACAGCCTTCTTTCTGATCCAGCACACACGGACTGAGCTCTCTTCCTAAAGCACTGCCACTTTTACTGCAATGATTTCCTGAGCAACATTAAGCTTTTCAATTGAATTATGAATTGAAAGAGCTCAGGGGACTGCGAAGAACTTTGAGGTTTAAATACCTACTTGTTTCATGATTTACTGAGTCAATTTTACTGGATTAACACACCAGATTACTCATTTTGGTGTCTTCCATGCAGAGGCAGGCAAGTGTCACCAGCAGCCATCTCAGCTGTCAGTCAGGTGCACAACAAACCTGGTGCAGCCTCTGCTTCTTGGCAGTGGCTTTGTCATTCCTTGTCAGACCTCCCAGAACACTCCACCCGCCTTACACCACCAACAGGCTCCTTCAGTGCACCAGAAGCAGGAAATCAAAATGCCATTTCCCATGTTAAGTCCTTCCCCAAACCTCCAAATTTAGGTTAGCAACATGCTGAAGTAATGCAGGTGTAAAATACAAGCCAGGCACCTGAGCACACTGTCCAGCCTGCACATGACACTATTTTCAAGGTGGTTACTAAAAGTGGGACCTTGCTGGGAAGATTCAGTGACAAGCACCCAGTGACAAGTTCACAGTGATGGCTCCTTACCCACAACAGCTCTGTTTGCAGAAGAAATGACTTTCTTGGAGCCTGAGGGCAGCTTCACTCTGGTTTTCTTGGTCTCGGGGTTGTGGGAGATGACGGTGGCGTAGTTGCCGGAGGCGCGCGCCAGCTTCCCGCGGTCCCCTGGCTTCTCCTCCAGGCAGCACACGATGGTGCCCTCGGGCATGGTGCCCACGGGCAGGACATTGCCGATGTTCAGCTGGGCTGCAGAGAGCAGGAGAGCAGCCACAGCTTCACTGGGGGCTCTGGGGTGGGGTTACAGCCCTGCTGAACACGGGAGGGCTGCGGCAGCAGGGTCCTGCACCCTGTCATCCCAAACTCCAGGAGCTGGGACAGCCTGCCCGGCTCAGCCCAGCCCAGCCCAGCCCTGCCCCAGCCCAGCCCCAGCCCGAACCCCAGCCCCAGCCCCAGCCCAGCCCTGCCCACCTTTCTTGCCGCAGTAGACGAACTGGCCGGTGTGGATGCCCTCGGCGGCGATGAAGAGCTCCGTGCGCTTCTTGAAGCGGTACGGGTCGCGGAAGGCGATCTTGGCCAGCGGCGCGCCCCGCCCCGGGTCGTGGATGATGTCCTGTGGGAATGCAGAGCTGCTCTAGGGCAGGACACGGCCCCTGCCTCCCTGTGAGGCTGGGAGGCCCTGGCACAGGCTGCCCAGAGGAGCTGTGGGTGCCCCTGGATCCCTGGAAGTGTTCCCAGCCAGGCTGGACGGGCCTTGCAGCAAGCTGGGACAGTGGAAGGTGTCCCTGTCCATGGCAGGGGGCTGGAACTGGATGGGCTTTAAGGTCCCTTCCAGCCCAAACCATTCACTGATCACAGGACAATGCCTGGGTAAGTGTGCTGCTTGGAGCTAATCCTGTCTGAACAGCTTTATTCCTGACATTCTGCAGGAATCCAGTCTCTCCATGTAAGAAATCCACTTTCACTTTGCCCCACCACCTTTGGGCAAGACAGAGCTGGGCACAGGCAGAGACTTCTCCCTATGTTTCCTTGGGATTGAAGCATTTCTAAAAATCAGCTAAAACAAAGGTTTTGAATGTCCTAAGTAAGGAAACACAACTTATTGTTTCTTTCACACTTGAAAACACATGTGCACTCTGCTCCTGATGCACACCAGGATTAAAATACCCAACCATGCATTTACAGACTACAGACAAATGACTCTGACGCATCTCTAAGATGTGTTTGGTTTTTAGGACAGCTCACAAACTGTTGGTGTCCATTGCCAACGTTTTTTCAGCCCTGTTGGCCAAATCTCCTGTGTAGGACCAAGCTCAAGTCAAACCTGTTACCCACCTTCTACCATCACCTCAGCTGGGTGAGAGTGAAGAAAATTCTCTCTACAACAGAACATGACCATGCTGTAAAACACTGGAGGGCTGCTCAGAGCATCCATGCAGCCAGTAGCACTGCTGGCACTCCACAGTCCCTGACACCCAAGAAAAAGTTCCTACAGCACCCCTGAACCACTATCACACACCCAAATACAGGTTCTGCCTTGCTCCTACTGCTCAAGACTAAAATTATGGCTATCACTTGGCATTTACAAATATTTGATTTTTTTTTTAAATATGCAATTAACTACATGGGAAACTCCCTAGCCACATTACCTGAAGTACAGGGAATTCTTAGGCAACATAAAACCACTCTGCTGGAACTGCTACTCTTAGCAAAGCTCCAGCAGAAACCCTATTGCTGACCAAGGATGCCCCCTCTGTTGAGATGTTCTCATAAACCTGGAAGACTTTAACTTTACAGGGAATATGATCTATTTAAAGCAGAGAACGCTGGATCGGGACCAGACGGGATAAGGCCCGGCCAGAGGGCCGCGGCAGTGCCGGCAGCGCAGGGGGAGCGGGGCTCGGCTCCCGGTGCCCGAAGCCCCCGAGCAGCGGCGCGGGGCCCGCCCGTACCTTGACGATGCCCTTGATGTAGCCGTGCCGCTCGGCGAAGTCCACGGCGCGGAGCTTGGCCGGGCCCTTCCTGTGCTTCACGTGGGCACGGAACACGGAGCCCGCGCCTTTCCTCTGCCCGCGGATGACGCGGCCCATGGCGCCCTGCGGGGACACGGGGACAGCTCAGCGACACCCGCGGCCCGCTCAGCGGCGCCCCGGCCGTGCCCCATCCCCGCCCTGCCCCTTCCCGCGGCCGCCCGGGCGCGGATGGCGGCGGATCCGGATCGGGACCGCGGCCGCCCCGCTCCGCTCCTACCTCACTCCGGCCTCCCGGGGAAAGAAGGAAGGGCTGACGTCACGGGCGCGCCGAGACCCTTCCGGCGCCGTGACGTCACGCGGGAAGGGGCGGAGCTCCGGCGTTCCCTCAGATCCTCCGGGACAGCGGGAGAGCCCCGGGAGGGGGCGGGCGCAGGGAACAGCGGGTACGGGAGCTCTCGGGAGCGGGCACGGACAAACGGGAGCGCTCCGGGATCCCGACAGGAAGGGTCAGCCGCTGCAAGGGGCTGGAGTTCGGGTGCAGCCGTCAGTTTATTTACTGCACAAAGGAACACAAACAAAAACGTTGCGCGCGGAGTTGTCGCAGTTCCCACACCGTGATTTTACAGCGTTAAAAGCAGCGGCAAACAAAGCCCTGCCTGAGACACTCCAGGATGCGTTTCAGTGGAGAATATAAACAAAACCTGTACATTATATGAATATAAGTAGAAAATAGATGGTTAAAAATACTCCCTAGCAGGGATTGCTGTCTCCGAGCAGCGTGGTTCCACGGCAGGCCCCGCGGGGACCGGGGCTGTTCCCCCTCGCTCCAGACCCGCGGGTCCCGATCCAGGCTGGAGCCAGGGCAGTTCCCATCCTGAGTGTGAAAAATTCCAATCACTTGTTTTTAAAATTTTAAGAGTTTAATAGTAATAAAATGGTTATAAAAATAGCAATATAGAGTAATAAAAATTTGGACAATTAGGATTTAGGACAATACGAGACAATAAAAACAAAGAGTTATGGACAGTCCGGGTATCTCTGGGCAGCATAAACCCGAAAAAGGACAAATGTTAACAGAGGATTAACCCTTAAAAACAATAGCCTGTTGCACATTCATACATCTCATACATGATGCATAAATTCTATTCAAACACAGGATTCTGTCCGGTCAGTGTCAATTTCTTCCTCTTTATTCTGACGGTGTCTTCAGAGCTGAGCAAGGCAAGAAGAACTCGTTAAGAGAGCAATGAATTCTCTTTCTCTGAAAGATTTAGGTGTCCTGTGGCTGCTACCTTGGTGCGAGTCCTCTCTTTAAAAAAGTATCCTACATAGCATAGTTTCTATTTTAACATTATGCTATAACCTAAAACTATATTTAACACACTACTTAAGAGAATTAATACAGCATTACTTTCTCACACAACACATATAATATTCATTTTAATATTTGCAAAAAGCCATTCATAAAATACGCATTTTTCACACTGGGGCAGTGCCCATCCTGGTGTTCCAGGACCCGTTTCTCTGTGTCTTAAAATGCTCCTCCAAGCACTGCGAGGGGCCAGGGAGGAAGCGGGGCAGAGGGGGCTCCACTCCTCCAGGGCTTTCCTCACACAATCACAGATTGGATTATGCTGGAAAAGATCTCTGAGTCCAACCTGTGACTGACCATCACCATGTCACCCAGCTCATGGCCCTGAGTGCCACAGCCAGGATCAGCACGGTGTCACCCAGCCCATGGCCCTGAGTGCCACATCCAGGATCAGCACGGTGTCACCCAGCCCATGGCCCTGAGTGCCACATCCAGGATCATCATGGTGTCACCCAGCCCATGGCACTGAGTGCCACATCCTGCCTTTCCTTACACACCTCCAGGGGCAGTGACTGCACCACCTCCCTGGGCAGCCCATTCTAATGTCTAATCATTTTTCCTGTGAAGAAATCCTTCCTGCTGTCCATCCTAAACCTCCCCTGATGGATCCTCTCCTCCATCCCTGGTTACCTGGGAGAAGAGACCAGTCCCCACCTGGCTACACCCTCCTGCCAGGGAGCTGCAGAGAGCAATAAGGGTCACCCCTGAGCCTCCTTTTCTCCAGCCTAAACATTCCCAGCTCCCTCTGCCTCTCCTCACAGGACTTGTGCTTCAGCTCTGTTCCCTTCTCTGGGCTCTCTCCTGCCCCTCAATGCCCCTCTTAACTGAGGGGCTCAGAACTGGACACAGAACTCGGTGTGGCCTCACCAGCACCCACAGGGGGAGACACATTTAGTGTAAACCTAAAACTACGAGATCCCAAGCCTGCTGTCCTGGGATCTCACATTAACAACCAGAGACCCCCAGCTAAGAGCTGCCATGCCAAATCCTTCCCTGAAGAGCTGGACCAGAGGTGCAGTTTGTGGGAGGAGGCTCCAGCCACCTCAGGTACAGCTGGATCTGTAATAGTCACACTGCATTGTGCAGTTTAAGAGCTGTAGGTTTTGGGTGAAGAAGTAACTGAGGATAAAACCCCAGCAGGTGCTTTGAGCTGCCTTTGCCAGATTTTAATCAATATTAATTAGGGCATAATTGAGAGATAGAGCAAAGCAGAGGTAATCATCTTAGTGCTCCTAATCAACTTGTGCTTCGCCTGGAAGGGGAAATGAAAAGTGCCTTAGCACCAGATTTTCTGCATCAGAGGCCACTTTTCCAGAACAGGTCACTGCCAGTGACCCAATTCACTGAAGATGGATTATTTAACTTTATTTGACTCATTGGAAATTAGGAACAGCTCATCAGCCCCACACATGCCATTGTTCCTCTCCTGCAGCAGAAAAACCTACACATGCACCACATCTGGACAGGTGAGATTTCCCACCACAGTCTTGCTGGGGCTGGTGGAACTCACCCTCCTGCAGGATGCACAACCCCTTGATGCCAAGGGCTCAGAGCTGGGATCCTTGTCAGATTCAGCCCAGGTAAAAGGATTAGCATGGCCAGGAGCCCACCCTGCCCATCTGCTGGAGGTCACTGTCCCTCACACAGAGAGTGTGACAGCTGGCCCCATGTGACAGCTCAGTGCACCGTGGCAAAGTGCCACTCACTTGGGTGTACACTGAGTTTGTGTTCATGCTCAGTGGGAACATCTCAAGACTTTGATTTCTGGTTCCTGTGGCAGCAGAAGTCTGGTTAGCTTTTGCTACTAAATAAGACAAGAGACAGATCTCTAAGGAACTCGATAGGAGCCTGAATTTCCAAATAATGCCCATAAACCCAGCAAATTACATTGGTCACTCCTCTTTCATGTCCTTAGTAAGGACTTTGTAATCATGTAAGAGGTAGTTGTGTAATGATTTATTACACTCATCAGTTTCATTATCCTCTATCAACTGTGCTTTGTTTTAATTTTATTGTTATTTAATATGTAGTGCAGTGCTGTAATCATCTATGAAGCTGCAGCCTCTTGATTCTGCTGTGGGCTTGGGCAGCTGCCTCCCTGCCCAGGTACTGCTGCAGCACAGAGGGTAAGGCTGGAGCTGGGATCATCCCTAACTCCTCCCTGCCAGCTTTTGGCTGCCCTGAATATGGGCAGAAATGTGTGTTCCAGAAGAGTGTGAAGAGTTCTGAGTTCATCATCATCACATCAGAGGCTATTCCAGCCTTTCCTCCCAGTAGTGCTGAGTGGTTGTCACCTGTTTGTGTCACCACAGGCTGTGTTTATGCACACCTCAGGATCAGAGCGTGCTGCTGCCCAGGGCCCCAGGGCTGGGATCATCCAAGCTGACTCTTGAGTACTTTTCCATCAGAGAAAACCAGGAGGAGGCTGGGAACAGTATGCATCTAGGTCTCTATGCATTCCAGATTCCTTAGGATGCACACATGAATGCAAAACCCTGAAAGCCTCCAAGTTTTCTAGCCTAGATGGCATTCAGAAATCAGAGAAGAAATGCAAAGAGATGGCAGAACTGCATTAATGATGAGGTAATTTTATACCTGATTTCTTCTTTTATAAGAGACAACATTAATTAACACTTTCATCATCAAGGAATAACAACATTGTATTACCTGGCCCATCCAAAGCACAGACTGAGCTTAAAACAAAGTTAATTATTTACTTTAGCTGTGCTTTCAGAATTAATGGAGCCAAAGAAATGCAAGCAAGTGGTTTACATTGGATGGTAATTACAAAATACTGCCCAGGCTGTCAGAACAGTGTGGCTGTGTTGTGCCCTGAGAATCTCAGTGACAAAGAAATGCGAGTGTGGGGCGCTACCAGAGATCACAATTCTCTTTAACTTTGAGGAGTGGAGGTGATGCTGTGGTTTGAAAGGAGGCCCCCAGGCCCTGGGCTGATGCCACCTCCCAGATCCAATCTGTGGGACATTTCCCAGCATGTGGAGGAGGTGGCGGTGCCAGGCTCCAGCAGGACAAGCCCATACTGGGCAGGACAGCGTGAGCCAGGGGCTGCTGACAGCAGAACAAAGCAATGCAGGTGTTCCTGGCACTGCCACCACCTGCACTGCTGGGCAGCAGCTGCTCCCCTGCAACTTTCAGCCCTGAGATTTTTGCCTCCAGGACATCCTCTCTGGCAGCTGTATCCTGCTTTTGGCTGGAATAGAGTTAATTTTCTTCCCAGTAGCTGGCACAGGGCTGTGTTTTGGATTCAGCATGAGAACAACGTTCACAGCAACACCTAAACCATCAGAGTGTTAAGCAGTGCTTACTCTGAATCCAGGACTTTGCAGTGCCTCGTGCTCTGCCGTGAGGAGCTGTGAGGGAGCATGGCCAGGACAGCTGCCCCAGGCTGGGCAAAGGGACATTCCTCACCACAGAGTGAGGTGTCCACATGAACTGGGGCTGACCAGTGCTCAGGGACAGGCTGGGCAGTGGTCAGGGGGGTGAGCAGCTGCACTGTGCATCACTTGTCTCTCGTGGGCTTTATTCATCTCTCTTTTTCCTATTATTATTGTTATTATTTTTTACTTTATTTCAAGTATTGAACTGTTCTTATCTCAACCCATGAGTTTTGCCTTTTGTCAATTCCCCTCCCCATCCCACAGAAGGGGAGGTGGGAGTGAGTGAGCAGCTGCTGGTACTTAGTTGCCATCTGGGATTAAACAACAAGAAGCTGCTTTGCTTTAAGACATGACAGCCTTTACCAGTCTCCCTGCCTCTCTGCCAGGAGTTCCAGCTGGTGGGAAGAGGAGCAGAGGCAGGGCCACCGTGCTGGAATTCTCTGGCCAAAGGCCATTTTCCACCAGCACTCAGGCTGTGCTGGAGCTGGGAGAGTTTGCTTATCTCCCTGAGGATTCTCCAAGCCTGGAGCAAGCACAGGGCTGTCTGCTGACCCAGACACATCCTGCACATCTGCACAGATCAGGGGCTGGGGCTCTCAGGAAGCCCTGGCCTCCCGTGCCTCCCAGGCACAGGAATCCAGATGGAATCTGATGGTGCTAGGCAAAATAGGGTGTGCTTCCAAAGCACGGCTGCAGCATGTCACAGCCTGATATTTTGGAAGCAGCTTCATCCTTTGGCTGCTTCAACTGCAACTGCGAGCTGAGCTGGCTGAGTCATGGCCCCACATCCTGATTCCAGGGCAGTGACACTCGAAGCACTGGCACTGCTGGGCAAGGCCAGGCCTTCTGTCTCCACAGCCACTTCCAATGCTGGAGCCCATCCTTCAAGCATCTCCCCTGGCTGGCAGATTTGTTGGGATAATAGAGAAAGGATAAAAACAACTCCCCTGATTCTGGAAGGGCTTTGGCAGAGCCGTGGGTGCACCCGCATAAATGCACAGTGGGAACAAGTCAAGGGTGTGTTGCTTTAATTAATCCTTTCATGACAGTCACAAGCTAATTTGCTGAAGGTTAATTGCACTGTAAATAGCAAAAGGGGTGGTGTTCTGCTTGCAACAGATGGCAGCCACCAAGAAATTTTGATGAGATTGATGTTTGGAAAAGGGGAAGAAACAGCAAGGCTTCTCTAGGACCCTGCCTTGAAAGGGAACTGAGGAAGGAAGTCCTTAACTCTGTGCATCTTTGAAAGGGGAGGAAATAAAGAATGGCTGAAGTGTTTCCTCTCTGGGAATGGTATGCTACTAGGAATATAATTCTGACCTCCTTTAGGTGGGCACTTACCTCTGTTTATGGTTTTAGTGACCTCTTGGGGGCTTTGCCTGGGATTAGGAACTGACACGTGGCCTGCTGCCAACCTGCAGCGTCACAGCTCCAGTCTGCAAAAATAACACACCTGCTAATCCCTGCAAACACCCTCGGGGAGATCCTATTGCTGCTGCTCCAGAGCAGGCTCAGGGGAGTCACCTGCTGCCACATGGCCAGGGAGGGGCCACACACAGCAGCAAAAGGGCCAAAGCCTCATCTCCTGCTCTGCATCCAGAAAAACTCCTTGGGGTCCAAGAAAGCAATCCCGGACTTGCAGTGTTCTGTACCTAAAAGCCAAGGAGCCCTTTGTGGGGACCCCCATGCAGCAGCCCCTCCATAGCACCCTCAGCATCCTGGCAGGGTACAGGCCACTCAGCACTCCTGGATTTCCAGAGAGAAAAATCCCTCTCCAGAGACACCACAGGCCTCCATTCCACTGACTGCTCCCAAAATAAACACCTTTGCTCTCCCCAGAGGAATTTCTCCTGAAAGGATCAGCTTCTGTTTGCTGTCTTGAAATAAACAGTCTCCCTCAACTGTACCAAGTTCCCTAGCCTGTCTCATTCCTAAACCCTGGAGGGAGTTCCAGGGAAATTACTTGAGCTTTCCCTTCTGCTCTTGCATGAAGCAGAGGAGGTCCCATGACAACCACTCCATCATAATTGCAGCTCTCCTGTAAATAGAGCACAGGGTGACCTGCAAGGGAACCATGCTCTTCACAGGGTTTCCTGTGCAGATCATAATTAGCAAGGCAAGGATTTAGGTAGAAGAACCCTTGCTAAGTGACCTGCAGGCTCAGCCCGTGTTCCCTTTTGAGTTACTGTTGTCATACACCTGGCAGCCCCATGTACACTTTGGCAACACCTCTGGAATTCCCTGGGCTTGCCGAGGTGTGGCAAAGCCTTAGCCTGGGAGCACAAGAGGCTCGGGCTGTGCCAGGGCAGGATTTATCACAGAAACACGGGATAAAATCGGAACAGTGTGCAGAGGGAAAAAGCCATTGAGGGGACTGTCCCCCCTTGTCCCCAAAGGGCGCTGCCAGCTGCCCAGCCCAGCTCCAGCAGGAATGGCTCGGCCGGATTCCTGTGATTCCAGGCAATGACAGCCCGGGTTCCTGGGACAGGGGAGACCCAGAGCTGGAAATTCCCAATCAAAACGAAGCAATTTGCACCTCACACACGGGTTCAGCGCTGCTCATTAATTAGGTTCTGGTGACCTCTAGAGGCCCTGAGCCCAAAGCACCTGATTTCTGCGGGTCTTCCCTGAAACAATGAGCACGAGAATTCTGCTCTATTTTAGTTCCAAACCAAGATTCACTTTAGCCTTAGCGAGGAAGGCATTGAGGAACAGGAATTGATTATTATTCTTTTCTTGTTGTTCTTTTCCTCCCACTAAACGTGGGAGTCTCAAAGCCTGCACAGTAACTGTGATAAATATTCACATTTTTAAAAGAAATTTGCTTTGTGTATCATCAGTAAGAGAGGAACTACTTCTCTCCTGTATCTCTAACTATATATTCATATCTAATCAGTGATCCTGGAAAAACTGCCCACCTCTCTGGTGAGATAATCCCATTTCTTACAAGTGTCTAAATTGTGTGGGGTTAAGATCCAGGATTGCAGAGCACAGCCTTTGGTGCACGAGTCCTTGCAAGAGCTCAAACCCTGTGCTGGTTGTGTCAGGC
This sequence comes from Ammospiza caudacuta, assembly GCF_027887145.1. Taxonomy (NCBI): domain Eukaryota; kingdom Metazoa; phylum Chordata; class Aves; order Passeriformes; family Passerellidae; genus Ammospiza; species Ammospiza caudacuta. The sequence continues at coordinate 113,825,358 of NC_080594.1, forward strand.
TGGAGCAGGACCATCTTTTCTGAAAAATTATTCTCAGCTGCAAGCAGGGGAGAATTGACAATCCCCCAGATTCAGGGCCAAGCAACACTGTATGTAGGAAAATTACCTTCTGCCTGTATTGTAAAATAACAATCAAATTGCCTGCAGGGAAGAGTGATGCAAGAAAATGGGTAAGAAAATAAGTGGTTTTTTACTCATACATCTGGATTAGCTTATTTTTTTCCTTAATGAGATAAACAACAGGGGCAGCTCATGGAGAAGGGGAGAAATCCACTGAGCCAATCTTCTGTCCTCTTGAGCAGCTGAGATACAGGATTGAAACCATCCCAAGGAACTGAGAGAATTGGAAGGAGAGATGGAAGAGGAGTGAGACCCTGGCCAGAGGGACGCTGGGGAGTTAACTGAGAGAGGCTGAAAGCCTTGGAGAAGCTTAGCAAGAAACAGAAAATCTGGAGGAGGTGAAACATATCTGCAGCAATGCACAACTCTTCAGCAAACTTGCACGGATGTGTGGGAGACCTCCTAAAGATTTCTAATTTAAGAGCACCCAGCTGTACTTCCAGATTTAGCTATTAGCTGGTTTTCCTACGCAACACCCCCCCCCAGAAAAAAACAAAAAAGGTTTTTCTCCTGGCCTTTCCTTAAGGACCTCCTACCAACACTTTAATGGCAACATTTGTTTGGTGACAACATTCCTGGAGGCTACAGCCAGGGCAGTTTGTGCATCCATCTTAGTAACCAAACACAATAGCACAGGATTCTCTCTTGCTTGATAGAAGTCTGTGTTCCCACAAGACAGGGGAAAAAAGTGTATGTTTTGGTAATAATTTGTTGTTGTTGTTTTCTTATGGCATAATGATGGATAAGGTTTTTGAAAAAAAGAAAATTTAATTATTTTCTTGGGGGGTGTTTTCTTTCTCGCATTCTCTTGCTTTGTTCTTCTCCTTTGCTGGGTAGGCAATAGAGCTAAAGGGATTTCATGCCTCAAAACAGAAAGGAATTCTGAGCTACTGAGGGGAATTAAAAATGGAGGAAGGGAGAAAGGTTTAAAAATTGATTTAAAAAGAATTTTTATTCAGACTGTGTAAAAACTCTTCTGAGACTGATTGAATCAAAACTCCTGAGAAACACATGGGAGAAAAGCTCACTTTGTTAAAGACCTGCATTCTCCTCTATCTTCTAAGTGCAGCCTACAAAACTAATTTGATTTTGTTGGTTCTCCGAGAAGTTCTTTAGCAAGAGAAGGCTGGGGGGGTGGGAGGGGGAACCTCTCTTTTTTGATATTTGTGAGATAAAAAGAAACCCAAGCTCTGAGGCCACTTGCATAAGCTTTGTAAAGCTCTCTGAATTAAAACAGAAAAAGCATTTATTTTGTAGTTGCCAAGAAATGCTGGCTCCATAGAGTGCACAAGCGTGTTTAATTTACACAGGTTTGTTGGCTGGATACTTTTGATCAATAGTATCACAGTGCTAATCAGAAAATGACAGGTACTTTTCATGTGGACTTTTTCTGGGTAAAACTTTTGAACTTTTCTAATCTCTCAACTGAAAATAAGGACAAAATATTGCTCCCACCTTGCCTCCAAATAGTGGTTTTCCTTCCTTTTTTCAGAGATAAGAGAAAGAATAAAAGGAAGGAGGTGAGAAAGAAAACAAACATGAAATGGGAAAATAGAGAAGTAAAATTCCTCCTCCCTCCAAGTAACTGTCAGGGGTTTTTTTCCATTAAATATGCCATTACATTTAGGATTTCCATTTCCAAATGGGAAAAAAATGTGACTGGCTCCAAATATAAGAACAATGCTTGGGGGCAGGCCTAAAGTGAGCAATAAATCAGAGCAGAAAATGTTTTGCTTGGGGAACACATCGTGATTAGATCATAAATAATCCTCTTTTCTTCCATACGCACCATAAAGTAAACACAGCTGTGAGCAGGGGCAGATGCTGGGGCACAGCCACGTTTGTGTGCACACACAGAGCACTCAGCCCTTTCTCCTAGGGCAGCTCTGGGACAGCACAGGACAGGAAGGGCTGTGGCACAGGGGATGAAATGGTGCCAGCTGAAAACCTCCTTCAACCACAGCAGCACAGCCAGGCAAGCAGGGACATGTCACCAGGAGGACGCCACCCCTTGGCAGCAGGAAACTTAACTCTGTGCCTCAGTCCCTGCACTAAAATGCTGTTTTCTTAGTAATTGTGGCAGTCACAAAATATTTCTCTGTGGCAGGCTCATATAATGGAGGAGGCTGTGCTGAGAGAGAGCCTTGCCAGGGTGTCTTCCCTGTTCTCAACCCAGACTCAAGTACAAGGTTTATTTTCTCCATTTTGGGCCCTTTTGCTGGCCTTGCAGAGTTTGCCCTCTCAGTAGTCATGGTGGTACTTTCTTCTCCTTCTCCTTCTCCTCCTCTTCTTCTTCTTCTTCCTCTTCTTCTTCTTCTTCTTCTCTTCCTCCTTCTCCTTCTTCTTTCCTCTTCTTCTTCTTCTCTTCCTCCTTCTCCTTCTTCTTTCCTCTTCTTCTTCTTCTTCTCTTCCTCCTTCTCCTTCTTCTTTCTTCTTCTTCTTCTTCTTTCCTCTTCTTCTTCTTCTTTCTTCTTCTTCTTCTTTCTTCTTCTTCTTCTTTCCTCTTCTTCTTCTTCTTTCGTCTTCTTTCTTCTTCTTCTTCTTTCCTCTTCTTCTTCTTCTTTCTTCTTCTTCTTCTTTCCTCTTCTTTCTTCTTCTTCTTCTTTCCTCTTCTTCTTTCCTCTTCTTCTTCTTCTTCTTCTTCTTCCTCATCCATCTGAACATTTCCTTAGTAGTTTTTAGCACCTAGAAGTGAAAGGGTTTTTTTCCCCTAAAGACCCCCAAGGAAAGGCACCTTCAGTGTCTCCAGGGATGCTTCCAAAATTCAGCACAGGCGGGCCTGGGGTGACAGGCACAAGTGGGAGCAATGCTGGGACAACTGCTTTCCCTACCAGACCTGAGGAAGTTTCCAAGATTAAAACAATTAATTTCAAAGCAAGTCTGAGGTATCTAGAGGGGTCCTGTGTGAGCCAAAGCTCTTTTGCAGGGAGAAAAGCAAATCCATCCACCTTCCAGCAGAACTTGCTGGGATCTGTGTGGCAATTTCCTCCCTCTCAGATCTTCCAGTGAATTTTTCCATGACAGGGATAATCCAAGCTAATCACTTCCATTTGACCCAGTTTAATCACCACCTTCCCCAAATGGAGTTAATAGGCACTTAATTCTAAACAAGTGAGGAGGATGGTTCATGAAAGAGCTTGGAAAATCACTCTTCTGTTCCTAACACACTCTTTTTTTTTTTTTCTTCCTTTTTAATTTGTTACCCAGAGTTGGTAACTTCTGAGGCCTAAACCACAATACATCTTGAGCTCACTAAGCTAAAAATACTGACTCACCAATCACAGCATACTAATGAATCCTCCACAGGAAAACTAATCTGTCATTTCCCTTCCCACAGGAACATGCACAAGTGGTTAAATAGCTAAAGATTTTATACAGCCTCTCTGCCTGTTCCATTGTGCACTGAGATCTTGATTCAGGTACTGGAGGCACACATTTCCTTTCTTTCAAGAATTAGTTTTTGGCATATTATTCCATGTCTGTCATTCTGCAGCAATACTAATTTTAATTTTGCTTTGCAAGTATGACAGCATTCATAGAGTCTCTGCTTTTGGGATGGTTCTGGTTTTATTCTTTGAGATACATGTCAGGAAGCGGTGGGAGCAGGGGGCTGTGCACAGCAGATGGGCAGTGCCCTCCCTGCCTTGCTCCAGAGCCAGAATTCTGCTGCTGGGATGGGGGTCCCAGATGGGGCTCCTAAGGGCTGTTATGCACTCAGGGCCCTGGAAACTTCCCAGCAGGGCAGCAATGCTGTCCTGATTAAAGCCAAAAAATGCTTATAGGTGTAGACTATTCTGTGTTCTCAAAAATTCACTTTTGTCCCATCCTCTTGAAATCTGTAAGCAGAAATTTGCTTTTTCATGACTGCTTATTTTTTATTCAATTGCTTGTTTGGTTAGAGTTCAAATGTGGATCTTTGAAAGTGTCTTCACTGCCTGGAAAAATCTCCCATGCAGTGATTGGGGCCCCAGTGGATTTACACAGCAACAACCTAAATTGGCTGTAGTCTTCTCATTTCTCACTGATGACACCTTCACCCTCTCTGCCTTCAGCACCAAGGCTGTTGTTCCACTGAGGAAAGGACCTTGGATCATCTGTGGTGGAGTGCATTTGCTCAGGGCATGGGATCTGCAGTGAGTGGGATCTGGAGATCACACACATATCCACCAGGAGGGCTTCCCTGTGCCCCAGCCACACGCAGGAATCACAGCAGTGCTGGCACTCAGTCTTCCTACTGAGTAATTCCTGGCTTCCTGCTATTGAAAACATGTCATTCATGGCAATGTGGTGGTTTAAGGCACAGTCTCAAATAGCAGATGTTTACCTTACCAGCCCAAGACCTCTTGTGTAACACTCCTGTCTTGCTCCAGGCCAGCAGGAGTGAGGGTGAAGGATTTGGGGGCAGCTCCAGCACTTGTGCTGGCTGTGTATTCTTGCTATTTCCCATTGCTAAAGAATGGGAAACTGTGGAGTTGCAGGGCTGGGCTCTGAAAAACGACTATTTAATAAACAAACAAACAACCAAACGAGGCATGATATCCCCAGGAGCACTGTTAGCAGGGAAGTGGGGTTGCTTGCAGAGCCTCACTGCCATCTAGCATGTGAGCCTGGTCTATATTTAGCCCTTTGAAACTTTCCAGATAAGAATCCTCTTGATGTGAACTGAAACCTTTGACCACCACAAAATACACAGCAAGGCTCCGTGTCCCGGACAGCCCTCATAGTTTGTGACTGAATCATCGGGTTCCCAGCCTAACACCCAGGCTGCAGCAGCCCCAGCACACAGGAGCAAACACAACACGTGTTGCTCCAAACCTGACAAAGCAGCACTGGGATTTAGGTCAGGCACGGCAAACAGGAGTTACTTGTACGCTGCACCTGGCTCCCGTTCAAACACAGCAGAGCCCGATGAATTCTCACCAGCCCGGACATGCAAAGCGGCATCTGCCTCTCCCCTCTGCACTGCGATTTCTGCTCTGCCCCACCAGGGCCAGGCACAGCAGTGCTGCTCCTGCCCCGCGTGTGGAAAACGCCAACCGCTTGTTTTTGAAATTTTAAAAGTTTAATAGTAATAAAATGGGTATAAAAATAGCAATATAATTAGAGTAATAATAATTTCGACAATTTGGATTAGGACAATATGAGACAACAGAAACAATGAGTTATGGACAGTCCGGGTACCTTTTCTGGGCAGCATAATCCTGAAAAAGGACCCACGTTAACAGAGGATTAACCCTTAAAAGCAATAACCTCTTGCACATTCATACATCTCATATATGTTGCACAAATTCCATTCAAATACAGGATTATGTCTGATCATCGTCAGTTTCTTCCTTATAATCCTAACGGTGTCGTCCTGCCCAAGTGAGGTGGGAAGAAGTTCATTTCTCCTGATAATGGAGCAATAAATTCTCTTTCTCTGAAAGATTTAGGTGTCCTGTGGTTGCTATCTCAGTGCAAGTCCTTTCTTTAGAAAAAAAGAAATAGTTTCTATTTAGTATAGTTTCTATTTTAACTTTTTTTATAACCCAGCATAGTTTCTATTTTAACATTTTGTTATAACCTAAAACTATATTTAACACACTATTTAAGAGAATTAATATAGCATAACTGTCTAACACAACACACATAATATTAATTTTAATATTTGCAAAAAGCCAATCATAAACCACACATTTTTCACACTGAGCACAGGCTGCTCAGGTCACTGCTGGCACGGGGCAGCTCAGCCTGGCCCCCTGCACGGCCGTGACCAGTGCTCTGCTGGACATCACCCCTTCTGTGGCTGTCAGGACTCACAGGGCATTCAGCCTTCACCTGAAGATGCTGAATTCACCTTTCACCCTGCTGGTCCTTTAGCCCTTGTCTCTCATTTCACTGTTCCTTTATCCCTTCCCATTTTCCCCTGGCTGCTGTCACTTCCTGGTGGTAGGAGCAGGCTTTAATTTCCATTCCACAACTGGCAGAGGCTGTTAACTCTGGATTTGTAGAGGCTTCAGTTTCTAGTATCTTAACTCCTTGTTCACTGGTTGTTGGAGTTGAATTTTGTCCTTTCTTATCTTTTGGCCCATCTCAAAATCCAGAGGATTCCACAACTCAGCGCAGCTTACTTTAATGAAGTTATGGACAAATAGCATTAATCTTTCAATTAATATAAGTGTTATTATTCCTCAATAAATGCATGGTTACACATTCATAGAGATTATATTTACTTACATTTTATATACAAAATAGAGAATTACAAATATCACATATAAAATATGATGAATTTAGCCATAAAGAATTTCTTGGCTTTGCCAATCCCTGATGGAAAAGAAATTCAATCAGGCTGAGACTGTAGTAACCTCACCTACAAATTTAAGCCCGACTTGGTGGTAGGAGATTACTTTTTATGGGATCACTTGGGATTAGGTAGTATCTTGAGTATATTGTCAGGCTGTACCAGAGACCAATTTAGCATGGCTCTATTTGTTCTTCAGCTTCTACTCAAAGTTTAACTTGTGCATGCCTCAATCTTGAAATTATTTTAAATGTTCTATTAAAAACATATGAGAGCGAGGCACAGTCGACCGCAGATTGACTTCTCTGAGATATGCCCTGAGTGCTGGGGCTCCTGAGCAGCTTCCAGGCTGTTCTGAGGGAAACACAAAGTTGGATCCTCTCTATTTCACCCATCCTCCTTGGCCTCTGCACCTGTGTGCTCTGGAAGGCCAAGATCATAGGATGCAATGGCTCTGGTCTTTCCAATTTTTCTCTGCTCAGTGCTTTAAAGCAGTTAAATAGTGGGGGTTTTCTTCATGTTTCTAATTCTGTGTTGGTTCTCAAATGCTTGGGTATCCCCTCCTTAGCAGCCAGAGTAACTTCCCAGCCCTGGAATTTTCAGTGCATGTCTGGAATTCTGGTGTGGAGCAGAGAATTTGTACCCTAATGGTCCTTGTATGCTGCAAGTGTTGATTTGGACATAATACCTTCTTGCCTTTTCTCCATAAATGGTGTAATTGTATCAAATCCTGATGGATATTTTTGGTGCAGATTCCATGGGTTGTGGCTTTTTTAAGCAGCATTTAGAAGTGGGACTCTGAGTTCTTCATTAGGCAGTGCATTGTCTGTAGAGTTGCCATACATTAAAGGAGCTGGAATAACAGTGGTGCAATATCCAGTTTCACCCAAATGAGGTCGTTGAGCAGGATCCAGGTCTGTATCCACAGAAGGCAAACACAGTATTTAAACAGCAACAAAGCCTTCGATTTATTTCATTATTTACTGAGTGCTGCCATGGTGCTTGGTGCTACATAAACATTCCCTGCCTGGGGTTATTAATACTACCAGGCACAAGCAGGTTCCAGGCTCAAAACACCTTACAGGAGATATTCCCCAACAAGAGCTTTAAGCACAAGTTAAAAGGACAAGGTATTCACAGAGGAATCCTATTAATGAGATTTCAGTCTTCAAAAACAGCTGTGTGTTCCAGTAAGAAGAAATTCACATTTGAGGACCCAGCTCTCCACCCATCCCATGGAAATGCCCCTCATCCCTGACTATGCCCTGTGGAGTGTGTGAGTGATGCCAGTCTGGCCTTTTCTTTGTGTGATAAGGAACATCCACCCCTCCAACAAATATGGAGAACTAGCAGGAGATCAGATTTTGGGGCTTATACTGCATAATGATCCCATAATTAGGGAGAATTGAGAAGGTTCTGGCCCTCAGACTGCACAGCTCTGGAAATGCTGGGGAGTCCCTGCAGGGTCCCCAGCATGTGTGACCAGTAAAATGGAAAATGTTGCTCTGGAGGAAAGAAAGGACTGTTCAAGGGCATGTCTTTAACTCCCATAGAAGGACTAAGTGAGACAAGCTATTTGGAGGCACTCATCAGAAGAAAAAGGAGTATTTTACTTCAAGATAACTTAAATGCATTATAAATTCTTAAGAAAGGCTGGAAAATTGTTCTTAAACACATCAGGTTGAAATAACCCCAAAGGTATACAATTCCTTGATGAAAACATCAATGAGCATTAAGAACACTGTGTATGCATGCTTAGGTCAGTGGAGATTGCATCTTATGTAAGGCCATCTAAAAGACAGAGCTCTCACAAGAATTACAAATTATTTGGGGCCCATGAAAATCATCCTGGTTTTAATTACAACATTAAAGACAAATCCATAAAGTTGTAAGTTCTGCTGGGCATGGCAAGCAACCATTATAAATCTGGACAAGGGATCACACAGAAATTGTAAGTAATGGCTGTGAGAGATTTCAGTACTAGCTATTTTTGTCTTTAGAAATGGTTTTCATTTCAAAAAGTCATTAGCACTTGTGCTCAGCCAAAACTTGCTCATAAGACTAAGCAGGATTTCTTAACATAAACTGTCCTTAAAAGGACACTGTCAGCTTCCAACTAGCCTGTTTTTAAGAAGAACTTTCAAGATGTTTCAGTACATGAATCCCTGGGGTGATGCCTGTCCTTTTATCACAGTACTTCACCTTTTTTTTTTCTCTCTGGTGCTTTACCTTGCCCTTTTGCAGCAACAAAGGCACCACAGGAGCTCAGGGAACCAAAAAATAGGGAGGTAAAACTGAGAGCCTGGAAAGGACTGTAAAAAGCAGAAAACAAGCCAGAGGAGCTAAACAAAGAACTGAAAAGGTGTATCTCCTTTTTTAATTTTCAGTTTCAGATATTGTTTTCAAAAGAGACAAAAAATGTCAGGTAGTGATGTCTCTGTATTTTAAAGTTTACTTACAGCCAATACTGCAAATAAAAAGTGGAAATGTGGACAAAATTTAAAATTCTCTTCTGATATTAAGATGACTTTGAAAAAAAAGTTTTTAAAAGACAAATAATCAACCAAAGCAAGAGTTCAGCACATTTTAGAACAGGCATACAATAGAGTTCCTCTGTCCTGAAATTTGTTATGCAAATCATAATCAATGATACAAACCAGACATTTGTTATGTATATCATGTCCAATGTCATGATAGAGATGATAGTTCAGTGGGTACAGAGGGGCAGACTGGGAGAGGAGTCCCTCAGATCATCAGACAAGAGTTATACAACTCTTCACTGCATTTTATTATATTGCATTTGTGTCAGCAGCCCTGTCCTGCCAGTGTGATTTGTATATCTGGGCCCTTCCTCTTGCTGAGACCCAAAATGACAGCAACAAGAATCTTTGAGTAAGGCTGGCACTGGGAGGCTGGGGCCTGAGCTGCTGGAACAGGGAGCAGTTGAACAAGATGGAAAGTTCTCTAAGGCTAAAGGTCTAGAGTTTAACCCACACTGATTCTGCCAGGTTTATCCTGCCCTGACTCATTTTTAATCAGTACCACTCAGCAGAAAACTCCCTTGATTTTCTGATTCTAGCTGTGCTGTCATTTGCCCTGGAGTGTGACAAGGATAACTGTGTGTTTGTGCAACTTTTGGTGATGACTTCTTGAGAAGTTATTTGCAAAGATGGAAAAACCCTGACTCTTCCTGCTCATTGGGATAGTCTAGATGCCAGAAATTTTGTGACTGACTAGACAGAAACTCATAAAATGGGCCTGTACAATAAGAAGTATCAACTATTATCATGTGCTGATAAATAGGAATTCACACCATTGAAATACCAGCCAAGAATCAGTTCCAATGAGAGTGGAAGGCAGAGGTGGATGAAGGGGTAGAACTGCTGACAGTGGGGCAGATACATCTGCAGTGTAATCCTTTCCCTTCTCCTGACCCCTTTTTTAGGAGCTCCATTCTCAGATTCCAAAGTACTCTGAAGCCCAAACAAAGGCTTCAGCTGGATTCAGGTTTGTTGCCCCTCTGCAATGAACCTGAATCCAGCTGAAACCTTTGTTTGGGTTTCTCTTACCTTCTTCATTGGCTTGAGAAGGGCTGCAAGGAGAGCCCTGAGGGACAGCCCCAGTGAGCCTTGCCCAGCCCAGTGCCAGCTTTACTCCAGATGAAGAGATCTGGAGCTGGTAATCCAGATCATCCATGCAAAATGAATTCCCTGCATAAATGAGCATGCACATGAGCTGTCATTACAGGCTCCTACCACGTAACTTCAGCTGCCTAACACTGAACACCCAGCAGGGAAGAGCCCCGTTGGAGGTGCTGTGTGTCCTGCTGACTCAGCAGGATGATGAACCTCCTCCCTGGTGCCTACAGCCAGCCCGGCCATGCTCCCCCTCCCACTGTGCCAATCCCTCCCTAGGCATTTTCCATATACAGCAGGCAACTCACATGCTGCATATACATCACTCCTGGTGCCTGCTGCTATCCTACAGACAATTATAAAATTGTTATTTGGAAATGGCAGAGCTTCTTAAAGAGACAGCCTGCTAAACCTTGGGATGCAACACTTCTTTCTATGCTTTCTTCTTTCCATTTGTGTTCTCAGCTGCTCTTGTCCAGCATTTGGCACTGCTCTAAAATTGTTGTGCCAGAGGGTTTAAAAAAATAAGACAACCTTCTCCTGTGTTTTATATAGGTCCATTCATGAAGACCAGAACCTTCTATCCTGAAACAGCAAAGAGCTAATATCCCTGAGATACTCTACTGTTCTACATCTGTAAAAAAGAAGCCAAAGCAGACCTAAAAGAATTTAGTATGGAAAACATATTCCAGCTTCAATGACACTCTGGGGTTTTGTTTAGGTTTCTTTATTACGATGAGTCACAGTATGTAAACTTCACATGCAGTTACTGAAGTCATGTGTCTGCCTTATTTTAGCTTCAAAAACAGCAGCAATGCCAACATCCTTTGCTGCCTTTGAGACTTGAGAAGTCCTGAAAGCCAACAATGCTATAGTCCTCTTGTAAGCACTGTGTTGCTTTTTCACCCTATGGCTAGAAAATAAAGGGGATGATTCTCCAGGTGAGCCTTCTCCACTTCGGGTGCTCCTTTTGGAGCATTGGTAATGCTGGCTGGACTCTGCTGCTGTCAGCAATGGAGGGATCCCCATTTGGGATGGTCTGACAAAAGGATGTCTCACTCTGTCTCTCTTGCCTCAAGAAGAAGTGAGCCACACAGAGGTGAAACCAGCAGAGTTGTTAGTGCTGGAAGTTCCACTGCAACTTGCACTGCTGGAGTTGTTCCAATCAGAAGTCCACTTGGGGTGAGTGGAGTCCAAATCCAACTCGCCATCTCTGTCCTCACCTTTCAGCCAGGCCCTGCAGGAGGCTCAAACCAAGCAGAGAGATTCCCTCAGCTCCCATTGCCAGGTGAGGCCTCTCCAGCCCCATTCACACACAGACACAGCAGATTCCCCAGCTCAGTGAGTGCAGTGCCCATCCCTGCAGGTATAAAAGGGCAGCATGCAGCCAGCTATATAAAGAATGTTCTTCAGATGGGTTATGTATAAACTGCCTGCTGGCAAGGGTATCAAATGAAGGTCGAACATCAGAGACCTTTAGGCCATTATGAAATATGACTCATGGATTAGTTAACTGCCTGTCAGATTTTCCATTATGAAATTTAACCACAGCCCATATCTGCACAGCAGCAACACCTGTAGAAGGGCAAACAAACAAGTGGTTATATATGCACTCGCACTGAAATGGGTCACCAGATGTGCTGTGGTATCAAAAGAATCTTTTTCCTTATTAATGAACTATTAGCTAAAGAACAAAAACGAGGGAAGGGGGAGAAAATGCTGTGGGAGTAAAAAGCCATTGTTTTGAAGTTCCTGTTTGCCAAAAAATCTGCAAGATAAATCTTTACAGTTCAACTGTATCAGATGAATTAACATAAAAATTTCCCTCTGCAGAATATCATTATTATAGCCATGATTAATATCTGTGCTTCCTAATCCAAGCATTTGCTTTTCATGAGCAGAAGTCAAAAAGCAGCTATTCCTGTTCTAGAAAATTACTATTTACACACTAAACTAAAAAAGAATAATGTAATAAATTTTGTTTCTGAAAATCAGTGAAAATATGTAGCCATTTGGTGAAATATTTAGCCATCATAATTCTCTCAGCTGGTAGTTTGGAGGTGGCTGTAAATTCAGAAAGGCAGAAGATGTGCTCTGAAGGTTCACCATGGGAAGTGGGGCTTTTGACCTGTGTGTCACTGGGTTGACTCCACAGGTGAAACTCAGCTCAACTACTTTTAGATGTCTTCTGTGTCTATCGATGCACTTGAGCCTGTTGCCTTGTAGGCAATTTAAAGGTATGTCTTATCTGATCTATTTTAAATATCTACCTTAGGTGAGATGATTCATGACTTCAGTGTCTTTTTCTTGCTGTGGCTGTATCAGGAGCTGGAGGGGACTGGCTTGGCTGCAGAGCCTTTCCTGTGGCCAGAGATGAACCCTGCCTGAATGCTCTGCCCCCACAAGGCCAGCAGTTTATGTGAAATGAGTTGTTAACACAGCTCCTTGTTATGCAATGGTTTGTCCATATCACAAAGCCACCACCACATCTGGCACAAATGAATGCTGAAACAGCCTAGAGGCTACTGATTAAAGAGGAAACCTGAGCCACTTTGATGGATTTCATCATTACATCCTATTCTTGCCTCCAGAGATGTTCCAGATCACAAGGTAGGCATGGAGTTCTCACTCCTCCTACCACTGTGGCATCTAATCTGTGAAGACATAAGTCTCCATTTCTATGCCTGTCAGTCCAGCTCATTCCATAAACACTACATTCATTTAAATGCTAAACTGCTGCTCTACAACAAGTTCAGAAGACATCAACTGTAAGGCACAACGAAAAACAATTCAGTCTCAAGAAGCAAAGTCTGAATAGGGTCAAAATAGCAGCATACAAATACATAAAAAGCAACTGCAAAGAGGAAGGAAATAAACTATTCTTCCTGTTTACTATGGAGACTTAAGTTACCCCACAGTGAGGTGACATACATCAAGCTGTGCAGCCTCTGCTCACAGCTGAACAGCAGCATTTTTCCATCTTTTAGAGCATGGAGAAGCCACCAGGAGCTGCTGTCTCACAGAGAGGCAGCAGCAGCTCCCATCTCACTGCAGGCACTGAGCTGCCTGCCTTGGAAAGCAGTGGGAGGGTTCCAGCTCCACCGTGTCCGTGGGTGTCTGAAAGGAGCTGGGAGCCCTTGGCTCACCAGGCAGCTTTTCAGTCTCAGCATGCAGCAGGGGTTCCTTCCTCACAGCTGGGAGCAGTGCCTGTGGTGATGTGACAGCATCCTGGGGCCCTGCCCCTCAGGAGATGCCAGTCAGGGCTGGGAGCCCTCCCCCAGTTTGGGGATGCTGTTGATATTCTGGAGCTCCAGTCTGATGAGCATCACCCAGAGTGGATGGATATATTTAGTCTTAAGGCAGTGTGATGGACTAGATGTCTCCAAAACCCTTTATCTTTAATTATTTAAGTGGAAAGGTTGCAATAGGCACACTGAAGCCTGAGCTAAGCCTCTTACAAGGGAGTGGGCCACAGCTCCAGCTGTGTGACCTGCACTGCTGACCAAAGCCAGCCAGAGGGACAGGGTGGCCTTTGAAGACCCATCCAGAAAAAGAGAGTCTTTTCTCCTGACAGTAGATTTTGAAATAAAACCTGCCCTTCAGATGGCAGATTCCTTTTCTGCTGCCATCTGAAAGATTATGCTTCTGGGTGCTCCTCTTTACTACTCTTTGCTCCTCTAGAGAAAATACTCCTCCAAGATGGTATAAACAAGGTAGAAAACATTAGGAGAGGTGGGGATGAGGGAGGAAGGGGAAGAAATGATTTCATTTAAAACAAAACCAGAAATAAAACAGGTTTCACTCAGACACATTCCTATTCTCACACTCACAAGAGCAGCCACCAGGCACCAAGCCAGCATGCTTAAGCCATTTAACCAAAAATCCAGGCAGTATGAAGCTTGTGCCCAGGTAATGGATACAGAATCTGTGTGATGCCATAGAGAACACAAGGGATGCCAGCTCTGAAGTGCTAGTTTATTCCTGGATAGGTGACTATGCACAGGGTTTGGGTATCTTTTTGTAGCTCTTTGGAACTGTCAGTATCTCCACCTGTCTCAGCTCTGGCAGTTGTCAGGACTAATCACATTTTTTCCACATCTGAATGCCCTGAGAGACAGCAGGTCAATGCCCTGTGGTCTTGATGACCTGCTAACCTGGTGACATTAACTCAGGCCACCAACCTTTGTATTACAAGTCCCTACATTCCCTACACCCCATTCCCTTGCTGGTAATCCTTTCCCTGCCAAATGACAGAACCAACACTGCAGCAACAGGGAGGAAAATAGGAAGAAGGACTTTCTTTCCCCTTTCTCCCAAAGACCAGCGCTGGCTTTGCTTCATGGGCTTCATGGTTTGTCCTTTCAGATCCTGGCAGGGCTGTGGGGAGCTGGGGGTGTCCTCAGGACCCTGAGAATCCCATAGGCATTTCTGAGCTGTCAGTCACCCTCTCACTCAATAAGGAGCAACACTGGGCATTCCTCTGATGGCTGAGGCCACTCTCTCAACCCCAGCAATCCTGGCAGCTGCACCACACTGCAAAATATCATTTGCAAGAGTCAGACCTTGCCAGGTGCTCACAGCTGGTAGCTGAAGTCAAACCCCTGCACACAGAGGGGAGAGCACTGGCAGGTGGTACTTGGTCAGTGAGGCTCTGAAGGGCTTTCAATGAAAACTCTAATGTTACATTTACGTTACATAACATAGAAGTTGCACTTGGTATTTAGAAATGGTAATTAGAAAAGGCTCAGAGAAACTGAAATGAGAAACATTAGTGCCTCCTTCAAAGGATAACTGAGGCTGATTAATGTAGGAGCCATCTTGACTGGGTGCCTGTTTTGATTTAGGCAATTATGAGCTTACTAGTTCAAACCAGTTCACAATGAGAATGTGAATCCAAGATTTACTGATGTGCCTCTTTCCTTTCTTCTTGCTGCTATGAGTTTCTCTTCTTTTGTCTTCATCTTCTCTTCTTTGGGCTCGCCTACAAGAGAAAGGCACACTCGTAAATTTACAACCTACTTGTAAACCAATAGTTGACTCAAGGCATTCACTCAAAGAGGGGCAGTAGATGGATACTCATGACTTTGCCATATAGAACAACATCATACTGAAATTTTTTTTGCAAAGAACTCAGTTTTTGATAGCTACATGAACAGAGTGGAAGGAAATACCTTGCACAGAGGCAGCAGTCCCTACTTCTGTCCTGTGAGTGCTGTGGATTGGGCTGTCCTGGTAGAAAAATGCTGCAGTGGGCAAGAGCTGCTCCACAGCCCAAGCCAGGGCAGCAAGAGCAGCAGTCACTTGGTGTTGTGCTACCCCTGTCCAGCAGATTGTGGCTCCTGCAGAGATCAGGACCATGCCCCCAGCCTTTCTTCCCATTTGGAGCTTGCAATCTGCAGAAGGAGCTGCTGGACTCTCTTTGTTCTGATGGAGGAAAACTTATTGCTTTGCAAGTTCTTCCTGCTCCTAATTGACCTGATCTAACCTGAAATAAGCCATTTGTATTCCTGCAGAGGAATACCAGGGAGTCCACGTGGCTTTTTGCCCAGGTTTAACTTAATTTCTTTAAAGCAAACTGCAAATTAATAGTAGTGTAACTTTCCTGTGCAGGCAAGCCCTTAATCTAATTGGAACATGTAAAACAGCATTTGGGAAGACAAAGCAGAGCATAGACTTGGAGAGTGAAGGAGGGAGGCAATACAATTTGGAGTCCAGTGGGGATGATGCAGAAATTTGAATGCAGAGAAATAAAAATTATTAAAGTTTTTAAAATCCAAGCTAGCAAGGAACCTAGGGACATGAAAAAATAAGAGCCCAACTCAGAAATTTTCAATGTTCAGAGAATTGCCACATTGTCTCCATTCATTCTTCCACTTGTCATTTTAGTCAAAAAACATTCTCTCTTCCATCCCCTAAAAGTCTGAGTCCAAATTCATGGCTTCACTTTCCCCTGTGTCTGATCCTCATATAACAAGACTGCTCGTTTTGAACAACGTGTTCGAGAAATATGAACAAAACTATATTTGTACTTCCTCAGTTCTCACAGAAACCTGTGACTACTTGATCTTGTCACTAAACCATCAAAAAATAACAACAGGACTTCAGTAAAGAAAGGAAAAAAAAGAGAGAGAGAGAAGCCTTGAGTGCTGCCTCAGATAAGGACTAGTGTATGTTTGAAGTGACTAAATCTTTTGTGTGTGTCCTGCTCTAGAGTCATAACTTGTAAAACTTCCTGATTCTGTCTCTCAGCTGAGAGTCCCTGCTTTCTGTAAACAGTCTGTTGTGGTTTTTCAGACAAGATGAGAATTTCTTTGAAGCTTGAAAACAAACTCCAGGCATCTCTTTGGAGAATAATCATGAATCTGCTCTTCACTAAGCCCCCTGCAATTGACTGTGTGCATTCCACCTACCAGTCTGGGAACATGGAGAGACAAGGGAAGGGGAGCCAGCAAGGCTTGGTGGCAGCACACTGGCCAAAGGAGGAGCAGCTCTTAATCAGATTGCCTTTAATTCTTCATGTGAGTTAAAGGCATTATGTGCTAAGATTGAGGATGGAGGTGCACTCAGCAAAGGCAGTGATACAACAAAGTGCTGCAGCACAGGGGAGTATTTTGTAAGAATTTTGTCAAATGCTGTCCAGGCACAGTTTAGTAATCACTGGCAATGCCAGTGAGAGGAACCACTTGGTTCAGTGCAGCAGCTTTGCCCCACATACTGAATAAGATTCTGCCTTTTGATGCTGAAAAATGTCCACTGAAATTCAGGAACTGATCTGATGAAACATGTGGAAATTATGCTGCTAAAGACAGATCTCTGATATAAATGAGAGATATTCACTGTTGACTAGAGATTGTTTCCAAATCCCTTTGCTAATTTGTGGCTCGACAATGTTAAATTTCTGTTTTGATTACCCTGCCATCTTACAGTATGAAAGACTCACAAAAATACAGTATGGGGTCCTAGCCTCATAGGCAGCTGTGTAGAACAATAACCAGGTCTTCACTACTGCTACTTGAGAATTACATCAACAGTAGGATCATTTTTTTATCACACTCTGGATGTCTGAGCTGTTTTACCATTAACAAAATACCTCCTTTCCTTAGAAGTGAGTCCAGAGCTGTGTACAGTGAGAAATCTGCTTGTTAAGATGTTCAGCAGTGTAGGACCTGTTGATAGTTTCAAAGCGGATAAGGAAACTCGTGTACACAAGGTCAGTGTCTGTCTGCATTGGGTAAAACACTCTAAAACTCAGATACAACTTCATAAACACACTGACTTCACAGCACACGTGGTTGGTGGCAGTGGCTGATATTGGCTTCCTAACACAACCTCCTCAAGACTCAGAAAGTTGAATTTTGTGCTGTTTTGGGGCTTTCAGTGGAGCCTTTCAGAACCCCTGCCAGATGGGGCTCTGCAGGTGAAGGAATACCAGATTTTGGAACTTGCTGGGATTTAAGAACTCAGTGTCCAAGCACCTGGCAGTGTCAGCTTTTGAGGAGTTTTGGTTGAGCCCATTGGCAAAATCTTGCTGAGTTTAACATGAGCAGAGCTTGTGAGGACTCTGGTGTTGACTCAAGTGCTCATGATCTGCTCAGCTTCCTCCAGGGAATTGTGTCTGAGTCAGCTGTGGGAGAATTAAAAGTGAAACTGAGAATAGTCCTGCTTAGTGCAGATGGCAACTCAGAGGGAAAACTGATTTCCGCAAGAACTGACTTCCCTGGCTGCAGGATCAGGGTTTAAATACTTCTAAAACTGCAAAGGATTAATTATTGTCATTTTCTAGTGCATATGAATTATCACAAAGAACGCCCTTGTTTGTAAAACACTGCAGACCTTGCAGGGATATAAAGGAAACTACAGAATTGTTTAGAATTGCCTGCAAAGTTGTAAGAAGAAAAGGAATAAAAAGTATTACTTAAAACCTGCTTTCAAAAGAAACAAAATTTGGGTCTACATCCAGTAATAGCTTCTTAACAATACAGAAATCTTTTCCTTTTAACTGTCAGGAAGCCTGAATGAAGAAACCTGTGAGCTTTTAGAGTATATAAATAGGTGCACCTGGGGATGAAACACAAGCATAAATCTTTAACTCTGGAGCTGTAGCTGGCTGGAGAATTGTAATGGAAGGTGAAAGCAGAAAACTGGTAAATGTTTTGTTTAAGACCAGAGCATCATGGAATTCAGTGGTTTGTTTGTGAGGAGCATGTGTTGTCCATTCAAGGACTTGTTTATGGATGTTTAAATCTTAAATGTTGTTTAAACCCTGTCTCATAGGGTTTAATTTCTGCATCAGGAAGACTTTGGCTCTAGAGCTCCAATTTTAAGGGCAGGAAAAACCTAGGCAGAGATGGGCTGTTTAATGTGTGAGTACTGTGGAAAAGTTCTGTCTTGTTTTTAAATCCCATGATGAATCATCCTTCTGGAGAATGGATCTTCCCTGTGGTTTTCTTCTGGGAAGAGGCAGGAGCCTGAGGAGGAGGAGGGAAATGGAGGAATAATTCCTGTGTGAGGATCAAGGGCAGCCCAACCCCGAGTGCTTTTCCCGGTGCCCTCACAGCCCGGCCGTGTCCTGATCCCTAAGCAGTTCATCACTGCTTTTACTGACCCAAATTTAAGGAGGCAGTTTTACTATTCTGTGTCAGCAGGCTGGGAGGGAAGGGAATGGGGTTATTTGTGTATTTTTTCCCCTAGTAACAGTTCAATGTTAACTATTTGATGCTTAGTCTAAAAGTCCTGATGAATCCAAGTGGGGCTATTTGTGAAGGCAGAGACAGCTGGCATAACTGATACTACAGGGAAAACACGGACAACCCTTTGGCACGTCAGTGTGTTTGATGGCTGAGGGGCTGGGAGAAAGAGCTGATGAAAATGTACAGTGACTGCTGGAACCCACCAGCAGTGTGCTGGGGTTAGCGGCTCACAGGGCAGTAAGCACAGGGGACGGTCTGAGCCCTGCGGAGCCGCCGGTTGGCGTGTCCAGGCCTGCTCTGGGGGCAGGCGGAAGAGGATAGAGGCCGGTGTATTCCGGGCCCAGCCACCCCTCCTCCCCGCCGCGCCGCCATTACGCGCTGCGCCACTGCCCGCCGAGGGGGGAGCGACAAGATGGCGGCGGCACACGCCCACGTGACCCAGGGCCCGCCTCCTTCTAGCGGCGCCTGGGCCGCGCGCGCGGTGCTCTCTCGCGAGAGCGGCGAACAAAAGGACAGCGCGGCGCAGGCTGTATGTTGGTGGTGGTGGGGGGGGGGAGTGTGTCGTGATCTCGCGAGAATTTGCCGCCGCTCTCCTCCCGAGGAGAGCCGGGCGGGAGCGGGGGGAGGGGAAACCTCGCGGTACCGCCGGGAACTCGGCGCGGGCCCGGCGCCCCGAAGTCTCGCGACAGCTCCGGGAGCGCGTCCCTCACCAGGCGCTGGGCTGTGCGGAGTTCTCGCGATAGCCCCGGGAAGGGAGGGCGGCGGGGGGGGCGGTCGCCGTGCGCGCTGAGGTCAGCGCGCGCCGCCGGGCGCGCGGGGGGCGGGGCCTATATAAAGGCCGGGCCCGCGGCGGGGGGGGCTCAGTCAGGGCAGCGATTCGTGGCGGAACCAGTGACACCCACGGCAGCGACCTCCCGGCCCAGCGGATCCCCATTTCTCGAGGCGGAGCGGGACGAGCCCGAGACCGATCTCTCGTTATGAGTCATGTGGCGGTGGAAAATGCCCTCGGTCTAGACCAGCAGGTGAGGGAGGAGAAGCGGAAAGGCCGCTCCGTTACCCGGAGGAGGCGCGCGTCGGAGCTCTTGGGGCAGAGAGGGCGGCGGGGACGGTCGGGAATCCTCGCGCGGGGCTCCGGTCTTCGCTCCCCGGCGGCGGTGTCGCAATTCCCCCCGCGGTAACCCCCACCTCCCCCCCTGCGCGGCCTGTTGTGGCGCACTCGGTCGTTGCGCAGTTAACGCTGTGCGGCGGCCCCGCGCCGCGCCGGGCCCCCCCCGAGGGGGTGCGTTGTCCCCGTGGCCGGGGCGGTGTTGCGGGGGTGCGGAGCCGCCGGTGCCGCCCGGCCCGGCCCCGGTCCCGCTTGGGCCCCGTGGCCCCCGCGCCGCGCTCGGACCCGCTTTGTGTGGGAGCGCCGGGAGCGGCAGCGGCCCCTGGCGGCCGCAGCGGGAATTGCAGCGCGGGGGGAGGAGGAGGAGGAGGAAGGGGCGGTCAATGGCCGCCATTGTGCGGGGCGGGGGAAGGGGGGACACACACGACACCGCGCTTTGTGTGACGCCCCTTCCCCGGGGAGGCGGCGCTGGCGGCCGCCTTTGTTCAAGCTCCGGTGCTGCCGAGCCCGGTGACGCAGTTGGGCCTGGAGTCGTGTTGTTCCGCACCATTTTTTTTCATTTTGTTTCTATTCCTGTATCCCCCCGCTCCCTCCCGGCGCTGGGCGGGATCGATGCTTATCTATGGTTATCTAACCCTCGGGCACGGCGGCAGGGGCAGGAAGAGCCCCATCTGCCCGAGGGGCAGCGCTCGCCCTCGGCCTCATCCGCGAAGTAGGTCACGGAGACGATGCCGCCCTCCCCTTTCCTCTCCCTTCTCCCCCGCTCTCCCCCCGCGCCACACGTGACGGGCGCCGGCAGCCGGATCAGCCGCTCCCGCTGCGCCGGGAATCCAGCCCGCAGTGCCGCACTGAGATGGCGCCGGGGCTGCGCCACCGGGCCCGGGCAGCGCCGGGGAGGTGTTGCCCCCACCGCGGGCATCCGCTGCGAGGGAATTCATCTATCTCTTCTCGCTGATCGTGGAGAGCGGTCTTGACCTAGTGGAGAGCCTGTAAAGTGCTGTTAAAAATAAGAAGCATTCTTGAGCGCTGCGTTGATGATTCGATCGACTAGAAAGATGGCATTTTAAGTGGTAGCTTTAAAAGAGGATGTTACGATGGCAGCCGCGACAGAATTCTTAAATGCTCATGCAGCTGAGCGACGGAAAGCACAGTGCAATGGAGTATTTGCTTTCGACTAATTCAGCTCATTGGAAAATACCTCTGCACAATACGAAATTTATTTTTATGTAAACACGCCTTATTTTTCAGATACACGTTTATAATCCCTGCCATGCAGGAAACTGTAATAATTCGGTTCTTGAGCTTTATCGGTTTCCCGTTGCTTTCTGCTGAAACGAGTCCATATTGTGTTTGACTTAACACCTCTGAGCGCCCCACCAGCACTGCGTGAACTGACGTCTTTTGGAAAACTTTACTGTGAGACTGAAGGCTATAAAGGCTATTGGTTTTTTTTTGGAAAAACAACCCAAAAAATTATGTTTGCCGAAGATGTCGACAGACATCACCTAATGTTTTGGGAGCAGCAGTTGCCTCGAGCGTGAAGACTCTAATGTCTTAGTAGCGTTAATGCAGCTGAAAATACCTTGAGTCTCTACAAGTAAAGTGCCCAGTTAAATTGACATTACTTCTGCTGAAGTTTCTGTAGCAAAAATTGTCACTGACCCAAATCCGAATGCAGTTGACTGAAATAGGCTGAAATTCAGTCTATTTAAAATGGCTCTTTAGCCTGCAGGTAGTGTGAAGCAGAAGTCTGTGGTAGTGATTTGGTGGGTGTGAGAGACTCTGCTGGCCTTGCTGCCCGTGTGGGTGTCTGTTTATTGGTGGGAACAAAAACATTCAAGATGGTACAGCCTGAGTAATAATAAGAGACCTGATTTGGCACGATATAAAAAATTTTTTGCAGTAGCTTGTTCTGATAAATAAAAGGGTTCTTTTGTATCGTAGCATAAATTCATGGTACAACATGTTGATACTTGTCTTATTTCTTCTAGTTTTCTGGTCTAGACTTGAATTCCTCAGACTCTCAGAGTGAAGGAAGTTCTACAAGCAGTAAGTACATGCAAATTATCAAGCTTACAAACACAGTTAAAAAGTGGGGGCTTGCAGCTGTGAAAAGCAGTTCCTAAAGCCAAAGTTTACAGAGGCTGATGAGGAAATAGGTTGCCAGTTAAGCTTGCTTTGAAAACACTGTTTTAGATAGAACCACTTAATTTTGTTGTGGTACAGTGTGTGTGCACATTTCTGAGGCACTTAATTAGCTTGAGAGAACTCAGTGTTCCAGTCCTGTCCCAGATTTTCAGTTGCCTCTCATCTGAGGCCACTGACTGTAGTAATGTGGTGATTTGTCTTCCTAAAATACCAGGTGTAGAGCAGGAATGTCAGCTCTGCGATCTCAATTCACTGGATAGAAAGTGATATTGATATACAAGGCTTAAGTATGTTAGGAGGGGAGAATCTTCCAGGAATTCACATTCAGCTTGTGGCTGGTATTTTCTCATTTGTGTTGCTTTAGCAGACAGATGTTTCTGGACTGTAAATGAGGAATGCTATTCAGAGGCAGTTTGTTGTGGCTTCTGGCTTGATCTGAGCTGAATGGAGGGGATGGGTGAATTTAAAGGGAAGGAAAAATACTGGTAGTAGTAGTGTGAGTGCCAGTACTTGAATGTCACAGTAAATATCTTGAGCTGCTCAAGTATCTGGCACCAGCCTAAGCCTTGAGGGGTTCTAGGAAGGCAGGTTTTGTTGTAGACCCTGTAACACCCATAAATGGGTGTGGGATTCAGTCAGAGGAGCACAAGACATCTGTGCCTCAAACCAGCTGCCTAAATGGGTGTGCAGGAACCTTAAACTTCAACTGAGAGCATGCTACCAAGTGCTGTGTTAAATGATTCCTGTTAAAAATGCTGCAAGAGGCCTTGAAGGCAGATGTTTTTACTGAGCAGAAGCTGTTGTTGACAAGATGAGCATTTGAGGATGTGCTGACCCCACGGGCCTGTAACACTGCCTCTCTTTTGTCGTCTAGAAGGCCGATACATTCCTCCTCACTTGCGGAACAGGGAGGCTTCAAAACAGGGTATGTATCACAAACACTGGCAACACTGAACGGCTCTTGCATCCCCAGGAGCAGGCTGCACAGGTTCTGATAGTACTGCTTGAATGCTATTACAAACACTGCTTAACTGTCCTCTGCAAAACATGGCAACTTTATCTTCTGCTTTTAGTGTGCTTTTCTAGATCCTTCACCCACTTAAATCCTAAGCTCAAGTTCAGTATCTGACTGATAAAATACCTTCTGGGTCTGTGTAACAATTAGCTGTGATTGATGCAAGATGGAGTCTCCCATCTTGCTGTATAATCTTGAGTATTGGTCTGAATAGATTTTGTGGGTACTGGTTTTTCTGCTAGTGACTGTGTTGTGGAATTTACAATCAGTTGTTTAATATGAACAAACAGCACAGTTTGACTTTGTAAATGCATCTCTTTACACAAAGAGGTGTTGTCCTTGTTCAGCTTCCTGCAGTTTTTATGGAGGCCCCTGGGAGTGCTTGCAGAAGGAAATGCAGGCTCTTGGTGAGGCAAACGAGAAGTACATGACCTGTTTTGGTCACATGTTTACATCGGTGTTTATGCTGAGAAACGGTCCTTCCATCTTTTTGAGTCTCTAAACAGAACAGAACACAGAAGAAACGTTTCTTGGACCACTTCAGTGAAGTAAACATGACCTTTCAGTGTAAGAGCCCAAGGGGGCAGGTGCTGCAGCACGTGTAGTCATGTCTGGTGGCTTGGGTGGATATGAGAGAAACATTTCCTCTAACACCCATTGAAATGCACCAGAATGCAGCAGCTAAAACACTTCCTGCAGTACTACAACGTAAAGAATCGAGGTTTTGTGGCATGAGAGGACTTGGATCTCATCTGTTTCTAAAGCAATAAATTTTCACAGATTCTTTTCAATCCTGCAGGAGGAGGGCTTCCATTATGAGTGGGTGGGAGGGCAGTCATTATATGATAATGTGTCTCACAGTGCTTTTTGTCTTGCCTTTGTATGTGTCCAAGCTACTAGTGGGTGTTTTGGTTTTTTTTTTATTTTTTTCTTTGTTTTGTTTTGGTTTTTTTTTTTTTTTTTTTTTTTTTTTTTTCCCTGGGGTTGTTTGTTTGGGATTTTTCTTTGGTTTTGTTTGGGGTGTTTTTGTTATGTGAAAGAGGTATAGCCTGAAGCACCAAGTGATGAACAGTGTGTTAGCAGAACTTAATGTTCTGGGAAAAGGAGGAGGACTGGTTGGCAGCCAGTTCAGTGCTCTTGTTCCCAGTCACACTGACCTCAAATATGAGCAATCTTGCAAGAAACTGATTTTCCAAATCTGAGGATTGTGCAGGTTTCTTGAAAGCAGGGAGCAGCTTTAAGGTGCTTGTGAACATTTGCTGTTCATAGATTTCTTGTATGATGTTTAGTACCTAAGTTTTGTGGGTAAAAGATGCAGTAACCTTGCGTTCTACCATGACCTGTTTTGGGTAAGACTGGCATTGTACTTTCTTGTGCAAGAGCAGAGATCAGACATGGCAGTGTGGGTGTGATTACATAAAGATTTTCTAGAGACTTCACCTTGCAAAAAGGTAAATAGGTCATGAAACCGTAATCTGACCTGTGGCTTGTCCAGTTAATAGAGCTTTGCCTGCCAACTTCCCTTGGTAAACCTAATGTTCAAAAATTGCCTTTAAACCTGGCTGAGTGCTGTACCACTGGCATCTTCCTGGTTCCCTGTGACAGGGTTCATAATTGCTGAATAGAAAAGTTCCAGTTCAGCGCCCTGTTGGAAGCATCATGAGTCTGGGCTTGTAAAGCTGAGCTATCTTGTAGGATGATTTGAAGTCTGTTCTGCAGTTGTGCTTTCATCAAGTGATGTTTGCTTCTGTTTACATAACTCAAAGATTTCTTCAGCTGCGTTGGAACTTCTGAATTTTGAAATTTGGATGATCTGTGAAATTTTTAATGACAAAGCTTGGACGTGAGGCAGCAACCTTGTATGGTAGTGTTTAAGAAAATCTTCCATTTAGCTGCAGATCTGTCCCACTAATACTAATCTATTGGCTTTGTAAGTGGGGAGTAGGGCAGTACAGAACTGCAGGAAATAACAGCCTGCATAAAAATAATGTTCTTAGGTTACTTAATGGCAGTTCTGTTTCTGTGGCAGCTCAGTATGCAGGGCTGTCAGGCCTGAAGTGTCTCCCTTCCATGAGCTCAATTGCTAATACTAAAGCTTGTTGTCATTTAAGTTTCTTCTTAAACTTCCTGGAAGCAGCTTCTGGATATTTAAACTGTAATCTGATCTATAGTAGGTCAAAAACTAAATGTTAAGAATTCACCCTAAAGGTCTTATCCTCCCTAAAGGAATCTATCATTCTGTTTCTCCTATCTTAAAAAAAACCAAAAGACTATTGCTACTTTATGTGGCAGGTTTTCAAGTGAGCTGGCAGTGATTAGTGTTACAAAATAAATGTGAATGGAAATGCTGGTTGAGGGAGATGCATTGACATCTGTAATGCTGTTCGTAGGTGCAAGGAGTACAGAGCTGCTCTGGAAGTTGATTAACTTAGTGAGTTCTTATCCCTGCTGTGAGGAAGATGTGCTGGATGGAATCTCTACAGGTTTTTACTTAAAACCAAAAGCATTTACATTTTGAGGAATTTCCTGGTAGTCTTTCCACAGCATTGTAATCATTCTCTTCACTTCAGAGAAGTTGATCTCTGGTCTGTTATGGGTTTTCTCAGGGCGTTTACTTCCAGTTTTAATTTACCATTTGATGCCTGAAATTCTGACTATTATGCCTGTCATTTACTTAGAATTGACTTGTATGGCCTGGTCCTGTGTCCTGTGCTGATCCACAAATAAAGTCAGAGTAGGAATGCCAGACTGAAGGGCCTGGAATTGGTGAAGCAGGATGTGCACACCTGTCTTTGGTGTAGAAGTTGCTGTGCTACCTTAAAGTTATGGCAAAGTACCAGCTTCAGACATGAGTTATTTATCTGCTCTAATGAGCTAGGTGAATGAGGCTGCTTTGTAGGCTATTTGGAATGTAAGATTTTGACTCTGAACTTCTCAGGCTTTGTAGAAAATGTGAAATAGTGTCAGTTGAGTTTTTTCACTGTTATGAAATTACATCTGTATCCCTGAAGATGGCTCTCTCAGTACCCATGGCAGTTCTGTTAGATCCCTTGGCAGGATGACATATCCAAATAGTTGTAGTGGCCTGAAAGTTACTCAATAAAATCTGTATTTAGCTATCTTTTAAACAAGCCAAAATAACCTTATTGAAATTAATGTCTTTAAGGACTAATACTGCTTCTTAAAGCACTTTGGGAGTCTTGAAGTGCATTCCATGATCTTGTGTGCTAAAACTTCATGGATGGATTATTTTTGCTGTCTGTTTCAGTTACCCAGACAAAAGAGTTACAGTTATCACAGTAGTTTTTAAAGTTCCCTTGGGACCAGTACATTTCTGGATTCTGGGTACTAGAATTCTTAATTAAAAAACCAGAGGTAAGGTGAATGGCACTCTTTAGAGAACATCAAAAAAAGTAGGGTAATTCTGGTAGCAAAACCTTTTC
Organism: Ammospiza caudacuta; assembly: GCF_027887145.1. Lineage (NCBI taxonomy): Eukaryota > Metazoa > Chordata > Aves > Passeriformes > Passerellidae > Ammospiza > Ammospiza caudacuta. The sequence continues at coordinate 113,851,794 of NC_080594.1, forward strand.
AGAGAGACTGGGCCTAGAACAGCCCCTTTCTTTGGAATGAATTTGTTCTGTGGTTGCTGTTATTGTCTCATGAATAGGTCTGGACTGGTTTTGTGCTGTGGAGCTGGCAAAGCATGCTCACAAGAGTGACATTATTTGTTTATCTGTTCTGTTATTTAACTTATTCTCTGCTGGAATCCCATAGCTGAGATAAAATATGTTACACAAAAGTTGGGGAGGTTGGACCTCTGAAAGAGAATTTATAATTTCTCAGTCCAGTACCAGAGCAGGGTTTTAAAGCTTCACATTTCTGCTACCTCATAGGCCCTGGTAGCAAAATAAAAGTGAGGGTTTTTTACTCTGGTATTTGCAAGCTGAGGTGCTTTGTATTCTTTTGAGTTAACATACATAAGTAGTCACCTACTGTAGGCAAAGGTAAAAGTGCTGTGGAAAAATACAGTCTGGGTAATTTGTTGTGAAGAGCTCCAAATACCTTCTCTGAGTGTGGTGCTGTTAGTTACAGTCTGTGCAGATCACATTGCTTTGTGTACTTGCACTATTATAAAACATTCTAATCTCTGTTTGGATTTCTGATATCATTTATTTATCTGAGAGGCCTTGTTAACCTCCACAAATGTGTAGTCAAGGATTTGTGTTGGAAAGATGACCATAGATGAGGCTTGGCAAACTTAGCATCTTAAAGTTTCTTCTGCTACCCAGCTTTCCAGGGTAGGCAACTGAAATACTTGTTCTAAGGCAAGTGCAGGTTTTTAAAAAAACCCCAATGTACTTGTACATGCAGGGAGAAATTTCAGTTTGGATGGGTGATGAGAAATGCTCAGTCCCTTGCTGAACTAGTTTTGCATTCATGCATCTTCTATTCATGAAGGAATTCAGTCCTACAGATCTCTCAGTGAAGGCTTCCTGGACAGAGGTGTTTTTTCTTGTGAAAGCTTGTGCTGTGCAGCGTTAGGCTGACGTGCCTGTGTGTGCCAGGTTTCGACAGCGGCGGCTGGAGCTCCAGGCGAGACAAGGATGCCTACAGCAGCTTCGGCGCGCGCTCCGACCGCGACTCCAAGTCCAGCTTCTTCGACCGCGGCACCGGCTCCAGAGGAGGGAGGCGAGTACCTCTTGGTCTGGGTGTGCACACAGAGTCTGCCTCAGCTCTAGCACTGCACTTGGCATCTTGATGTTAAAATTAGGGTTCCAGGTGTGAGCAGCATGAGGTAGGAGGAGCCTGGGAGGGGAGGAGAGAGGGAGAGAACCTTGCCTTGAAAGCTATGTGACTTCAAGGATGGGCAATTTGCATGTTGAAGAATGTGCCCTGTGGTCTGCCACCAGCCACTCACTGCAGCTGTAGTGCCTGGCTGATTTCAGCATTCACCAAAGAAGTGCTAGGTGGGTGGCTGCTTCCAGGAGAACCGTGAAGAGCTGTTGGGAGCACACACAATACATCACTATGGATTTTTTTTTTTATTTCAATATTTTTTTTATTGTTTAAAAAGTGTAGTTAATAAAACTGGGTGAGACTCTTGCAGGTTCTCTGCCTTACTTGAGCAGTCTTACACACATCATGCGTTGTATGCACAAGTGTGGTGAGAGTGACCTTTACCGACTACTTAGTAAAGCTGACCTAGTCCTGTATCCAGACTTTTCTCAAACATGATTTACCAGGCCAAAAACTAAACAGTTGAGGTAAGGACTTCTTCCACCTTCTTTCCAAGTCAGTAATACAGGTGAGCTCCCTCTTTATGCAATAATTATATGACATAATGGAGGTATTTGGCCACATGTGCGGTGGGGGAATAAAGGAAGAAATTGCAGCCCTGGAGGGTTTTGTCTGGACATGGGAAAGCTGTGTAGAATGAGGCAGAGGAAAGGGTGGGGGGAATACAAAATAGTGCTGCTTAGGAGGTTTAAACAGAGCTCCCCACAAAGAAATGGCAAAGACTGAGCAACTTGGATTGCAGCTCCACTGGCAGATGGCTGTTTACATTTGTTATGCTTAATCAAATAAAACTGGTGGTAGAAAGTTCACTATGTTAAGCTAAACTGAGCTCTGAAATCACAACAAACTCTCCTGTCTGACACAGAAAAATGTGACCTGGTCTGATGGCCAGGACTAATTTCTGTGCTTAGGTCAAGAAGCAAGTGTAGGTAACCTACTGATTCTGAATTGTTGCACAGTTGTGTGTGTAATACACAGAGTTGTAATACACAGTGCTGCGTTGTTATGGCTTTGATTGTGCATGTCAGTGCCCCCTGTTGCTGGGAAGGGTGGTCTGATTCTCGTGCTGTGTTTAGATACGAGGAGCGTGGCAGAGGCGGGGACTATGACCGGAGTGGCTTCGGCAGATTTGACCGTGGCGGCGGGAACAGCCGCTGGTGTGACAAATCCGATGAGGATGACTGGTCTAAGCCTCTCCCCCCGAGTGAACGCCTAGAACAGTGAGTCATGGAATACTGACTGATGGGGGAGGGTCATTTTGATAATTCCAGCAAGTAAAAATACTTTCATCTTCTGTTTTTAGGGAACTCTTTTCAGGAAGCAATACTGGCATTAACTTTGAGAAATATGATGATATTCCTGTTGAAGCAACAGGCAGCAACTGTCCTCCACATATTGAAAGTGTAAGTATTTTTTTAACAGTCTGTTCGGCTGATATATTTAGTACTGACTGTTTTGCATGGGTAGCTTTGATGTGTTGATGTCTGGAGTTTAAGGAGGAAAGGAAACATTGTCTTCCCTTCCTACAGCTAAGCTGTTTTGCAGAAGAGGGTTGCATATGATGAACTAAGTGAAGAAATTGTGTAAGCTTTTTCAATTAGCGCTCATAGCTTAGTTTTTAACTGTAACTTGTCCTTAAACAGTGAACCTGTAAAGAAGTGGAGGTGCTGATTTGGGAGCAGCTGCTAAGGCATGGGCAGTGTTAGGCTAAGCACAGTGTGTGTGCTAGTGCAGTCTGCACTTCAGGCTTGGCTGGCTTCTTAAGAATTGCTTAAAAACTGGACTAAGTATCTATGTGACTCTGTAACTTTTATAGGCAACTTCTATATGAAGGGCTGAAACAAGAGGTACTTAGTAAATTACTTGTTAAACTGAATGTTGTGCTGCATGGTGTTTGAAGTGAAGGATTCTGATCTTACTCCTTTTAAATATCTTACAGTTCAGTGATGTTGATATGGGAGAAATCATCATGGGAAACATTGAACTCACACGCTACACCCGTCCCACTCCAGTCCAGAAACATGCAATACCTATTATTAAAGAAAAGAGAGATTTAATGGCCTGTGCTCAGACAGGTAAGTCAGTGACTCTTTGCTGCTTAGTCACAGTAGAAGTGGGGTCTTGTATTACTGCAGGTAAGAGCTAGAACCTCCTGTGCAGTGTAGAAATAGTTGTGTGTTGGAAACTAATTTTAGTTTTGGTCTTGCATCTGCTTTAGATGTGTCTTGACTAGATTTACTGTGTTGGTCCTGAGACATGTTCATGTCTTAAACCACATTTGCTTCAGGGTTTTGGGCTGCTGAGGGTGCTCCAGTGCCACAAGTAGCAGCCATAGTCCAATGCAGGTGTTACTGGGAATGTGCTACTGATGCAGGGTTAGTGCTGTAGTTGACAGTAACTCTTAATTAATACTGGCTTGTGTTTTACTAGGGTCTGGGAAAACAGCTGCATTTCTTCTACCAATACTGAGCCAGATATATGCAGATGGTCCTGGTGATGCCTTGAGAGCAATGAAGGCAAGTATTCAAATACCCACGCCTGGGAAAGCAATGACCAATGTCATAGGTTTGGGGTTTTTCCCTCCCCACATGAGCTGATGTGTGCTACTGAACACAATAGCTGATCTTGAATCTTGTCATCATTTTGATATGATAGCCAAGCATCTCAGCTTGTTAAAGACTTCAGGTGTTTCTCTTGAAAAAATCCAAGCTGTGGATTACTTTTTTTCCTACCTGAGGAGTTGGATGCATAGCTGTCCAACTTTTTTAAAATAAATGGTTTTGTTGTTGCATAAGTTTAAAAGACACTTCCCTTGCTACTAAAAGCTACTTGGTCACACATCTATGTCATAGTAATTTCAGAATAGGAAGTAACTGGCTCTGTGGCTGTTACTTCTCTGCTGCTGAAGTTTGAGATTGCAGTGCTTGTTGTAGAGATCAGAGTTGTGCAGCTCTTGCCATAGTTACCCACAGCTGAACCTTGGGCACTGTGATAGAGCTGTCTTCAGGGGCAGTGCTCAGATTGGCTCTCAGCCATGCTTTGTCTTTCTTAAACTTGGTGACCTTTCTTAAATATTGCCTATAGTAGCTTTTTTCTTTCCCTTTGTGTTTTGGATGCTCATGCCAAGGTTTTTTTTTTTTTTTTCTTCAGGAGAATGGGAGGTATGGGCGCCGTAAGCAATATCCAATCTCACTGGTCTTGGCTCCCACTAGAGAATTGGCTGTGCAGATCTATGAGGAAGCCAGAAAGGTAGATCTAACAGTTTATTATTATAACATAGCTCAATTAGAATTTTTCTTGGTGCTAACTTCCTTTGCTTTGCAGTTTGCATACCGCTCCAGAGTTCGCCCCTGCGTTGTGTATGGTGGTGCAGACATTGGCCAGCAGATCCGTGACTTAGAACGTGGGTGTCACTTGCTTGTAGCAACTCCAGGACGACTGGTTGATATGATGGAGAGAGGAAAGATTGGACTGGATTTCTGCAAGTAAGTGTTGCTTGTCCATGTACAAATGACTTAAAGCAAGATACAGTTAAGAACCTCAGATTGTAGCTTTTGGGCTATGTAAACATCTGGTTGAGAATTTGTAACCCAGTGCAGACACCAGAGCACAGCTTACAGGACAGTGTTCTGAAGATGGTTTTTTTTACTGCTGTTTAGGTACCTAGTCCTTGATGAAGCTGACAGAATGCTTGACATGGGGTTTGAGCCTCAAATTCGTCGAATTGTTGAACAAGATACTATGCCACCAAAGGGGGTTCGTCACACCATGATGTTCAGTGCTACTTTCCCCAAGGAAATCCAGGTATTTAACGAGACTTTAAATACTTAAAAAGCTCATAAGGCCAAAGAAATTTTGCCTTTAGAAGGAGGGAAAAAGTATGATTTGATTTTGATTTATTTTTTTTCTCTCCTCCTTTCTAGATGCTTGCTCGTGACTTCCTTGATGAATACATCTTTCTGGCTGTTGGCAGAGTAGGTTCTACATCTGAGAACATCACACAGAAAGTAGTATGGGTGGAAGAGCCAGACAAACGATCGTTCCTGCTTGACCTGCTAAATGCCACAGGTAAAGAACAGTTGCAGATAAGCAAATAAGGCAAACTGTAGAATAGGCAAATCTAATGACTCAAGCAATAAGAATTTCTGCTGATTAGGGGAATGAAAGGGTATTTTGTTGACATGCAGTGAGTGTATTGCACTGGTTAAATGCCAGTATCAAGCTGATGTAAGGATGTCTGTTAATAAAAAAAGGAGGGAGGTCCCCAGTGATGCTACTTTAGAATAAACAGGCAGAGAATTGAAGCTGCCTATTACCAGGTTATGGAGCCTGTATTTGTCTATGCAGCTTTTCTTCTGTTAACCTGGACTTTAATTTTTTTTTAGGTAAAGATTCCTTGACTCTGGTGTTTGTGGAAACTAAAAAGGGGGCAGATGCTCTCGAGGACTTCCTGTACCACGAAGGCTATGCCTGCACAAGTATCCACGGAGATCGCTCCCAGAGGGACAGAGAGGAAGCACTGCACCAGTTCCGCTCTGGCAAGAGCCCCATTCTTGTTGCCACAGCAGTAAGTGAAATGTGTAAAACTCGAGCATGTGAGCCTGTTTCTTGGCCTGTAGAGTGAGTCTTGAGATTTGATTAAATCATTTAACCCCTAGGTAGCAGCAAGAGGATTGGATATCTCAAATGTAAAGCATGTCATAAACTTTGACTTGCCGAGTGACATTGAGGAGTACGTCCATCGCATTGGCCGTACAGGCCGTGTAGGAAACCTTGGTGAGTATCACCTGGGGTATCACAGACAGCACTTCATACCTAAGCTGACAAGTGCAGTCATATAGGCTGAGTAATACATTTCAAATCAGTACTTGAGAGAAGCCTGTGAGCTGCTTTCTGTGACCAAAAACTGGTCACTGCTGTGTATCCACTGTGGAAAGTTTACCAGTTCCTTTGGGTAATGTTCTTAGTGCCATCAAAAGACTCCTACTACATGTAAGCCTGGTGTCTGCTGTGTCTGGGAGTGAACATGATTTTGTGACTAGCTGTGATGGAGTAATGGTCTCCAACAGCTTTCTCTTTAAGTGATTGTAGTGTTTTCAGTCTTGGCTGTAAGGAACTGGAACGTGGAATGGGTTTTAAGTGCTGTGGTGTACTTGGATTGTGTGGAGCCAAAACTGAGTATCTCCTTCAGGTCTTGCCACTTCATTCTTCAATGAGAGGAACATAAACATTACAAAGGACTTGCTTGATCTCCTTGTGGAGGCTAAGCAAGAAGTACCATCTTGGCTGGAGAACATGGCCTATGAGCAGCATCACAAAGGAGGAGGCAGCCGTGGGCGATCTAAGAGGTAAGAGGCACAGCTTTGGCTAGAGATGGATATTCAGTCTGTTAAGAAACAGTTCTGTTCTCAGTCTAAAAATACTCTTAGAGGATGATAAGTGCAGTATAAGCTGAGCTTGGTGTGTGCCAAGGTGATTGTGTCTGTCTGGTTTTGTTCTATCTATTCATAAGGCAGTTAACACATAAAACCTCTTCTAAGCAAGCAGCTTAGATGCAGCTGAGATAAAGTGATGTTATCAGAAACCATTTTAGAAGTGTAAAAGCAGCTATAAAACACACAAATGCGTACCTCCCTGTGCCAGAGATGTACCTTAAGCAGTTGCTCTAATGTTTAGGAGAAGGTAGTGCAGTGCTTCCTGACAAAACCAGGAGAGAAAAGAGAATAAAGGTGTGAGGCCACTTTTAAAATAGTTTTTCTGTGGAAACCTGAAACACTAATACAAACCATTGTTTACTGGCTTACAGGGGTAGGATCAGAGAACACTTTCTCTTAATGTAGTGAACATGATCCAACCACACTTGGTTTGGTGCGAGTTTTGTTTTCTATTTTGCAGTATGCTTATAAAATACTTACTGTGTACATCATGAGAGACAGTCATAAATGCATTTCTTAAACACTGAGGTAGGGTTGGAGGCAGAGATTGCACTGAATCAGATCTTTCCAGGTAGCCTTGGGATGCTTGTAAAATGTGCTCACCTCAGCAGTGGCTGTTGTCCTGCTGTGGCTGGTCCCCAGGGTCAGAGCACATCACTCTGTGTGTGCAGTGCTCAGAATGCCCCCTGTTCAATGTCCCCTGTTTGACCCCAGTGTTTGTGTCCTGCCCTCTGCAGCAGTCGGTTCAGCGGAGGCTTCGGAGCCAGGGACTACCGGACGAGCAGCGGCTTCGGCAGCAGCAGCTCCAGCAGCAGCCGCTCCACCAGCAGCCGCAGCGGCGGGAGCGGCAGCAGGGGCTTCGGAGGTGAGACGGGCTGGGCAGCTGCACACACAGGGCTTGCTGGGGTAAAACTGGGTGTGATGCTGGATAAGAGGTCATCTGGTGCTTGCCATGCATGCAGTCTCAGCATTCTGCTTGGATCTAGTGCAGGTTACCTGATTGATGGTTTGATGCTACCTGGCTTTCCAGTGTTAATGTTGTGCATTTGACAGTACTGCTGGGTGGGGTTCTTTAATAGACAGCGGATACCTGGGTTGTTTTCTTGTTGTAAAGGTGCAAATCTTTAGAGTTAATTAAGCATCACTTTCTCTTGCCTTTCATAGGTGGTGGTTATGGAGGCTTCTACAACAGTGATGGATATGGAGGAAACTATAACTCCCAGGGGGTGGACTGGTGGGGCAACTGATCTGCTTGCAGCAGATACCCCACCAAACAAGCTAATATGGAAACCACATGTAACTTAGCCAGACTATACCTTGTGTAGCTTCAAGAACTCGCAGTACATTACCAGCTGTGATTCTCCACTGAAATTTTTTTTAAGGGAGCTCAAGGTCACAAGATGGAAATAAAGGAACAAGTAGCCCTATCTCGAAGGTGGTTTTGAAGACTCTTATTGCTGTAGTCAGGATTAACTCCCCTCCCACCCATCCCCACCCAGAAACTGCATTTATAATTTTGTGACTGAGGATCATTTGTTTGTTAATGTACTGTGCCTTTAACTTTAGACAACTTTTATTTTGATGTCCTGTTGGCTCAGTAATGCTCAAGATATCAATTGTTTTGACAAAATAAAAATTACTGAACTTGGGCTAAAATCAAACCTTGGCACACAGGTGTGATACAACTTAAACAGGAATCACTGATTCATCCATAATATTACAAAGAAAAACTTATGCGGTAGCCTGCATTAGGGCTTTGGTATCTGCAGATTTGAAAAATAAAACATCTTGAAGCATATCAATGCAATTAGTTTCTAATGTGGCAAAACTGTACTAAGTTAAAGTTCTGATTTGCTCACTCTATCCTGGATAGGTACTTAGAACCTGATAGCCTTTAATAAGCCATTCCAGTCATGATGAGATGATGTATGGATACATGCATACATTAAAAGCACTGTTTTTGAAGTTAATGCAAGTAAATACAGCAATTCCTTTTTCAATATTTAGGCAGATCATTAATGTGAGCTAGCCAAATGTGGGCAGAACATTACAGGGAACGTTTAAAGGTCTGATAACTTGAAATAGTTTTTAGGAGAATTCATCTATTTAGACTTTTTAAAAATGCCTGCCATATGAAATTGAAATGGTAGAATGGCTGACCATGGCAGTGATTGGTCCTCCGTAAGGGCCTGACTGAATTTTTGGTCTAATAACGCATGCTAGTGTTGATGTTTTTTGGTCAAGAGGGTATGAACAGGAAGAATTATGCAGCAGGCTTTATTTTAATGCAGATTCACATTACTCTGTTCAAGCTGCGTGGAGATGTTAAACTGGCTTACTGTAGACTTTGTAAAATGGCTCCAGAAGAGTAACAAACAAACCTGAGATCACAGAGGTTGGAAATGTACATAAACTGCACAAGGTTTCAATTCTGCTATTAAAGTGCAGTTTTAGTCAGTTTTAGTTGCATAGGTTTCCATTGTATTTATAGTCTGTTATGCTAAATCTGGCCAAAGATAAGTATTGTCCACCAGAAAAATGCCTCTGCCACTTGGAATTTCTGTGCTAACTTTGCGGCCAGAGCATTTAACAACTAATCTACAGTGGCATAGGAAAATGGCAAAAATCTCCTAAAGTGCAATAGATTTTTTCAAGTGTATTGTGCCTTGTTCTAAAACTTTTATTAAGTAGGTGCACTTGACAGTATTGAGGTCATTTGTTATGGTGCTATTTCAAGTCTAGGTTTAGGCCCTTGTACATTTTGCCCATAACTTTTTACAAAATACTTCTTTTATTGCACATTCAGAGAATTTTATATATGTCTTGTGTGCGTGTCCTTAACTTCCAATCTTATTTTGTCTCTTGGAGATTGAACGCAGCTTGTTTAAGGAGAAGGAAATAGATTCTAAAACTTATTTGGGACCATGGGAATGATAGCTGGGAAGAAAACTATTTGCACACGACAGATTTCTAGATACTTTTTGCTGCTAGTTTTGTGTAATATTTATTGAACATTTTTGACAAATATTTATTTTTGTAAGCCTAAAAGTGATTCTTTGAAAGTTTAAAGAAACTTGACCAAAAGACAGTACAAAAACACTGGCACTTGAATGTTGAATGTCACCGTATGCGTGAAATTATATATTTCGGGGTAGTGTGAGCTTTTAATGTTTAAGTCATATTAAACTCTTAAGTCAAATTAAGCAGACCCGGCATTGGCAGTATAGCCATAACTTTCTGATAGTAAAACAAAAATTGGCAACTTAAAATTAAACATGCCAAGGTTTTGATACACTTGTCTTAAGATATTTATGAAACACTTCTAAACACTGATGTGAAGTGTCCAGATTCTCAGATGTTTGTTGCGTGAGTTTTGTTTAGTTGTGTGTTTTTTTTTTTTCAGTGAATGTCTGGCACATTGCAATCCTCAAACATGTGGTTATCTTTGTTGTATTGGCATAATCAGTGACTTGTGCATTTTAGCAAGTTTTATCAGCCAGCAATATTTTCAGTTCAGATACAAGGATTCAAACCAATATGCAAGAATGGATTTAAACTTGCTGAATGTGAAAATTGAACTTCAAGTCACTGTAGGTTTAGAATTGCTTATTGTATTAGTTTAGATGCTAGCACTGCATGTGCTGTGCATATTCTTGATTTTATTAAAATAAAAAAGTTGAACTGCACAGTCTATTCATTTGTGAAGCGTCACTCCTGGTTTCTGAGCTCTGTAGCCCCAGCAGTCTCATTCACGTGCAGCTCTGGAAGCAGGTGACTCTAGTGTGGCACATGTCAGTGTGGTGGCAGATGGCAGCCAGGCTCAGGGCTGTAGCTGGAATAACCTAAAAATGGCCTGTGCCCCACAATGCAGGGCTACTGTCAAGTGTCAGGTGGGACAGACAAAAACCACCTGGGTTTGTTCATTAGGGGAAACAGAGTTAGGCTGTAACAACTTCATTAAACCTTGTGGAATTGGGCCTGGTTCCTCAGCCCCTCACTGCTCATCTCACAGTTGTCCCTCTGAGTTTCACAGGAGTGCCTTGTAGAGAGCCTTAAGTTTTGAGGTCATACTTGTTCATTGTTCCTAGGTATTGGAAAGCCAAAATGAGGTGGAATATTGGAATATCCAAGGGAGTAGACTGGAAGGAATAGATTCAGGTCTTTCCAGTTTCTTTGAGGTGAGATAAATTTGCTCCATTTGAGAGAAAGTGATTTAGGAATAGCCTGGGTTTGGAGTTTGGTGCTGAAATGACTGTAGAAACTTGAGATTTTCTGGTGAGTAAGGAAGAGGGTGGGGGAGGGAAGAAAGTAATGCCTGGGACCTCTGATCCATAGAAATGTGATGCAGGTGAATGGCATGGGGTAAGGACTGGTAAAATGTGATGTGCCCCTGCAGTCCTGGATCCATATTGGAAATAAAAACCACCCCACCAATCCAGTAGTGTGTATGGGCCTTGGAGAATAATGGAGAGGATGGAGGTGACTCCCAGGATAGCTTGCTGGAGCAGCTGCACTGAGCACACTGACTGGACCACACTAAATTTACCTGCTTTAGACTCACATTAATTATCAACCTCATCATGCAGGGCTTTGTGTTGTCATGCCATGTCCCTGGATGTGCAACATGCACTCAAATACCTTCCTAAGGCAGTTCTCCCTCCCCTGTGTGTATCTGTAGAAATACTGGAACCACGCTTAGGAGATGGGTGTGCCAAGGGAAATGTGCACTGTGGAGGTGGCCCGTGGGATCTGGAACTCCAGCTTTGAGTGTGAAAGTTTGCATTTGGTGCTTTAGCTTAGGTTTGTCCCTGGCAGAGTGCAGGAGTGGCAGAGGAGTCATTTGGGAGCCAAATCCCCAGGAACACAGGGCTGTGAGCAAGGCTCTGCACTGGGGCTTGCAGAGCTGGTGGAAGGGCTGATGTAAGGCAGTAATGGGCACAGAGTGGGTGAAAACCAAAGGAGGAGGTCTGGCCCTCAGGAGGGTTGTTCCTGCAGACTGGAATAAACCATTTACCTCTGGAGATGGAAGTTAGGCTGGGGAAAAGGCAGAGAGATGAGGAGCCTTGGGACACCAAAGCTACTGGGGTAGAGAAGTACAGAGCATGTTCCCACAGAGGTGAGGTTTGTATTTCAGTAGTTCTTGACATACTGGGCAGCAACATTTTTACCACAGTAAATAAAAGATTTGGGAAGAGATGGGTGAGATACCCTAAATTGTAAAGAAAAAGGCTGTGAAGTTACATGGTAAAAATGGTTATTGATTTGTCTTTGTGAAGCTTTGTTGTGTGGGACGTTCAAAACGTGCAGTAAAGTCAGTCTTTGGCAATAAATGTGCATGTGCCAACAGTGGCAGAGGTTATGGCAGGAAGGTTGTAGTAAATCCTGCTCTTGGTTTGCCAGTGAGGTCACTGACCTGTGCAGATAAGGAGAGGTCTTGAAACTTAGACTAATGGTGACAGGGGTGGGACTTGGATTGATGTCCTGGTGTGGAGTTCATGGAAGTGGTGAGAGCAATGGGGTTACCAGAGAGAGTTGGTTCCTGTTTGTTTGGTGTGAGGATTGAGCACAGGAGAGGCAGCTTGTACAAGCAGGATGCTGCTGGGGCTGTGGCAGCCTAAAGTTGCCCTATAAATCTCATTAAAGCTGTGTGTCTGTAGCCTTCCAAGTTTGTGAATCCTCATCCAGAGCAGTGTTCAGTGTTGCTCATATTAATCAATGTGTTCATGAAATAGCCTGCAGTCAGTTACTACAGACCACACTGAATTACAGATCCCAGGTGTTGGTGCTCATTCTTGGGTGGAGGGGAGCAAAGGATGGGTCAGGAGTTCCACTGTGCTGTGAGCTCTCTGAACTTCAGTGAACCTGGCTGGAGCTGTCACACCAGCACTCAGACCAACCTCACAGCCTGTCAGTGGGTTGTTTCTGAGGGGTGGATTGCCAAGGCTGTTGGAGTGACAGTTTCATGCTGTGCTCTCTGTCTTGGTTACCACTTTGTGTCAGAAAACAGCAGTACAGATCCTGTCTGGTTCTGCTAGCCCTTGGCTGGTTGCTTCATGGAGTCAGTGGCCTTGTGCACAACATGAGTAGCAGTTGTGTAAGCAGTCCCAGGAAGTGGGAAGTGGTTTGTGTAATTATCCTGTGCTCACAGAAAGATGACCCTTAACAAGCTGAAGTCACCTGCTGGTGGTTAATGAGGCAGGCCTGGAGCAGAGCCAAGGCCAGGAAAAGTGTAAGTGATGGGAGGGCTTTGCTGATGAAGAGCTGTCCTTAGCTCTTTCCTGGCATTATTTAGGGAAGGTCTGGAAAGGCTGTCAGTGCTATGGACCTGCAAGTCTGGCCTGCCAATTTAGGATAAGCAAATTCTGCTGTGTATTTAATTATTAAGGGCACTGCATCTCCTCGGAGAGTTTTTGTAAACAATTGAAATTCTGCTCTAAACTGCATTCTAGCAAGGGTAGGGTTTGTTCTTTGTCCTGCCACTTCAGGGGAAATTCACCATCATCTGATTTGTCAGCAAAAAATGTTGCTGCTAAAGGAATTGCATGGTTCAAATAAACATTCAGTGTGTTCAGAGCATAGATTGCACTGGGCCTGATTAATGTGCAAGTTTCAGTAAGTGATGCCATCAAATTTGGTGTGATGAAAGCTTTGCTCCCACTGGGCTTTCATGCAAACTGGAGTTTGTCAGAGGGACTACAGGCTTTGCAGGAAAGGCTGAAGTACAGCTTGGAGCAAGTGTTGGCTTTACGTGCTTAGATACTCAGTGCAGAGAATGAAACTGTTGCTTCAAGGTGGGACCTGATTACCAGGGCTTTTTTCAGAGGCTGAAGGGTTTGTATAATCTCCTTCAGTTGATGACTCACTGGGAAAGAAGGAGTAGTGATAAATTTGAAAAGGAAGCAGAATAAAAGGTTTGGCAAAGACACAAAACATCTGCTCCCAGCTGTGCTGCTGCTCTGGGTTACCTGGGGTCAATCACATCGTCATGCTGCAACTGTTCTCTTTGTCTCTTGTTCATCCTGTCAGTGCAAAGACATCAGCTTTTTCCACCAGCAATTGCAGCACCAATGTCCAGTCTCATCTGCCATCTCACCTGGAACTTCTAGATTCTACTAGAAACCAGTAATTTGCAGGTACATTCAGCTTAAAAAATGACAGCCCAATGAGAGCATAGGACACCCTGGCATATTCCTTGATTATTCTACTCTTAACAAGAGAGGAAAAGAGATTTCTGATAGCATTTCTCAAATATTTGCCCTAGTTCTTTCCAGCCCAACTTCCGTTGCTTACTTTTTGTTTCTACGTACTTGTTTCTTCTTGCAGTCAAAACAAACATTGCTTCTGATGGCACTTGAGATCTCAGAGGCTCATGTGATTGAAAACATTTCTTGTGCAGCAAGGGAAACAATCTCTCAGGGTTATTTACAAAGAAGGAACAGCCAGGAATTAAGTGGACTGGGACTCTTAATGGAAGCAGTTTGTTAAATACCACTTGTGTGCTGAGCTTAGTCAGAGATTAGATCCAGGTTAAGGGAAGTGTTCTCTGAAGAAATAGAAAAACATTGGAGAGCTGAGAACTGGCTTATGGAAACAGAGAACCACATTGCTGATCTTTTCCAGCTCTCCATTTATGCATGAAGAAGATATGCCCAGGAGTCTCTGGGTGAGAAGACTGTACTTAATTATGTTGAATTGTGTGAGTCTACAAACATAGCAGGATCATGTACTTGAAAGCTTGCCTGAATTTTGTGACTGTATCAGCTGGTCTGAGGAAGGATGCAGCCTCTTCTCACAGCTCCTTAAGCAGCTGAGGAATCTGGTAATTAGGCTACTGTTAAATCACAGTGTGCTTTATGAGAATTCCCACAGGGACCCAAGTACTTGCCTGTTTCATATGGTAAATTAAAATAATGGGCCCATTGCAACCACTGGTGCTTCTGCAGAACTTCTCAGGAGTAAATCTCAGCCAGGTTTGGAGGAGGTCAGCCTTGCCAGGAAATGGGGAGACAGAGCAGCCAAGCAAGAGGCCAGTGGCCGAGTTAGTGTGGAAGCCCAGCTCTGCTCTGAGTGAGTGACCCATGTGGCTCTGACACACAAACATCAGCTTCCTCTCACCATGACCTGGGGCTCTGGGGGCAGCCCAGGCTCCTGCTCATAGCATGGGAACTGCACTCAGCCCACAGCCACTGCCCTTGCCTTGGGACTCATAACCCTTTGGGAATAACTCCCTTGGAATGAGAGTTCTCCTTGCAGGATGAGCCTTGTGGTGGTCACCAGGCTTTTAGGGGGTTTTCTGCTGCTGCTCTTTGGTTTAGCACCAGAGTTATTTACTTGTGCTTCACTTGCTATAAAACTCTGAGTTGTTAACTCTGAAGTTTTTAAAGGAGTTAATGGTGATTTTGAAATGCCCTTGACAGGATCCCATCACAGACTGGTCGTAGCTTTCAAAGCTGCAGTCCATGACAGCATCCCCAGAACTCACAGCAAATGGAGCTGAACTCTCAGTGCCTGCAGAATTTTCTGGCCTGGGCTGTGCTCTAGGATTATGAATGTCTTAACAAGCTGGAAGCACCAGCACATTGTTGTTGATGTTGTTGACATCTGGTTGTTGATGTATGCCAATAGAATGTCTGTCTGGTAACAGCAGTCACTTCTCCAGGGTCTTGTGAACTCAGTGGAGACTCTGGGATGCACCAGAGGTCAAACCATGCCCTTTAGTTTGGAAACTGGAGTCTCCCTCCCATGTCAGGAAAGGATCATAGTACTCTGACCAGTAGTCAGAATATTTTAATATTATTGGCACAGGTTTTGGTTTAGGAGTCTGATCATCTTTCTTAACTGAAGCCCACGTGGACAGTCTGCAGACACCACGTACAGGTTCATCCCTACCTCAGTTTCAGTTCTTGTGCTGAAGACATTGGATTGGAGATGGATCTTGCAGCAATGGAAACATCTGAAAGCAGTTTAGGTTATCAAGAAAACATATCAAGAATTATGTAAATTAATTATAAATTAGGTTTAAGGACAATGAATTTGTTTTCACACAGATGGTTCAATTGAAAACCCAAATTCTTTTTTGTGATGCACTCAACCTTGGCTGTTGGAGTGGTTTTCTATTTGCAGTCACCAGATTCTCTATGATTGTGCTGTGCTGTGCTGGGTTTTATATCCATCAGGGTGTAGGTAGGGTGTTAAATTGCCAGCCATGGAGCTGGAGACCCCCACTCATTTACTGCTGTGTGTTTGTGCCATTTGTCCCCCTGGCTTGAAACCATTTTGTTTTCCTTCTGTCCTCCCTGACTCTTTCTACTAAGCCCAGGAACTCACACTTTCCTCTGAGTCCCAAACACCTGCCCTCATCCTTCTGCACCAGGTAACCCTTCCTTTTTCCCCAAACTCTGCCCACCATCTGCAACCTCTGCTTGGTTGGGGTAATTTCAGAGATCCACCTGCCTTCCCAAAGTCAGAAATTTCCCATGCTGTTGTTTCCCTGGATGTTCCTGCTCCCACAGCCCTGCTTCTAGAGGAACAGTTTGCAGGGCTGCTCAGGCAGCATCTGATCAGTAATAGCTGCAGGAATATGGCTGTGCAAGGCTTTTCTCAGCAGATTTGTTACTGTAGGTTATTTAAACACTGCTCTGCTGGGTCACTGAATTATTTCAGCCCAGAGCAGTAGCTGGCAGAACTGTAAATGGATATGGCTGTCAAATTTGCATGTAGTCCTCAAAAACTGCTTTATGAACTACTTGGTATTTGAATTCTCATCAGTTCAGGAGAAGATACATCTGCTTAGGGTTTTTTACTATTATTTTACTAGTAGCATAACAATTACAAGAATGCAATGGCTGATAAACCTCCAAAATGAGGAAGAGGCTGCTGGTTTTTATTTACATTTTATATTTAATTTTGTTTACTAGAGCATGCTGTGTTATTAAAATTAGACCTGGATGAAATGTTTTTCCTTTTCCATGGAATCTTTCAACTTTAAAATTAAAAATTTTTCTCCTTGCCAATACAGATCAAAATAGCATGTCTTTGATGTAACATAAAGTCTGGGTTGTTTGATGGCTTTGGGCTTTGTTCTACTGCTTCCTTTATTAAAAATTGCAGTAAAATGGTTTTAGTTTCTAAATCCAATTCTCAAAACACACCCTTTTAAAGAAGGGTAATATTTTGACAATTCTGAACCAGTTTTCACAATGCCCCCACCTTATAAATGTTTTTCCAAGTATCAGCACTTTCTAAGAGCCACAGAACAATTTTGTTGAACAGCTGCTGTCCAGCTCTGTGGTCACTTCATGTCAGTGTGTGACACCATTTTCTTTGTCACAGTGTGACTCAACATCTGCTGTGCCTGTCACCAGTGCAGCCTTGGGTGCTGTGGGTTCAGGTATTGATGCAGGGTGACCCCAGTGTGGGGAATGAAGAGTCTTGACTCCATGATTCAGAAGGCTGAACAAATACAATATTAAGCTGTACTATATTACATTATACTAATTCTATACTATACTAAAGAAAAACCTGTGACCCCTTACAGACAGTCATGACACAGCTTTGACCCAATTGGTCAATCAGTCCAAACAACTTTCAGCAGAGTCTAATTAACAAATCCCTTTTGGTAAAAAATCTCTATAACACATTCCACATGTGCCAAACAACAAGAACAACAAGTAGAGATAAGAATTGTTTTCTTCTCTCTCTGAGCTTTCTCACTACCTTCCCCAAGAAAAATCCTGGGAGAGAGAATTATGTCTCTCTGTTCAAAAAGTATGTAAATGCCACATTCAGGGCTGTGTGTGGGTGACACCTGGCAGAAAAACCTTATTTTAGCTCCAGTGAGCAGCAGGGTTCCTGTTTTGCTTTGCTATTCACTGTACTGTTCTATATTTTCATTTTACAAGGTTAGCACCAATTTACAAATGTACAGCCTCAGCAGTCTATGTGTTCAGTATGTGGATTGCAAAATAGATCTGATTTATAGCCCCATCCTGGTGTCAGAAATGTAGAGAAACTGTCTATTGGATTTTCAAGAGCAAAAGTGGTCCTTTAAGCTCTGGGTTAATTTGTCTCCTCCTGTGCACTGTGCAAGGCTGATTCTGCTGAGGCCAACACCAGTGTTACAGCATCTCTATTAATGCTCTTGCAAAGCACTTTTCCAGGCTCAGAAGAGACATTTGATGCAGTATTTCCAAAGCATCCTGCCTCTTGCTATGCCTTCACTACTGTTTTCTTGAAAGGAGTTCCCTGCAGGTGCTGAGTGGGAAGAAACCTCAGCAGCACAACTCTGCTGACACCTGCCCACAGCCCAGCACGGGAGGAGAAGAGCACCAAGGCCAGGCAAAAAAGAGATCAGAAGGGCACCAAGGCCAGGCAAAAAGGGAAGAGAAGAGCACCAAGGCCAGGCAAAAAAAGGGACTTTCCTTAGGGAGACTGGGCCAGGAGAGGTGTTCAGTGGCCTGCCAAACACACCAGTGTCAAATTCAGGGTTTTTGTTGGTTTTCATACAACAAAAGGTTTCCCCTTCCCTCAGTGTTACTGGGTGATGCTTTTTGCACACTAAATAACAACTTCAGAGTTAAGTGAACAACCCCTCACATCTTTTCATGCAATAAAGAACCCTGCTAGTGTCATCTGTGGGCACTGGGCACAGTAAAGATCCCTGCTAGTGTCACCTGTGGGCACTGGGCTTTGGCTACCAATGGGCCTGGCTTTTCCCCCCAAAAATGAAAGATCACAGAATCTTTGTGTCCAGGAGGTCAAGGCCTCAGCTGGCTTGTGGCAGAATTGCAAAGCCCAGTGAATAAAATTGCAGTGCTGCCCTTCAATACCCAACAACTGCAGGAAGACACCTCTTAAAGGGACCCTTGGGGGTCTGGCATCAGCCTTCACATCTCTGTGGGAGCAGCTACAGAGATTAGACCTTTTTGCCCCACCCTGTTCTATTAAAAGGTTGCCCTTTTCCCATATCTCCTGTCCTGGATGTCAAAGTAACCAGGAGGAGGAAAAACACCATTCCATGTTTCCTTGTGTCTGTAGCCTGCAGCATCCACTCAAACCAAGCACTTTTTGGAAACCATGCTGGATGACTCTGCTTTTCAGGAGGAAGTTCGTTATCAAGGCAGGAAATTGTATTTAGGTAGTAAATAAAAATTTCAGAATTCTTGATTTCTGTCCCCTTCCTTTTCAGTAAATTCCACTTTGGTTTTCAGAGTGGCACCTTCTCAGCTTAGTGCTCTTTGTGTCCTCCTTTCTCTTCTGCCTTCCTTTACCTGCTCTGTTTCTTTCCTGGTGTCTGTCTTTACCCAAGGCAGCTCCAGCCAAAAACCCTCCCCTGATTTTTTTCCCCAGTCCATGTGCTAAAGCAGCCCTGGGTTAAGCCATGAAGGCAGGCAGTGAAATGTCATTGTAAGATCTTGCTCCACTTGGGTTTTGGCCCTTTCAGAGCTTTGCCTTAGAGGGCAGGAACATCTTTTCCTTGCTGGAAACTGGAATTCCAGACCATTGCATGGTGTGCCATGGATCACAGAGGGGAATTACTGAGGTTCCTGGGGTGCTGCTACTGCTGTGCCTCCCAAGGGTGAAGGTGACAAGGTGACAAGTGGGACCATGGGAACCTCATGAGCTTCAACAAGGCCAAGTGCCAAGTTCTGGGTTGGGGCAAGCCCTGACTCCTGGATTCACCCTTGCTTTTGCTATTTTCTTGAAAGGAAAGTTTCCTGCTCATGCCTAGTGGGAAGAAATTTCATCAGCTCTCAGCACTGCTGATGGGGAGCTCCTGGTGGGCAGCTGAGGGTGATCCCTCCTCTGCTGTGCCAAGCGCTCCTCTGAAGGAGGGGACATCCTCTGCTGTGCCAAGGGGCCTCTCTGAAGGAGGGGACATTCCCTGCTGTGCCAAGGGGCCTCTCTGAAGGAGGGGACATCCTCTGCTGTGCCAAGGGGCCTCTCTGAAGGAGGGGACATTCTCAAGCCTTGATGGCAGCAGGTGCTCAGTCATGGGGTTGGCTCTGGCTGCCCTCAGAGAGGTCTGCAGTGGGTCTGACACCCAGGGGGAGGCAGCTCAGCCTTGCTGAGGAAATTGCAGCGTAGGCTTTGCCCTCCAACGTCAAAAGCAGAGAGTGGGAATGAGATCAAAGCTTTGGATGTTCCTGCTTTTAGTCACGGGACAGATCCCAGTCTGTGTCCTGGTCTGTGCGCCGTGGGGGCTGGCTGGAAGCAGCAGAGACGCTCAGGGGGAGGAGGAGGATGGCAGCTGTGTGTGCTGGCACTGGTGCAAGCTGGCTGCTGCTGACGCTTGCAGGCTGGCAGGAGGATGTGCTTGATCAGCTTTGTGGGCAGGGAAAATGTCCTGGATCAGTTCGTGCTGGCAGGAGATGAAGTGAGAAAAATACTGAGGGCTGAAGTGGTGGAAGTGAGTCCTTCCCTGGTTTTCCATGCAGAGCATTTCACAGGCCCCCTGCTCACAAGGTACACACCACATTTTTCTTTTTAAAATCACTAAACTGATCCTCTCCATACAGAAATTATCTGTTTCCTTCTCATAGTGGGAGTTATTTAGCCATTTAACTTAGGAGTGGCTGGTGTTGCCTTTTATTCCCATTATCCCCCTTGAAGTTCAAGTTTGTGTTTCCTTGCACTCAGAGGTGAGGAAAACCTTGTTTCTCTGAAGTGACACCTCTGACCCAGCCTGATTTAAGCTGTGGTGCTGCCCTCAGATTTAGCCTGGAGTGGGCTGTACTTCTCCTTCTCTCCCAGCAGAAATTCCCACTCTGGTTCTGCTGGAATCACTCAGGGGTCCTTGGAGTTCTGGCCTGGGATAGTGCTGGGCATGGCAGAGTGAGCAAGGAGCAGCTCAAATGAGTGTGTTGGTGGGTTTGATTTCTGTTGCTCTTGTACATTGTGTCACCAGTGACTTTCAGAGCACATTTTCAGGCATGCTGGGAAGCTCACCTGCAGGATAACATGACAGTGTTACTAAAGGAGCAGGCAGGAAAGAAACATGTTCAGGTTCTTGCAGATCAAACTGGAAAAGAAGCAGCTAGGGAGTGAGGAAATGGTGATTTCAGTACAGCAGAGAAAGGTGTCAGGCTTGGCTGGGTGGTTGCTGATGGGCAGGAATGGAGGGCAGCAGTGTCAGAACATTCCTTCTCCTGTCTGCTCAAGTTTCCAGGGCCCAGCTGGTGCAGGATGCATATTTGTACTGTGGAGTGCCAGTAAACCAGGCTAGAGAGGAGCCAGGCTGACTTAAATAACATAAAACTACTGTCCTTTAGTGGGAGACCCTAAAAATCCCAGGGATAGTGCTCAAGACCCTTTTGTGTGATGAGAAATTAATTCAATTTCAAATTCAACACCATATAGCCAATAGTGAGCTTAATTTATGCTTCAATTTCTAACATTAATCTTTAATTTAGCCCAGTGCCTCTTCATCTAGCTGAGAGCTGAGCTTTTGATTAAAGATGCTGCTCGTCAAGGGCTGGAGCCCCTCACACTCTGCAGTCACACAGAGCAGATGGTTACCCAGGGGAGCAGAGACAGACCTGTCTGCTCAGACTGCTCAGTCTGTTCATAACTCATAGCTTGGGGATTGGAAACTGGATATTCTATTAGTTCTGGAGCTGGGCTCTTAAACAGTGCAAGAGCCCTTCCTTTTTAACTGAGGATAATTCAGTTGGAGCTGGACAAGGATTTTGCATGTTCAAATACAACTTTTCACTCTTCCCTTGCAGCTTTCCTGTTTTGGTGTGCAGTCATGTGTCAGTATGTTACAACTGTTCATGTTCTGATGGACTGAAGCAATTTCAGGGGAAATCTGAGGCCCCAGAGCACACAGGGGTGTAAGGCAGAGAACTGCCCAGGTCCCAGGCTCCAAACTTCTTCCATCTCTTCCATTGTCTCTCACTTACCTTGTTGCCAGGTGCTTTGGTTTTAACACCACAGAACTCCTGCACAAACTCCTTCTTGGACCATCTTTTTCTACCTCATCCCACTTTGTCTCCTTTCCATTATTTACCTCCTTTGCCCAAATGGGAACATAAAAGGGTTGGGGTTGGGTGGGACCCTAAAGATCACTCAGTTCCAACCTTGCTGCCATGGGCTGGGAATTTTCCACCAGACCAAATTGCTCAGAGCCCCATCCAGCCTGGCCTTGAACACTTCCAGGAGCAGGAAATGCACCTCTCTGAGCAAACCTCTCTGGGATCCTCCCTCTGGAGGGTAACAGTGTGCATGCCAGGACTTGTGGGACAACAGGAAACCTGGGGAAACTCATAGGAAAGCAGGAACCCAGTCCCAGGACATCTGTGATGCTCCATGTTTGTACAGCATCTAGGGAAGTAGCATCTTATCTGAATTGCCTTGCAAATCCATAGGATTAGCCATGGGAGCAGGGAGGTTTAGCTGTGTAATTCAGAGTGATGCTAATGAGAGTTTAGAGAGGGCATTTCACAGTGGTCTCTTAGGTCTTCTTCTCTCCTGGTCTCACCTGTGAGCTCTGAGAGTGTGGCTGACAAACTGTAACCAGAAGTCACAGACCTGAGCAGAAATCCCTGTCTGGGGAATAACCAAGCAGTGCTTTACACTTTGCTGTAGGAAATTCAGGGATTAGCTGAGACTGTGTTTTAAACCTCCCCCATAAACAGACTCCAGCTGTGGCAGCCCTGGGATCTGAACCCTCTTGCTCCAAGCTGCTGTGCCAAATTAGAAACAGGCTTTTTCCTGGGCTGGCTTTGTCCTGAGATGATCTCTTAGGTTTGTGAGTGTGTTCTGACTTGGCAAAACTCCAGTTGTTTAAAATATTCATGGAGCCAGCTGTGAACCTGCACAGGCCCATGGTGTGATGGGTGACCACAGGAACCTCTGCAGAGCCACAGCACTGCTGGTGTGGGGGCTCACAGCTCCACCCAGGCCATCCATGAACCCTCATCACCCCTGACCTGTCACAGCTGAGAGATGGAGCTGCAGCTTCTTCTGGGAGATAAAAGACAAAAGGAAGTAAAATCCATCAGCAGCCTGGAAATGCCTTGCAGTGTTTGCATTGCAGCCTTCCATGGGCAAGGCTAAAACAGGACATGTCTGTGCCCAGCTTAACAGGGGCAGAGTCCTCCAGTGACCGTCCTGGACTGTAAACCTCACACTGGACCATGGTGTCTATTCACAGGTATGGAATCAAATGTTTGGGCCAAAAGGCTTGCTGCCAATTTGCTGTGCAGGCCATTTGATTAAATCTCATTAAATATCAATATACGACTTTCCCTTTGATGGGAAAGAAAGGCCATCCCTTACAACAACTCCTCTGTAGTGTATTTGTGACAGCACAAGTCAGGCAGATAAATAACAGTGTTTGGAGGAAATTTCTGTAAGCTGCTTTGTGAGGTTACAATAGCCAGTGCTGAATTTCATGTGTCATTTGTCCAAGTGGAGCCACTGCTGTGTCCCCCTGTCTCACACAGCCCCAGGCACTGTGCCTGGATGGCTGGGCACCAATGATGCCACTTCTCTCATTCAGGGATCATTATCTGCAACTCTCACTTGGCCTTTCATGTCAGCCCCAGGTAGAGCACAGAGTTTTTCCAGGCTTATCAGTGGATTAAAGCTAGCAAGAAAGTAAAAAAAACCCCAATAATTTCTTCTTAGCTAGCTTATGATAGATAAAGGAACTCTGAAGTATTTCTATTTCTCCCCAAATAGGGAACTGTTTCCTGCCTTTCCTCTCAGAAGGATATGGCGTGGGAGGTCTCAGAAGTATTAAATTATTTTTACTTATTCAGGAAGACAAGAGTCTTGGAGCCTTAATAGAGACATATTTTCCTCTTAACGCTTCTCAGACATTTGAGCTACATCAGATTTAATGACACAGGAGTTTTATAGGGGCTGAATAAATCACTACTTTTGCTTTTCCTCAAGTGACATGCTGGTGATAAAGCTTCTGTTAAAGACCTGGTAGACCTTTCAGGGAAAAAACAGCATTAAAACCTGACTGAATTCACTGTGTTTGAAACACAGCAGTAGAAAAACATGCCTCAATTACATAAATGTTACTGTTCAGCACAAGAATGTCAAATGTGCATGAGGTTCTTGGAGACCTTGGTTATATTCAGTAAATATATTCAGTTACTAGTGGTAACTTGGAAGACACTTGGGAGCAGGGGAGAGAAGGAGGGATCGCTGAGCAGAAAGCTGACATGTGCCAGCATGGCTTGGCTGGCTGCAGCTGCAGCAGGGAGGCTCTGGCAGGTCACAGCACAGTTTGTTCCCCCTGATTTAGGAGCCCCACACTCTGAGCATGCCCCGGCTTTGCTGTGTTAATGGTTCCAGTGCCCAGGAGTGTGTGCATATCTCACCAGGGATCAGTGTATCACCAGTGTCAGTCATGGGGCAGCAGCTCTGTGCATGCACTGCTGCATTCCCACCTGCTCAGAAAGGCTTTGCTTTGCAGAATGCAGAGCCAGGGCTGTGCCACTGCCTTCCAAACAAAAGCTTTGCAGAATGCAGAGCCAGGGCTGTGCCACTGCCTTCCAAACGGGCCCTGAAGGAGCAGTCAGCAGCCAGAAAGGGCACAAGAGCTTCTCCCTGCTGTGGGCAGCCAGAGCAAGCTGTGGTGCATTGCCAGGTGAACATTGCACCCTGCATTTCCAGCACAGCTCAGCTCAGGTGCTGTTAAGCCAGGGAGAAGGAAAATAAATAAAGCAATATGCTTGCATGTGCTGCTAATACATCACATCCTGTTTATTGCATAGGACTCCTCCCACACTATTAATAAAACGTCCCTAAGGTTTCAAAGGGGAAAACTCAGCAGCTGCTGATGCAAAATGACAAAAGCAGAGTGATGGTGCTTTATACCACACATAGACCAAGACTGTAAGCTTTATTTACATGCTGCAAAGCTGTTTGCACAAGGCCTTACCCACTTTGGAGCATGAGAAGTCCGGTGGTGAAACAATTCAGTTGTGTTACAAAATTAAAAACCCTTCTAAAGACTTAAGGCATTAAGTGCTCTTTGTGTGCTGCTGTATTACATTCATAAAATACCCAAGCCTGGCTCTAATGGGCTGTAAATGAACTCTGGGTGAAAAATATATCAAAATAAAACTACAGGCAGCCTGGGAAAATGCCTTCCAGGTTCCTCATAAAGACTTCATACCAATTAGCAAAGCCAGTCCCAGAGAGCACATAACAGGCCTTTTACACTGGGCCTTGCACATACTGGGATGTTACTTTAATTTTTACAATATCAGTATTTACACCAGCTGTGGCTTTAGAGAAAGAAATGCAGGATTTTCTGTGAGAGCAAGGAACCGGTATCGTTTACAACTGAAGATAAACAAAATTGCTACTACCAGGAAAATGGGAAGTCAGAGCTGTGTGGGCTGAATTCTGTCCTTATTTGGCTTTGGGGAATTATGTGATTTTATTCTATGACTCAGAGTTGTTTTTACAGCATTTGCGTCACCCAGAGAAGTTGAATCTGCATAAGACCCAGCATGTTCCAGGAGAGAATATTTTGTTCTGTAATGTGAACTGGCTAGCAGGCACTGACAGGTCTCATGTTTAGCTTTATTATTATTGTTATTGTTGTCATTTAGGCATAAACTGCAAGATGTCTCAGAGCTATCAGTTTGTGTTACTGCAGCAAGTACGTGCAGTATCAGGGAAAATCCTAATACTTGGAGAATCGTTTTACAGATCAGCAGCAGTGAATTCCATTTGCTTTCAGTTTGCCTCCTTTGACCTCAGTTCACATGTGGAAAAACACAGCCTGTGTCTGACGTGGATAATGTAACTTCCCTGCTCTATTCCACCCGGATCTCAACGTATTATTTCACTTGCAGAGCCTCACCCATTATGGGTGCCACAAATCAGCCACTGCCCTGAAGTGCAAATGCTTGTGTTTTTCCATCCAGGAGGCTGGTTAGAGAATCTGGCACATAATGCTGCAATGAGTTGGCAGAACTGAAAGTAGGTGAGCTCAGACACTGCTCTGAAGAATGCAGCAAATCCAAATTTAGGGCTCTGGAGGCTGGATCACAAGAGCTGCAGCCCTGTGATACAAAGTGCTGATCTGATACTGGCTCCTTCTGCCCGTTCAGATGTGCTCGAGTGTTTCTGAGAAGTTATTTTTGTGCTGGCAGGCTTTGTGAGAGATCAGGTGGTGTCTGCCCATGAGGCTCTGTCTTTCTGCAAGGCTGGAGATCATTTCTCTTCCTGCAGCTGGCACGGAGCTGTCATTAAAAGTCTGACACTGCTCGGGCTAATTAGCCAGCAGTGAGGATGTGCTGCACCCAGCCTGGGGCATCCTGGCAGCTCTGGAGGAGCTCACCCCCATCCATTGCTCAGGACAGAGGAACAGCTTGGGCAAGGCTGAAATCCAAAGCAAAATGAGTTTGTTTTCTCATTCCCAAGGGTGGGACACTCATCTTTGACCCCTCCTCCTTTGTGGAGGGTGCTGGCATTGGACTTTGACTCCAGTTCCCTCTGCTGCTGCTTTGGCACCAGGTTTGGGCCCGAGGGTGCATTGAGGTCCTGAGGGCCATTCCTATAAAGCAAACTTCCTTCTCTCTCACCTACTAATTTTTTAAAAATTTTCTCAAACAGTGTTTGGCTAGTGGTCTGCTTTTGTCTTTTGGCTTTTGGCTTTTGCTTTCTGGTTGCTCAGGTTTTGCCAGGACAAAAGGGTGAGGCTCAGCAAGGTGCAAGCATCTCTGCAGCCTGGGAGAGGGAGCACTGCAGTAATTTCCTGCTCTCTGTCTCTCCCCTTGTGTCCAGAGGAGAAGAAAATGAAGCCTGACATGATTATCAGATAGTTCATTAACTGAATCCCGTCAGAAGTGGTCACTCTGCAAATTCTTGCTCATTTAATTCCCCCATTTAATTAATTCCTCCCCTAGAAATTATCAGCCTACATTAGAGACAAATTACCTGTTCATTTTCCATTTGATAATTAGTGCTCTTCTAGGCTTTAGTTAAGTTTTTTTGCCTTGTGTCAGATTTGATCAAAAGGAGACACCTGAGCCTTTGATTTGTGTTCCTGCTAATGTTAATTTAACATTTCCCCTTTTATGCATGGAGCTCAGGCTAAGGCAGGGTCTCACAATGCCCAGGCACCTCCTGCACAGAGGGCTCCCTCCCCACTTCTGCTGGGGGCACTTTGCATAGGCCTGGGAGAGACAAAAGACAAAATAACCCACCTGTGAAAAACGCCAATCACTTGTTTTTAAAATTTTAAAAGTTTAATAGTAATAAAATGGTTATAAAAATAGTAATACAATTAGAATAATAATAATTTGGACAAATTGAATTAAGACAGTATGAGACAATAGAGACAAAGAGTTACAGACAGTCCAGGTACCTTTTTTCTGGGCAGCACGAGCCTGAAAAAGGACACATGTTAACAGAGGATTAACCCTTAAAAACAATAGTCTGCTGCATATTCATACACTTGATGCATGACGCATAAATTCCATTCAAATACAGGATTCTGTCTGGTCATCCTCAGTTTCTTCCTCCGAATCCTAAAAGCGCCTTCAAGGAGGGAAGAAGTTCAGTTCTTCTGATAAGAGGACAATAAATTCTCTTTCTCTGAAAGATTCAGGTGTCCTGTGGCTGCTGTCTCGCTGCAAGTCCTTTCTTAAAAAAAAAATATCCCACACAGCATAGTTTCTATTTTAACATCTTTTATAACCTAAAACCGTATTTAACACACTACTTAATAGAACTAATACAGCATTCGTTTCTAACACAACACATATAATATTCATTTTAATATTTGCGAAAAGCCAATCATAAAATGCGCATTTTTCACACCACCCCAAAAATAATTCCAGTGCACCACTGTGACCTTTGCAGCTTCTGCCCTGCCGGTGCCCAAAGCCTCTGATTGTTGATTTTTATCTGCCAGGGCAGTGGCCTGCAGAGGGGTGGCGGTGCAAGGGCTGCATGGAGAGCTGTGATGGTGGATGGGGAATTCCTTGGGCTCTGTCTCTGCCCCTGAGGCTGCTGCTGTGTTTTATCTCCAAATTTGCTCCGTGCAAAATGCAGAAGCTGCCCAGGAAACAGAAGGCGCTGCTTCCCCCGCCATCCCCCCCGGAAATGTTTGCAAATCCCTTCTCCTCTTTGCTGTGTGAGGCTGCTGGCGTTATTTACTCATTTCACTGCACAGTGTCATGGTTTCAACAGGAGGGGGGGAATAGGCCCCTTTTGGTCCCTGCTGGCCCATGCCTTCTGTTGGTGGGACACTTCTCTGGGGAAGGTGTGGGGTGGGTTTGGCTCTCCTGGAGCTTGGGGCTCTGCTCCCCAGGCAAGCACTGAGAAAGCTGCTGGTTCTCCAGCCTGCGGCTGGTGTCGCTGATGGTGCTGATGCTGAGGGTTTGCTGTGCTGCACAGTTTGTCCTTGCACCCTCCCAGGGCAGGGGAGAAAGGCTCAGTTCAGGCTGGTGTGGGACAGAGCTCAGAGCACTGGATCAGAGCACAGGGCTGGGCCCCCTGCAGGAACTCAGGGCCCTGAGCAGGGTCCCAGCCACACCTGACAGAGCCTGCTTGGACTGGGCTGCTGGTCATGCACAGGCATGAGGGACAAAAGGCAAACACCCCACAGATTTTGTCATGGAAAAGTGATAGGCATGTTGTCATGGAAAAGTGATAGGCTTGGATAAATAAAATGTTTAGATCTCCTTCAGGTGCTGCCTGGGCCTCAGAAAACACTCGTGATCAAACATTCAGGCCCAGAACCTCGAGGGTGTTTCAGCATCCGCGCTGCTGGCATTCCCTGATGTACACCAAATCCTTTTTCGGTCTCTCAGGTGTGAGTAGAGCCACCCAAACACAGGTGCTGCTGCCTGGCACAGCTCCAGAGCTGCAGGTGTGGGTCTCAGGCAAGGTGTGTCCAGATCTGGGCTTTGCTAGCACAAGCCAACCTCTCTGTACTGTGTGTCAGTGCCCAGTTATGTGTGCTCTTCTTCTCCCCACCCTGAGCTCAGGCTGGTGCTGCAGCCCTTAGCTGGACACTCTCAAGCACCTCACAGCCAGCTTGAGGCCCTGGTGGGGTCCCCCAGACTCGATGGGATGCTCTGTCAAGGCACCCACTGAGCATCTTCCCCAAATAATGGTCTGAGAGCATCCCAGCTTGATGCTTTCATTCATTGCTTCCACAGTCTGCTCTTTATTTTGCAAATTTGAAACTGCACCCATTGCAGCCCCAAGCAGCAGGGTTTCCAAGAATTTCTGTGACACTGCTGAGTCCATTGCTCTGGTGAGAGAGAGACTGTAGAGGCTGTCACCTCGGTGGCTGCTGTGAATGCTCAGAGTGCCAAGGAGAGAGAGAGGGAGGATGTTTTGGATGCCCCAGAGGTGCTGCCCTATATGGCCCAGCAGCTCCTTCCCCCTCCCACACCCTTAGGTATCAAATGTGTCTCCCCTGTACAGCCCAGTGAGGCTCAGGGAAGTGTGCAAGTGCTGCTGAAATCAAAGGGAAACTATAATCATGGTGAGAAATTCTGGGTGGAACACAGGTTTTTTGAGGGCTGTTGTACCTTGCAGAGCCCTGGTTTGATTTATTTTTAATGCTGAATGCCTGGCCCTCCATTGCATTTCCCACCTGTGTTGTTTGCACCCTCATTTATTTGTTTCCCACCACACAAGGAGGGCAGACACTCTCTATCTCTGTTATAACTCAAACTGGGCACAACAGCTTGTTGCTGCACACTCATGGCTAAGAAGCTGTTGTGGCAGAGCTTCTCTGGCAGGAGCACAGAGGGTTTCCCCCACCTGCCTGCATGAGCCCAGCACAGCCTGCATCCCTGGATGCAGCCCAGAAATGGTAAGGGATGAGCAGGCTGTGGTGCTGCTGTTAAACTTGCAGGAGTGGAGCTTTCTCTTCCCTTGCCAGTTGCTGGGTTTGGGACTCAGCACTGATCCCATCCAGGAGTGTACTTGCCCTGCTGCAGAGGAGGTGCATGCTCTGCCACCATCAATTTGATGTCTCAGAAAAAGGTGCTGAGCTCCTTGTCCCTCAGGTAATGTCACAGACATGGTTTATGAAAAATCCTTTCCTTAGGAGTTTTCCTCCTGAGAAGCTGGGAGGCCTCAGGAACAAAATGTCAACAATGGTTATCTGCTGCTGTGGAATGCAACAGGTGCATCTGTGATTGGCCTCATGTGGTTGTTTGTAATTAATGGCCAATCACAGCCCAGCTGTCCAGACTGTCTTGGTCAGTCACAAGCCTTTGTTATCATTCTTTTTCTATTCTTAGCCAGCCTTCTGATGAAATCCTTTCTTCTATTCTTTTAGTATAGTTTTAATATAATATATATCATAAAATAATAAAGCAAGCCTTCTAAAACATGGAGTCAACATTCTCATCTCTTGTCTCATCCTCAGACCCCTGCGAACACCACCACAAGGTAACCAGGCCTTCTGCAGCTGGCAGGAATCAGAGTAGCATGAGCAGGAGTGCTGTACTTCTGTGATCCATAAATACACCCCAGCATGGGGGATCTGCTGTCTTTGCCATGTCATGGCTGTGGGGGCTTTTTTTGGCAACAAAAAAAGGGTTGGTATGGAGGAGGAGGTGCCAGCAGCCCATAAAAGCACAGGCAGGGAAGGAGTGGGAAGCAGAATGTGTGGGTGTAAATGTGAGCTTATCTCCTGCAGTGGCTGTTCCCCTCCCACCCCAAGTCCTGCTAGCTTTAATCATTTTAGACCCGTGCAAAAACTCTGCATGTGTCAGGTGCAGGATGCTTGAGCAGCTGCCTTGCTGAGCTGCAGGATCCAAACCCCTTGCACTTGGGCTTTGTGGAGGTGGCAGATGGGTCCCAATGGCCACAGCTCCTGTCCCCAGTGACTGCTCCATCCCCCTCTGGTGTGTCCTGGAGCAATGGTGTGTTTCACATGTGGGCTTGATATATTCAGAGAATGCATAGCCACTGCATATTCAGTAAGGCATGATAAGGTCATTAAACAAATCTTCCACATCATCTGTGAGTGTACACTACTCTAACATCCTGTTTAATGTGCTGGTTATTGTGGTATTGAAGTTTATTCCTGATCTGATGCTTTCCTCCTTTCCTGCCTGCCAGCATCTTTGACAGACAACAGAATTCTGTTTAGATCTGTACCAGGTAATTGTGTTTGCTTGTTGCAGTGCTTCTTGTTACTTTGCATTCAGAAGTGTTTGTCAGGCAGGGGAAAGTGCCATGGCAGGTGGAGTAAAATCACATTTCAGCCCAGCTGTAGCCCCCAGGTCCTTTCCTCCAAGAGTCCCAGGGCCTGTGGTTCATTTTCCCAGGTATTTGACCTGGCTACAGAGCAGGATCCTGACTTAAATGCCTGAGTTTAGCAGAGACAGGAAAAGTGATGAACCTGACCCAAATATTGGCTCCATACAGGGGTGAGAAGGTGGCACAGATCCTGTCCTGGAGGTGGGAGAGATGAATTACCAGGAGGTAAATAAAGTGTCTGGTGAGTCCTGGGAGGGCTGTTGGCTTGGATAATGTATGGCCTGTTGTGCCTTTACTGCAGAAAGGCTTTTTCAAAAGGTGTTTGCAGAGCTGTGTTCAATTCATTGTGCACTGCCTGGATGTGGCTGTGGAGGAGTTTATCAGGATGAATGGACCCAGGAGCACTAAGGGGGAATTAAGCAGAACTCACTGCCATGTCCTTGCCTTCCTGTGTGCACTGTGCAGCTGCCCATGAGATCACAAGGAGCTGCAGGAGCCTGTGAGAAGCGTGGCACAAGGACTTCAGCAGGTCATGAGCAGCTCCCTGTCACTGTCCTGGCTGGGAGTGGGAGCTCCAGACAAAATTTACTGGAGAAACCCTGCCACTGAGTCATGAGGTGCAGAGAGCACTCCCTTGCTTTTTAAAGAGAGGAGCCTGAAGGTGGCTGGATCCAATCTTAGCCTCAGACTGTCAATAACTCATGCAACTTTGACCTGCAAAATTTAAAGATGGATTTAAAGATGGCAAATCAGATATATATTTATATAAAACAAATATATAAATAAATTATATAACAAATATATAAATAAATATATAAACAAATTATTTATTATGACAAATGATTAGACAAAAGATCTTAATCAGAATTACTAACTACACAGAATAAAAGCTGAAACTCCTAATAGTTATATAGTATAACATAGTGCACTAAATTAAACCAATTGTATTAAAGGTAGCAAAAAGAAACATTGATGTAGTTCACCATACCAACACTGAGAGTGGACAGGTCTCTTTCTCTTAACATTGAGGAGCCACCTTGAGGGCCATCCCCACTCAAGGGAGAATCTCAACACACTGTCCGAGAAGGGGTACCTCAGAAGAACCTACTGTATGGAAAGTGGACTGGATTTTTAGAGTGTAGAGGGGCTGACTGTCAGTCATATGCCTGCAGGTCAGTTTAGCAGCTTATCTGCCAAAGCTTTGCCTTACTGTCAGCATGTTGATTTGGGCTTGGTGTGCCAGACTGAGTTTCAGCATAATTCAACACCAAAACAACACATAGGACCTCTTTCAATCCACCCTGATAGATTTGCAAATAGAACATTGTCCACTGAGTTCTTGACCACATTCCAGGTCAAAGCATGAGGGAGTGTGGGGGGAAATCATCCTGCTGCAATTCCACAGGATAGAAATGACCCCCCAGATGGGCTGGAGCACAGCAGAGCAGCTCCCCACTGCTGGAAAATGCACCAGGAGCCCACACTCCCCCAGGGCTCCCTGGCTGTGACTGCCCACACCACTGCCCACCCTTCAGCAGGGAGGGCAGGCTGAAGGCCCAGGCGCTGCCAGTCTTGGACATCCCCATCTGCTGTGGGACATGGGAGCAGCAGCTGCTCCTTGGATGCACTCTGGACACTGGTGATGCCCTGCTGCACAGGAGGGCTGCTCAAAGGCAGGAGGGAGGGCAGGGCTCCCCTCACCCTACAGAGGAAGAGGATGCAGCCCTGTTCAGGCCTCAATGGCAGCAGTTTTTCCCTGAACAGAGAGCCCTGAGCACAGCTGGCCAGTTTAATCAAAGCCAAGAGTCACAGAGTGGATGTGGGAAACATGGATCCAAGTTTCTTTTCAGTTCTGATTAATACAGATCTGAGCCCAGCTTTCCTCCCCTTCCCCAGGACTGCTCTGGGTATTGAGGGGAGTTACCCAGCAGCCCAAATGGTGTTCCTTTTCATCGCTGCATCCTTACACATGTCCTGTAGTGGGAAGCAGGGACTTGCTTCCATGGCAAACACCCAGCCCCTCAGTGCAGAGTAGCCCTCACTGCTCCTTTCTTGCTGGAAATGTTTCTGTTTGATCGGCATGGGAGAGACATGAAACCACATCTGCAGGATGGGCTGGGAGAGACTTTGTGAGCTGATGTAAAATCCAGTGGCCTGGACAGACATGGAGAGGATCTCTGTCCTGCTCTTAGCAAGCAGTGGGAGGATTTGACCTTGGTGGAGCTGCCCACCATGCCCAGGGCTCCTTGTGCTCTTTGTGTGGGGTCTTACAGAGCTGCTGGCAGAGGTTTGGGCTGGCAGATGAGTGCACTGGCTGTGCTTTGCTGTGCACTGCCTCTGCTTCAGGCTGCCTACCCTAGAGTGTGCTGTTCCCTTTCAGAAATGCTCCTGCTGCAGCTGCTCCTGCAGCACGGCTTGGCCAGCAGGCACCACCTGGGCTGGGGCTGAGACCTGGTGCCCAGCTTGACTCTCTCTTCTTCCTGCTGCTTTATTGGCTTTAATTCATCACTTTCCACGTGGGTTAAGTTGCTTTTTGGTGGCTATTTCTTGCCAAGTGCTGCTGCTGCTAGCTGCCTTGTCTCATCCACAGACCAGGTGGTGAAGAATTCTCCTGCAGGATTGCTCCTGTGAGGCAGTTGCTGTGCCTTTGGGCTGGGTTTGGGCATTGTGAGGTGCTCTCAGTCCACAGTCAGGTGTCCATCAGAAGCTGTCCCCACTCAGGCCACTCTGTGATGGCAGAGATGATGTGTGTGTCTGTGTGTGTGGTGGGGACATGGCTCAGGTGGGATGGTGCTGTGAGCTTGATGCCCTCCTTGCTGAGGATACACAGGGAGGACTTCGTGGGGGGAACCACAGCAGCTCTTCTGTCCAAGGGATGTCTTGAAGTGGTGTTGGTGTTCTGCAGGGGTGGGAGCTGGAGAAGGCAGCCTGGCAAGGACATGGCACAGCACCCTGAGGGGGCTGAGCCTGCTGTGAGGGAGCTCTGGAACTCAATGCCTGGGTATGGGAACCCAGGACATCCCTCTGGCTGTCCAGGACAGCCAAGACTCCTGCCAGGGGGCTCAGAAGCCCTGGCACAGAGCCCAAAACACCTGTGGGTTTGGTTATGACCTGTGGAGCAAATTACCAACCTTATATAGAGATCAGCAAGCCACAACAGTTTAGGTAGAATAATAGTGAAGTTATCATGAGGTGGAAAAGTAGATTTTGGGGTTTTTGGTATGGGGGTTCAGGAGGCAAGATGGAGGGATCTGGGTGTGCCCAGCCTTTCTCCTTCTTCTTCTTGGCCTCCATCTTCTGCTGTGATGTTGGCACTTTTGGATTGGTTTAGAGTAGAAGCTCACTGTCTAACATAGGTGATGGGTACTGGAAAGTAATTGTAAACATTGCACATGTAGTTTTTACTATAAAGACATAACACTGCCCCAGGGGCAGGGAGAGTGCCTGGAACTCCCCTGCTGGATGGACCTCGGCTGGACAGGAGACAGAATTTTGTAGATAAGAAACAATGAACAACCTTGAGACTGAGAAATGAAGGGTCCGGACTCCTCCTTCAAGCACCGGGCTGGGAAAAGAGACTTTTAACATTCTCAGGGTCACTCTGACCAGCTAGAGGACCAACACCTGGGCAAAGTTTGGTGGCCTCAGTCTACACACAAATAAAACTCCAGCTTGCAGACGGAAATCTGTCCTCTCTTCTGAGCAAGGGAAAGCTCTTCCACTCCTTGCTCTCAAAACCCTGCTTGGCTCCTCAGCTGCTTCTTCAATCTCCTGTGAGCAGCCACATCCCTCGTGTACCAAGTGCTATTTCTGGTGGCAGTGCAGGCTGTGCTGCAGCTGCAAACCCCAGCACAGCCACACTGGCCATCCTGTCTGCTCACAGCTCTGTGATCCTACCACAGGACACATCCTCCCTGCCCAAACTCACCCCAGCCAGGGCTCTGTGACCATCCTGTGTGCAGCCTGGTCGCACAGGCAGTGCTGACAGCAGGAGCTCTGCCAAGAAACGCTGAGGCAGCTCCTGCAAAGGTCACCCTGGTGATTATGAGCACAGCAGAGGCTCAGATGTGACACAGCTGTGGCTGGGAGATGAGGGGAAGCGTGCTCTGAGCTGTGCCTGCTCTTACAGGAGCTCAGGAAACCAAAGCCTGCGGAAGGCAGAAGGGGCTCAGGCGCTCACCCAGCACTGGTCCCATCAATGCAAGCAGCTGGTAGAGATAAAAACCAGGGCAGTGAAGATGTTCAGCCCCCAGAGTCAGGCAGCAGCTCTGCTCCTTCACTGCCCAGCACTTGGCTGGAAGTGTTGGGATGTGCAGTGCTTGGGTTCCAGCTCATCCAGCCCTGGTGTCACCAAAGCTGCACGTCCTTGGCCGTCTTGCCATCCTGTCAGAGAAAGTGAGCCCTGCTGAGGGCCGTGGTGGTGCCCACAAATAAGTGGCCAAAGTGGGTGAGATGAGACCTGTCACCTCCAGTTAGGTAAAATGAGTCCCACCAGCTCTTCTTGGACAAACTTGGGAAATAACAGGAATATTTTAATATGCAACAAGCAGTCCCCAGTGATAATTGAAAATCATATCAATGTACATTACAGATAGGAGCTACCTACAGATCCTTAAGTCACCATCATGTTAAATACCCCTGGCCATGAAGACATGGGCTTTTAGAAGCAATCTTTGAACTGAGTCTACACAGGATTGCCCTGCAAGGCAGACTTGTCCTCACTGCCAGCTGCTGAAGCTGTGCCAAGGTTTGTGTCCCCACAGCACACACCTCTGGAGCAGAGAGGGTTCCTTCAATCAGGACCCAATTCTCCAAATTCTTTTGGTGGAAGATCAGATATAAACATCTATTGATTTTTTTTTCCAGTGGCAGCATATCTGTGCAGCTTTCTGCTCTTGCTCCACTGCTTTGTTGACCACTGGCTCCTCAGAGTTTCCAGAGATTAAAAAGAGCAGGATTGATCATGAGAAGGAACTCTTGGTGGCAAAAAAAGAAAAAAATAGCAGCACAGGGCTGCAGTAACACAGTCTGTAGCTTCTGACTCTGCTTCCAGCCTGGCAGCCACAGCTGCTTCCCAACACTGAGCATCTCTGGTGTGCTGAACCCTCAGCATCAACCAGCCATGAGCCATGCTCTAAATAATGCTGAGATGTGGTCCTGAGCCCAAGTTTGTTTCTTTGGAGAGCACATGCTGGTGTCCTTTATGTACACTCTGGTATTTAAGTTTTCCTACCTAAGATGACAAGAAACTTCTTCTTTCACGCGCCTTTCTCACATTGTCATGGCCTTTCGGGGCCAGGGGTTATCAGGAAATGAGTCAGGAGTCACCAGAAGTTCACAAGAGCACGAGGTGCCTGCTTGGTGCACCTGCAGTGCTCTGGTGAGGCCACTCACAGGGCAATGATCTCTGACTTTCCTGGAAATTGGGACCCCATTTGCCTCCCAATCCCAGCTCCCCAGCCTCCCCCAGCACATGCTGAGGTGTTCTCTGTGCCAGGGGCTGGAGGTGTGCAAGGCTGCTGCCCATGGATGGTGCAGAGCAGCACAGGGCTGTGAGCTGTGCAGCTGCTGCTGGGCAGGAGGAGCTCTGGCTGTGCCAGCACTGCTGAGGCTGGGGCTGGGAGGGCTCCTGGTGGGGCAGGACAGGGGCTCTTCAGCTGTTGGACCTCCAGCCACAGCAGGGGATGCAGAGTGGGGCTGGGCTGGCTGCAGTCACTGCGCTGGGGGTGTGTGGGGTGGGTGCTGGTGGCACAGCTGCTGGCAGAGGCTCCTGCAGGAGCAGATGCTGTCTGTGCAGGGCTCTGTGAGGCTGCCTGCTGCAGCAGCTCTCTCAGAGGTGTTCCCTGCCTGCCTTCCTCCCTCCAGCTGCTGCGGCAGCATCACCTCCTCAGCACTGTGGCTGCTGATTCTGCAGCAGGCACCTACTGCCCCTGCCCCCTGCCCCCAAAAGGGGCTGCTGGGGTGCTCACAGTCCATCAAACCCACCAATCCCCACCCCACCAGCCCCCAGCCACCTGCTGTGCACAGCAGAGGGTCCCAGTGCCCTTCATTGGGAATTGTGTTGGTCCTGCAAGCTGCTCCTCTGAGGGAGGTGGTTCTGCTGATCATAGACACAATTCCCAGGGCTCAGTGGTCCTTCATGTGCCATCCCTCCAGCCCTTCTATGTGCACATGGAAAAAACAGTGAGGCACAGGGGAGCCCCAAAAGCTCACAGAAATGGGAGATTTTGTGCTGCAGACCAGCCCCTCCTCGTTCCCTGGGAGCAGGTTTAGTGCTGCTGTGCAAACCCAGCTGCAGGTCTAATCCCTGTGGAGCTGCCAGCTGCTCTGACACCAGTCTGTCCCCAAATCCCACACACCCTCCTCATCCTCTGCCTACCCCCTTGCCAACAGCATGTGTGCACCTGGGGAGGGACATTCCTGGTACCCCACGATTCCTGGTACCCCTGATAAGGCTCTTGCAGATACTGAGGAAGAAAGATGTGGGAACAGCACTTCCTCCTCCTCCTCCCCTCTCAGTTTCTTCATGGCTGAAAGGTCAGTCATCTCCCTTCTGTGATCACGTCTCTTGTGGCTTCCTGATATTCCCATGGGAACCAGGGCTTCCAGAGCAAACATCAGCTGCCCCAGCAGTGTGAGGACCCAGCTGGTGCTGTCACCACAAGGTCTCCAGCAGCCTCAGCTCTGTGCTGGAGGCTGCAATGTGCTTGCAATATCTGTGGCTTTGCAAATCTCTTTCCTCCTCTGCAAAACAGCGCTGTGCACTGAAGTGCAAAGCTGGAGGGTTTATTACAGCAGGTGGTGGGGAAAGGCTTAAAATCTTAAATTCAGCTGAAATCTGTGCTCTGTGGGTCACCCCCTGCCCTCCAGCCTCACCCCAGCACAGCCTGCTTGCAGACTGTTGGGACAGACAGATTTCCTGAGGTGCCAGCCAGATGCCTTCAGACTGAGGAAAAGCCAAACCAAAATAAACCTGATGTAGCTGGGTGCTTTAATTTGCAGGAAGAGCTGCGCAGCAGCAGGCTGAATATTTCTTGTTGTATCAAGCATAAATTCATCAGGTATTCCATTTCCTGGGGAAAAAAAATAAAGCAGAATAATTCACTTGGAAATAAAGAGTGGAGCTATTTTTCCCTCTGACACGGTGAATGCAATTACCTAAGGCATGGGAGGCTGAGATAACTCACTGATTCAGCCCCCACTCTCCAAAGAAACCATCATCATTCTGTCAGGAAAGGCTTTAAACTCCAATTCACATCCTGAATGCTAAAACATCACCACATACAGAAGCTGTCCTTATGATTTCCATGCACCAACAGCTGCATCACAAGGAAAACACACTCAGAGGCAGGCCAGAATTTATTATTGTCGAGGTCATATACACAGTGCAAGCTCCTGTGTTTGCTGACCCTTTTCCCCATGCTTTTGGTGTCTCCTTGTCCATCAGGAGCAATTCCTAGTGAAGCAAATCTCACTGACACCCTGTTAGTAGTGTGTGAGCCCTGCTGGGACTGGGAAAATGTGCATGGGGGTTGAGAGTCTTGAGCTGTGTCTGTTTGTCACAGACATCTTTTATGAAAGATGTCTGCGACAGACACAGCTTGAGACTGTGTAATTTTATTTATTTAAAATGACTGTGTCATTTTATAAAATTCATCATTTTATGAAAAATCCTTTCCTTAGGATTTTTCCTCCTGAGAAGCTGGGAGGCCTCAGGAACAAAATGTAAACAATGATTATCTGCTGCTGTGGAATGCAACAGGTGCATCTGGGATTGGCCCATGTTGGATGTTTCTAATTAAGGCCAATCACAGTCAGCTGGCTTGGACAGAGAGTCTGAGCCACAAACCTTTGTTATCATTCCTTCCTATTCTATTCTTAGCCAGCCTTCTGATGAAATCCTTTCTTCTGTTCTTTTAGTATAGTTTTAATGTAATATATATAATAAAATAATCAAGCCTTCTGAAACATGGAGTCAGATCCTCGTCTCTTCCCTCATCCTAAGACCCCTGTGAACACGGTCACATGTGTTTGGAGAGCTCAGTGCAGGCAAGCCATAAGCCTGTGATTGCCCCCGAATTTAATTCCATTTGGGCAGCACTCTCCCACCTCTTCTGCCATTACATAATGGGGAGCAGAGTAATGACTTTCAGCAATACTGTTTGAGTGGCAGCAGTCCAATTCTGGACTGTATTTTATTTTTTTAAAGGTGGGGGGAGAGCAGGTTGGCAGAGGGGAGGAAGCATCCGTTTGGTTGGTCTGCAATCCCTGTTTCGCTCTGGGAGCTTTAGAGGACAGACACATTCTTCCATCTCTGCTAATCCTCCTCTGATACAGAGGATTTTCCTGCCATTAAATGATAGCTTGTGAGAAAAAAATGCCAACTTTTCAGGGACTGACTGGTGTGGCTGAGGGCAGCCTCACGAGCAGGAGGGAGGACACAGCCACTGCCTGGCCAGGTAAGAACGCATCCTGGTGGGATTTCTGTTGGGAATTTTGGTTTCCACTAAGCTGGTTGCACTCCTCTGTACCAGCACCTATTTCCTGGGGATAAAGCCAGTCCCTCACTGTTGGTGATCCTTTCCCACCTCAGATGAGAGGAATTTGCCTTTGGCATGGCTTGTGGGAAGGACGCAGATGAGCTCCTGAAAAGCAGCGGCACAAAGCTGCAGGATTCCCTGAGAAGGTCAGTGGTGGAAGACAGATACTCACCAGGAAGGTGCTGGGGACTTCTTCAGTTTGAAAGTGTGTGAGAGAAGAGCGTTTTCCTTCATCTTCCTTACTAAATATAGATCTTTTTGTGGAAAAATGATGCAGGGAAATGACAGAGGATGAAACCCATCTCTATTCTTCCTGTGTGCTTTTAGATCCCTTAAGTTTGCTTGCCAGACCTGAAATGCCACTAGAGAATAATCAAGGTAATGTTTGCCATCGTTCTTCTAAATGGTGAGTATACTCTTACTCTGCATTATCCAGTAGTAGATTAGACAGATCATTTGGAAATGTGGTGGTTAAATATTCAATTATTGCAATCATTGCCTCTTTACCTTTCTTAAGACTCTGCAACCTTTATTTTTTGTTTCTTTTCCTTTGGTCTCTCTTTTTTCCAAATACTGAGTTACTGTAGTATTTAAAAGAGTGAAAGATATCATCCATGGGAGAAGATTTTTTATTCTTTAATGTCACAAATGTTTTTGACCTTACTGCTCCATTTCACCCTTATGCTCAAACACACATCTCATTTGAGTGCTCAGATGTGTCACTGAGGGGCTGAAAGCTTCCAGCTGCTGCCCTTTTCTAGGGAAGGGAAAGGAGTGAGGTGGGAAAGATGGGAATGTTTCAGGCTGTGTTGATCAGAGGGGATCTCACAAACAGGGAAGAGCTGATCTCTTTTGCCCTGAGCAAAAGCTCTCCCAAGGATTTGGTGCAGTTCATGTGGAGGATTTTTTCCAACTTCCTTTTCAGTAGAAAGAGGGGAAATTGCCCACTAATGCTGCATTGCTGAGGGGTTTCTCAGAGCTCCTGTTGCTGGGGGGATATTTTCTCATTGGATGGTCCTCACACTCTTGCTGTCCATGTCCCACACATTGCAAAGATGCTCTTGTAAATAGAGATTTTAGAAGCCTGCTATGAAATGCCCCTAGCAGAAGACCCAGATTTGGCACTTGTGTATAAGGAAAGCAGGCTGGATATGGCTTGGGGGCAGATATTTCCTTTATTGAGTGATTAGAGGAGAAGCAGGGAAGGAAGGAGGAGATCTGGTTATCAGCAGGCCCATTCCTACACTGCCCACCATGGGCACAGCAGTGGGTGGAGGTCTGCTCTGAAGGCCAGGGATGTGCCTGAGCTTGGGGCAGCTGGAGCTAAACATGGAGCTTGCCCAGGACAGCCTCATCCATGGGACAGCCCAGGCACAAATGCCCCTCTGGATGTCACCCTGAACCCACACAAGGCTCCCTACCAGCAGCAACCCTTGCATCCCTCATTTTCCAGACAACCACCTGCAGTCAGACATTTGGGAACAGGCAAATCCTTAATCTGTCTGGCCCTCAGTTTATGTAA
Source organism: Ammospiza caudacuta (assembly GCF_027887145.1). Lineage (NCBI taxonomy): Eukaryota > Metazoa > Chordata > Aves > Passeriformes > Passerellidae > Ammospiza > Ammospiza caudacuta. The sequence goes on from NC_080594.1 coordinate 113,892,708, forward strand.
CAGCCTCACAAAAACAACATATGTCCCTGTTGGCAGGCAGAGGGGAGACTGGTGCAGAGGGGAGCAAACAGGGCAGCCCCTGGGCAGGCTGCACAAAGAAAGAGCAATCTGAGACCAGCTTATTGTTCCTCTTCTTGTCCTTAAACTCCAGCTGTTGTCAGGAGGATTGAAGGGGACTTTCCTTTGGCTGTGGCTGTTAGATAAGGGCATGGGAAAAAGGGGAAGAGCAGACAAACAAAATGACAACCTGTCTAAAATCCTTTCCACCTCCCAGTCCTTCACTATCATTTATCCTTGAAGTGATGTTGTTTTGCTAATTCTCCAGTCACAATAGTGTGCCCAGGCATGATGAGACCTGAATTTTGATGAAGAGGCCACAGCTCATCCTTTTGTGATGCTCTCTGTGTGTCTGAATACCTTTCCTACATGCAATAACCAGCATGGTTTGAACAGACCCAGGCTCCAGGGCAGCTCCTGGGTTGGTGCCCTTCAGCAGGGACTTGCCCAACAACTGGTTCTGCAAATCTCTTTTACACAGGCAGTGTAAACTCCTAAACACAGCCCCATGCATGTTGTCTTTAGAAAGGATGGAGGGAAGGCAGAGCAGTTGTAGCCCAGACTGTTGTTTGTCCTGTACATTAAAGCCTTAAGGACTGCAAAAATAAAACTTGATGCTTGCTTCTGGGCATGTCACCTCATACGTCTGTCCTGTTAACAGTGCCCATGGGAATGCAGCTGTAGGGGGCAGTCCCTGTGCTGCACACCACAGGGAGAGGCAGCCCAGCTGCTGGGAGCTTCCCCCTCTGGACACTCAGCAGGAGCATGGAGGAAACCCCCCTGATCCCAGCAGCACAGGAATAGATGTGGCCGTTGGTAAAGCTGTTGGTGTCTCATGTTTTGCTGAAAAAAAGAGAAAAGGGTTGTGTTTGTATGGGAGCTAATAAGCTGCAGCAGAGAACCAGTCAGCAGCAATAGCACCATTTTGTGCTTGTGACTACATGGAGATTGCTGGTGTGGCTGCTCATTTTGTGGAGGAGAAGGTAGGGGGTGTCTGGGAGAGCAATTAGGGAAACTGCCTTCAGTTCTTCCTCTCTAATGAGTTTATATTCATGAATCAGAGAAAGGAAGGGACCTAAAAGATCATCTCATTCCAGGCCCCTGCCACGAGCAGGGACACCTTCACTAGCCCAGGTTTCTCAGAGCTTTATTTAGCCTGGCCTAGAGCACTGTCAGGGCTGAGGCATCCACAGCTTCTCTGGGTACCCTGTGCCAGATCCTCACCACCCTCACAGTATATAATTTCTTCCATATCTCTAAATTTCCTCTCTTTCAGATGGGAAAAGCATTTTGAATTAAAAAAAAAAAACACTTTTAAGATTATTTTTTTACTGGACTTTTTTTCCCTGCAAAACTCCTGTCTGTGGAGGCTGATGTCTCCCTGTACTTTTGCTCCTTTTTGTTCTTCTCTCATTTCTCCCAGGAGCCTTCTTCTCTTCCTTGTTGTTCACCCACCTGTGTGGGACTAACCTGGGAGGAAACCACAGCCTTGCACCTCCCATGTCAGGCTGATAAAGGACAAAGTGGCTGCTCCTATCAAACATGAGGCACTGTGGTGGCTCTTGAGAATTGGCAAAGCAGCAAAAACTGTGCTTGAGGTGCAGAGTTTCTCATCTATTATGAGATCATGAAGCCAGCAGTTAATATCTCTTAGTTTGTTTTCACTCATGCTGCCACAGCAGTACACAGTGGGAATGTGTTTTCAAACACATTGCATTGCATCTCCTTGAGAGCTGAGAGTTCCCCTTCCAGTGCTGCACCAGCTCATGGCTCTGGTGGAGAAACGGAAGGAAGGAAGGAAGGAAGGAAGGAAGGAAGGAAGGAAGGAAGGAAGGAAGGAAGGAAGGAAGGAAGGAAGGAAGGAAGGAAGGAAGGAAGGAAGGAAGGAAGGAAGGAAGGAAGGAAGGAAGGAAGGAAGGAAGGAAGGAAGGAAGGAAGGAAGGAAGGAAGGAAGGAAGGAAGGAAGGAAGGAAGGAAGGAAGGAAGGAAGGAAGGAAGGAAGGAAGGAAGGAAGGAAGGAAGGAAGGAAGGAAGGAAGGAAGGAAGGAAGGAAGGAAGGAAGGAAGGAAGGAAGGAAGGAAGGAAGGAAGGAAGGAAGGAAGGAAGGAAGGAAGGAAGGAAGGAAGGAAGGAAGGAAGGAAGGAAGGAAGGAAGGAAGGAAGGAAGGAAGGAAGGAAGGAAGGAAGGAAGGAAGGAAGGAAGGAAGGAAGGAAGGAAGGAAGGAAGGAAGGAAGGAAGGAAGGAAGGAAGGAAGGAAGGAAGGAAGGAAGGAAGGAAGGAAGGAAGGAAGGAAGGAAGGAAGGAAGGAAGGAAGGAAGGAAGGAAGGAAGGAAGGAAGGAAGGAAGGAAGGAAGGAAGGAAGGAAGGAAGGAAGGAAGGAAGGATTTGACACACTTATCTCCCCTGCCCATTGCCAGACTCAGCATACACTGCCCTCCCCTTTTCCACACCCAGGAATTCTGTAACCCACCCACAGCTCCTGGCCTTCAATGCATTTCTGCCTGCTCCCTGGCCAAACCATGTCCCCATCAGGCAGAAGAGAAATACTGAATTCTAGGTGAGCCCCCTCTTGGGGAGAGGAATTAATCAGAGATTATATTCTACGTGACATATATTCTCAGCAGGTTTAGAAAGCCCAGAAGATTTTTAGGAATTTCACACAAGAGCTCCTCAGTCAGCACCGTGTACAGGTGGCAATTAGCTTGGCTAGAGGGGAGGAATAGACGGTGTAATTTCTTTTTGCTGCTGTAATTGATTTGCTAACGATGCATTCTTCTCTCTGTGGGGATGGCAGTGATCCTTTGGGTCCCCCAGGCGCACGGGGCGTGGGCCTGCGTGCGCTCCTGCCCTCCCAGCTGTGTGTGCACCCCGGAGCGGAGCTGCTCCGTGCGCTGCGACCGTGCCGGGCTGGGCCAGATCCCCAGTGAGTTCCCCTGCGAGGCCTCCTCCATCAACCTGGATAAAAACAGCATCAAGTTCCTGTCCGAGAGGGCCTTTGGGACGCTGCCTTCCCTCAAGTCCCTGTCGCTGAACCACAACAACATCTCCTTCATCACGCCGGGTGCCTTCAAGGGGCTGCCCAGCCTGACGGAGCTGAGGATGGCCCACAACGAGTACATCCGCTACCTGCACACCCGCACCTTCACCGCGCTGCGCCGCCTCGTCAGGCTGGACCTGGCCGACTGCAACCTCTTCAACATCCCCGACAGGATCTTCATCGAGCTGCCCGCTCTGCAGGAGCTGTTCTGCTTCCAGAACAACTTCCGAAGGATCCCAGGCGCCATCAGGGGCATGGAGAACTTGACCCATGTGTACCTGGAGAGGAACAGGATCGAGGCAGTGGCCTACAACTCCCTGCAGGGCCTGACCAAGCTGAAATACCTGAATCTGCAGGACAACAAGATAAATGTCATCCACGAGCGAGCTTTTCAGGGCTGTCAGAGGATGGAGTACCTGTACCTGAATGACAACTTGATCAGTGAGCTTCCAGAAAACTCCTTTGATGGCCTGAGGCGTCTGAAGATGCTCAACCTGGGAGGGAATTTTCTCAGGAACATTTCCAACACGTGGTTCCGGGACTTGGGGGAGCTGGAGTTCCTCTACCTGGACCGCAACAGGATCAGCTACATCGAGGAAGGGGCTTTTGAGAACCTCACCAGCCTGGTGGCTCTGCACTTGAACAGCAACAACCTGACGACGCTGCCCTTCTCCGTGTTTGAGCCCGTGTACTTCCTGGGCCGCCTGTACCTCTTCCGCAACCCCTGGGAGTGCGACTGCCGCCTCGAGTGGCTCAAGGAGTGGATGGAGAACTACAGGCTGGTCAGGGACATCCCGTGTGCCTCCCCCTCCTCGGTGGCAGGCGTTGATCTGACGGACGTGCTCTTTGAGAGGTCTCCCGAAGGTTTCTGCCTGGACCCGGAGGAGCTGAATGTCACGTCCGAGCGGCCGACCCCCAGCGAGGAGCCTTGGTCCACCACAGAGAGCAAGTTCAACAGCCTTATCTCCAAACTCCTGCTCCAGATGGGCCTTCCCGAAGAGGTGGCAAACGCCACTGAAGTGTACAGTAACAGCACACAGCTGGACGGACAGACGGAAGGGGTTTCTTCTGGCGTGGGGGAGGACAGAACCGAGGCTGGCTCCTGTTCCTTGTACCTCCCAGCACTTCTGGCAGTGATTGTTCTGCTGTGCAAATAGTCCAAGGGCTGGATGGAGCAGGGGCTCTGCTTAAGTGTTAGACCCTGCACCTACTTAGTCATCAGAGTGGGCCTCTGATATGTAAAGGGCTCCAAACTCTTCCAGGTTGGGTTTGCTGGATCTGGCTCCAGATTCTCCTGGGAGCTGGTGAGATCTGGGTCCCACTCTGGGTGACAAACCTGCCCTGTAGCAAATGGCTACTCACAGGGAGATGAGCAGCACTAAGGCTGAATTTTGCCTAGAGATGTGTGATGTTCTGCTGGGAAAGGAGGGATAAGGGGTCTGTCTGTGGGGTGTTTGTTCCATCGGGCCAGCTTCAGAGAGTAAGAGGCTCCATGGTGACTCAGCTTCATGAGAGAAAGATGAGGCTGCAGAACTGGGCCCCTCTTCGTGTCCTGACAGACGCCCACACTCATGGCAGATGCTGCAACAATGGGAAACAATTCCTGATTTCCGCCAGTGGGTGCAGGAGGGAGCAGGGCAGTCCTGGGCAACATCCTGGGATGCAGCACTAGGCCTCATGGAAACATCCAGGAGACATGTACAGGCCTCATGGAAACATCCAGGAGACATGTACAGGCCTCATGGCAACATCCAGGGAATATGTACAGGTCTCATGAAAACAAGGAAAGTGCCCAGGGGGGGCACCTGCTCCAGGCACATATGGGGTGGGCACAGTATTTTGGCTGTGACCACAGACAGGAGTTTGATCCTTTCTCCTCCCTGTTATCCTGGTACTGGTGCAGGAGAATCAGATGGACCCATGTTTGTCCAAACATTCTTCTCTGAGGCAAAGCTACTTAAACTTCACTTACTTATTCCCATAATCTCAGTGTGTTTAATTTTTCAGTGAATATATTATTTCAAGGAATACATTTTTTATTTGTAGATTGTTTCAGGGCATGGCTGCAGGGGCAGAGCACAGTGATGACAAATGCAACCAGGGCCTATGAAATATTTTGTATTTCCACCGCTAATATGTACCATGTAGTGTGTCATACTATGCCATACTGGTAATTTTCTTTTATACGATATCTTAAGTGTTTTATCTTTGAAATCTTCAATGAAAGCTGCTAATATGACCAGAAAAAATTATTTTATGTATCAAAGCAGATTAATAAAATAATTTGATATTTTACCCACAAAAATAAATTAACTGCTCAAACCTAAGTTTTGGGTTTTTTTGAGATCCTTGAACAACTCTGGTGATATTTTTTTGTAGGCTACTCAACTGGGTGCACATAAGTGTCCTTTCAGGCCTAGAGCAAATGGCAAGCTATTTATTGCAACATGAGTACTTTCACTTAGAACCTGACTGTGCTTATGTTTGTGTTAAGCAGCAGCACTTGAAAATATAAGAGACTATATAGAGATACTCTTCTGTCCAAAAAGATCTTCTGCTTTCTAATTAGTGCCAGAGATTTCCAGAGGAAAGCTGAGTACAGGGAAAACCAAGCCTGCCATGTCTTCTCAGTTATCTGACCACAGTTTCCCCAGGGAATCAGAATGCCAGATGGTTTTATAAATGCCTATTTGACCTGTTCCATGAACTAAATTCAATGAGTTTGGATTTCCAGCCTATTTATGAATCCATTAATCTTCTTAAGTGCTAAATTCATCTGAGTATTATAAGAGGCTGTTTTTCAAACCTAGTCCAGCCTGGTGCTGTAGAGGCATATTAGGTTAAGGATGCCTTTAGAGGAGCACTGTTTCATCCTGTCAGGGGAGGTTTAGCAATGGGCCTGGCACAGATGATAGGACACAAATAGTTGTATTTCACTTCCTGTAAGTACAGACGCCTCAGAGCGAATTGTTTTTATAACCCACAAATTAATTTTCTGTGCTGGGGCACATTAAAGCTGAAGATCACCTCACTGTGCAATTGCTGAGTGGCTTTCAAGTCAATCAGTGCTTCAAAGATGCTCCTGCTTTACCTGCAAGATGCAGATCTGAACGTGAAGCATCTTAAAGTGTTGTTTTTAGCAGAGGTTCTGCTGGCAGGTGATGGGCAGGAGGGCTGTGCATTGCACTCAGCTGTGTGACAGCAGGGAACTGACCTTGGGGTCCATGGTTTAAGTGTCTCTCGTGCTCAAACCCCTGCCTGGCCCAGAGAGGTTTCCCTGTGCAGCTCTGACACAGCCTGCAGAGGGTGGCTGATGCTGTGCTGGGTGTAATGTGTTCATCCTCCCTGCAGGAATGGGACAGACTGTGCTCTCCTGCTCTGAAATCCTGCTCTGGGCTGGGAGATCAGCAGTGTGTGTTTGCAGTGGCACAGAGCAGCTGGCATGTGGCACTCCAAGTGGGTTGGGAAGGTTTGTGAGTCTGTGGTTGCTTTTCTCCTCCACTCTGTGCTGCTCATTTCTTGAGGAGACACTTGAACTGCTTGCTTCATTCTTTCTTGTTTCCCAACTCTTAGCAAATGGCTTGTTTCTCTGATTACTCAGGCAGGTGACAACTTATAATTACATTTTGTTGGATAAATAGTTTGGATTTTTTCTTTATTTTCTTAGATCAGACTCTCTGCAAAATTGTGCTTCAGCCGGTAAACCTGAACCAGCTGCTGGTTACAAGTCCATGGCTCAGAGTCCCTTCACAAATCAATGCTGTTTTCAAAATCTCCCTCTGGACTGGGACACCTCCAAAGATGCCAAATCTTTGTCTGTTTGGAATAACTGCAAATATTTTTCAGCAAAGTGATGCTCCCAGCCCTGCCCTCAGCACGAGGTGCTGAGATTTTATTTGAAGCAGTGGGAAGGGATGGCTGTGAGCTGCCTGCAGTGAGGATACACCTTCTGACTGAAGTTTAATCAGAGAGCTGGTGTTCCCAGGCACCTGAGTTCTGGGAGAAGGCAATTTGTTTTAATGTGTGGTACCTGCTGACACTGCACTGCTCTGCACTGGTGCAAATGCTTTACAAGAGTTACTGTTGGAGCAGAGGGGAGAAATTGTCAGTGTAAATAGAGGAAAGAAACAATTTGGTTTTTGGATATAACCTCTGAGTCTCAGAATTCTGTTGCTATGTTGCTCCCCTAGGACCATACTCAGTGTTTTAACATGAACATCTTTATGTCCCCTCTATTTTCTTTAAATTTGCAGCTATTGCCTGTAACTCCCCTGTGAAATGAAGCCATTGGCTGTTTTGCTTCTCTTGTGGATTATCATAGAAACATGATGTGCAGGGCATGAGGAGCTGCTGTCCTTTGCTGGAGAGGCAGCAGCTGCTGTCTGAGACTGACAGCTGCTGGCCAGCCAGGACTCAGGAACTTCATGGCCAGTTTTCAAGGGTGCTGTATTTTGGCTAATTCTTGTCTTCACAACATCTGGCTGATAGCTTTTAAAAATTTGAATTTTAATTTGTTTTCCTTAAATAGTTTTTGTGCTCACAAATTCAAGAGGAACCAAATCAACTGATTTAAATTCCAGAAAATTCTTGTGCCTGCTGTGGAGGATATTAACCCTTGCAAGAAAATAGCCAGTCATGGTCACTCCTGCTCCAGTGTGAGCTTCAGAAGACAAGGATAGCTTGGGTGAGAAAACAGTGATTGCAAATGCCTGTTTTTACAGAATCAGGGAATGGGATTTTTACAGAAACACTAAAATACTGATCCTTCCTCTTCCCCCACCCAAATCTGATAGAGATCGGTGGAGTTTGAAGGATCTGCTGCAATAACCTTCAAAACAGTTTTAAAAGAAATTTAAAGAAAATGCTAACCATGGAATAAAGACCAGAAATTATAATTAAAAAAAAAAGATCTCACAAGTATTACTTCAAAGAAAATCATATAGCTAATATTTAAAACATCAACCTAAACATGTGCAAGATCAGCACCAAAGTTCCATTTCTCATGGGACAAGGCTGGTCATTTAAACTCCAACATAAAGATGAATACAGAAAATAGATATTTCTGGACAGAGAATTATCTATGCCTCTCACCCAAAGCTTGATTTTGTTGACCCTGTGGTTACTTGAACCAGTCTGATCTTGTACTCTGTGGTTAGGTTTAGCCTTGAATGGGAGAAGTTTATTTTTTCTGCAGTTATTCTCAACTTTTACCTTCACCACATCCTTTGATTTTTTTGTACTTCCTCCTTCACCTATCTTTAAAAGGACTGTTTTAAAGTTAATTTTCAACTTGCACATCATAAATTCTCAATGAAAAATACTGAGGCATTTCAAAAAAACATAAAACTACCATATTTTTTTTCTGTACACACCTGGTGGTTTACTCTTCATGCATATTCTATGTATTTGCCATTTGGATTAGCAGCTGCTTTCACTTTGTGCTGGTTCAGTGGGTTTTGTCCTGTGTCAGGAGCTTCTTGGCGTGGCTGGAGGTTTGCAATGAGGCTTGAGGCTTCCTTGTTCTGCCTCCCCTTGTATTCCACACCCTCCTTTCCACTCCTCCTCTCCTCACCTGCTTGTTTCTGCTCTGTGCCCTCACTGTGCTGCTCCAGCAGGACCAGCTGTCATTGAAACTGGATCAGTCAAAACCAACACTCAACCCTTCCCCCTTTTTTTTTTTTTTTTTTATGTCTAGATTCCCTATTATTTCCCCTAATATTTTGTAAGTCAGGTTGGGCCAGTTTAAGTGGTTTAAACTGGGGATAAGTGGAATAAAATATTATTGTTGTATTTGAAAGGGGGACAAGCTAAATGGGAAAAGATGGTGCTCAGTTTCTGCTCAGTTTGCTTAGGCCGAGGGCAGACCCACAGGCACAAGGATATGGGGAAGAGGCTTAGGGAGTTCTTGGGCTTTGTGGGGGCAGAGCAGGGGACAAACAAGTAAGCACTGAGCCCCTGGTGAGATGAGGATGTGCTGGACTCACAACAAACTGTGGCATGCAGCCAGATGTAAAAATATGTGTGAAAATATAAGTGGTTTTACTTCTGGGCTTTTGATGATGAGAACAAGGCTGAATGCACAGAGCCAGGGTGGGCAAATGTGATAAATCAGTACCAAAGGACAACCAGCTGTGCCCACAGAAATTGGGATGGAATTGGCAGCAGCAATTCCTCCCAGTGCTGAATGATTGTGTGTCAATGTGCTGTGACAATAAGAAATACATCAGACTCTAAGAGGACAGGCACTTTCCTGATGTATGAGACTGGTAAAGAGCCAGAGGGCAATGCACAGAAATAAGTGATAAACTTGCAATCAGACAAAGCTGGTTCTACAAAGATCCCTTCGTCTCTGTTGAAAGCAAACCTGAATCCAGATATCCAAAGCTGCATGGATCATGGGCAGTGTGGGACACAAATGACCACAAATTCTAGGGATGGGTGAGACATCTCTGCTCTGTGCCACAGGGCACAATGACCTGCACCAGAGGAACTCCTGAGGATGTGAAGTTGGTTTTGATTCACAGAGCTTTTCTATTTTCCTAAGAATAGGGCTGGGTTTCTGTTTTCTTGGCTCAGACCTTGTCTGTCTGTGGTGGCTCCTCCAGTGATGCTGCCAACCTTAATGACCAAATCTCAGCTGTGGATCTGTGACATCTGAGGCACAGCTCAGGACACCCCTTGGCCTAAGGTTAACAGAGCACAGGAGGCATTTATGCCAACACAAACCAATAAAAATCACCATGGAGCTCTCAAGGATACAGAGCCTACACTTTTGAGAGGAAATTTTTTTCATTAAATCGCTAAAACAGGACAAATCACTGAAATCAGAATGGTTTGGGTTGGAAGGGATCTTAGAAATCACCTAGGTCAGGTTGCTCAAAGTCCCAGCCAATCTGGCCGTGAACATTTCCAGGGATGGGGCAGTCACAACTTCCTTGGGCAACCTGTGCCAGTGCCTCACCACCCTCACAGTAAAGAATTGCTTCCTTTAGCTAATCTAACCCTTCCCTCTTTCAGTTTAAAGCCATTTCCCGTTGTCCTATCACCTTATTCTCCTGTAAAATGTCCCTCCCCATCATTCCTGTAGGTCCCCTTTATGTACTGGAAGGCTATGGTGAGGTATCCCCTCAAAAAAAAAAAAAAAAAGTGTTTGTCAGAAGGAATTTGGAAAACAAGAGACAAACCAGACAGGAGGCAGATGCAGGTCAGCAGGAAAAGGAGAGTTGCAGCTGGTGTCACACTGGAGAACAGGGTTTAGAGAAACAATGTCCCAAAGCTGTGAACTGGAAATAAACAAAACAAAACAAAACAAAACAAAACAAAAAAACGTGACTTAAATCCATGCCACAGACTGCAAGGTTCTGGATTTTAAGGTCTGTGGGCAGCTTCCTCGGCTCAATGAAGTGTTCCTGGTGAGTATCTATGCTCCCATCTTCCAGCCCTGGGAATTTCTCATCTCTCAGTCTTTGGCCACCACAGAATCCCAGAATATTCTGAGTTGGAAGGGACCCCAGGGGAAGATCTTCCACAGGATGCTGCCTGTGCAGCAGTATGAAAAGTGCTAGTCAGTGTTTCAGTAAACCCACCTGTCTTTGGGGCATGGATGCATCTGTACCACCCACTGAAATCCAGATTTGAGCCCCAAAGTTACTGAGATGGGGTAAAATCTCTGATGAAACCCCAAGTTTCCCTCACATGGGCCCTGCCTGCAGTTACAGCTCAGGGGCTAGGGACAATCCTTACCTTTGGGATTGTTGTCACCCTGCAGCCTGACCCTGGCCTGACTCTGTCACACGTGGTGTCGTGTCCCTGATGCAGCCTGAGCAGGGATGACACTGCAGGAAGAGGTGAAGGGACTCAGCCTGTCCTGCACAGCAGATGGCTCCTGCACAGCTCTCAGGTTTCACATCTGCTGCTCTTTTTCTCAGCCTTCGCCTTTTTATTTTCTGAGTAGAAGCACTTACCTTTCTACCAGTTCATTCAGTCCTACTGTTCCATTTCTACTGACAGGTACCTCAAAAATCCAAATTGGGTTGGGTATGAACTCCTGAAGTGGAGTGGATTACTCAAGTGAAGTTCAGGAATTTTCAAGTGACAAGAGATAAAAAACCTGGCAGCTGAACTATCAGCTTGGATTGAGCAGCAGTGTCACTCTTCCCTCAAGGTTCATTACTGCACACAGCTGGCACTGAGTCTGTGAGACCCAGGCAGGGAGGATTTCATCACTTTGTGGATCCTAAAAGGTCCTTTTTAATTGAGACTGGGCATGTGGACCCCAGCCAGCCCCAGAGCTACAGAACAACCCAGCTTGCAGCACAGCTGGGACAGGCAGAATGGAGAAGTAGAGAGTGGCACCCCGTGATCTCTCACTCTTTAGCTGTTTTAATGATCAAACCAGATAAACATGTCCAAAACATATTAATAAAAGTACATGTCAAGACAGAAAGTCACAGATTCTTGAATTATTTGGAGCCTTTGCCCTCAGAGGCTTAATATCACAAATTCTAGCCAAAGGGGTAACATTGAGCCCAGCAGCCCACAAAACATTTTACCTGAAATCTTGCTAAATTAATATCACAAATTGATGATGTTGGCAGAGTGGAACCCTCAGATGGCTGGCACTGAAATTCCTTGGAGGCTGCTCTGGGCAGGGGCAGCTGCTCAAATCAACAAGGAATTTTCCTGGAAGCAGGATCTCTCTCCTTTTCCTTTCCTAACACTTGGGAAATACCCTAAAACCTTTACTGAAATGCTTATTTTGATGAGTGCAGAAACAGAATATTTTACTTGAGGAGGGTTGTCATGATCAGTTACTTGTACATTTCAGAGAAAAATCTTTTTTATCCTTTATAAAGTTTACTTGCCTGCATTTTTCCTCCTTACAATAAAGGAAAATAAGTTTTGAAAGTTTTAATAATAAACAAAAAACAACCTTGTGGAATTTATCTTCTTTCATCTATGGCATAACCTCATAAATCTTTACTGATTTATGATCCAATAATCCTTACTGGGTTGTGGTTTTGACACAGATTTGTTGCTTTTGTTACATCCACCCTAGTAAACAAAAATGGCTGTAAGGCAGAGTAAGGAGATGTTTAGACATTGAAATTGTTGAATTTAGTGAAAAATGACTGAGTTTTAAAAACTTTATTTCTGCATAAGCCCGGGGTGGATTCTTCAGCATTCAGTAGTATGTGCTGGAACATTGCTGCAACCTATAATATTTATTGCTTATTAATGAAATACTCTACAAACAATTAATCCATGTCTCACACCACAGATAAGTTAGTTAAGAGATGAGAGCTTCTGTAATTTCATCCCCTTGCTCTGAACTCACCTCAGGGAACTGTTGTTGAGCAGAGGCAAAGCAGACAATTGTGCTGAAGCCATCTGAAAATTCATGCAGTGGATTAGCCCACTTCCACAAATGACTCTCATTCATCCTGGATAAAAAGGAGCAGTTTTTACTCACTTTTACATGAATTTTAATTCAAATTAAAATACTTCCAATTGATATCTCCAGTTTTGATTACAGAGTCATTTAGGTTGGAAATGAGCTCTTAAAATAATCTAGTACAACCCCCTTGGTTCAAGCAATGGGAGCTGCAGCAGGGTTTTCACAACTGTGGGCACTTGAATTAAATGTTTTCAGAACTTTTCTTTAAAGTGTTTTTTCAGGAATTTAGGAAAACCATCTAGAGCTTTTGTGCACATGCTGCAGACCCTTGATCTTTCCAGATAAGAATTTCCCTAACATGCTCATCGTGGGCTGCCTGCCTCCCAGTGGAAACTGTGCCATGTTTAGGTTGGTAGCTCTGAATTGCTCGGATGTGCAGCTGCTCTTTATCAAGGAAACACCTGGAGCTGTTGTCATGTCAGGTTCTGAAATCTGACCTACCTGCAAATAGGGTTAGTTAGAATTGCTTGGTACCTGCTCAGAATGTTCAGTTTTTCACAGTAAGATTAGGTATCTCTTGAAAACTACAAATATATTGGAAATCTACTGAAAAAATTAGCATATGTAACATATTTTACCATTGCCTGCTGCCTCACTTTTAACCACAGTTAATATGCCTGTTAATGCCAGGACCAAATTATTTTTCTTTATGGGAAAAGTGACTGGTTAATGCTGGGCATTCTACCTCCAAATACTTTTATATAATTCACTATCCTAACTTATTTTAAAGAGTTTTTTTTCATAGCAAATAAAACAAATACAGTGACTCTGGGATATTAAAAATAAAAGAGCAGGCCATAATATACACAACTTTTGAAAAAACCACCAACATACATGGCTTGGCCAGATCACAAGAGAGCAGCCAGCAGCAAAGCTGTTGTTAATGCTGTTTTTAAAAGGAGGTCAAGCTGCACCAAGGTTCAGGCAATTCCAGGAGCAATTTCTTCACTGAAGGGATGGTTAAGCACTGGGACTGGATGTGGCACTGACAGCAAAGGTTTATTTGATATAATGATGTCCAAGTTTGGACTCAATGTTCTCAGGGGTCTCTTCTAATTTTAATGATTCCCTGACTCTGTGTAATTTACAAAGTATCTGATTCTCTAATTATTTACTTGCATCAAAAATGCTTTGTTATACTTTGAGAATTTCCCTGTTCCTTTTTCTACCTGCAGCTATTTAAAAAGAGTGAATTTAATTTATGTTTTATTAGGTTGATTTCATTAATATGTTCACTGAAAATAGATCTTTATTTTCTCTCCCATTTGCCCAATTTTAATTTCTATTCCAAATTTAATATGAAGGCTTTAAATATTTTAAAATCGTTTTTGCAAAGGCAAACTTCTTGCTTCCCCCCCCCTTCTTGTAGACCTTTCTTGCTAAGCTTTACTGTATTTGTGGATTGGTTTTGGATTTCTTATTTTTTACTGTAGTTAGTCAGTTTTGGTATAAGAAGTACAGTGCTGTGCATTTTTTAAAATTTTGGGGTGAAATTTTAATACCTGCTGAACAAATCTCTATTATGACTTGCGGTAGCATAATGACAGAATCTAAACATGAATAATAGAAGTTGCCTGCATATATTAAATATAAACAAATATGGGGACAAATTCCATTACCTGAAATCCACCATTCCAGTAACTGGATTTCCTCTGCTACAGTTGTTGGTAAAATAATACTGAAATTTTTTGACCACAACTAAAGATCTTTTTTTTGTATCTATGTGGTTTTTTTGGCACATGAAGATTCACATGAACTGAAGATGGCTGAACTGAGTAATAGTTTTGATTTTTTCAGATTTTTTTAATAGTGTAACTCAGCTGGAAGAGATCTTTGGAGGTCTCAGGTTTGAAGTAGGGTCAGCTCTGGCATTGGGCTGGATTGCTCAGGACTTCATCCATGTGAGTTTTTTAAAACCTCCAGGAACAGAGCTTGCACAAATTCTCTGGGAAATTGACTCTGTTACATATGAACTCTTGCTTTCTGCTATGGGTCTCAAAATACTCTTTTATTGTTCAGAATTACCTAATGTATGAATTAAAAATTAAGTCTGGTAGACCCAATATCAGAAGAAAATCTGGAAAAGGAAAAATAAGGCAAGATGAGCTAGTTGATAACAGGCTTGGTTATCTGCAGTAAAATATTTAAAAATAATTAATCTAAATAAAAATAGCTAAATTAACTTTTTCCTTAAAAAGCCCCAAAAAAGGCCTTATAATGAAACCAAAAGAGATAACTTAATATTCTATTAGTTCAACTTTCTTCATAATTTATTTCCATATGTATGCTTTTCTTTAATCTAAGTTTTTTCTTTTCCTTAAGGCAATTTCCTGCTCCTGTTAAAGGCTAGTGGAGATTAAGTTCTTGATGTGAATAGAAACCTGATAGACCCATCAATTTTTAATTTTGTTTACATAAAAAGTTATTTCAATCCATTGCAGTAACTTCAAAATCTGTTATATGAAATGGATTTAAAATAAATTGCAACCCTGATTTCTCTAATATATTAGTGGTTAGAGTAAGACCTTTGAAACAAACTGTGTGATTGGGAAGAATTCCATGAAGTGTAGCTAACATAATAAAAGTTTTACTATAAGAAAACTGTACAATTGCTATGGAATTGACACAATGAATGACACTAATTATTGACAAGCAGCTTAGGTTTCCATTAGCTGGCTTGTGGCTTTTTGAAAGAGAGCAGTAATGCTTGTCATACTTTGGTTCTCAAAAAAAAAAAAAAACAAACCCACAAAACCCTGTCCAAAATAACCACAAAATCAAACCAACTTTTTGCATGGTTTTAATTCACGTTGCTCTTCAATACCCAGTGATCACTGCATGGAGGCACCTCAAGGTGACCCTGGGGTCTGGGATCAGCCTCCACATCACTGAGAGAACAGGACAGACCATGAGACCTTTCTGCCCTCCATGTCCTACTGAAGAGCAAACCCAAGCTGCCCTTTTCTCCTGGTGCCCCATCATGTCCTCTGCTGAGAGGAGGAGGAAAAACACCATTCCATATTCCCTTGTGTCTGCAGCCTGCAGCATCCATTCCAACCAAGCACTTCTGGAAGCCATGATGGATGACTGGTTTTCAGGAGGAGGTTTGTGATACAAGGAGGAAATTGTATTTGGATAGTAAATAAAGGTGTCAGAATTCTTGATTTCTGTCTCCTTCTTTTTCAATAAATTCCACTTTGGTTTTCAGAGCGGCACCTTCCCAGTTTGGTGCTCTTTGTGTCCTCCTTTCTCTTCTACCTTCCTTTACCTGTTCTGTCTCTTTCCTGTGTCTGTCTTTACCCATGGCAGCTTAGCCAGAGTCTCACCTCATCATTTTCCCCAGTTCATTTGCTGGAACTGCCCTGGGTTAAGTCATGAAGGCTGGCAGTGAGTTGTCATTGTAAAATCTTGCTCCACTTGGGTTTCAGCCCTTCAGAGCTTTGCCTTAGAGGGTAGGAACATCTTGTCCTGGAAACTGGAATTCCAGACCATTGCAATTGTGCCATGGATCACAGAAGGTTTCTTTGCTTGAGATGAACATGAACCTTCAGACACCTTTTAAATGAAGGATACCAAGAATACTGAGGGATAAACCACACTTCCTGACTGGTAGGAAAATGCACCTTAAAATCAAGTTTGTAAGAATGTAACTTTGAGGGGAAGCAAGTGGCAACACAGACAGATCCAAGTATGAGGCAATTCTGCTATTTTGCATCTATTTACATTTTGGGAAGAATGATGAGGGCTCCACCTGGATGGCCAACAATGGAGAAACACAGACTCATGTTCCAGCTTTGAGAGGGGCTACAATTAAAAATAAGCAAATTCCACCCTTCCTCATGGGTGCTTCCATTATGCAGACACTAAAACAAGCTATGGCTGCTGCTAAGGGAGAATTGCAAGTATTACTTTGCTAATAATCACCATGAATTCTTTCAAGCATACAGCTACTAGTTCAGTTATCTTCCACACCACCAATGGAGGCTCAAGGTACATTTTAATAAGAACACAGAGATGTGGCGAGATTTAATGAACCTGATTGTCCCATGACAGCTGCTAAGAGATTCAGCAGGATGCATGGAAATGCATAAACACTCTCCCCTCCCACTATTTTTGCTTAGAAAGGTTAAGATTACATGAGAAAACATCAACCATCAAGGTCTGAGAAAGAGGCTTAATTCTGAGGCTAAAGTTTAAGGAGTCAAGAATGTTTGTATTTGCTTCAGTCCAGCTTTCACAGGATTAGAGCAGGAGATTGTTAAAAATCACTTAAGGGGAAGAAAGTAGAAATTACTATAGGTGCACTTACTGTATCAGCAAGCAAAAAACCCCAAAACACTGCAAACATTTACATGTGGGAAGTGGCTTTCTATTTTTGTTTTGCGTAGCATTAGTAAAAATAGTCTCTTCTATTCTAAGCTTGTGCACTTGTCCCCATGGTGTAGACATGAGGCACAATTATTCAGAATTTACTTCTGTTCTGCTGGTCAATGACATGCTTCCTGTTGTGCAGATATTTTGATTTATATGTGACTATTTGACATAATGTGCAGCAGTTTCCTTGCTAAGAGTAATGACTGTCTCTGAGCTCATTAAAGGTGGAGAAGAGATTAGTCTGAGACAAGTCTATTAAGGAAATGAATATGCTTTACATAAAAACTCAGACTTTTTATGGTGCCTGCTTTAGTTCATCCTCTGTCAATTTAGCTTATAAAAACAGATAAATTTCCAATAATAGTCAGGAAATAGATAGATTTTTCTGTAGTTTTCAAAAATCCTTCTCTATGAAATATTTTAAAGCCTGAAATTGAGCTCTAACAACCTTAATTAAAATTGTTGAATACTATCTGCAGTGGAAGAGAATGGGGCCAGAACTGTTTGCATCTAGGATTTTAATGCAGATTTACAAAGCACCCCTGGAAACTCTGGCAGCATTTCCAATTATTTCTTTAGGTAACAGGACTCTGAAATAATTTCCTTATAGAAAAGAATAAAAATGGAACAAATACTGCTTAATCTGTGCTTTAACTTTTCCTAGTGGCTCTAGTACCCAGTTTTGGAGTATGCACCCCAGCCCAATGTTGCTCAGGTTGCAACACTTATTCTTCTTGGCTGTGTTTTCAAAGTCAACTGAGTAACCTTCTTCATGAAGTTTCTTAGGTAGGTAGTGATGTTTCCTTTTAGAGGTGAATGGCACAGCATTGTTCTTGACCAAACCACATACAAAGAAAACCACTGCTAGAACACATGGAAGAATTTGGGTTTAGTGATGACATTAAGAATGTCCACCCGGCAGTGGCCAGGAGTCTAAGCTAGGCTACCATTTCCATGCAATGATCTTACCACTCTGAGACACTGAGTAACCTAGTGTACTTTTATTAGGTAAATGGAAGCAGAGGTTAATGAACATTTATTGGACCAACTTAACACCTTGAAATCACAGGCATCAGTCAGACTGAGAGGCAGCATACTGATAAGATCAAGTTTTCTTTACCAATCTATGAGCCCCTGTACAAAAATAAAGTATAAAAGGGGCAAACAGAAACATTTGTTTCTTCCCAATCCCAGGGCTGCTTCCGAGGTCACATTCAGCATAAATTTAGAGAAGTCCATGTGGTGCTCCAAATTATGCAGTGATATTTACAGTACCAGGAGGACCCTTCTCCACTTGGAGACTGAAAAAAACAACAAACTGTAACACCAGCTTTGCACCTGCAGGAGCCTTCCCCATGCAGGTGAAGCTTCCAGCTCCATTTCTGCAGAATTTTGCCCTCTATGTACCACACAAACAACAGAGACATTCAGAAGGGTTTGAGCAGGGTGGGAGGACTGGACAGACTGAGGAGTCCTGGGCTTGCTCTGTCTGGGACTGTGCTGAAATCTGCCCATGGAGCTCACTGTGTGCTGTGGATCTGCTGAACTTAAAGCCTAGGCAGGGTTTCAAATTTAATCTTTTGCTACTGAAGGTTCCAAGGAAAACAGACTGTGGTAAAGGAGGCAAGACAGGATGCTAAGTGTGTGCTTTACAGTTTTTGTCTCTTGATAAAAGGTTATACAGTAATAAAAGAAACAAAGCTCTCCAATCTTTCTACGGTGTAGCATTACTGAATGGTAGTTCCACTTAAGAGAAGAAAAGGTATTAGTTACATCAAACCACTACTTATTGTCATCTACATAAGGCAGAAGCACCCTCATGGGCCTTGTGAGATTTCTTTCCTTACGAGCTGGATACACAGAATTCCAAGAAATTCACATTAACAGAGTCAAAAGTGTAGTTAAAACATTTATGATGGACTATACTCAAATTATCAAAATTACTTTACCTGTTTAATGCCATAAACATTTGAGATGAAAAATGTGGCACTGAAGTCAGACACCAATGCTCACCAGAGACGTTTGTATTTCTAACATCAGAAACACTCCACTGCTTGATTTTCAGTAGGTCTTCCCATCTTTGTGCTTTGCTGGGAAAAGAGGTAGTTCTGAGAGTGAATTAACCCTTTCACTTCCATGAGCTCAGCCACTGTGGACTCACCACTGCAAGAGCTGCCTACAGGACACCAGCTACGCTTCACCAGGACTGAACAACACAACCACTTGAAAAATTACCTCTTACTGAACAGTTCACAGTTTGCACCATCCCCTCCTTGTGGGGCTAGACCCAGAACAGATGAGCACCTACAACTCCTCTGACAGCTCCCCTGTTTCCTTCCACGTGAGGCCCACGCTGACTCTCATCCATTACTTTACACAAAACCACAACCTCAAGGGACTCAGGTACAGCTCTTGTTTTGGGATGCACAGAACTGTGATTCCAGCTGTGGCACTAAGGACACTCAGCAGGTGGGGTAAAGTGATGGATGAATTTCCCTTCTGTGGGCTGCAAGCCAGGCTCTGGATGCTGCAGGAAATAAAACACCTTTGCCTGCCCTGGCTGGGTGGGAGGAGGCACAGCCAGACTGAGATTGCAGCTGTGGATTTTACAAGAATTGTAAACATATTTGGCCAACCAACCTGCAGAAGGAGTAGGCAGGAGAAAATCAGCCATAGGATTACTGTTGTGAGAAAGATTCAACCTTGAGAACCCTTTTCTGATTGCACATGCAATGGTCCCAAACAACTGGAACATCCCACAGACCAACTCCAGCTGCAAGTTCCACTGTGAGGAAAAAATCCTGTATCATTTAAACATAAACACTAAAATTCATCTTATACAACAGCACAGCCAACCAAACTTTGAGAATTCATTTTAAGGAACAGTGTGCTTCTGACACCTAAAAAGAGGTGGCAATGCCTGCTGCCTTTAACCATTTTCAGAGAAAATGCAGATCACGTGGGCCAGCGAGGGCACAAAGAAGGAAAATGAAGTGCCAGGCCATTCATGGTTACACCTTCTCAGTTGGCTCTGCCCTAATTCCAGCCTTGTGGAAGGAAGCCTGTGCTGACCCAGGAGGAGCAGAGCCCCTGGGACAGACTGCAGGCTGTGTCCCTACAAAGGCTTCCCTTGATGACACTTTTACTCACTGCACGAGTCACTGATTTGCTCTTGAAACTCGCTGTGATGAAATGAAGGACCCAAAAGCATTTAATTGTTGAACACATAAAAGGAAGTATATTTAAAATAAAAAAAAATTGGTCAGACTGTAGAGTCAATTACCATTTTTAAAGGAATTTACAGGGCTGTTGTAGATGAGTCTTTTGGAATAGTCAGTTTATCGCAATGTCTAAACTGGTTTCTTCATTGCACAGTATTTTCTTTTAAAATGTGTGCATCTTTAAACAATTACATACATATTAAAAATCAGCATTTCTTTGCTTCAACTTAATTAAAACGTTAATACTCTCAGACAACACAGATCTGAAATGGTGAAACCAGTAACTGCCCCCTCCCACCTTACAACAAATTAAATTGAGACAAAATTACAAACACATTTCACTACATGATTATTATTAATAAAAATCAGTTTTTCTTTTTTTTTTTTCTTTTTTTTTAGAAAGTTGCCCAAAATGCAAGGGATGTGCATAGGTTTACAACTTAGTCAGAATAATATTTTGCTTTATTCCCTTGGGTACGTGTTCCCATGAACGGAATGTACTTTGCTGTAGATTACAGGTTTTATCAACACAGATACACCAACGGCATGAACGCTTGCGACTGTCCACATGCATTAAGAGTCAAGACCCAATTTCAAATTTCTAAAACTTTTACAGAGTTCTTCAAAGAGACAGTATCACATTATCTGGATGTTACACAAAAAAGTACTTAAAAATACTATCCTAGGAGAGAAAAAAAAAAAAGCATGAGAAAAAAAAAGGCCTTTAAAATTTATGAATTTGTTTTGTAATCACTAGACTAATTACTTCAAATAAATAAAGGAAAGCAAAGTATTCCAATCCATAAAATCAGACTCTAAAAAGAATGTAGTGTTCCACCCCCAAGTTAAGGTAACAGAATCATATTATTATTACTATTAAAATAGATTATAGAAAGCAGCATCTATTTTGTGCAGTTTTTAGGGGCCCTTGAAATAAAAAGCTATGATTTCCAAAAATATAACATTCCAAAAGACTGAATAGTACATACATTTAAAGATACATTTTATTAAAGTTTAGGAGAAATGATTAAAAAAAAAGATACTGTCTCTTTAAATTAGTGTTTCATCTTTTTTTCCCCCTCCTCCTATCTATTCGGACATGACAATAATTATATTTTAGGTCACACTACATCTAGGTAGTCTCTAGGGGCCAAGACCTGTTGACACAAGGTCAATAACGAAGAGGTTTTCCATGTATGAGGTGGTTCCCAGTAATGACAGATTTTTTCTTTTCTCAATTCTCTCATTCCTGGTCTAGTAGACCCAGGAGACTGGGACCCACTGGGAGGCTGTACACACGAGCTCGATGGCTTCCTCCAGGTGCCTGATGGTTTCATCAATCTCATTGTTGATAATTGTTAGGTCAAAGTAGTGTGCATATGTTCTCTGTAAGATCTCCGACTCCTTCTGCAGGCGCTGAAGGGATTCATCCTGTGCGGCAGCCGAGAGAGAAACAGGAGAAAACAAAAGTTGGATTGTTTTGTGCTGTCCCACAACAGCTCCTCAGCTGAGAAGGAAATGGGCAAAAAGGCCTCAGGGAGTTGAGGTGCTTTAGCTCTCCCACCTACAGCTACGGGAATCACATGGGAGAAAGGGCACAGCTCCCTCTGGAAGCTGACACTCAAACAGCACTCGGTTATTGACGTTCTGGGAGACAAAACAAAACACAGCTCTAGAGTTAAAAAAGCAAGGTAGAGGATGGAAGTTTGGAAAAGCAGCAATGGAGACCACATGTGAATAAATCAGACCTGGTGCACAAATAAGAGCTATTGGGCCTAGGCCCCAGTGAGAATGTGAGAAATGGGAGGAGGGGGAGAGGCTGTCAGGAATCAGCTGTTCCCACTTTTGGTAATGTTTTCTGTTCCACACCAATCCTCTGGGTCTGCTTCCTTCAGTGACAATTTACTGATAAGGAAGTTCTCACTCCACATCACTGCTCTGTGGTTTCTGTCTCAGAGCAGGGCATTTCCAGCCCCTCACAGTAGGAGATCCTGGAGATGAACCAGGCAGCTTGGACATCAGACCTTTGTTAGTGAGGTCTGCCTGCCTGAGGCAGCTGCATGCAAAAGGCTTCTTCCCAGGGCTCTGCAGCAATTGTAAGTTTGAATTATCTTCCTGCAAATTTCCTTATGAATTAAAAAAAAACCCAACAAACCCATTTGCTGTTTTCAGGAACCTTGAAATAGCCACAGGAAAGCAATCAAGTCTTTCCTGTCCCACAGGTTTGAGGTGGATTTGGTGCAAAGTGACTCCTGCTGCTCTGCAGCATCCATAGGCTGACTCTACTTGATAAATCAGCTGGGATACACTTTGCTAAACAGACACAGTGCCCACAGCTTTGTCACTAGAAATTATTCTGGAAACTGATTTTTATCCAGCTGTTAAGATGACCTCCACCTTTATTTTTTTCTGTTTCAGTTTCCCAAGTATTTGTAATTACAGTGGCAAGTAGCTGTGGAACAGGAGCTTTCAGGTCCCCTCAAGGAAACAACCTGCTCTGAGACAGTTCTCCTTCCCTGCAGCAATGAAACCAGCCACTTCAGGAGGAGAAGTTCTCTGCCAGAGTTACAGTTCTGCTTCTCTCCTGAAGCTGCAGGCTCAAATGGGGAGGGGGCTGTGTGGTGTGGTTGTCTTCACTTGAAAATTATTACAAATTTCCTTCCAAGTCAGGCAAATACTCCTCACATGCATTTCTGTACAAGGGATGTTCCCTGGACAGGCCATTATGCACCACCTGCAACTCCTGGAACTTCTGTAGAAAATTCCAGTGTGTCCAAATGTAATTTATGCTATTAATAAAGAGAACAATGTGGGTCAACACTAGTATTAAATATTTTTGTGGATTATTTCATATGGCCCAGTGTTTTTAAGTCAAAACCCTAGTTAGGTGAACTTCCAAATTCTCAGAGATTACAAAAGAGACAGCAATTTGTATCGGCTGAGCATCAAATTTTTCCTGCTTAAATTAACCTATAAAGAAAGGTCAGTAACTTGTCATGCAGACTATTTTCAATGCTTTAAATGTATCTAGCTAAGATTAATTTTGTATTTATAGTCTGTCTTGTCCAAATCATAGTGCACCTTGAAAAGAGTTTTGATCTCATGACACAGGGCTAACAGTGCCTGAGAAGCCCCTGGAAGCCTCAGAACTGTTAAGTCCTTATGCAGATTTTGAATTATTATTCAGATTTCCCATCAATGTTACTTTTACCTACAGATTTGGACTTTTCTCACTACAGCATCTATCCTATTGTGACTGACAATGAAAATCTGAAAATCTCACAGCTATCTCATCTTAAAACAAAGTGAACTGGTAAAGTTTACCTTGCACACACAGGTTCCATAAAACTAAGTCTTTCAAAAATTCATTAAATTTCAGGATTTTTCTGACTTGGCTTCTCCCAGATCCAACTTTACTGGGATCAAAGTGGTCTTTATTTTGGAATATCTAAATTTCCCAGCCTGCTGGAAATGTAATACATTACTTCTTTCATATACTTTAATGGGCAGTAATAAGTTTGGGATAAGCCATTGCAGTAAGTTTCAAATAGGTTCAAACTTTCCTAAGCTCAGCAAAAGGAAAAGAGACAAAGCTCTTGATTTTTGTTTCATTTTGGGACTAAATTTCACCTGTGTTTGTGATAGAGTATCTATCTGCACATGTCAGACTTGGCTGTTTTCTCTGAGTCTGCAAGACTTAAATACCAAAATTCATCTTTGAAGCTAGCTGTAATCAAAGTATTTGCTGTAGTAAGTTCCTCTCATCTTCTCTAAAATGTCTTAATTAAATTTTGCATACCGAACATCTCAGCTTATGTTCCAAGAAGGAAATTCTTCAGCAGTTGTGCTCTCAATAGTGTCAAGGAAGAAGATATTTATCAAAATGTTCAGTGAGCTGCAGACAAATGAATGGCCACAACTTCAGAAATTAACATTTGGGAGCACAACATCTGCATTTCCTTCTTCCCTCAGCTCTTGTGCAATAGGAATTTTATGTGGGTCTAGTTGCTGTGTGTCCATTACTGGATCAGACTTTTTCTTCCTAATTCATAATCTCTCATTTTCTTCCTAATTTCATAATCTCTCCTTTTCCACCACAGCTGAAAGGAGTTAAACATGGCTTTATCCATGAAATACCCATGTACATAAAGGCCACCAGTGGCACCTTCACTCTCTGAGGGCTGGGTTTTTAGTCTGAAAGTACATAGAACAACAGCTGCCACTTGTGGCAATCAAAGCCCAGCCCAAAAAATTACTAATATTCCCTTCTAAGGCTGTGGACAATGTGGAAACACCATCAGGCCTTTGCCAGTTTTGCTTCAACAGAAAGAAATTCACAATTTAAACAGTTGGTGGGCTCCACATTTTTAAAGAAAAATCCTTTTATTCTTTGGCTGTAGGAAGTACAACTAAAAGTCTGAAGAATTTGGCTCCATAAGGTTTACATCAAATAAATGGAGCCTGTGATCTCTTTGCTGCTGTCTGGGCAAAGGAGGTAGGAACAGCTGGAGGAAAGAGGAACCACCCCAAGGTTTTCTGATGCACTCTCTCCTCTGTTTTAGCACAACAACCATCAGATTTAAACTTCCTCTGTGATTAGACAGGTGGGGGCACTCTGGGAGATTCCCTATACGATTTACATTGGGCTTGTGCTTTGCAGTTCTGCTCAGGGTGCATTGCTAGATCCTCTGGAAAGGATAATATTTTGTCTCCTGACTCTTGCTGTGTGGGCCTCAATTACTGAGACATTTTGTGTGGTCTTTGACAGTATCATCAAGTGTCTCAAGAGAAGCACTGTTAGGATCAGGCCTCTGCACTGGTTTCACCACAGAGTTCAGATATATATCTGTAAGAATATATTTTTTACTCCATAGCCTCTCTTTTGCTAGCAGACAATTTTAGTGCAGATATCAAAAGTCATTATTATATTAAATTTTGACTCCAATGGTAAAAGTAATGTTGCATGGGAACAAGCAGGTCTACATTCTAGAACTACTGCAATAACCAGGACTACCTTGTGAGCCCCTAGCTGGTACTTACAGGCAGTTTTCTGCACCATTTTGGCAGCTATGTACAATTAGTACGAATGCAGGAAAATGAAAAGAAAAGCAAAGATGAATTTTAAGAAAACATGGGGAGGGGAAAAAAGGACAGTTGTTACAGAAACGTTCTCAAAAAGTGCAAGTAAAATAAAACAAGACAGGGCAAGAGGATCAACAGAAAGGGACACTCATTACGCAAATGAACCTTTCAAAAAGGAAGCATGAATGGGAAATAGGAAACATACACTCCTCATCCTTGTTTGCTGCCCTGCAGGCTGCTACACACAGACACACTTTGCTTATCTGCCCAGAAAACCTTGGAAAACAGGATTCTGTGTGTGGGTAAGGGCTGTTGCTATTACCATTGCCTGCCCCTCCCTTTCCTTTGCTTTAATTGATTGATTAAATTAGCACATTTTGTAAGTGTGGCCTTGGCTCAGCAATTCATGTGCCTGGGTGAAACCCTGCAGGCACAGAGACTTTTGTCACAGGAGCTTAAAACAGGTTTTACAGCACCAACACAATATTTTACTTCTACTAATTCTTTGGCATGAAGTACTTCCCCACCACTACTGTAAAAGGCACATTTCTGTTCTCTTCCCAGTGTATGAGGGAAAATGTTTTCTCCCTTACATGAACTGTCCCAAGTATCTCTGTATTACATCCTAACTGGAAGATTAAAATTTAAGTACCACTGGCAAATGAGTGAGGCCAAGGAAAGACTATTTGGGAGCTGAGCAGGTATGAAGGCAAAAAGCCTGAGCATTTGTGAATTTTACAGGGTACCTGATGCAATGCTATTTGTTTACACAAAGGAAAATTTAGTGTGGATGACAAAATTCTAGTATTTTATCCAGATTGTACTGATTCACAGCATCACACCAGCAGCTACATGAAGTGTCACTTCACTAACATGGCAAGCTGGGCTGTGCTGAGAGATCTTTGTTTTTACACTCTTGGGTTGTACCATTAGGGTGTGGGTCCCTAAGACACAGTGAAATGATATAATGCTGTGAAAGTGAACAGAGCCATCTTCTCCCTCCTGTCCCTCTTTCACTGCTTGTTCTAGCACTGGTGCTTAAAAATTAACAAAACTCCAATTTAGAGCTGAAGTAGCTCACTAAAGTATCTTAGTGAACAAGCAGAATGCCTCAGCTGTCAGTAAAATTCCAGCTTGAGGCCAAAATTCTTCACTTTCCACTTTTGGTTTCAATTATCATGCAGGTTATTTGCATTTAAATGTGTAAGTCTGGCTCCTTCCTTTCCTGCAGGCCTCTGCAGTGATGTCACAGCTCCATGCTTATGATAGTGTAGTTACATTTCTATAGAAACCTGCTCTAGTGACATGGCTTCTGACTTTGTGTTTTGATGATCAAGGAGACATCTAGGATATTTGGAACAGATTCATGATCAAATCCAACAGATTAAATATTTTAATATCATGGTTTTAGGAAGGTGTTTGTGAAAATGGAGTTTGTGTTAGTGTCAGCAGAATTGCTTGGTATCCTTGAAATCAGCAGCAAGAGCAGATACCCTATAAAAACTAGGTAGGAAATGGATGATGTGCACCTCCATGAATACTTAGCATGAATTCCACAAGCAATTACCCCTGGGGTCAAAGATCTCAGTTCTTAGAGGACAGCTGTCAAAATGAACAAGCCTATTTCTGATATTTATTTGCTGTACAGGGAAAATGCTCAAGGTAAAGGTGGGATCAGTGCTGGCATGTCAACTCACAATTGAGTAATTTGTGCCAATGATTTGGAAATGGATCTTTGAGCTGGAGCAGGGAATGAAATGTAAGAATATGTACTTATAAGAATATGTACTTTTAGCATACAGCACATGGATCCTTCCTCTTGAAGCCCACATTTTGAATTATAGGTTCATAAACAATAAATGTATGTCAATCAACTTAATAAGGTTGTGATTAAATTATTTTTCTGCCTCTTCATTTACAAACAAGGAAACAATTGAAGAGTCTGATTTGCACATTTGAACCCCATCCTTAATTCTGTCCCTGCCAGGACATCAGATTGCAATGTGCCATACCTCATTAATGCCTGGGGTGATCGTAGGTGCAGCAATAAAAACAACAAAAGGAGCAAACTCTGCAGTTCTCAGGACCTTCAATGCCTAGGGGAAAAAAAAAATCAGATACTTTAGAGGAAATCTCCAACAATCAATGTGAAGTACGTTTAGTCACACAAGCAAAAGACACAAATTCATGATCTACCAATGCTGGATTTGTTTTAACTGGAGTCAAGATCTTAGTAATACAGACACCTAGCTTTTTCTATTATTTTAAATTTTTGGTGGTCAAAACATGTATTTATCCTTAATTAAAGGGAGTTTATGAGACAGTAAAAGCTTTAGCATTTTCAGAGTGCCTCTCCCCATACAGTCTCAAAGAGTGTGGAATTCTGTTTACATTTAAACTGACTGATGAAATGCCATGTAAAAAAAATCAGGTATACCATAAATAAGGAAAAGAGCCAACTGTGTTTTAGAATATTGATTAGAGTATAAATTTTATTATTATAAAATTATTATTTAAAAAAAATGAAATGCGATGTGAGAAATTTGAAGTGTTTAAAAATTGAGCACAGCACTGAATGCAATAAATACAGCTCCAGGCTCCTGAACCAAATCTGTGCAAAAGAGAAGAGCTCTCATTAAAGAGTTCCCTTACTGAACTGAGTGACCCAGAGCTGCCATGTGTGACACTGTCACAGACCTGGCCTGAAGCGCAGGACATTGGGTTAAACACCTCAGCTGAACTCAAAGGGATGGACAAGATAAAGTCAGACTGCTAAAGGTTGCTCTGGCTTTGCTCTTTTGATTACTGTCTTCTCCAAAGCTTTTTCTTTTTAAGAAACCAACAAAAAAAACCCCCATAATCCACCCTCTCCTTCAGCTAAAAGGTTTTCATCTCTGCTGCCACCAGGAATCACCTCTGTCAGCCTGTTCCAAACAAGAGACAAAGCCCATAACTGAAATGCAAGAAAATCCATAAGAGTGGCCAAGGGAGAACAGGCAAGAGGTGTAAGAGAACCAGGAATAAATCCACAAACAGGCTGGCCTCAATGAGCTGAGATGGATGAATGAGGAAGCTGGATAGCAAAGTGGCTTGCTGGACGTGAGCTGGAGGAAATGTGGCAAAGGCAGCTGTTACCAAATGTAAATATATTCCAACAAAGATTAAAATCTCTTCTGAGAATTGTACAGCTCTTGAATTATGCATATTGAAAAAGTTTATCAAGAGAGTTTGCTGTTAACAGCTGCTTCATTTGAACTCATTAAAAATGCTGCTCTCCCTGAATGCTGTTAAATGTGGGATTTTATTTCTAAGAACATCACAACACCATCATACTCTGAACTCCCTTAAATAGTTTAGTCAGGTATCTCATTTCTGTTGTGAAATTCTTAGAAAAATCTGAACTTCCTGAATCCATTTACAAAGAAACAAGTCAGCAAATTTAAGCAGATAACCTGGGTCACAGTTTTGTCCTTCCTCCCATTTCCTTCCATCTGCTAGAATAATATGAACATCACAATTGTCTATATTCATGTTGTTTCATTTAACAAAACATATAAACAGATCCCTGTGAATTGAAAGTAATGGCTGCACAGATGTTTCAAAGGAAATGTATCAGAATTTTCCACAGATTTTATACAATGAATAAATAAACTATTAGTGTTTCTTCAGAGCCTTGTTTTTCTTCTCTGTGTTCTTCTAACCATATGATTACCAGAATTCCACAGATTGATATCCTGGTGGTTCAAGAACTTTTGTTTCACATCACTTTATGCAGCACTTACCTAGTGTGCAATCAATAAAAAATTTCAATGAAACAATGTTGAAGGATTTGTGATGAGTCCTATTTTTATACACTTCTAATTAGTTACCTGAGGTTCTACATCAAGTATTGCAATTAGTCCCTGCTCATGGATCTTTCGTATTGTTTCCAGTTTTGTCCCATACATTGCATCCTCATGGCTGCCATATTCCAAATATTCATTGTTTGATATATCCTGCATCATTTGGTCATGTGATACAAAGTAGTAATTTTTGCCATTTTCTTCATCTTTCTTTGGAGGTCTGGTTGTGTCTGAAAATATAAAATATTTTAGTACAGAAGCAATATTAAGGTTATATGTGGCTTCTTTTTTCTGTTTTTTTATCAATACTTACTCACGGAACTGAACCTGTCAGATCACACACACAGAGCAATGAAGGATGAGGGAGTCAGAATGACAGGCACTGGGAAAAGCAGGAGTTTGAGGGATATGTGTTGGAAAAAGCAGCAGTGGAGTCCCTAGGGTCTACTGAACTTAAGATACTCATATTTCTCCTAAATCCCCTTCTGTCCCAAAAACATTTCTGCTTTTTCCTTTTTTAAAAAAATTTATGAGGTTCTTTTGAGAGCGAAAAGGATAAGCCTAAAAAACTGTTTAAAAACCTGATTACCTGTGGTCAAGAGAAGTAAAGGCTACTTAGGAATAATATACTTTTTGAATATTGCTTCTACAGACTTATGTGGTAAGAGAAGTATGGCCTACTAATCTTTACAATTAACTGCCATTGTGCCTGACCTGGTATTTTTGATCTGGTTTTCAGTATGCAGGTAATTTCTTCATAAAACATTCTTCCAAACACTTCACCTAATTGAAGGCCCATCTCAAAAGCTACCTACTACACCATGGTTTTGTAAAGGGATGCAGAAAATGCATCTTTTTAGTCTTATTAAATCAGTGAAACAATTTCAGTGCAGGAATCACAGAGCAGGAACCTAATGCAGGCAACCTAAGGCATGCTCACCATGGTATATGTGAGTCCATTTTAAAAGCATCTGCAGATAAAATCACTACTTTCTGTGAAGAAAATTACATGAGTGTCACTTGTGAGCCAGGTATGGCATTTCTGAGGTCAGTCTGAAATAGAGTGAACAGGTAGGGGCTGGATGCTCTTATTTTTGGTGTGCTCAGCTTGAGGAAAAAGGATGCATCTCCAGGAGACCATGAAATGGGATCTGCAGTTCCTGCAGGGTATTCATAGAGGTTGTCATGAAGGGAAAACACCTCTGTGCTTTTCAAAACAACTCACTGGCAAGCAGTGAAATTAAGTGTGTTTTCTTTTACTTAGTGTCATCTCTGGAAACTTAAACTATTTTAGTGCAATACCAGTCCTTAAGACTTGGCAGTGTGAAGTAATTAAGACACTACAGGTTCCCTCTAAATCCAGGTCATATTTCTGCTCACAGGAATGATACACAGTTAAAAATGAGAAGTCTTTTATCCTTCATTTTAAATTAACAAACATCTGGGTAGAGAGATGTATCTCTAACAAGAAGTTTTGTGAATAGTAAGGAATATTTTATGCAAAAGTGGTGTAACTTTCTACCCTGCCCTTTGAAAAAGCAAAAGAACCAGATCCAGTCCCACACAGCTCCCACCTTCAAGGCAGGATTTGTCTCAGCTGAGCTGAACACAGGCAGTAGAAGCAGGAGGGTCTTGTCAAGGAGGACACAAACAATTCTGCAGCACACTGAGCCCTGCTACTTACGAGGAATGGGGTAAGCAAATCTGTCCGGGTGTTTTGTGATGAGCGTATTTTTTATGTGTCTTCTTCCCACACCGTGGGCACCTGAGCCACAACACAAAAAAATCATTTAGAAATATTCCACCAGAAAGGCTTCAAAGCTATGATGCTATGTTCAGAAAAGTAACTGAAAATTACCTAGTAGGACTAGTGTTTTCCTTTTGAATGCTGGCAGCTTTACTACTTCTTCATATGTGACGAGATCTAATTGATCAAACACTAAAACACAAAAGAAAGCCCCAAAGGATAAGAAAAAAAAGGCATGAAGGGTGACAACTAATTCTGCTAGAAATTATAGTTCTATCAAGATGTAGATTTATAATACAAAGTACCATGTTATGGAAAATAAAACCATTCATTCCTTATGCAATTTTAACAAGAGTGTTCATTTAAGAAATTGTTAAGAGCAGTAACAAAGCTACTGAGATGCTCAGCAAAGTTTGCATGTCCTTTCATGCAGTGTTCAGCAGACCACAAAAATCAGCTAGAACAGCATGCCATTCACGTTTGCATTCCTGAGAAATAGCAATACTAAAGAAAAATTTGTGGACAGTGACCGACATGAATGCAATATGAGAACATCTATTTACACTGAAGATAGGGATACTTTCATAATAATGTTTCAACAAGATCTATGAGAAATGCACAGTGTTAATACTTTGTGGTATTTATTCTTTCAAACCACACAACTTACTTGTAATTAGAGTTCTCTTTAAACACACGTGCTAATTAAACTGACATGCTTTTTAAAACTTGTGACAGAATGAAGAATTCTAATGAAAAGTGATGGCATTACAGAAAAGAACCTCCACCATATTTAGGGAAAAATTGTAAAAGTATTATTTCAGATATCATTTCAACTGCAGTTGAAATTGGATGAATTCCAGCATGCCTATCAATCTGTTGTCAATTGCCAGGGAATATAGTGATTGACAAATCAAGTTTTGTTCATTAATAACAGCTTATTCCTCCTGTGCCCACCAACACATCATTTCTGGTAACTCCTGCTGAATTCTAATGACAGAAGCAGGCAGGAGGCAGTTATTTATATTTGTAAAGATTGCAGCAACCAGCAATTGTGGAGCAGAATAACGAACAAGAGTTTTCAGTTCTGTATTTCTGCACGCTATGAAAAGGAGGCAGGAGAGACTCCATCCAAACTGTGGAATCTCTCTCTGAGTGTTTCCAAGGTTTAAGTGGTGTATCCATCTCAGCTATATCCAATCCATCTTTTAGGATGAATGTGGGTATCTCTCAGTTTTTCAATTTGATGGCAGTCTTTTCACCTGAGAGAGTCCAATGGCTTCAGTTTGGTGAAGCTACAAATCAGCCAATTGACACACACAACTCTTTAAAGCCTTGAAAAGATACAGATATGAAAACTTCCTAGTCCATTTGAAGCATTTTGAATTTCATCCTAAAGAAGAATCTCTTTCAACCTTTCCCCAAATACTACAAGCAAGAATTCAGTCATATCTTTCTTTCATTCCACAATGGAATTATTACTCTTGTCCTTTTTGCAACTTAACATTATTTAAACAAATCAATAATTCATTTCATAATAATGATATACAACACACTAAACAGCTTTACCATGCTAACCACCTAAGCCTGCAAGTGTCTTTTTCCATTGAAAAATAATAATGAAAAAAGAAATCAATCCTTTATTTTCTTCTTAAACAAAGCCATGTTATGTTAGATACAAACAACAGGAACAAACACCAGAAATGACACATATTAATGTCTTCATCACAAAGTAGTAGCATGGAGAAAATGTGTCTCAGTCTACATGGATTTAACTAATGATTGTGGGGTTCTCAAATGCAAAAGAAAAACGATTCATTTCTTAATATACAAAGATAGGAGGAATACAGGGCACACTTAAAGACTGAACTTCAATGCTTCTGTGTTACTAGCTGATAAAAGAAAAGGAGTTCTTGAAAGGAAACAGTAAGAAGCAAATAAAGAGGCATTGTCACTTGACAGGTTACTTACATGCACAGAGGCCATTGGGAGTAAGACAGCATGAAAAATGTACAGGGGTCATTGAGATATGGCTTGTAATATATTAGTAAAATAAAAAGTATATGCACAAAATAAACTTTACCATGCAATAGTCTAAACACAAGGCAAATAAATCACATTAAGAAATGATAAACATATTTTATAAAAGCTTGGCAATTTTCTACATTATGCATAATATGGAGCATAGTTCTGGTATGTTCTCCTCTTTTCTGAATCCCTGCAATAACTTTTCAGCAAAATAAATGAAAAATGTATCTGGATATCACTGCAGCATATCTCTAGAGCATTTATAAAAATGTCAGTGTATCTAATAATGGAAGAGATATTTCATTTTTTCTGCGGGCTTTGGTTTAAAACTGACTTTGTGCTGATAAAACATATGATCATGAAATTGCCTGATACTCTAATATGAAGCATGGAGGAAAGAACAACAGGATTACATTTTTCTTGCAAAGGAAAATGTATTTGCTTCTAATTCTAAAAAGTAACTGAAATAATCTCCTGTTTACTTCATAAACTATGTCTGATTTGCAGAATAATCTCATTTCTACTTCCAGTAATATCCCAACATGCCACATCAGCTCTCAAATCATCACAAATCTGAGTTGACTATGAATTATTTTACTGGGTCATTTCTCAGCACCCCAGAGCAGTCTCACCCCTAAGAGAAAAATAACACACAAGTCCAAATAAATAACACACTGCTGATCAATTTATTTAATTTTATACTTGGATAAAAGAGAAATAAATTCTACTTTCCTGTAAGAGCAACATTTTGACAATGATTATACTTGTTTTGGATCCAGCAGAAGAAAAGATCTGGTTTTTATTCTGAAACAGAAGCACTGAAAGGCTGCAAGGGCCAGTGCTGCCACATTTCTGACCAACAATCCTGGATGTGACAGAGCACTTCAGAGAATGTGAACTCAGTGCCACCTCAGTTAAACCTGAACTCACATGAGCACCAAAGCAATCCATAATATTCATATATTGAATACTCTATATTTGGGGTCATTCCCTGGAATATTACTGGCATTACCTTCAGTACCTCAGGGACACTAAGATCAGTAACACTTCTACAAGAAATCTTGATTTCAATCTGTGCTTGCATTAACTTTTTGACTTAGGGGAAAGAGGAAGCTGAATTCTAAAAGGAAATGTTTCTTTTATGGTCATTATCATAATTTTTAACGTTGGTATTTCTAATTCTTGGCAAACACCTGCTCTGATATAAAACAAATAAAGATGTAACACTGCTGGTGAAGGCAGGTGAACTGTGTGAATCAAAGTGCCATTAACCTACTCTGAAATGTTCCCCTATGCCAAGATGCGAAGTCCACATTCCTTTCAGGAATTTTACTGCTAGAAAATCTCTGAGCTAGGTCTGCTCCTACAGTGCTGCTTGCTCCTCCTCCTCCCTGGCTGTCCTTCCCTTAGCTCACTCCCTTGCAGCAGGCCCTGCTTACTCACAAGACATTTTCAGTTCTGTATTGAGAGATGCATTAAGAAATGGACCTGCCCTAAAGAAAAAATATCCATGTTTTTTTGGGTTGTTAGTGATCCAGTTCACAGCATGGCCACAAGAGAAGGGAGCAAGGCTGTGGGAATGTGTGCTGGGAGCAGATGATATCAGTACTGTGGAAAGGCCTTGGCTCATAAAATCCAGTTTACTCTCAACAGCTTTTGTTGTAATTATTAAAATGTGGTTGAGTGTTACTGCAGTGAGGGGGAAACATCAGAACAAGCAGGGTGTTACAGCAGCAAAAGGAAGGAACCTACTTAAAGCTTTCAATCTCTGCTTGTGAGAGCTTTCAGGGTAACAAATAGCTTTATATTCACCTGTGAACATCCTAAATGCAACACTGAATTTAAAGAGTATAAACAACAATTACTGTCTTAGAATTTAGGCTTTCTTAGAATTTACTGCCAAATTACTTTAAAGGAAACACATATTCTGTAATAGTGACACATTATGAGCTCTGATCCTGCACACCTTGTGCAGGGAAAGAGAAATACCTGAAAATATGGATTTATATTGTTTAATCAGTGTGCTCAGGAATGCAACTGAAAAAAAAACCCTAGAAATGAATGTAATACAGAATACTTTCATTACACTGCTTGGACAGGTATCTGTTCTGATTCTAATAAAAATCTCTGCAAGTCTCTCAGGAGACCACAACAACATAAGCATCACAAAATGCGCTGCCAAAGCAGGAGCAACAGAAAAGTGTTGAAAAGCAGTTTCAGCACATTAAGTATTTTATATTACAAGAAGAAAAGAAGCAAATTCAGCTCACAAATGACAGGGTCTGTTCTTCTTTACTACTAAAACTAATGAATTTTACTTGACAAGGATCTCTTACTCTACATTTCTAAAATTTTTTAAAACAATTCATTTTTTCAGCACTCTAAACAGAAGCCCAAACTCAGGATTCAGGCAGAAATCACTGCAAGGAGGATAAACCTCCACAGCTGGTTCTGTTTGGTAGCTGTAAATAACACACTGACAATGCAATGGCTCTTATTCCACTTCCAGCTGTGCCACTTCAACAAAAATGCTCTTTCATGATGTTTTCACATATGTAATCTGTAACTATAAATACATATTAACAAGGATGCTACAGAACAGTCTGTTGTAGAGCACAGTACAGTTATATAGGTTACAAAAATCATATCCTGTTTGTTTCTAATGCTGCTTTACACATAAATCCCAAACAATCTAAGCCTCCATCAGGATATACTATGATGCACTGTTTTTGTGGCAGCTTGCCCCTCACTGACTAAGCTCCATGCTTAAATAGCAAAGACCAAGCAGAGTAATGTTGGCATAATTAGAATATTCCTTATATTTTCCTAAGTAACTCATTAGGTTTATATAATACTGCCAGCTGAACAATTAATGGCAAGGCTTAAACTGCAAAAAATGTAACCTGTTACAGATACCTGCATTTTCTGTTCATACCTGCATTGTGCTTTGCCAAATATTTGTCTTTGTACTGCTTTTTTTTCTTTCCAAACCAAGTACAGCTGGCCTGCTGCTCCTGTTTGGTCTTCTCCATGGCAATACAAGCAACTCGCCTGACATAAGGAGGAGAAAAAACATTTTCTGTTGTAATCAAGGATCTTTAATGAGCTGCACAGAATGAATTAGAAAAGCAAGACATTTTTATAGAACAGGGGTACAGTAAAATTTTTAAGACAGGAATTTATTTTTTAATGTAATCACACATTAAATTGCAGGTAACCCTTACTGCTATGCATACATGAGAAAAAAATTAATAGCACACAAATTGAGTCAATATATAGACTTACAGAAAAAAAAGGAAGAAAAAGAGAAAATAATTCAAAGGCTGGCTATACAACAATGAAAAGTATGAAAGACAGAAATAAAATCAAAACAAAATTCTTTTTTATAGAAAACTTAAGTCATACCATTCCTGAAGTTCAGGAGAAGGAATAAGACCTGCAGTACCATTTTTGGAGTTCTCAAGTTTACCCTGCCACCAGTTATGATCATCTTTGCTAATGATTTGGATAATATCACCAACTCGGAATCTGATGCCAGCTTCTTTGCAAGGAATGAGGTCATCCTTTGCTGGATCATATTCAAATTGTGCTCTTACATAGATCTAGAAAAAAAAGAGTTTATAAAAGACACTGCAGTATCATCACTGCCATGGTATTCAGAGTAACAGGTGAAAATCTGATCTGTGAATGCAGCTACACACATTGGTTGCAACAAACAAAGAAAGAAATAAAAAAGGAAGGTGCCAAAGCATAAGTGATAGTTGAAAATGAAAATGCCCACTCCAGCAAATGATGGAGACATATGATGTTATTTCAAAAGCTCATGTTTTCTACATTCTATAAAACCTGAACAGCAAAAATGTAATAAACTCATGGAGTCCCTCAAACAGTTATTAACTATCACAAATCATTCCAGAACACAAGCCAGCACCTTACAACTCAATCTGTAATGTATCTTCCAACTGAAGTCCCATGGTATGTTTTAAAACTTTCTGTGAGAGGAAGTTTTACTGGATGCTATAAAGGACTTTGGCTTTATTAGTGATCTTTAGAATGAGAAGTTTTAAGATTTAAGACATTTAAAAATATATTTTTCAGGAAGTCCTGCATTGTACCTATCACAGAGTTACTCAGGAGGAATGTGGGAATTCTCTGTATGGGTTTTTCAGTAAAAATCTGCTCCTATGCAAATAAAACTCATGATTTGAGCAAGCTATTCTCTAAAGAACATGAACAGAAAGAAACCAGACTCTAACTTCACAATTTCAAGGATGATACCAATCCTTGCCTTGTGTGTTTCTGAGCTCTCAACTCTAGAAAATGAAAATAAAAGTGATACCCAGTTTGGTTGCTAATTTGAGCCCTTGTGCACCCAGGGAACTCAAAATCAAAATTAAGTGTCATGCCCTAGATGGATAATTTCTACAATTCATGAACTTCCAACATCACCCTGCAGCATCTCAGCCAGCCTTGTATACACTTACTGCTGATTTTCTAACTAAAAATGGACTAGATTTAAAAATCCCCAACAGTTACAAACTAAAATCTTTCTTAGAAAATGGAACAATCACTTTTCAACTCTGCTGAAACTCTGCTCCTGTAATAGCTGTAACTGTGCAGTGTTAGCACTATTCATGGCACTTAAAAAAGTAATCCAATCTGCACCTCAACAGGTGAATAAATTAACTTAAAATGGCTAATCACTTTTCTCTTGTATCTGATGTATTTTTATTGGTTTGCAGTGAGAGCATCAGATGACAAGACCAATACAGAACTCAACTTTTAATATATTATATCTGACCCTTGCTCTGTTATGCATTGAGTTTAAAAAAGCAACCCAACTTATTTTAATTACTTGAGAAATAGGATATTTTGAAACCAATTATGTTTACTTAGTAGTTTGTTTTTTATGAAGTAATCAATAGAAATAACCCCTTATTTTGCCTGAAGCTTATTCATACAAGTCTAAAAACACCAGCAGTATTTTTACTATCTAGACACTTCCCTGCTTTTCAAGTGCCTGCTCCAGTTTGAGCCATTATCCACCATATACTGGCAGCTCATGGAACATTACAGACTTCCTGACACATAAGAATATATCCATTAGCCAAGCCCTCACTGGTTTCAAGGATGACAAGAAAAATATGCTGGTTCAATGGGAAAAATCAGGTAAAAATTGAAAAAATAATGTAATTATAAATGCTGTGAGTAAGAGAAACACCATTATTTTGATATTGCCTAGAAAAAAGTCTCTTCTTTTGGGGAAAAAAACCCTATGAGCAAATGAAAATCTAATATAAATGTCTGGAAGGTGTTTCATGGAGCCTCTCCAGGTTTACATTCAGGCAGCTCCAGAAGAAAATGGAAAGCTAAAGAACCATAGAGAGCTTTAAAAATGGGAAGTGAAGTAAGAGCAAACCATTCTTGTGATAGAAGTTCAAGCCAACTCAACCAGACAGCAATATAAAAAGATTCTCAAAGACAAGAGTTAATGTAGCTGATTGACTTCTTGAATGGAATTGCAAGAGCTATTATAAAAATTCCTGGCAGAGAAGGAGGCTGAGTACACAGTAAAAAATTCAGAGGTAGATTCTGGAAAGACTATAAATAGCTGGAGCAGTTACTGGAGATCAATCACAAATCACTTGATGGTATCTGCTCATTTGGAGGCTGCAGAAAAAGAACAAAATTTCTTAAAATTGCAAAAAGAGAGAGAGGGAATCCTCTGATGAGCCCCACATGCTTCCTTGGAATTTTATGAGAGGGAAGATATTTCTGTGGTCTATGCTGAGTTGCACAACCACCAGATCAAGGTAACAAAGTTTATGGAGGTCATTGAAAATGGGACTAAGGACTGAAATTTCAAGAGAGCATCTTCAGATTTATCAAGCCTTAACAGAC
The DNA here is from genome assembly GCF_027887145.1 of Ammospiza caudacuta. Lineage (NCBI taxonomy): Eukaryota > Metazoa > Chordata > Aves > Passeriformes > Passerellidae > Ammospiza > Ammospiza caudacuta. Next base: position 113,931,451 of record NC_080594.1, read on the forward strand.
ACTATCCTTAATGTTTTTCTTTGAAAAACATTGTTAATGTTAATAATTAGTTTCAGATAAACTCAAGCTTTACAATCTTTGTCAGCACAATATTTTAGAGTTTTAGACACCTGCCCTACTTGTCTCCATTCCAGCTAAAATAGAAAATTCATCTTTCCTCTAATATTAAAACCTGAACAGGTCACTGCACAACAGGAAGTCTATTAATGCATTCTGAACTAAATCAACATCTCCAGTTAAATTCTCAGTGAATTTGCAACTCTCACACATGTGGACACATGAAAAAAAAAAAAGTATTTTAAATTAGCTACAAACAAATGAGTTAAAAGAAAAATGAAAAAAATGAAACACATTTTTCAAGCGTAAATGTTTTAGTCCAGCACATACAGAATATGAGTGGGGAGAAAAGGTAAGCAGGGATGTTTGCTAGCAGCTAAGTGTACAAAAATTCCCATGGAGGATATCTATTCACCTGTCGTCCTTTTGGTTGTGTTGTCGATGGCAAGTCCTGCAGAATAAAGTCAACCCAGGAGAAGAAATTTTCATTTTACTTTTTAAGGGTACATAACACTGTTTGTTAGTAATTCATTCTAGATTATAGTAAAATGTTAAGTTAGACAAAAGTATAAAGCATTGACCCATGTTTAGAAATAACTTTTTTCTTAAAGAAAAATCAAACCCAGGCTGTTTAGCAGCAAGCTGAAGAAAGCAGGTAAAAAGTTTAAGCAGATAGAGAATGTGCTTTTTAATAAATAATTCAGCATCTTCAACACAAAAGCACCACCACGTGAAAGAGGCTCTTTATGTGAATGCCTTTTCCATTTAAGTATCAAGTTTTGCTTTCAAAAGAGAGAGGCTAATATAAATGTTAACAAACCTATGATTAAAAATGTATAATGTGATCAGTTGTGCTGAGAATTAAGATTATAACTACTTACTTTCATGTTATAAATTTAATTTAATTCACAAAAATGTCCTAAATTTTTCATTCTACTAATTAATAAGCACTTTACCTCGTGGCAAATTATGTCTAAGTTGCAATTTTTATCAATAGTTAAAGAAATAGTTACTTGGTTTTGGGTTATTTTTTTTGGTTTGTTTTTAGCTGGTCCCATGAACTCATGATATTGACAGCACTCACTGAAGAAACTTGTGTGCAGTTACTACATTGGTCCAAACACAACAAATGAGAAACAAGACGAATTTTAACACCAATGTACTTTGGGAAGAACAGGAGATCGACAGCACCTTTCTACCTGAATACATACAAAACAGAAGTACTTTGTGTTAAAGATGTGATGGTAATAGCTTGGTTTGTAGTGCGGTTTAAAGCCACTTCCTTTTGCTTTCCATATCCAGGCAAGGCTCATGTTTCACACAGTATGTGCACGTACCACGACAGCAGAGAGCACACCAATTCCTTAACTCAGATAGCGGAAACCAGTACACGTTCCAGAGGGCTCTCAAACACAAAACTTAAAAAAAAAAAAAGGATCTAAAATGTCTTGGGATACCAACTGCACAGTTACTCTCTTCCTTCAAACTCTGCTTCCAAAGTTGAGGATGGAAATAAAAGCTTCCACTTTAAACCTCTGCTCAGTTTTGAGGAAAGTGCTGACAATGATTTAAGGATGACTGAAGTGTCACAGTACAGTTATTAACATTTAATTCACTGTATGGCTTTTAATGAGAAGAACATGTTGGAAAAAGCCCTCTAAAAAAAAAAAAAAAAAGAAAATGGGGAGTTACATATGCAATAACCTGGGTTCTCTCAGCAGGACAGAATTTTCCACTGACCACACGATAAGTATAACAGTAATGGCAGATGAGCACCAACAAAACTTTCACACTTTCTCTGTGTGGAACTGGAATCTTACCGAAACAGAATTGTTAGTGCTGCTATGACCATTAGCGGGGGACTGTCTGGATGTAGAGGGGGAATCTCTCTGAAATAAGACACAAGGTTCATTAACAACACAACACTATCACAGGAACACAGAAATATTTCAAAGAACAGTTACATCCACAGCCTTATAACCATTTGCTTAGCTGCTTCATTTGCGAAAGCTTCCACTCTACAAACTCTGTAAAGCTTTTCCACGGCTTAGGATTCAGGTTTGACATTTTGATTTATCTGAGGTAATAATTATTTCTATGTTGCCTTCAGCTTTTTAATAAATAACTGGGACTTCAGAGATCTCACATGGCTGACAACGCAACCAGCCCTCAGTCACACACCAGTCCTGGTTAAGGCACCTGGAAGTTATACCCTGAACAGTACCTGGAATAGAATGAGGCCCATATTCTGTTTTAAAGATGTTTCTGAATATTTTTTCAGCTTTGTGGTGGTTGTTAGTCTCTACTCAGCAAGATGCATCTCCCTGCAGTGCCTCACAGCCACTGAGGAGAAAGCTGGATTCTCTCTCCTCCCTTCTCATCCATTCTACAGCACAATGAGGGTTTTCCTCCAACATTCTTATGGGCTTGAAAGTATCAAACCTTGCCAAAATACAACACTTGAAAAAAGCAATTCCCTTGACCCAGACTACCAGTGTGGCCCTACCCCTCAGTGCAGAGACAGCTGACACAGGGAGCACACTGGGAAATTCTACAGGAAGGATAACAGGAATTTCTGGTGGGTTTTTCAGAGCCATCTTTTTCACATGCCACTTTGACTGCACAGTGCTTAATTCCATGAGGTCAGATAATTGAGCCATCTCTTCTGAAAAGAAAATAATCCACTCATATACTGTTAAAAAAAAAAATCCCTTTTACCCTCACAGGAATTCTGGAATATAATATTCCATGTCAAAAGTCAGCTTAGGAATGTCTGGTCATTTTGTGTAACAACAAGGACAGCAGAGCAAAAGGGCTAAAATAGTTTTCTAAGGAAACAAAGTTAACCCTGTCATATTTTATCAATACCATTATTTTGTGAATAATTAAAAACCTGGAGCTAAACTGTTCATGCAACAGTAATCAGGGATTAATGTCACATAAGTAAGAACAAAACTGGCCCCCCTCAATGTGTAAGGGACTGGGAGAAATCAGCCCTAATTCTAATTACAAAATCACTCCAGCACAAGTTTAAAATATTCAAATGAGAGCAAATAAACCATTCATTACTGAAAAAATATTTAAAAATATAAAAAATGCAAAAAAAAAAAAAAAAGAGAGAAGCCTAAAGGAATCAGTATTCCTTTTTTTCTTTTGTGTATGGATTATCAGCATCAACTTTATGAAATTGTAACCATAAGAACTTTTTCAAAAAGGCAGTAAGTCCCTTGCTTTATAAAGAGATTATATGCTTGCTCTGCAATTCTGTCTCTGCTATTTTCTCACTTTGAAGAGGTGAAAAATAAATTTTAACTTTTTTTAAAATATGGTTTGTTACGATCTGTTGTCAGTGATGGTTTAGCAAGAGAGCAAGGGAAAGCTTTGGAAACTGATGCAAGCACCCAGATCATGTGGAGAGAAACAAGTTTAGAGAATGCCACTATTTCTGGACTGTCTTGAAGGATTTTGCCTTTGAAGGAAATTTTCTTGGTTTGAGAATGTTTTGATTTGTATTCCTCCAACAATTCCCAACACAAGAGAGCATATTATTCAAAGCAAATGTTCATCATAACATACTGAGGAAAATATATATTCTCAGTGCTACTCATGATTTCATTACTGTCAGAAATAATCTAACAAGTTAGTCAAGAGACATTTCTTTATGTATGACTTTTACATAATTAGGCTGTTCTGTCAAAATTTCAAAAACATTTAGATTCTTAATTTTCTAGAGACAGGAGCTTTTTCAAAAAATACCAGACTCTAAAGTTAGGAGAAAAAACTGTATTATGGACAATCTAATGAGCCAAATCAAGGAGCACAGAGATCCTTGTAGAATAACAAGACTGCTTAGGACTGGCCTGGAAAAATTCAGTTTGGATTGTGAGTTTGTTTCTCTATTAAATCAGCAGAAGCCTTTCTTATCCTGGGAACAGGGGCAGAAAAACACTTGGAGGATCCAATGTTTCTGAGAAATGTAGAAAGATTATTATAATATATTTTAGTAAACTCAACTGTCTGGACTTCCCAGCCTTCTCCAGCCCCAAGACAAAAAACACAGAAACCTTTGGGGTCCTCACTATTCAGCTGAAGAGCCACAGAGCCAGAGCCTTAGAGGAAACAACCAAAATTATTTCCAAATGATGGCAAACCCAGTTTCCCCTTGCTTCCCTATTTTGAGGTGTAGTTTTTGAATGATAAACTAAAGTATTTGAGATGCAAACCTATATGATGTCTATAAATATGACCTGATCAAATTAGATACTGACAAAAACAGGTGGAGCAATGACATTGTTGCCAGATTTAAAAAAAGAAACTCAAACAAGAAAACCAATAAAACCAAAACCTCCAATAAAAAGAGACAGAATTTCCAAAATTCTGGAAATACTTTTACATTTCTGTCTTGCTCAAGGAACACATCTGTCAGTATCTTTAATACAAATTTAAAAAAGGTTTAAGACAATAAAAACTCCTGATATTTGAGCACTAATGGAAATCATGGAAGATAAAAGAAAAAGTCCCTGGTGATTATCACCAGGCTTTTAAAAAACTCCCTGTATAAAGGCTTTTCTTCTTAATGAAACAATTTAAGAGTTTCACAAAGGGAATCTGAAACATAAAGAATGTTCATAAGGATTTTTTTAGTTTCAAGAAAAAAAAAAAAAGAGAAAAAAAAGTACTTTTCTTACCATTCTGACATATCTGACACTATAAAAAGTCACTCTGGGTGTTGTGTCAGTGCAAAGTAAAAATGCAAATGTAGCCAGAACAAAATGCTAAATCATTGGGATAAAACTGAAACCCATAAATAGTGTACATAGCCATCAGCCTTAAGAAGGATGTGTTGCAATAGTTACTTCAGTTCATGTTTATGTAAATCTGCAATTTTCCTGGTATCTGATAAAGAAAACAACACCCTGGCCCCTTGTTATCTAAGTTTGTGTGTTAACTCAGGTCATTTGCCATGCCAGTGACTAAACAGGTCACCTCACACCACATCAGCTGATCCAATTTTCACACAAGGGAATTAAAAATTATTATGTCTTCAAGCAAGGTCTGCTCCATGAAATAAAAGATCTGGTAACTGAATGGAAGGCATGAGTACAGGAAAAGCCACAAATACCTAAAAAACCTGAAGTTATTCAGCTGAGATTTTTGCAAACTGCCTAGTGACCCTGACTTACATAGTGTAGGGAAAAGACTTCCCTATATATATGCAGAAATGGCTCAATATTTAGAAAATAACACTTATTTTAAATGACTATAAAAGAAGACAAATATGGCAAGTGAAATTCAAATCCCAGTTATTAAAAAACAAACACTCAATGCCCTCATACCTTTGTAAAGGCCTAAGACAGTAAACAAAAGCACATAATCTCTGATTCTACTAATATGTAGTTTTTTCTTATTCAAGATTAACAAGATGTTTTGCAGTCCAATTATGTGATCCTGGTAGGAGCCTCAAAGCCCCCAGTCCCCAGTTCTGTTTCATATTCCTCTTCTCATAAAACTACACTACATGAGCACCAGTCCATGACTGAAGGAGGGGGGAACCAAATATAGACTGAACTGTTGCCAAAAAATACCTTAACTAGGAAGATTATATTAGTGAAGACCCAATATCTCTCTATTTATCATGCTGGAGGACGAGAAGCAAGATTTCTGTGTTAGTAATGTCAGTCAACATTGAATTTTAGCTTTTTTCAATGGTTAAGGATTTGATTCATTTTCTGAATCACCTTCCTGAAAAATTCTGTGAAAGAAATTCTCTGTGTGCCAAAGGACTAGTGATGCTTTAACGGGATGATTTAAGAATACTGGGGTTTTTGTGTACACCTGTAACTGAATAAAATCAAGCTGAAGCCTTAGTGTGGCTGAGCAGGTGGAAAGGACTCATCCATCTCTGACTCAAAGAATGCTAAATGCTACAAAGTGGGATAATTAGACATGATTTCTTTTTCTCTTTGATCACACATTTCTAGTTTAGCCATTTTCTTCCAAAGAAAGGTAAGAGTATATTTTCCATTCTTCTGTGAAATAAATAGTCATGAAAAGCCTAAAGACACAAAACCAAAGAGATTATCTGCTATTACTAAAACGACAACTAATAGTATTAATTTAAAGCTGTATGCTGAGTCTTTCCAAATAATCATCTTCTCAGCAAGTCTGCAGTTTCACCAGTTTCTGTATTTCAATATTGGGAAGTAAGGTATCTTTTAGTATTAGTCCTCTTTGCAGCACAGAAGTCAATACATGAATTTGTCAGCACGCTGCAGTTTTTTTAAAAGACTTTGCAATTCACGAAAAACTTTCGGTTTCATGTTTATTTTAAGGAAATTGGCCTCAGAGGTGAAAATCTGTCAAACCTTCTACCTCTAAAACCTTTTAATTTTTGTTGAATTCTACTAGAAGAACCGAAGGCAACCAAAAAAGCAGTAATTTTTTTTCCTTGCAAAACAGATTGTTCTGACAACCACAATAGCAGTTTCTGTGTATTCTAGCATCTGCTGAGCCATAAGAACAATTAGGGTGAAATCACAGCTCTAATTAAGATAAGGTGCTTGACTTCAGCAGGGGTTGTGACTTCACTTGGGGAGTTCTAATTCGGGAGCTGTGTGCGCAGCAAAGCGCGTGGCTGAGATTGGCACCATCCACACGCTGCAAATGCCATCTGTGTGCTCACACTGAACAGGGAGCTCAAGTAGCCATTTCATACAATTTAATCCCCTTCAGTTGCAATCTGGAATCTAACTTTGTGAGCAGAAGGGAATTAAACGTTGCTGTGCAAAAGCTGTAATACCAAGTTTCTAGTTCAGCAATAACTCAACAACTCGGCATCTGTTTTTCTTCTGTAGTGACACAGATAATTTTTTCATGGAAACATAATATTAAGCCACATGTAACTGTTACACACGACCATCACAAATTTACCTCAACAGGGTTATACAGAAACAGGTTTTTCAATTAACCCTTAACAGCCCAAAGCAGCAATATAATGTTTAAAGCCTAAAAAAGAGGAGGATCGCTCCTCAGCTCAGGAACTTTAATAGACTTACTGAAGCATGAGTTTAAATGGTCATATTTTAAAGGGGCTTCCTAAAATGCATAAGTTGAGGATCCCCTTTCCTAATTTTTTTTTCTTTAATAGGCTGTAAAGAGTTAGTTAAGGTGCTGATGAGATGAATATGAAGGCAGGGCTGAGTAGGTAGGTGGGACCTACTCGTGTTCCGTTATCTTTGTTGTAAAATTGGTGTGCGATCTAACAGGACAGGCAGAAACAATTTCCCAGAAAGCAGGAACATTCAGCCATCAGCAGGCAGTTAGTTACAGGACTGAGGAAGAAAGGGGATGGCTCATTAAATTCATTACCTCACAGGATGAAGACTGCGTGCGATAACTTGGCACAATCTTGAAGGTAATACTTCCACGCATTTCCCTCTGTGAAAAAAGAAGCACTTTGAGACTAACACCGAAGAGAAAATCTCCAAATTGTTAATGTTAGAAAGGAAAACATCATAGTCCAAGTATGAAAAGCTAAAATGCTATGGATGAGTTGTCATATCACCTATAAACAAACATTCATATTGTCCCCATTAATCTAAACGATGAACATGCATTACCAGTTTGTTCACCTGACCGGGTTTTGAATGCCTGGAATCCAGAATTGTATTTTTATGTGAGAGATTCAGAGATGTGTAGGTTTCTTCCACGTTAACCTTTTCTTTGCAGCTATATTCTTGTCATCTACAGTCTTTTCTACCAAAGTGGCATTTTCTTCCCTTTCATAATACATGTTAAACAGCAAAACTATGCAGTTTCTAGAAAGCTGCATTTTACTGAAGGTAGGAATTTCAAAAACAGTCTTTCATCAAAACAGGACATGGGGTCTGCCATTCTGCATTTACTATTGTCTAAGAATATTTATGACAAGTAGTAACTCCAGAATAGCAGCAGATTGTGACAATGCATTTTCTTAAATGGCAATCTGAATACTCATGAATACCACGTGGCTGACAACTGCAGGACTTGATCTGGACAGAAATCTGAGCAGATCACTTCAAGAGATCTCAGAGTTTCTCCCCTTTCTCTCTTTGGCTGGCTTACTGTGACCCCAAAAACATTCTATTTCCCTTGAAGCTTGTCTAGGATTAGTGATACCATCCAAGATGTCAAGGTTAGCGTTGCATGCAGAAAAATTAACAAGTGTTATGGAAATATCAAACAGACTCTACTAGCAAGGACAAAGGTGGAGTTTTACTGGAAAAAGACAGACTGTCTGAGCTCAAGGAAATGTTTTTTAAATTTTTAACTGTGAGCTCAACTGTAATAAACTGAAAGAACTTTTTGTTGCATGGACATGTAGCCTATCAAAAACACTAGAAAAAGGGGAAGTTAGAACACAATTACACAAAAGTTTTGACTAAATAAGAAGGTACTTTTATAGAGGATATGAAGAAGACTTCAGGCACTTACAAGCATTTTTTGTAGTTGCTCTACAGTTTGATTTGCCACACTGATTCCGTTTATTTCTCTGATTTCATCTCCTACATGTAGCGTACCTGCAGAGTTAACAAACACACAGTCACCTCAGTTTCTACAAACTGAAATAATTCTAACAGAGCACTGTTATTCATACAAAGGCATAAACAGAAAACAACATTAAAATATTTTTTTTGCTAGATTCAGAAAAGAACTTTGTATTAGCTACAAATCTGTGTTTCACAGTGCAGTGAATACAAAGCAAGAGATGCCCAGGCATCTCCTCAGTAAACAGGAAAAACATGTTTTTGTTATTAAAAAATAATATTGAATCAAAACCACCATATGGCCTGGAATATTATAAAGATTCTCTGATACTATTCAAAACATAAAACTGATGGAATTACATATTAGACTGAGAATCAGATTCAATAACATCCCTGTATCAAATAAAATCCCCTTTTCTGCATCATTTCCCATTTCTGTCACTCTGACAGAAGTGAATATTGTTATGTTCATGACTGTAAGGAGAAGTATACATAAAAACTGGGAATAAAGAATGGACATATGGCAGACATGTCAACAACAAACAGACAATTTTTAATGACTGAGACTGGTGTTTCATTTCTACTGAATTCTCTGGAAGGTGTGAGTAGATGGAGTCTTTAAAAGCTTTTCTTCCCATTTCAACTCTGCCACATTTGGAATAAGAACAATTTCAATCACTAGGACTAGGCAGAGCTGGCCTAGAGACAGAAGGCAACTTCACAGCAGCTACAATTTTGTGACTAGGAACTGCACAGTTTGTGTTTAATATTGCTGGACCTCAAATTATACAATTCCTGTAAGCCTCACAGCAGACCTATTATCCAGGCTCTGCTGATATTACCTGGCAGTTTTCCATACAGCAAAAAGAGACAGCAAAGAAAAAATGACCTAACACTCCCCAAAACAAATTCAAGACACAGGCCCTACCAACAGGATTCAAGATGGTGCTTGAGATCACTGTCATATTACACTTGTGTTGTTCTATTCAGTAAAAATATTTTAAATACAGGCTATGCTGAATGAAGCAGTGAATCTAAGAGGCATCTAGAGCACTAACAGAATTAGAAGCATTAAAAAAATAGATGACCATACTAAAGAAACACTGAAGTAAAGCTCAATTTCAAGTGCAGAAGCACTACCTTAGTTAGACGAAGCACATAGAGATTAAATTAAATTTCCCAAATCTTTAGAAATAAAAGATACTGTATAATTAAAAACAAGAGTTGTAATGGGCACAGTTGGATATTTTACCGAGTTTTAGCAGCTTTTAAAAGTTTTATTAGCCCCATTATGGAACACAGTCATGTGAAGCAATACTGTGCAGAGCATCACCACTACCTAAGCACAGTTGGAAGAAAACCTTGCTTCGGTGAATCTTAGAGCAATCTCCTTTTAAAACTCACTTTCAGAAGCAAAATAAATTTCAATTCAGAAGGTCCTCCAAAGACATAGAATTCTCTCTGAATTGCATCTTTGTTTGCATTAAAACTTTTCCCTTTCCTGCTTCCTGACAGATTTTACCATATCAGTGAGACAAAGTGAATATGTTTTGTCTTCCCAATTACCTGTTCCTAGCTCCCTTTGAAACAGAACAGTAGGCTAGAGAGAACTCTTCACTGAAAAATTAAGAAAATTTTTGTTTTCATCACAAGAAAAAGATGGCAGTCTGAAAAAACTGAAGTAACCCTTCCATGGCTGCAATCCAAACTCGCAGTCAACAACCTAGCAGGGAAGTTCATCTGTTTAAAGCAGGACAAAACCCAGTTACTTCTGGACATCTGATCTGAACACACAAAATGACAAAAAGGAGAAGACTGTGGATGAGAAAAAAAAGCATGTTTGTAGGATTTTTTTATGGTAGTGAAAACTGAAAATAAATTTTAGAATCTAGGCACAAGTAATATTTTTATTTCAAACTGAATTTTTGTGATTCTCAACACCAAAAATATAAAGATCCTCAAGAACTGTGTGGCTAAAGCTCTTTCATTTTGGCAAGAGAAAGTACTGCTACTTGTGTAAGGATTTTTTTTTTAAACAGAGGATTAAATAAGTACAGCTCCAAAATTATTGGTGTTCCCATCTCTTGCTAAGCTATACTCAGTAATAAGATGGTAATTATCCTAATTAAGACCTAAATGAAACACAGTGGGCCCTCACCTCAAAACAGTGGCAGACTTCTGCAACTGCAAGGTAACTAAAGCAGTTAGCAGGAGTCCATGCAGGCACAGAGAGACACTGCTATGGAATAGCAGCGATCAAAATCAGGAGAATGTACACAGTTTGTACAAAAGGATCTAAAATAACTGTGTTTGAAGACAAAGCTCTTCATGAGATGTGATTACCTTGCCGGTGAATCATTCCTCCGTGCATAATTCTTGCCACAATGCAGTGGTTCAGCTCATTCATTTTTAAAGTGATTCCCTGGAAAAAAAAGGAATGTTTATACTTTTAAAATAAAATATTAAGCACTGTGATTCTTGAGTGGTTAAGAGTAGTCACATTTCCTGAAAGCCTGAAGGCAGGGTATAAATTTTAAGATTAAAATAAAATCTTTGTCACTCACTTCAAGATGAGCAATAAGACCAGATACTATTTATAAGTGAGGATGCAATACTTCAACATATGAGTATGTAAGGATCTGGTTTGTTAAAAATGTGATTTTATACTGAAGTGTAAAGGCTCCAGTTGGGTTTAAGGACTAATTTGCTGTAGCTTTTAAACAAACCCAGCCCTAGTGGCACAGCAGCAGTGTGAGCGCACACAAAGCGTTTCAAGGAGGATAAATATCTATTCCAGTTAATTGACAACCCCACCTCAAAGTGAGGAAATGACACTAAAATCATCACAACACTGGTCTTTACCAGCCCAGAGGGAAATAGTGAGGCTCCCCCCCTACCATGGGCTCGTCTGTGTTCTTCTGGAACTGCACCAGGCGGACGCGCGTGACGTTCTCCATGTCCATGTCGCCGTTGGCGCTCTCGGGGGAGTCCCCGTTCAGGTAGGGCGAGGTGGGAGGAGGCGTCACCCGCAGCGCTTCGTCACTGTAAACTTCATGTGCCACTACATCATGGGTTTGAAGTAAGGCCTGCAGGACAGCCCAGCAACAAAATGTCACGTTTCCATCATCTCCCATGTCCCTTGCTCATTTCTTTTAAGGGTTTTTTTTGAAGATTTTCAAGGAAATCCAAGATATTTGTGCCCCATTTCCTACTGAAGAACTTTTCCTTTAAAGGAGTAAGATAAACTTTCAGACTGCAAACACCTACACACACTGAGACTCTAAAGCCTGCCAGAGTTAATGTGATTTTTACTGTAGGGACTTCAATGAGAATGATGCTGCCTCCCTTCCCCTCATCCTCTCGACACCTGTAGGGTGAGAGTGAATCCATCTTCTTGTGCACAGACAGAGAATCAGGAATCTCCCTTTCCGTGCAAACCATTCTGTAATAATTACTCTAGTAAAATGGAAAGTTACTCAGATCCCATGATATCTCACTCTAATAAAGGCAGACTGTAGATCAATACCAACTGAATGAAGCAAATACTGTTTTTTTGTTGTTTCCTACCATAATTGCCTCCATACTCTCCCCTTCCCCTACAACTTGGTCCCAGCACAACCACTGAGTTCAAAATGCTTCACAAAAATTAAGAGTGCAAAGCAGCAATCTGCTAAAATACTGCTTCATTAGCTTTCATTAACTACTTCAGTACACTTCTAAAGTGTACTGTGTGATAAAAGGTAACTTCCTAAACACTGTATGTTCTCATTTCTCTAATCGATTTGAAACTATATTTGGGAAGTCAGCACTATAATGATGGAACAAAATTCTCTAAACTAACAATGCTTTGCCCATATTCCCTTCCATTTTCCCATTGCTTCAAGCCCACTTACATATATACTATCTTTAGTTAAATACTAACCTGTATCTGCATTTCCTACTTTTCATCTCATTTTGTCAATCACTAGGCTCAAACTCATCACAATTCCTCTGCATTAGTCTGCTCTACTGCAGCAACATTTTATATTAGAGATCTGGACCATGTAAGTGAAACTACTTAAACAGTATTTAATTAAAATTTGATTTATTTGTGTGTCCATTAATGTGTGGGTACTCCAATGTAGGTTAATGGTTGGACACAATGACCTTGGAGATGCTTCAGTGCCCCTGCTTGTGTCTGTTACACTCTCCACACTTTAATATTACATTTCTTATGTAATCCAGGGGCTTACATTTTATCACATAAAATATTTGCCCTGCTTTATATTATTTTTAGCAATAATATTCACCTTGTAGGAGGTTAAAATTTGGCACATCCAGTATTTTTTAAAGTCCATAATTATACTTAATGACTTCTGAATATGTTCACAAAAATGAACACTACTTCAGAAATACATTAAAGTACAGCAACCTCAATTTAATATTGAAAACATTTAATAAAAAGATTCCTATTAGACCTTACTTACAGATGTCTGTTTTCAGGCATTTCTGCTAATTTTGATAATGTGTTTTTTTCTGTCTATTTTTACTTTGTAGAACATGATAATCCTGCTAAAACTTAGCTTAATGAGAAAACTGCTTTCTGCTGTACTGCAGGATCACTGCAGAGAACAGCACAGAAAGGCATGTGATGATAGATAAAACTTCAATATGTCATTAAGCAAAAGTCTCCTAGCAAATATTTCAACTGTTACAACATACTAAACTTAAATAATAGAATCTTTTACACATGAAATTGGCATATTTGAAAAACTACTAAAAATTGTGAAATGGAATAAAAGCTCTTTGAAATGTGTACATACATAGCAAATGAGGTACTTGACAATGCTTTCAGAATTCTTAAATTAATTACCTACTGAAAGGCCTTCATGCAAAATTTACAAACATTTCTTTAAATTAAAATGTTAAACATGCACAGAATAAATTGATAATTTATTTTTGCAGCCATAAGGCACATGAGGGCAAAAGAAAATTAGAACAGAACACCCTAAGATGTGTTACAAACACATTGGCTTTGGTTCTGTGAAGGCCTGCACACAGTTTAACCCACTTACACTGTGGTTAAGCAAACAAGACAGGTTATACTCTTTTTTCTTCTGATTAGGGATACACATTAGATTAAAAAAAATACTAAAATAGTCCATTACCATATAGGTGTTAATGCACACTCCTACTTATTACACCTAATTGATTACTGAATTGATGTGCTGTAATAACCAGAATATTGCTCTGTACAACATCTGGCAAACACATGGAGTATGGGTCAACAATATTGGTTTATATTATTATAATTATTCCTTTCTATTATAATTATTCCATTATAATTATTCCTAGATTATATACTTATAATTATTCCTTTTCCTAGTAGTTTCCTTATAAAGGTTTTTGCTCTGAAGGGAAGTTTAGCAGAATGCAACAAATGTAAAAATAATTTTATTAAAGTCTGCAACCCATAGAGGTGCATCTGGGAGCAGAAGTGGGAATGATGGAGAGGATGGAGTTGTCCCTTTGGCATCTGGAGACTCTGGGATCTGCAGGTGTGGATCCACACCAACTTATGCTGCCTTAATTGCTGCTTTACATTCCTCCCTAACACAAACTGTTTCTGTTCCCCTGCTCATTCTGGCTCTCCAGCATCCCTGTTATCCTAAATTCTTTTTGCTAAATGGTTAGTTGGGGATTTTTTTTTTTTTTTGGAGCAATTTTCTACTAGTTCAGCTGAGGGCAACATTAAAGTGCAGTTTTAGATGAAAGCCAGAACTACAAGGGAGAGGATGAAAGATGGGGAAAAGGGATAATGGGACTTCAGCAACTGGCAATTTAGCCTGGGATATCACAGATTCACTTGCTGAAATTACTCCTCATCAAAAGTACTTGTTATGGAATTGCAGCTTATTCCTTATGAAAAAATACTTTTCATAGATTTGCAGCAAAAGAATTCTGACAAATGGTTTTAGATTTGTGAGCATATCAGGGAACAGAGATACCTAAAAAAAGAGGATTTTCAACTCAATTTTCCTGTCACTTAATTTGATATATGAAATTTCTATATACCACAATCACTTTTGTTGATACCCACTCTGCAAATAATTTATACTTTAAAAATGCTCTTTCTCAACAGTGCTTCATGTTTTAGTAATACTGTGGGGTAATTACACACACAAAAAAGTAAATAAAATGAACCTGTCAGATTCCAAATGAAGCTGAGTAGGGAAAGTCAAATTCTTGATTTTAAGCTGACAATAGTGTATAGTAGATTTAAACAAACATGTTTATTTCTCAATTTATGAAATTCACCTATAGCATAAACAAAAGAAATCCTTCAAATTAGTGGACTGCAGCAACTTGAACCAAGTTACAAAGCAGTAACATCCCTGAATTTAGGACAATTTTTGCCCTCAAATCAGATTTGAGAAACAAACACAGTAAGTGCTGATATGTAACACAAATTCAACAGACTGTACAAACTACTGATTTGTTGTAAAATAATATCAAATAAACACTTTATTTTGCAATGAATTCACACATCTTTATTCTAAGAAGACCTTTGGCAAAAGAAAAAGGAGGATCCCAGCTCTATCTATGGACATTCAAAAGGATTCATTCTTCTTTCCATGTACAATACAGACCTCCAAAAACACAGTGAAACTGCCCCATAATTACACTACTCCAAACTGGTGACAGTTTTCAGCACAGTAATGAGGACCAATACTGATTCTTTTGCCAATTCTTTTGCCAGAGCAGCAGGTTAGAAATATTAACAGATGTATTGTATGCAGTTCCATCCCTTGCAGATTTTGAGAACTTACTGAAGTTTTCTAACATAAAAAATATTAAAAAAATAGAAAAAAAACCCCCAAACAAATAAGAGCAGGATCTACTTACCATGAAATGAGGTTGTGTTAAAATACGCTTTAGCTCCTTTGCATCATTGTTCTCTGGGTAACATGAAATTTCTTCCAATACCTGCAAAATAAGCAGCAGAAATGTCCCACAGTAACTTTCTTTTAAAGCTATTGAAGAAATTAAACCCCTCACTGCTCAGTCAGAATATCCCCAAATGATTATACACACCAACATTTCTGATACAGGGAAGGGTTTAAGAGAATGTGCCCCTACCCAGCTGCCCCAAGAGAATAAAATACCTTGTTCCAATGTTCTCTCTGAAAGAGATTAAAGCAGAAATTTGAAGGATTTTTATTTTTTAAACTGACAGCATTCCTCCAACAGCTAAATACATGGTGACAGGAATGGAGTGCAAACAGGTGACACACAGGACCTCCACCAGTTGTGCTTCCTTACATGGTCTCAATTTATTAAAGCAGAATTAAAAACACTCCAAAATCAATTGTTAATGACACCAAGTCTAGGTGGGCCATCTGCTACCCCACCTCCAAGCTCCAGATTTTATAAAATCTGAGTCACTTTATCACTAGGGAAGGAGGAGTAAAGAAGCTTTAACTCATTTGCCTGCAATCTGATTTTTCACATGCAGCTAGTTGGAAAATGAAAGCAGAGTATTTTGCTTCTGGAAGCACCCCCAGGATAAACTGACAGCAAATTTTGCAGAACAAGACTTGAGGGCACCTATCAGTGTGACTTTAGTTATTACATGGAGTTTTAAAGCCTTCCTCCTTTAATAGCACAAAAACCAGTTTTCCTATGATGTAACCCCTAACAACTGCACGAATTTTTACTGATAATACATAATACAATATGGGTCTGGGTTTTTTATTACCTGCCATAAATAAGCAAATAACATACTATTTGCAAGGTACAAGAATTAAGAACGTCTGTGTCTATCTTTGATCTTAGTGGGCCACCTTCTCTGCAATTTCCAAGTCTGCTCTTCTTAGACTTATCTATGATAAACTTGGGGTTTTTTCAATTTTAAAAGCTGACACTTCAAAACATTTCTTTTTGTGACTAAATTTTATAAACATCAGATTTCTGGTGCAGATAAATAACCTGAACATGAAAGATTCTGCAATTACCCAGCAGGAGTGTTCCTTTTAACATCACTACAGTTGAAGAAAAGGTTAAATGATTAAACTGAGTAATATTCACAATCCTTACACAGATAATGGAATTCTGCAAGTTTATGCAACTTGTTACATAACTTGGCTAAGCAATGGTAATATTCCAGAAATAATTCAGATAATGAGCCAGAATACACATCTTAATGAAGAAAAGTAAATTACAGCTTAAATACAATCAACCTTTCAAAGTAAAAAAAAACCCATACTTTAAAGCCATTACCTCTTTGGCTCTCTGTACAGCATCACTTGGAGGATTCCTGATTTGTGGTGAAGATTTTGTGTTTATTTTGTCATAAAGCTGAAATAACAAGAAAACAAACTACTGAAATCATATGCTACTTTACATAAATTAATAAGTATTTACAATAGCCTGCTGATGTTACCAGGATTAGGATGATTGTTAAACTGCAAAAGCCCCAGATGTTCTGTATACGAAATCTAGCAGCCTAGGGTTTTGGCTTTTCATTTTTAAACATTTCCTGATTTGAACAGTGCCATAGATTCAGAGTTCATAGGATGACATGGGAAAGTTCAAGAGGTTAAGGGCTTCTGCAAACCTCCCATGCTTTTGCCACAGATTTACAGAAACTATATTCTTCTACTAGAAGTGACCCTATGAATCTTGAATAAATGCTATAAATCAAACATTCTGCTATAAAATCAAGTTAATCTGCATATCTCACTTTTCTCAATAAATCAAACACTCTGAGCAGTAATTTAAATAAACCTTGGAATATGGGAAAATGCTCTTGAAGACAGAACATTACAAAAGCCAAATACTCTGAGAACAGAAAAACAAACTTTCCAAGAATGAGCACTCATAAAAAAGGGTAACCTTATTTTACTAGGACTTTCTGTTAGACAGAAGAATGTCATTGTATTTAAACAGGCTACTGCAAACCTTCCACATTAATTATTTTTTTAAAAATACCCTTTTAAGAACCATTCAACTATGCAAAGCACAACAGAAGAAAGATCTTTCTTCAAGTTTCAAATTAGAGATAAGACATTACAGGCTCTTCCTCATACAAACCTAACACACTGTGCATGTTTTAAAAGAAAAAATGTATACTTAAGAATAAACAGGTACTGTGATAAGCAGTATTTTAAATTAAATCCTTTTGGCTTACAATTCAAGTGATATAAAGATGGTCATGTCTGTAAATATTTCCTAATTATGTTAGATTATTTTTTTGATATATAAGACAGAAAAAAAGCACAAATAACAGTTTTAGAGAATTAGAGAAATTTTTATCACAACAAGGGTGGTGAAACACTGCAACAAGTTGCCCAGGGAAGTTGGAGAATCTCTCAACTTTGGAAACACTCAAAATTCAACTGAAATTCAAAATAATGGACATAAAAAAGCATTCAAAATACAAAAGTGACTCTAAAACCTTCAGCAAACCCTGACACTGCCAAGGATGAGGTGATAAGATAAGAAATCACCATTCAGGCTGCTCAGCAAGGAGTGCTCAGGAGTTTCCTCTGGAAGCTCACAGCTCCACTGTTTGGCTCTGAATGGCCTTGGATGTTTGAAAAAGGGAATCCTGCCAGGACACAGAGCTGCCCTCTTCTATTTCTCACACAACATGAAATACCACTCAGTTTTAGATAGATAAACTGCCATAAATGCAACCCAACCATCACCATCACTTCCCTGGGTTAACAACTTAACAAACATGTTGAACATTTCAAGCCCATACATAAATAAGCACAAAACCAGCAAACAGTGTCACTTCCAAAAAAACATTCCCTGCAGGACAGTTACACCACTCTGTTGGGGAAAGAAAAGTCAAGATAAATCAGTTTCTTCCAATGCAACAACTTCAGCTTGTGCTGCCAAAACACCACTAAACTCCACAGTTTAAGCAGCTTTGAAAGCTTTGTGATAAAACCCTTCTGCTAGTTTGTAGTTCAGGAGACATTTTATTTGTGCACACAATCATTTGTTTTACCTTTTCTTAAATAAATTAACAAAATCTACTCAAACCCCAGCACCTGCAAATTACCAAGTACCACCCTTCTATGCCTGTTAACAATCTGCACTGAGCACTGTGTCCTGACCAAAGCACAGCAGAAAATGCATGACACCCACCATGAATATTACTGATTTTTTTTTTCCTTCTTAAGAGTAATGAAATTACAGAAAAGTTACCTTGAAAACATTTTTATTAGTTATTTCTAGCAATGGTGGAGAAGCTAAGTGTCTAAAGTTGCTGATTTCCCTTGTTACTGTGACCCAAAACAACCAGCAGTTTACAGAAACAATTTCTCCCCCACTAACATGGGAGAGTTATCTTCTGAGATTAGGAAGGAGGCAAAAAGAAAATTAGGGAGCAGAGCTCCACAAAGAATGTTTAGACAAAAAAATCAAGGCAAAGTTCAGACTAAACAAGAGTGCATTCATTTTTCCACAGTGCCTTCATGCTGAGGCATGGCACTTAAATTTCATCTTCCAGGATTTCTGCTTACTGAGGTTTGCTCTGAAGGCACCAAACTATCAGGAGGAACTCTGACAGCAATTAAAAGAAAAACCTTCATATCTGCATTAAGGTTTAAGGATGATATACTACCCAAGGCAAGGGATCTATTAATTGTGGATCTAGAAGATGGCCTCACCCAGAGAATGGATGTGAATTTGGTAGATTCACTTGCATGAGGAGATCTCTTCATTTTGAAATGGCATACTCTAATTTAAGTTAGTTCATGGATTTTTTTTTACAAGAGGCAAGAAGAGCAAAGCTTATAACGTGCATTAATGCACCAGAACTGGTGAAGCAGTTCCACCTCCCTTGCAATCTTTGAAAGAAGACTGGTTTTGCAATATTTTTCAATATTTTTACACTTAAATACTAGCTATAGCAAAAGCAATTTAGAATTACAGCTTGCATAATTAATATGTGAAAGCATTTTAATGTAAAGGTTTCATTCAGACATTAAAAAGAATATTTGCTCCCTTGGATGTAAGAAACTAACACACATTTACATGAGTGTTTTAAAAGTGTGTATAAGAAAACCTTGAATAATACCTGTTTGTACACATCAGAGATTAAAGTGAACATTAATTATATTCAGCCAGGCTCTGTATGCTCCCTGTGGTAGAGAACACATTACTTTGTGCAGTTAGCTACAACATTTTCATCACAGAAACCCATCCTGTTCACAATGCTGCCTCCTTTCAGCAACCCTAAAAATCTAAGTTCTACAGGGAGCACACCAAAGGTGGTTTCTTGTAGAGAAGAATGAACTGGCTCATTCTTCACTGTTCTCTGCAGAAAACTTTTCTATGCAATAACAACAGACTTACAGCAGGACAAAATGTGTGCCCTAATCAAGGCTTTCTTTTTGCTAAGAGTCTCTATTTTCCAGCAAATAACTCTGCCCCCTCAGCCCAGAAACTCAACTTCCAAGAATTCCACTCAGTAATAAGCATAAAAATATAAATTAAAAATTTATAATAATTAAAAAAATAAGTAAAATGACACAGCATATGTAACTTTTGGCATTTTCAGACTTTTGAATACTTTGTAAGTCACTCTCACTCCTCAGCATCAATTATTCTGCACTTCGTAGAAAGAAAATTGAAATTGAGAGCTTGCTCTTGACAAGATAAACAATCCCAACTGATGTATTAATAAATTTGATATAACAAACACGTTATAGTTAATAAACAGTATAGTACTGCTTATCAAAACAACAAGTTTTGATTTAAATTTTGCATGCTAGAACACAAAAGCTCTGAAGAGAATACCCACAAGTTGAGTTCACCATCAGTTCATCAGCTTTTGCAGTGTCAAGACTTTTTGTGTTCTGCCTGTACAAAGGGAGCTCCTCTCTTCTGATATTTAAAGCAGACAGCCCAAAGCCTAATCCACAATCAGGCAGTTGAGACAAAACAACAAACTCTGCTCTTCTGACTACTTTTTCAGATGTGCAGAAATTCCTTTTTAACCATTTCCTGCAAGAGGAGTCAGAATACTGCTCCAATGCAACCCCCATTCAATGTCACACTGAAAAATTTAGATATTTCACAAGTAGCAGAAATGCAGCTTCACCACCTGGTCTGATCCTGAAGGTAATAAAGATCAGATCACAGTGAAATCAGTATTTTAGCTACCCAAACCTCAAAGTTCCCGTGAGGCAAGTGAGAAACTTCTTAAAACAAGAGCTACTGAACTGCTAGAGCATAAAGCCTCCTAATCATTCAATACAAACACACATTTTGTGGGCATCCAGTTGCAATTCAGATCAGGTAATTGGCTGCCAACCTCAAATATTAAACACTGAAACATCTAAAAATAATCATTACAGTATGTCCTTATATATTTCACTTTCTCAACAGATTAACCACAGGCAACACAGTGATATTAGAGGGTTGTTTTTCATCACTTTTAGGTTTTGGGGCCATCTAAAAACATCTTGTCTAGAGGTGCTGCCCCTTGCACAGCAGCATTTACTAACAAAGAGAGGTTTTGCTTTGTTACCTCCCACAGTTCCCTGTCCTGATTCTCCATCCACCCCAGAGGTTTTATGTGCTCTGAGACTGAAAGAAATTCATGACCCACTGAATAAATAATACTCACAAGTAGAAGTATCAAAGAATGGCTAAAATTAAAGGGCCAATTAGATTTATGCTAGATCACATAATTCCTTCTTTTGCCAGTTCTGTTTCACATCTCCTTTCCATGCAAAATATTATAATGTTCCCATGGGTGCCTCTTTTCCTGGGATTCTAAGCTCTCAAGGAAACACATCCCTCAAGCTAATAACTTACAGGAAAACAGAGTAGCAAGGTCACAGCAGAGGCTTTATCTTTGTTTAAAGAGTTTACTCTTTCCAACCCTCTGTTCTCCACTATTAAGGACTGTGCATGAAGTTAATTTTTACCATTTCAGCATCAGACCTAACATTTGCTTCCCAGCATAATTCTACAGAACAGGTTATAGTTCCATCCTGTATCAAAGTCCAAAGCATCTTTCAGACTCTAATTTGTGCCTCCTAGAGCATTTTGGCTACAGCTTCAAATATTTTTCTGTGATACTCACTGTAGAAGAGGAGCATAATCAACATCTGCATGCCAGGTCCTCACCCAGTGAAATGCTGAGCGATTCAAACAAAACCAATTCAACAAAAGGGTTCAGGAAGCAGTTTATCAGCTAAAATCAAGATTCTCTGACAGAGTGTTCACAGAAGACAGTCTGAAGCAGAACATGAATTCTGTCTGAACAAGTGTTTGTTTCTGTCATACCCCAGAACTGGCAGCTGCCAACACTGCAGCTTGAAGCACTGAGACTTTCAGTAACCCTGACAAGGGTTATGCAGATTTGAAATACTCAATTCCTCTGTGCATATTCACATTCAAGCAACACATGAATAATCTTTCCAGTAAAAAATGTTGTAGTAGCAATTGGACCCTGAATTTCAGTTTTAAGTTTGATCATTCACATGACAGAACAGAAATACATACTCTTCTTCAAATTTTAAAAGAGGAACTTTTATCTGCAAAAAGCAGGCCAACTGTACCTTGTTTTAAGAAGTCACCTATATTCCTACATACTCATAATGTGTCTTTTAGAACAGAGTGACACTTGGTGATACCTGCATCAGAAATAAACATAAAATCAGATTTTCTTACACCTTTACCTACTACATGTAGGAGAAAATGATGGCAGCTAAACTCAGTCAGTCCTATGCAATTTCAGGAAGGTGCATTCTTTTTTTTTTTATAATTCCTTATCTGGGCTTCTTCACTTGTTTTGTTATAAAACAAAATGTAACTTTTTGAAGGCAAGAACAGAGGAGAGAAACTCAACTGGACAGAACCATTTTTCTCTGAGCATTAGTTCAGTTCCCACTGTGTGTGACTGGCAAACAAGTGTATTGTAAGGAGTGGGAATGACAAACTTCACTGCACAAACCCTGAAATCCTGGCACGTCACTGAAGCTAAATGCCAACTGGAGAATGTTTAATGTGTATTAACAGGTTGTTAATGACCACATTTCTGAGGCACAGAAGATAATACCTGCTTCTTAGGAGTCAGTGCCTTGCTACGGGAAAAGGAGATACATGAACTGATTTACTTCAAGAACTGATAGAATAAAATTCCTGACCCTTCAATGTGTTGTACGGACAAACTGCCTGTCAGACAGGAAGAGCTGACAGAACAACATCTTGGTAAAACACAAATTATGAAGGTTTATTTTACTGAGGATGAACACAAATGACAGGTGAGAGATACAGTTCCCTTTAGTCAAGGTGGAACCCTGAAATGATTTTAGCCTCCTTTGAGAAGGAAAACACATCCCCTAGCCACAGCCAAAGACTGGGCATATATTGCCTTTGTACTGATCCAAAGGGTAAAAAGGATCCCAGAAAAAATGCTCTTCACTGCCTTCCCAGGGTCTGACAGAGGCAATCTGGTGACATGAGAGCTGTAAGGAAAGCACACAGCCCTTCACCTGTGTCAGCAGCAGGGAGACATTAGACATTACCAGCCAATATTTTATCAAGGATATCTTCCACTGAAATATTTTGTATGCTTGGAGACATGAGGGGAACCAGAAGGTTCAGGGAAAGAACACTGAAAAGGTTTTTCATCCTGTTATGTAGCTAAGTGTTGGTACACTTGTTGTACATCTTTTGATCAAAACCTTAAGAAGTGAAAATGTATCCAAGTTTAAATTCTCTCAAAAGGTTATAATGCTGTAGCAAAACTGCAGGCAGTCATGAACTGTGGGGAAATCACACAAAGTTTAGTCTGAAACAAAGACTACACAAACCCCTGCAGCTCCACACACTGATACAG
Organism: Ammospiza caudacuta; assembly: GCF_027887145.1. Taxonomy (NCBI): domain Eukaryota; kingdom Metazoa; phylum Chordata; class Aves; order Passeriformes; family Passerellidae; genus Ammospiza; species Ammospiza caudacuta. Next base: position 113,954,881 of record NC_080594.1, read on the forward strand.
TGACAAACAGATTCAAGGACACATTTCTGCTTACGTTGGTTCAGACCCCACAGATATTCAGTAGTATCTGACTTGTATATTCTATTTCTTTGCAAGGGTTGAAGTTTCTACCTTCAATGTAAATGAGCTATAAACAAATTTTAGCTCTGTTGTGGAACATATTTCTTTTTAGCAGAGATTATCAAGTGTTATCACTTACTCTGTGAAATCAAAGCCTTACCACTTCAGAGGCAAAAGAGCCAAGGAAAGCACTATATTTGTACAGAATAAAACTCCAGATGTGTGCATTTCTTCCCCCACAATTGACTTTTTGAATTCTGCCTCTGGATTTGCTTCACAGTTACCAAGAGGATTAATATTTATTTATTTCAATAAATAAATCAGAAATACTGATATGGTATGCTACTGGTTATGGTTATGCTACTCCTCAAAACCACAGCAGACATTATTTTCTTCTATTTAATTTCAGGTGTCCCTAAACGCCTCATTCATGTATGATGAACCCAGACACTGGTGTCTAACAGCATTTTAATTCCTTACAAAGCAGGACTCTAACCTAGTAATTTGTCTCCTATTTTAAGGAAAACCCACATTAATACTCATCATAAAAATGTTATTGACTGTAGAAGCTGCAGTTCTCCACCAGTGACAGCAGATGTTGAAGACATGCCAGACAGTACAAAGACATAACCAGTTATTCTGTTCACACTGCAAATGTTTTAACATCTTTTGCAAAGATGAAATATGCCAAACTAGCATGAGATAAAGGTACTGATTTGCACATGGCAGTACCAACAAAACCAGCACAGCAGCTGGAAAACCAAAATTCAAAGGTCCCATTTAAAAAAAGCAAAACTGTCACTCTGGAATGTACCAGTAGTAGTGTTGGGAAAAACTTAGGCTTAGAACAGTATTTCCCAAAGTACTCTGCCATATTAGTGACTTCAAAGACACAAAAATCCCATTATTTCAATAACAGAGTCACTTTTTTTTCTTCTTTTTTTACTGCACTGGATATAATTGAAGCTGATCGTAAAAAAACCAAGGCAGAGCACTTTTTAGAGATGACACCATGCAGCTGATTAGATAAAAGTAAATGTAAAAGACATTGAAGTGCTGGAGGGAGTTTAAGATAAAGGGTCTGGAACAGAAGTATAAACAGAGGGAGCAGAGAACTTGGGGTGTTTAGTCTGGAGAAAAGGAGGCTCAGAGGAGACCTTATCACTCTCTATAACTCACTCAAAGGAGGAGCAGGCTGGGGGTTGATCTCCTCTACCAAGTAACAAGGGATAGGTCAAGAGCAGATAGCCTGAAGTTGTGCTAGGGAAGGTTTTAGATTAGATATTAGGGAAATTTTTCACCAAAAGGGTTACCAAGCACTGGAACAGGCTGCCTGGTAAAGGGGTGCACTTGGCAGTGTTGGGTTTACAGCTGGACTAGATGACCTTAAAGATTTTTTCCAACCTCAACGATTCAATAAGCACCAGGAAAAACAACTCCCTCAGTACAAAAGGGCTTTATAAAGAGATTTATTCCATGGAAAACACCTTGCTACACCCCACAGAATAACCTTTGCTCCTGTCTTTCCCCCACCTTTCAATAAGGACTTTAATAACCAAGAACAGGAACTAACAGAGTTGGGTTAGGCCTAAATTTGGGCTTCATTCCCAAACCTGTTGGCCAAAGTACCTTGACAGGGTTGGACCATCACCCTGAAGAGAAAATGCTAATGACCACAAACCTCATTCCAGGGGGATACAGAACCCATAAAACCAGTAAAATCCACAATAACCAACAAGAACACAGCTCCTCCCCTGCTTTGTGATGTGGAGCATACCTTGCACCAGGAGGTGCTAATGCTGGAATTCACAACTATTCTTGTTTCTCCCTATTCACATGAATTTTTCTGCAAGGAAAATTCTGTATCAATTTTCTGAGAATAAAAATACATAAAAATACACTGCAATGAGATCACCAGCACCTAGAACAGTCACCAGGCCCCAGCCAAGAACCTGAAGGACTGGAAGAAGGAGGCAGAGAGGACCGACTGAATTCAGAGACAGAGGCAGAGCTCACTGGGCTGTTTATACATTGCCTTTGGGTTTTTGAATGCAAACTAAGTGCAGACTGAAGTATCACTGCAAAGTTAAGCTCCCAACACTAAGAAGCTGAAGCATTATTCAAGATTTGCAGCCCAGGTGCTGCAGCATTTCCTTATTTATGTCATTTCTCAGAGCAGATCCCAAACTCTAGGAGAAACAATAAACCCAAGAATCTGAAGGTTTATAAGGAAAAAATCCCAAACACAACAGGTAGCCCTCATGGTTAAAAAGAAACTTGAACTGCACACAACACAAGAAGTGAAGAAAATGTATAAAGTTAAATATGAAACTGATCCTCTTTATCTCAAGACAATATCAATGAAGTTAATTAAATATTTCACAAGTGTCAGGAACACAATGCTATTGTTCTTTGATGTATCAGGGCCCAGTAACTTAAAACCAGACTGAAATAATGGGAATTTTTAGTTCCACATAAAAAAAGAATTTGTGGATTTTGGAGTAAGAGATGTTGGTGCACACAGACACAATGACACAGGGGAGATGACATCAGGCCAAGAAGAACGGGCTACATACTGAAATTCCTATTTAAAATACATTATCAAGCTGAATTTCACTTGAGAATTCACCACATCAGTATCAAGCTTATAAATATTCAAAATGACAGAATATTAGTGAAAAAGAAAACAGGTTAAGCATAACAAAGTATCTCTCACAGTATCACGAAAACTGAGCCAGAATTTTGCATTGTTGGAAAGTGGTGGATGCATAAATTTCTCAAAAATTACTCTCAATTAATAAAAAAGTAACTGTTGGCTCATATTTGTATTAGCCTTGGGTTTAAGAGATTCACTCACTTATCAGTATTACATATTATAAAAATGTGGAACAGTGCCTTCTGCTCTGAAGACTAAATATAAAATAAATTCCCCATTTCATTTGTAAGGCAGAGGAACAGGAAGAACAAGAAAACAATGAGAGGATGCTGAGTGGCAAAGTGATCCACCTATTCCAGCAGCAGAGAATATGAAATGCAAAGGTACAATGGAAGAGAAAATTGAAAGTATTTTAGAGAATGATTATGAAATAATGCAGAAGGAATTCCAGGACAGCTTCTGCTTTTTGTGTTCTTTCAGACAGAGCTTCCAGAGAAGTTACCTGTTGGAGAACAAATGCACTGCTCTGGTGGTGATGATCCTGCCCACCTGCTGAAGGATTCCTCCCCAGTTCTCCCTAAGGCTTGGCCATTGCTCTGTCTCAGTGCTGGGAAAGGAGCTCCCACTGCAGTGTGGGACCGTCCCTCCCACGCCTGGGCTGAGCACGCTGCCTTGCTCTGGGATAAAAGCCAGATTTGATTCCCCAAATAGCAAGGTGCCTTCCTGCCAACATACTTTCTTCTGGTATTTTTTTTAAACAAATATTTTCCATGTGTTTTTGTCTTACAATGATATGAAATAAAGGACAATTAAAAAGATGAAAACAATGTGTTTTAAAAATGATTAGGTAATATTTCACTTAAGCATGACATGCTCTGAGGGCTTTTAAGCAAGGCATCCATAACACACTTTGTGGTCTGTTTTTGCAAAAGAGAAGCATTCAGGTTTCACTAAAACATGTTCCTCCTATAAGTGCTAACAAAATCAGTATTCAAGAGGGTAAGGACCAATGAACATCCAAAAAAACTCACACCACACTATGTGATTCACATATAAAATCATTCTATTCACATCAAAACACAGTAAAACTGGATGATCTAGGAAAATATTTAAGCTTTTTATACCTCTCTGCTAGTTTTAATTTCTACATCATATGATAGATATTCCACCAGACTATTCACAATTTAAAATAAAAGAAAAAAGGAAATGAAAGCAACCTGAAGAGAAAAATCTAAAAGTTTTTTGTTCCCCCCCCTTTTTAAAATTATAAAGTATATATTAGAATTGTTAAAATAATACACTTTGCTCAAAAAAGAGCAGATCAGGAATAAATACATAGAGAGTTTAAAACATTGTCAAGCAGAGGACTATAGTATCAGCCCTGCCTGGACACTGCTGAATAACTGCAACTTTTACAAAGGACATTCAAATTTACTGTGCCAACATCCAGCCTGGGAGGGTAAACAGAACAAACCAAAATAAACCCAGCAGAAAGCTTCAGCCAAACATCTAAGAAGCTAAACTGAGGTTCCAACAACATTCATTTTAGCAAAAGAGAAAATATGTTTCCTTAAAAGTCTGGACTTCAGGACCAAATCTGTTTGGATGACAGAGCTCAAAAGAAATCCTAAGGAAACTCTCAAGTGTGCACAGATGCAGGTTCCTGTGAAACACAACCATGAGCAGCAAAGGATAGCAGACACAGAAGTGAGATTCTCTTGAGAAATCAGCATGCCTTAAATATATGCACTGTGAATATAAATTAAACTAAAAAAAGAAAAGTGGCTGCGCACATAGAGATGATACAAATGGCCAGTGCAAAATTTACTTATCCTCACTTAGTTAAAACCATACGTGTGTAATGTGTTAATCCAGCAAAAAGTAAAATAAACTTTCTTGAAAGCTTGTAACATTTCTATCACAGAAATAACAACACTTACCTCAATGATTCCCTCTATGAAAATTTGTAACAAACTTTTAAAATTCACTGCCAAAAGAGATCAGCCTAGAGAACTATCTCTGCCTTGGGACAGACAGATGCAGACAAAGCCAGCAGAGAGGCCCCAGCCACACAAAAGCTGATATTGTTCTCCTGCTGGGTGAAAATCTCACTTGTAAATTGAGGGACATGTGCATTCAGAGTCAGCCCAGCCAGGGCCCTGCAGAGGTGACCACAGCACAGGAGAATGATTTCTCTCATCTCCTTCAGGGCAGGCAGCTGCACCAAGCAGCAGCTCCTGGGTTTCCATCTGAGCAGAATCCCTTTGATGCACTGACAGAGATGAAACATCATGGATAAAACACCATGGATAAAACTCTACCCCCCTAAGCACAACCTTGAAGCCCACTTTAACAAATAATAATTGAAGTAAAAGACCTCCAAAATTAGTAACCTCTTTACAATTCTTTCCAGTTCTTTATCAGTCCTGCTAACACAGGACAGCAGTGTCTCCCAGGATGTCTTTCATGAAAGTCAATAAAAAAGAATTGAATTCAAGCATTTGATAAGGCTTCTAAAAATCTGTCCATGGTAATAAAAAACTGCTTTTACTACTTAAATTTAACTCTGTTCTTCCATAAAGTTATTTATATACTGTACTGCATTCTTTATCATCTAAATTGGATGCTGGAATGAAACAGTCTATAAAGCTTCATATAGTCATAAATCCACACATTTCTAAGTGACACAGAGAAATGTCCTACAGCATTCACCAAAATTTTGATCATCAGAGATGAACAGAGCAGGAGAAAAGAAAAATCTGTCCAAACCAAAGTTACTCTTTTACTTAAACAAACAAACAAACAAAATCAGTCAATAAACAATAAATGTTTTCTAGGCAGTAAATATTTCTATATGGCTGTTTCTAGAAGGGCCTTTACTCTTTGCAGCAAACACAATTAAGTTTTTAAAAATGAAATGTGAAACTTCTGTGCAGGAAAAAACCCACTCAACACAAATAATAGGATTCTATAAAATCATGAAAAAAACACACAATGAAACTATTCAATAAACTCACATCAGGATATGCTTCTGTATTGCAGAATTTGGCTGAGAGTGATTAGCTACTTTCTAAGCAGTTGGCACATTTCTTCCCCTTGTTTTGAACACTTTTGGCCACCAAGTAAATTAGAAGAGAGCCTTAAGACAGTTACCTAAACAAATTAATCAATTAAAAAGAATCAATAGGATGATACCTTTTGTGGCCTTCAGAGGTGCCTGTCCTCATAACACCCAAGTTAATGAATTACTGAGAAAGAAGATTTCTATTTTGTAATCTGAAAAAAACCCAACAGATGGGTAACTTGCAGCCTTAACAAAATGATTGTTCTTTCCTTCCTGGCCTTCAGAAAAAGTTATTTCAGAGGCAAAATAAGATATTTCAGCAGCAGGCATGATCTACCATCATGTGCTTAATCTAAAAATAAGGATAACTCTTGAGAAAGAGTAGGAACACGAGAACAAATTTAACTGTGGAAAATGGCCACAGAAGAGAAACAGTATTTAATGCAAAGTGACAGCCACAACTTCACAACAGAATAGAAAATTCCTACTTAGTGGGATATAATGATTTATGGGTTACTTGGTCTGGAGGCTTCAGTAACCCCAAATTCTCTAAGAGGAATAAAAGTTTTCCCCGGCAGAACTTCATCCAAGTACAACTGGTGATTTTTCCTGGGAAAAAAAATTGGAATACTATTGATACAAAACCAGAAATCAATCTCCCACATGTAAGTTACTGACATGAAAAAGCTACCCTTCCAAATAACATTGAAACTTGCTTCAGGCTTTAAAAGACTTATTTCAGGACACTGCATTGTTTCACAATTTTAGTTTGTATTTTTCTAACCAAAGTATCCTTGGGAGGATTCTATCATTGCCCTTCCACATAGCATAATGAAAGAAAAATGCTTTTTGATGTCATTTTGTTCTCACAGATATCTTTATAAGGTGCAATTACCTGCATCCCTCTCTGTTTATGAGAATAACTGATGAAGAATGTGAAAATTCTACAACTTCACTGCTGGTTTTTCTTATTTGAAAAGCTAAAATATATCATTACAGCATTACCAGGTCATGAATGAAGTACCAGGAACCTGACTGGTACTGTCAAGAGCAGAAAAAAGCAAAAGCATTGCAGAAGCATGAGTTAATGTCTGGCAGACCTATTACCCTGAAAAATACTGAAACTAAGGCCATGTGGTTTATCAAAGCCCAAGAAGTTATAAGATAACACAATAATGGTTAATAAATATCTAAAACCTTTCTGCATGAGTAACACAAATATTTTGGTTCTTACTACACTCATTTTATTCTACTCCTCTCCAGATTTTTTATTTCTTGTTCATATTAACTGAGCACCTTTCTGTACTGCAGCATGCCATATACAAAGTAATTTAAGCATCTGGTACACAAGCTAGGTGAACTTAAATTGGGAAAAAAGATTCATATTTTAATGCAAATTGCAAAGATGAGTTATTGGAGATGCAATCAGGAAGTCATGAGCTCCTAGTCCCTTCCTCCTGTGTGCCCCATATAATTTTATGCAATGCCTGTTGATGTAAAATGCACGAACACTTATCAGAGAACAAAGATGAGAACTGCACTGTTGTGCCAGGGCAATGCCACCATCACTGAGCAGCAAACCCCATCTCTGGATGCTCCAGTCCAAGGGGCAGCAGTGCTGTGGGGGAGGTCTGCCAGCAGCTGGGGCCACCTCCAGACTGGAATCCCTTAAGCTTCAAGAATGCACAGAATTCAAGTGACTGATCAAACAGTAACAAGTGTACAAATCATTCACTACATTCTAAAGAGTCTGCACACCACAGGACCTGTGGCACTTTTTATATTCAGCTTGTGCTCCTGCAAAGCTGCACAGAGGAACCAGAGCATTCAACAGTTTTGCAGAAACTCTCTCAAGTCTCTACAAACATCATCATCTACCTGCAGATCAGACAGCTAGAATGACTTCTACTCCTATGGCTCTTTCACTGGGTGAAAAACACACACATCTTGTTAGATTTGTGATACTCACTGAGCTGTGCAGTTTTAGACATTGTACAAAAAGGTCATCATCCATGTGATCACACAAACATTTTGGTTTGATCCAGGAGTGCATATTTTAAATTCATTTCATTATGCCCACCTACCATTTTTTTATTTTTCACTGTACACTGTTACCAGAGCATATTTACTCTCAAACAACATTAAAATAAAAGATGCTGTTCACCTACCAGTGGTTATTCAACCCACAGGACTGCAGCACAACTGGCATAAAGTAAAAGCAGTCAGAACACACAGAAGTGGCAGCCCTGGCTCCTCAGTGCCAGCTGCTCTGCAGATGTGTCACTGCTGTGTCACAGCACCTGCCAAGGTGCCCCTGTGCATTTGGTTCCATCTGGAGTTTTTTCTCAGTGCAAGCTGTAGATTGCTTTAGAAAAAGCTGGTCTTCCCTAAAAGCAAGTCCTTTGTCTTCAACATGAAGTATGCACATATCCCAGATAAAAACATCAGGGGAAGTACTTTTTCTGCTACTTTTTTGACTTTTACTTTAGACCTCTGTGCTGTGCACATACAAAGTCACTGACAGCATGGTGTGCTTTTGAATTTGCCATTCAGGGAGTGTTTTGGCACTCAGTAAGACACTGCTGCTTTATGGACTGGCAGCTCTCCAGAACCACAGAGAAATACAGGTTTTAGACGATTGAGCATATAACATACCACGTCCAAATGTGAAAGAGAAATGAGCACACCTTGGTGGGTGCATCACACAAAAAATTTCAGATTTGTAAGAATATCCCCAGACCTGGCCTAAGATTAGTACATTTAATGATAATAATAGAACATGCACAGTTATAAAGTTGTAACTCATGTTTAAAAGAAAAACTAAAATCTAGCCCTTATTAAGGGAAAAAAATATTCTGATTAATTATTTTAAAGCAAACCTATTAACTACAACTCTTAATCACTTACACATCCTACAATACTTTATATTGCAGTCCTAAAAATGTATTTTTGCATAAAGTGCTGGAGGATTCTTACATTCTACAAATAAAGAAATTGATTTTGATATCAAACAAGAAAAGAGAATATGCTAAGGATAAAATAAAATGTTATCCAATGGACAACAAATCCAGGAACACATTCAAATTTTTATCACAGAAAACTTACATCTAGTAATGTGTGAAGATGCTGATCCTGGAAAACACTGTGAAGAAAATCTAAGTCTTTTTCACTGCAGTCTGTAAGTGCATGAATTTCTTCCAGGCTGTCCAGCACCTGTGAGACTGCTCCTATGGGGCAACAGACAGGGGAAAAAAAGAGGAAAAAAATCAATAAAGCAAAGGCTCATGGTAAACTGAACTTTGGAAAAGGAAACTTTCAATTCATCTGGTACAACTGGAATAGGATCTTAAAAAAGCTGGAGTTTTAACAGGAAAAATCACTGAATAAATTTTACATATATCAAAAGTGCTCACAGATAATGTAATTATACATAAGAAATGGCTTAATGGGAGAGAGATCAAAACCTGATTTTATTAAGCTCAGCTTTGTTCTATTTTAGCCTCGCTCCCAACAATGTCTCATGGAGCCACTTGCATTATTGGCCTGTCCTCACCATTCCCACCCCAACCTTCACTTCTCTTTTTGAACTGCCAGGCAACTTCAAATGCATACTGTACAATTTTGAAACATCAGTAAGAATTATTTTGAAATCAAATCCCAAACATTGGTAAAATCAGGAAGAACCAATGCTTTCACAAATATTTTTAAAATCAGCATCGGGATAAAGGAGGGAAGAGGGAGAAACACCTGACCACTGAATCCTGGGGGACAAAAAAGGCTGCAATGTGTCTTTGTTCTGTTTGTCCTGCTTGCCTGGTTATCTCCTACCCTGCTTTTTCAGCAGGGCATGGTTTTGGGTCAGAGGATGATGGGGATGATTTTTATATGGCACGGGGGTGAGAGAGAAGTGAGAGCTATGGAGACAAAAAGGAGAAATAGGAGGCAATATGGAAGGTGCAAGTCCATGAGGGAAAGCTGAACTCTCAGCAGGAGAGGACAAAGAAACGCAACACAAACCCACAGTAAACCACCCCACAGTGGTTCTGTGTGAAACAACTTGTTTAAAAATCAGAGTATCAGTGGTGGCTGCCACCTGTGTGCTTTACTAGGATGCCAACTTTGGCTTATCTCAACACCCATGGATCATGTCTTCACTTTTCCCACTGTGGTAAAAGCATCTGGTAAGAGGCAGCATATCCAGTCAGTGTCTGCAGCACTGCTGTGGTGGTCTGGCAGTGAACAACTGAATGCTTTTTCATAAATAAATTCTTAATTCTGGATACTGAACTCTAGACATTCTCTATTTCACTAATTTCTCATCAATATGCTTATTCTGTTTACTTATACATTTGCCTGTGTCTTTTTGACAAGATAGATAACATCTAAAAAAATTGCTGCATTCCTTGAAATTCTATCTTCTATTGCATGAACAATTCTTATCAGCCCTCCTTAACTCAAAGGCTTTTGTACTGCATTTTCAGAATGTAATAAAAACAATATACCCAACTGCCTCTTAACTACACAAGGAAAAGTTAACTTATTTCTCTGAAAATCTTGAAAAAGTTGAATAAACATAACAAAATAGACAAAAACTACTATACAAGACTTGCAACCTCATGGTTGAGGAGAAATAAATTACAAATCTAGAAGCTCTTGCATCGCATTTAGTACAAACCTAAGCCTAAAATGCTCCTCACAGTTCTCTGTACAAGGTTTGAGAACCACAATATCCCCCTCACTCACAGCTCTTGTCTCAGGAACAATAAAACTTAATTCTCTCCCATCAAGTGTCTCTGACTACTTACACCTATTTGATGGACTAATTTATGTTCTTTCAAAAATCTGTGGCTGTCAGCAAATAAAACAAATGGTTTGACTTTTAGTAGTTGTTGTGCATGAGGTTGGGTGCACTGAAAAAAGAGAAAAATTTGCTTCCTCTTTGATAATGAATAAGAATGCTCATCTGAAAGGAACCATTCACATCCCTCTACCAGAGACACAGCAGGAAACCTGAGGAAATATAAGGACAGGGGATCTGCTGGTAAGAGGATGGAGAGATCACAGCTAAGCCTCAAAGGCAAGGAAAAAAACCCACCCAGGGACCCCAAAAGGACTGCACTGTTTCCTTTCCATGTTCAGCACATCAGTTAAAGACTGATGGAATTAGAGATCTCCAAGCCTGAAGAAAAGTGCTTGACTTTCAGCATCCAGTTGGCAGAAGAAAATTTGTTAAAATTCTCTTTTATTTCTGCTGTTTTCGTGCTCAGAGGTATTTTTATTTTATTTATTTTATTTTCAAGCAAAGCTTCTTTTTCTGGGTTCAAAGCCCTTTCTGTGTATTTGGGGTATTTAAGGAAAACTCAAGAGAAGATTCACTTCAGAGCCTGAGGAACTTAAGAGCCTCTAATACTGCTCAGTGTTGCCCATAATCCCCAAAACCTGAGCCAAATCTGGAACCAGTAAGAAGTGTGTTCAAAGTTGCCTGTAGTGCTGTGTTACTGTGAAACACCAAATGCTCTGGACCACCACATTCCTTATCTGACAGTTTTATTTCCTTTGCAAACTTTATTTTGTGGAATACTCTGAGGGCTTTGAAATAGAAATGAAAATTATGATTTTTCAATATTTGCCATCTCAGCAACCTCTTGAATATTTGGGAATTCAAAAAAAATTAGGGTTTGATCATTAGATCTTTTTTTTTCTCCTGTCCATTGGTCACATTGAATAGGAGGCTGTAAATAAAGTTTCCAAGAATGTCCTTAAGAAATTTGATGGGACTTTGTGACAGTGGCTTTGTTAATCTCACAAATGACAGTTTTTACCTTATGGTTTTATTTTTACCTATAATCTCATGCTTCACCTACTGCCATGCCCCTCACTCATTTACAAATAATGTGCACCTATATGAGAAAATGGCATAGCAGCAATATACTGACAGCATGTTAGTGCTTAAAAAGAGTGAGAGGACAATTTTACAGGAATTTTTGTGAACACTTAAACTCTCTTTGTTACAGACATCCGTTAAAATATCTAAAAGTCCCTTTCAGAAGAGTTTTAAATTCGGGGAAGAGATATTACATAAAATGAAGTTAACCAACATTTACAGCACACGTGTTTCTAAAAAGATTCATATTCAAGCTGAATTTCTAACCTTTGGGGAAAGTGTAAAGCTGTTCAATATTTATAATTAAAACTTATATCCTCTTGAAATAGGATTTAAACTCTTTTCAATATTGCAAGTGCACCCACTTTAACTTTTATCACAGATGATAAAGGACTATTATTACAGTGAATTATTACAGTCATACAAACTAAAATCTCAGACTTCTCATGGTCTGTAGCAGTTACAGACAGAATCTAGAAATATGAAAATTAGAATGATGCATAAATATCAGTAAGGCAGGAAAAATCAGGAAGTTGACTAATTTGACTGGCAGTGTTCATTTGTTTTTTAAGACTCCAGAAATTAAACTCTGTTATAAAATCCTGCTCACTGTCCCAGAATTTTCAAGCAGCCCCAACTTTTGGGTGAGATGAATCTCACCCTGCACCTGAAGTTACTATAAAACCAGATCCAATTGCACAGGAAAGGGTGCAATTCCAGTGATATAAATAGAAGACTCTTCTCTGCAGAAACAGTAACAAAATCCACACCAAACATGGTTCTGTGAGAAGACTCTGGATCCTCCTGTAAATGCACAGAAATGACCTCAATGTCAAAAGGAGCAGGGACACTCTGGGCCATGCAACACAACCTTGTCTTCCCTGTATTCCCATAAGAAAACCTAAGAAAGAATGGTTGCAGCTACTCAGAGTTTCCTGGGGACTGCCAACTGTGAAAAGTTGAAAACTATGAGCTGTCATACATAAAAAAGAGGAAAAACCACATTAGAATGCTTATGACAGTCTCCTCAGTCACCACTAGTACATAAAATGCTTTTACAGTTAGTGGAATGACTTCTTAAGGATGATACCCAATTACTTCTGAGAAGACAGAGATGAATTGAGCAGTTTTCTGCCTACTGAGGCAGATCTGTTATTTATCAGAAACACATTTGCCTTGTGAGGCAGAAACTTGGGAATTTATCTTCACACTGTGTAGTCAAAGTTTCCACAGGTATTTTGTGCAAGGCTCTGCCACCACATTTTTGGAGATGGCCAGTGAAAAATAATTTTCTGTTACAGCTGAATTCTGTCTCTAGAGTCTGTAGTTGTCATACAGTGCACCTGAAGTTGCTATGGACACAGGTTCTTCAGGCTGGAAGTAGGCAAAGCCTTGGTAGTGTTGTTACTACAACATCCAGCTCTTCTGGTCTGCAACAGGTGGTTTGACTAGAGAAACTGAACTTTAAAGGTAGGGAGGAGTTGCTTACTTCTCAGAACAGAGTAAAATAGAATTTTAAATACTATTCCAAGATTTGCCTACATATTCTGCAGTAGCCAAGTGTCCCCCCAGTATACAAAGCAGCCCAAAAGTTTGCTTTTCTGAGGCTTCTCAGCACACCAGGGAGGTATAACTGGCTCCCCCTGTTATGTAACAGGCAGTAAACAGAATCAGGAACCTCTTTTCATGTGACATGATTTGCAACACTGTACAACTGAATAAAGGGTTTAGGTAAAGAGACTCAGCTATTGCTACAAAGCACAGACTACACCCTGAGCGCAAACACGTTCTGATAGAGAGCAAAAGAACTCCTCGGTTTATTTTTTAACACTGAATCTTACAAACCCTCATGTAAAGCATCATAAAAATCAGAAATTCACTTCTGAGTAATGAAAACCAAGAATTCAAGAAGCCTGACATTGTTTAAACACAAAACTATAAACACCTTTTTGCCATTCTCCTGCAATTACTATGCCAGAAAATAACTCTGCAGAAGAACTTATAATAATCATTATACTATTAGCAAATTTTTATGAAAGAGACATTGGCAAAGTCTAAATCTCTTAGATTTGTAGAACCACATGAAATGAAGTTCATAACACCATCCACTCCTTTGTATTGTGTTCATTCTTATAAACTATCTTTATTTGATTGGTTTTTCAACTATTCTTCATGTTGTGTAAACAGGTAAGTAACTGTGTCTTGAAGATTTCACAGTGGTATTTAAATGACTAAGAAAGGCTTTGCTGTCATTTGCAATTTCTCTATATGTCACAGTTCAGTCCTTAAGCCAGCCAATCTACAATAAACAGAAGCTGATTTCTCTCAGCCTCATCCCGTGGCTGCCTTCTCATGGGCAGCTGCTGGAAATGAAGTTAAAAGACCAATCCTGGCTCTTAAAGCACAGCCATTTGAGAAGGTAGGATTTACATTCTACTTTGTTTATGAAGAGGTCTGAGGGTAGTACATCCAGCAAGAAAAGACAAAAAAATCATCAGAAATTGTTAAATTTTACAGAGATCAAATATTAGAATGACAAAACGAAGTCACAGGATACAACCTCACAAAAAAACAAGCATGGGCATTATTATAAAGTGCAGACCCTTCCACTACTTTAACTGATGTAACTTCTCAGATTTAGAGAAAGCCAGCTGAGCACCAGCTGCTCTTCATCACTTGCTAAACATCTGCAAGAATCACTGGAGCTGAGATGCCTCTGATCTCACACAGTAATTTGCTGCTCTTTGCTGTTCACTGTATTCCAGAGCAACTGACTCTGCAGGCACAGATGACAGCCAAAGCAGGTGTACACATGTACATGACTGTAATAGTTTAAAATAAGGTGGCAGATACATGTTCTACATATACACAGCAGTGTAATTAACATGCAAGGCAAGTAAAGGCTCTGTCCTGCTCAAATTTGAGCTATATGGCACTTCATGACTTCTTCCTCCTTGGACTGAAATCAAACAGTGAAGTTTAGAAACACTATAAATTTACAAATAAGCTCCTACATGCACACAGTTCTGTGAATGCTACTGGGAAGCAAATAAGGCAGTGATAAAAGAAATATATGTATATCCATACACCGCATGTATATAAAACAATCAGGAAGAGTGTAGTAAGAGAACTAGAAAGGTGGAGGTTTATGGAGATGACAGCAACAATTCAGAAAGAAGACTGCTGGTGCAAAGGAAGGGTATTGGGATTTACAACTACATTTAAAAAGGTAGGAACATCTAAGGAATACAAGAAAGGAGAGAAAGGCATGTGAAGTCAGAAAAGAAACTAAAGGAAATAGGTGCAGGAGAGAAAAACAGGGAGAAAGGGACTAAACAAAAGAAAAAAGAAAAAGGAAAGGAAAACAAGGGATTAAGTGTTTCCAAACAGCAGATGGAACATAGAGGAGAGTACTATGTATAGAAAACAACAAAGGATGGGAGGGAAGAGGAAGTGGTGGGGGAGAGGACAAAGAGGGCAGCAAGAAACTGATGCTTAATTTTGAAGAGAGACTTTCTACATCCTGCACACACAGGGGCACTGACAGTGGGCAAGACTCCACTTTCTCCTGTCTCCATACTTGGCACCTTCACACAGTTTGTCAACTCTTTGTCCCAGCTACCCCTCACTGAAAATCCAGCCACAGATATGACAGAAGCCAGCCTAGTGTGGTGGCAAAGAAACATGCAGAAGTGCTGTTTTACAAACCAGACCTCTAGCTTACATCTAAGTGCACTCACATGCAACTAAACAAATGAATATTTTAATAGATGAATGCCCTTCACTACCCCTTCCTTAGATCCTATCTTCCTCCTTACAAAAATGTCTAAAACCCCCCTTCTGACCAGCATGAAGGCAGCACACCCTTATAGTCAGTTTGTGGAAGAAAAGTCTCTATGCATGAACAAAAACCCAAAAATCATGGCACAAGCTCTGTATGAGGTTTTTTTTTCTCTTCCCCTACAACTGCTTAAAAATAATACTATCACAAAACTTTTTTACAAAAATCCATTGAACTTTCACTCTCATTTTACTGGACAGGCACTCTGAGTTGAGGAAGTAAGAGGAAAATGAACAACTTCCCCCACAATCTGTAAAATCAAAAGAATGAACCAAACAACAACAACCACAAAATCCATGATTGATCAGAGATGGAGGCAGGGACACATGCCCTGCTGACATGTCCTGACCTAGGACAGAAGCAGAGCTGTTAATCTACAAGTCTCAAACTGCTGCAGGAAACCCCCACTTTCTATAGCTTGTTTTTGGGGAATTAGTTGTTTTTGAAATGGTTGTGGTTTGTATCAAAGGGTCTAAAATTTCACCGCTTCTCTTCCACCTAGTATAGTCTGCAGGTTTTAGAAATACTTGTGGTCCCAGTTTCTCACAAAGTGTGCAGCTGCTTTGCAGCAGAACCTCTTCCCTGTGTGCCAACAAGATTCCTTCATTGAGGAGACACATTTTGGATAGTTATTGAAATCAGGTGTATGCATATCCACAGTGCATATGCATAGATCAGATAACACATATCAACACAGAAGGATCAAGAAAGTTCATGCAAGCTGAGAGAAGAATATAATATTTGACTAATATTACAGTATATGTTTGGTAGTTGAAAGAAAAAAAAGCAAACATTAGTCCATGAAAACAATTTTGGAATGAAAATGCAAACCCAAAATATACTTTATCAATTCAATGAAAATTAAATTTTAGTTCAGTTTTGTTGCAAATATTAAATATTGGGAAAAAACCCCAAAACTGAGGTAATTTTAATACTGCCTCTAAATTAGAACCTTCAGAATTCCCTGGAAATCATCCTTCTGCTTTATTATACTGTTGATTATATATTACACTGTAAACAGATTTAGTCAATACCAAATAATTTTGTTTGAACAGGCAGTATTAAAACTGAAAAAAGCAGAGAGAAGCAAAAGAAAGCAGATTTTTAAACATGCAAAGACACACACCATAGCTGACTGATATGCCTTAAAGGAAAACAAAGGGATACCTACTTTCTGCTGCTAGAAGTCCTAGAAGGAAGGCAGCATTTGGACAAACAACAAACAGTATGAAGATTTCAGAACAAGCCATTTATAAAGCTGCAACCTAGCAGACTAATTTAGCCACAAAATAGTTTCAACCAAGTGACAAGGATCCCCCCAGTTTTTAATATGGATCTTCTATGTGTGAAGCAAATGGCACTGGCAGACTGGGATGGGAGGAAAACAAACACTTGGCATTGGGAAGGCAGCACATGGATACAGTGTTAGAGATCTATTAATACCAGACTTTTCCCAACATTGGTTAAACTATTTTAAAAAACTCATGGACAAAAAGGGATTTTTCAGTAAAAATATTGTAAGAATTGAAGTGATAAAATAATTCAACATACTGCAAATGATGCGCAACATATTAATATACTTAAGCAAAATTTAGCAATGTTATATTGAAATCAAAAGTTTCAGTGAAAAATGTTATGTGAACCATTTAGAAATTCAACCACTTCTTTATTGCTTTTAATTAACAGTATCTTTATGCCCTTTTAAAAAGAAATTAAACATATCAGAGCAAAGATTCAATAGCTGAAAAATCATCAAGTTAATAATGGAATGTTGGAAACACACAAACTCATGATCTCAAAACTGACAGCTGCACTTGTAATACTAGCAAAGGAATTAGTAACAATTATAAGGTGAATATAGTTTTTTTTCCCCCAAGCATTCATATTTTAAAATGTTACACAACACCCTTTGCAAATATTTACAAAATCAATGTTAATTTTTGCATAACAAAGGTGGTTTTTTTTCTTACTTCTGCTGATGAAACTGATGGGTATTAAGATATGGGCTTGTATTGACAATATTTCATGAATTCTAAATCCCATGAAACAACTAATCATTTTAACTTGTGAGTTCAGCCACTTCCATGTATGTTGGAAACAGCGAGCTCACAACTTGTCTGTATCTGTGCTGTTTGACCTTGCTCTGAAGGACTAAGAGATTTAGCTTTATTCCCATTTTCATTATCAAATTTGAAAATCAAACTATCATGCTGTTAAAAACCTCTCATTTGACACAACATTACAGAGTCTGACAAAATAGAAAAGGATTAAAATTTCGATTTGCACACATCAACCCTGAGACAAAATACCAAAAAGCATTTGCAAAAATGCTGTGTGTGGAGAAAATGAGGCAGAAGCACTGAAGGAGCCTCAGTGTGGTTGCTCTGTGTGCAGTGCAAAACTCTGCTTCTGTTTATCTGCTTCCAGAGTGACCACAGAGGCCAGCACTGACATGAATGCAGAAAATACTGCAGCACTGCCACTGCTCAGCACAGATGCAGGAGCACATTTGGCCACTCAGGCTCTTCTCTCGCTCTGAGGTTACCCTGAAACACAGCTTGAGGATCCTTTACAGGAATCCAGACCTGTCTGTGTCAAAAAGTTGCTCTGAAACCTCTTAGTCACAGTTCAGAAATGGGCAATTCCAGCAGACATCAGAGAGTAACAGCCTTTAACAAAAGGTAAGGGTTGCTTTAATTCAAAGTCAGTTATGCAGTTTTCCAAAGCCTATGGACTATCAATTAGCTTAACTCCAGCACTGACTGGGTTCTGAAAATGTGGCTACAAAAAGCTTATGGAAACATAAAGTTTACAAAAAACCTCTTCAACTTATCAGTTTTTCTAACTGCTGGCCTGAAAATGTAACCATTTTGAATCTACTTAACACCCCATATGAAACAGTTGTCCTCAACTCAGCTTCTCAAGCCAAACTCCAAGAAGCAAAAGAGGAAAAATTAAAAGCTTTACATTGGTGCTGTTCATTCCCAGCCTGAGGCACTGTTATGAAAACACTTGCAAACTGTATGTCAGTACATTCAGCTGGGGGACAAGTGGCCAGCATATGACAGAAGGAGAGGAAATCCTGTCTAGAGCTAATGTGCAATCAGGAGGGTCAGGCACTGGGCAGGGAAAGGGAGGGAGGCAGATGGGGAAGGGCAGCAGAGAGCAAATGCTGTGAATTTCTCTGGCACCTTATGGATTTCATGGTCCACTTCAAATACTTCCTACTGGACCAGTTTTCGTCCTGTGACAGATTTAGCCTTCAGGGCTGCTGACTGCTAACTTCTGATTTATGTTTGTTTCAGCATATTAAAAATATCCAAAACATTTGTTGCCTTGGGGAATACACAATTTAGAATGTCTTGAAGATAGGCAACCTGAAAGTCAAATGTTTCACATTCTAGAGAAGACCATTTGCAGCAGGCTTGTCAGCTGGGCTGCTTGGTGGCTTTGCTGCAGAAGTTACTGAACACAGACTGTCAGCAATAAAGCAGCATTGTAGTTTAGAAGTATTTTAAAAGGTTTTGTCACACTCAAAATTCAGCAAGACTGGTTTCTGCCATGTTACCAACAGGATGGTAGCAGGATTAATTCAAGTTTTTCAGAGGATGGTTGCTGACAAAAGAGGAAACAGACCACCCAGTGGTCAGCAAGTGGTTGGAACCAAGAGTTGTTAACACTGTACAAAGGAAAAGAAGATGTGTACAGAAAAAAAAAAACCTGACTGACCTCAAACAAAATTTATCTCTGTTCATTCCCATCTAATTTACCTATGCAATTTTCTGACTTTCACTTGAAGACTCTCTAACAAGAAGATCCTTTGTGATTCTGCATCTACAGAACTCATCTGACTGGCTGCATTTAGTGCCTTCCTATCCTGGGATAACCCTTTGGTAGCACAGGAAGATGCTCCAAGGTTCCAGCAACTCCAGGTTTCCATACTGAACTTTGAGAAAGAACACCTCTGGATTAACTGGGCAAAAAGAGAGAATTGAATTTTTCTGCTTCTGTGTTTGGAAAGCCTGGAAGACAGGAAATGTGATTTGCATAACCTAATAAGCATCTATATTTCTGTATATTTAACTCTGTAAGAATTCTGTATTTGTCTGCTTCTGACAAACCATTTAATTACAGTGACAGGCTTCATGAAATTTTATAGGAGGAATAATTGGCAACCACATATAAAATATTAAATGGTCTTCATTAAGAGTTTATGATCTGGAATAACATTATGAGGTACTAGGAAGGAAACTTAAATAACCTTAGGATAATCAAGTTTCTACTGCAATTCTTGAGTTTTAATTTCTCAAAACTAGCTTGGTTTAGAATCATCACAAGACCCATCCTCCAAGCCAGAAGTATTTGAAAATATTATTAGTGT
Source organism: Ammospiza caudacuta (assembly GCF_027887145.1). Lineage (NCBI taxonomy): Eukaryota > Metazoa > Chordata > Aves > Passeriformes > Passerellidae > Ammospiza > Ammospiza caudacuta. The sequence continues at coordinate 113,974,767 of NC_080594.1, forward strand.
ACTTCTGAAGAGGAAACAAAATAGATTTCGGTATCTAGGAATTCCAGCTCAAATGTTATAATCTCTGAAAGAGAAAGCTGAAAGAGTTGTAGAGTCTTTTCTTGCAAGGCTTAGTATTCAATATTAAATATTTTGTCAGCTGAAGTAGTGGGTCAGAGAAACATGATGAAAACTACCCACTTAGGATGGTCTCCTGATCACTGTGATCCCCCATCAGTTTGATCAACAATGTCAGGTTAGAGAATAACTTTGCTTTCCTGAGAATTCCAAGTTTTTGTTTCAGTTATTTCAGAGATGAACACAAGCTAACAAAGGATCCAACATAGATATTCTTACAATTTACATGTGCACTGGATTCAAGTATTCTGTGAGCAGAAAAAAATAGAACTTGGAACTTTCCTGTATAGTGCTATCTGCAATTACATCACTCTGAGGAAGACACATGTCCTGTTGTGTGAGACTGAAACTGGAAAGCAGAACTGCTGTTTCCAGATTAGGAAAGTTGCCACTGCCAGTCATGTTGGTGGCCATTCACCACTGAAATGGGGGAAGTAGATGGAAACAAAAATTAAGGCACTGCAAGTAGTTCTAGGTGAAGTAAAACTGACTTATTCTTTCTTTAAAAGAATAGGTGGATCCTTCACTGCAAGTACAAGTATCCAAAAGCTGTGTGCCTGAACTTAAGCTATGAGGCTTTGATTACCCATTTGCAATAAAATATCTGAGATTCTCATTCATTTCCATGGGAATTATGAATGGTGTTCATGTCTAAGGACAAAGAAATGTTTTAATTTTAGTACTTGAAGTTGGATTCCAAGAAGTGAAATTGGAGAATTTCAACCAAGAAAAGTTGCCCCCATTCTTATGGGGCATATCAATCCTATATTAATGACATTGAAATAATTTATAAAAAATTACTTGCTTAAATGAAATAATTAATTTATGCAGTCAATACATAATTTTCTCACCTATAAAAATATTGAGACAGAGAATTATCACACAGCAGATCAACACACGCAATTAAGTTCCTGAAATGTCTTCCAGAGAAGTCAGTATATAGCTAAAATTTCCTGCCAGTACTCCTAAATTGTTTAGAAAAATTAAAGACAGCCCTTTTGGTCTTAGGTTTTTCTTTAAGGTTCATTTAAATTGATTCTAAATCCTAATTTTAGATCAGACAAACCAACCCAGACTTTTGCACTGCAAATATTTTGAGCAATGTTATGTCAAAATTAAGATACTAACTAAGGCAGGGCTGTGTTAGTTTAGGGACTGACAGGTGATTTAAATTTCTGAATATGGGCTATGGACAAAAGGATTGCTTGGTAATCTCACTGTCCTGTCCAGGGCCTAGAACACAGCACAAGTATTATCTTCCCCTCTGAGTAAATGTATTGACTCTCCCTGAAGATTTGGAGTCAGAAATACTGTCCAGTGTGCTTTTAACAGGACACAGTCATATTGTTCTCCAAAACAGGAGTCAGGAAACTTTGGTACATAATGGCTCTTTTTCTAAATAACTATTAGTAAGGTATTAGAGCTTTGCTCCAGCCTAAGAATTCAAGACAAAATTTCAATAAGATTTTATAATCAAGTAATATAAAGAGAAATGTGAGATTATAACACTATTTGTAATTAAATGCGCATACACTAAAAAATAAAAAAATCAAACAGAATTTCTGTAGAAGCTTAAAACTGTGTCGAGTTTTACTCTCCATTTTTGCCAGCTGTGAATGCCATTGTGACTGAAAACTATTCATCCTTCACATGTAAATATTAACTTAATATTCAATTTTATGGAATCTCAAGAAATGAGTAAATACTTGGTACTCTGGCCAGTATGGACATGCTGACTGCAGTAAATACACTTTCTGTTAAAATACCTGAGGAGGTGGGGTCTTCAGAGAAGTCTGGCAGCTCTTCAGGGGGGTCACCATAGAAGGAGTTGAATTTGTGGCTTGACACAGCTGCTAGTACTGCCCCCTGAATAAAAATACCCACACAGTCTCAATTACACAAAGCAGGATAACAAAACATTTCCAGACCCCCTGGATCACTCAGTCTCCTGAGGTCTCTTGTTTGTTGACCTTTTCAGAAAAGATCAAATATATTTTCTAGTCTTCACCTCTGCTTCCCTTTTCACAGTGACCATATCTAACAGAAGAGCTGGGCATACACTAATAAACAGTAAAAATATTCTTTGCAAGGGGATTCATCAGAACAGTTCTTTATGTGAATGCATTTTGAAACAGTAACGGTGAAGCATAAATTCACATTGTAGTACAGTGTAAACAAAAGAACTAATCTCTTTATCTTTTCCTCCTACCTAGACTGAGTGGATTAGCAGGAATAAAAATTCACTTTTTAAAGCAAAACACTATGTTTTTATTTTACAAGTTGTCATAATTTGACTCTGACAGCACTAGAATACTTTGACACCCATAATGCATCAATATAAAAATAACACAGTTATACAGACAATTACTGAGCATTACAGGGGAATTTACAAACCCAGAAAATGGTCACCGCCTCTGACATATATTTACTTGTTCTAGTAAATTACACTTTAACCACTCAGGTTTAAATGCCTCACAGTTATGGAAGTATGGATGAATTTAATGAAACATACTGCAGAACAGTGTTTTGGATAAAATGGCATAAAAAATATAATGAAGGTACAAAAGCTCAGGAAACTAAATATAGTGGCCCCCTCTGGAAGAAATCCAGGAATATCTGAAATTGCACCTAGAACAGGAATCAGGTCATATTCTAAAATGTACTAGATAACATTTTAATGAAAGGATTACCTGGGCATACAAACCACCTAAGAGAAAGAGCTGTTCATGAACTGTGGCAGCTGTGCACCTTCACCATCAATCACATGAAACTTTTGCAAAGCAGCAGCTCAGTGTGAATACCTGATTCTGAGTTTTATTACAAGTTGTAAAACAGCCCATGAACTGTAATGCTCCATGTTTCTGTCAAAATTTTCTGAACCTTTCAGTGAATTCAGAAATGTTTCTGTTAAACATTCCATGACAGGAACAGAAGGAAAACCATGTTGCTTTGGGCTGAAATGTTAACATTCTTTTCAACGTGGCTAAGAAATAAGCTAGTATATAGTTAAACATAAATAGGATAAACTGAAGAGTATGTATTTACTCTTCTTCAACAAAGACATTAAAAATTACTATGTTCCTTTTATTCTAAATGTAACACAATAATAACAGAAGTGATTGCACAATTCTCTCTAGTAATTCATATTACACAGAATTACTGAATTATTGAAGATGAAGGCCTCATACACACCTTGGCTGATACCAGACAATTTGCACTGAAATTTGAAAATGATGCACTAAGAAAGAAAGGACAAACAGCCTTTCTAAGACATCATTTCAATAAACATCTGTCAAGGCCTGCTGCAACCTTTTATTTTATTGCTGACTTCAAAGCATGGATTTCTCTCAACACTTTTTAAATGAATCAAGTATCACACAAAATTAAAGATGCGTAATTATACTGTTTTAACACTACATTGAGTTTACCTTTAGTTTTCGTCTTGCATTGAATTTTCTCAACTGTTCTACTGTTTCTGGAAGATGAATCTTGTATGCATAGCGATCTCTCTCCTTGAAAAACCCCACAAAAAACAAACCAAAAGAACATTAAATACAAGCTTTTAATATTCTCTTGACACTAAGAAACCAGACAGCAGCAGCTCATAAATATCCTAAGGAGAATGAGGATTTGTTGCAACTTAAGGAAAACTTCCAGAAATTGAGAGGGATTAAAGTGCTTTGACAGAATTCTTAACTTGGGCCAAGGATATTTTCTTTTTGTAATTGTTTCCCACCTTGCACTAAGACCCCAGTGTTTTGTTTTACTGTTGTGCTGTCAGTCTGAGTCCAGCACTGAACTTCAAAGCAGAAAGCAGTTCTGCTGTTTGGAATTCACAAATCTCAGTGAAGGAACAAGCTCAAGCACTCCTTGACAGGGTGCTGGGTACTTCAGGTGAGGCTGGGAGGTGGGGTAAGTGTCCAACAGGGCAGGAAATGCCAACCCAATGCCAGCCAGGAAGAATTCTCCATTGTAGGTGCAAATGAAAAATGTGCCAATGAACAACTGCAGTGACAGAAGGGACAAAACTTGCAGCAGCCATCTACCTTTTCCCCCTGAAGCTACATAAAAACATTAATTTAATGTGTTTATCACATTGTTCTCCTGAATTAGAGTGAAACCAGAGCAGTCCCTCCACGGCACTAAAGATGTCTCTGTCTCATGCTGTATTTGCTCCTATCTATAAAAGGTTTAGAAAGCTCTGAGTCAGCAGAGAAGGCAGTTTATTGTAGGCAAAAATGAGAGGACTGACTGGTGGAATGCCTGGCAAACAAAGTTGTCATAAACTAAACCATGTGACTTCCAAGAAATAACAACATGGTCAAAAAGAGACCACAGAGACCAAAAGTGCAAAGCTGCAAAGGCAGAACTTGCACATGCACATTACAGAATTGTCTTTTAAACAAACCTAATTAGCTTAGTTGCTCAAATAACGAAAATTACAGGTTTTCTGCCAAAATGATCCTCAACCAAGCTCTAGCTTTGGCATCTCAATGTGGGTATGCTCTCAAAGTGAAGAAAAAGTCCAATTACAAGCAGGTAAAAACTCCAATTACAAGCAGGTAAAACCAGATCATCTGTGTTTGTATGATATTCTGGGATTCCAAAACATTGTGTTCATTTCCATACCCTTTGATATTTGACACACTATGTACATCCCAGACCAAAGACAGAACTTTGCCTCTTTTTGAGCAGAATGGTTTGAAACCTGCAGTTTCCCAAAACACAGAAGAGCTGCCTTTACCACTGTCATTTCTGAGAGATGAACACTCCCAACCTCCTCTGATAAGCTAGACCATTCTCCAGCTTGGAATAAAAGAGTCAGAGGCAGAAAGAGAGCAGAGAAATGAAGAGTGACTCCATTCACTGGTGGTTACACCGTTTACTTGGACGGAGAAGAGCATAGGATCCTGTTCTTCCCAGGTTCTGTCTTTGTGGCTTTCTCTTTGTGTCATGTAGGGCACAGAGAGGCCAGCAGCAGACACCAGATCAGTACCCTTTCAAAATAAGTGCCCTGTTTAAGTTGATGATATTATGACTTTTCTACCCTGGACACCCACTATAGAAAACCAAAGCATAACTAAGGACATTGCCAATTCATCAGCTTCTGCCAAAGAAAATACAGTGCTCTGAACCAGCACTTTTCACCTTTTAATTCTGTAGCACAATCCATCATTCTCCAACCCCAATGTTTAGCACAGACTAGTGATGGACTGCTGAGAAGCTACAGGTGTATTTTCTCCTTCTCCAGTTGTAAACTTTTCAGTGTGCAGCAACTACTCTTCCACTGGCTTAAAGTGTGTTGTAAATTCTGCCATCACTGAAAAATTATTTGATTACCAGATGTCATATAATTGCATGCAGTCACAGTGGCCTTGGGGCAACACTCCACTACTTCCTTCCCTTTTGGTGGGATATTTTCAAGCATCTAATGTAAGGAAGCAGCACAGTTCAGCAGCATAACCTACAGCAGTAGAGTGCATGGCTACATGACTAACAGGCAAGAGGTTTAGATATGACTGAGCAAAAAGGAGATCAGAAATTATCTCTGGAGTTTGACAGCCACAGAAAGACACATTAACACCTTCTTTAAGCTTTATGTTATGCAGCCCTGCTCCCTGCACTCTGGTGCTGCTGAAGATGTCCAACTGAGTTTGCTCTTAAGCAAGAGTTTAAGCCTGGCAATTATCAAAATCTCAGGCTCTACTCCTAGAAAACATTTAAAGCATAATATCCCACATTTTGTACAGTTCATGTCTACTTTGAAAAGCTCAGAAAAACAAAGAAATCCATAGTTTTCTCCCTTAAATGAGAAAGTAGCATGTAAACAGCTGCTTTTACTACCTTTAACCAGGGGTGATTCAGTGCTTCATACACTGTTATCCTCTCTGCTGGATCCAGCATAAGCATGCGGCGCACCAGATCTTTGGCACTTTCAGAAATATGGCTCCATTGCCTAGGATTCATCTGATTAGGAGCAAGAAAAAAAATTAAATTAGTAATAAGAATGTACAAAAGAACTAGCGTTTATCTACAATAATTGCAGAGATTTAATAGTGGTTGGTGCTAGCGAACATTTCTGTGTAATGAACGTAAAAGGAAATTTCTAAGGGTCTTAATAACTTGTAAAAATGGAACACTAGTTACTACTGAAATGGCACAAAAATTGAAAACATAAACCCTGACATGTCCTTATTATGTTATAATCACAGTGTAATTTCTACCTACTCTACATTCTGCTCAGATAAAAGTCACCACTCACTAGATACAGCAAAACACAATTAAGCTCTGTTTAACTGTTAATGACGCATATGATAAATGCAGAAATTAAATCTACTCCTGAAATCAATATACGGCAAGAGAATTTATCTGTTTCAACCCACAGTTTCATGCCAGTGATTCTGGGAAAGAAAGGAATAAGGGAATGCCTGTTGTGAACCACGCTGATCCTGTCCTGAAGGTGCTATGGGACAATGCCTCTTCCCAATAAATCCCTTTCAACTTCACAACAGGTAAAGTTTTTCCACTAGGAAAATAAAAAAGTCCTTTTCCTTTCTTTCCATAGGAAAGCTTAAAAGGACAAGACAATACCAGCAATTGCAACACTTTCAGAGTAGAACTTTAGGAGATACAATATGAAGGATGATTTCAAATATATTTTCATTTTGTGCATATATGCAGGTTTGTGCCCAACCAGTCAAAACGATGGACACCTTATAAAACCATACCAAAGTAAGAAAATTCTTTATGTGATATAAAGGATAATATCCTTAAGGTATTTTTAGTATTTCTTTAAATTATGAAGAAGCTAAGTTTTATTTAAATGATAGACAGCTAACTTTACAAAGTATTGAATGCAAATTCAAAATGATGACCAGACTCTTTTCAATGTTACAATCTGATCATTATAAGAGGTCCATTTTATTTAAAATAAGTATTTACAAAAAATGGTCACTTTGAATGGGGGCCCTCAGCAATGTTATCTGGCTATGAAATGCACATTTATAGGTGTGAATAAATTTTTTTTCCAGCTCTAATGAAATGAAGGTAATTGCAAATTTGACAGGATTTTCACTGAATAGACAAATTACTGTGGAAACAGGAACAAAAAAGGAACTAAGAGGACACAATGTACTGGTTGTAGCTTTTTTTTAAAAAAAAAAAAAGAGAAGTTAACTTGTATCCTTCCAGAAGGTTTTAGCTGCTTAAGGGATTCCATAAAGAAATCTTCCATAAAGTGAAATATCTGTCAATCTGTGCAATCCCAAAACTAGTGCTATGGAGAAATGCTGCTGTTTCCAGGATTATAAAATGGAAAAAATGAAATATGTGCTCCTGACCAAGTACAGTAACACTGCTGTCACTTACATTGTAGCAGGCTGATAAGGTGAAATAATAAATCTGACTGACAGACATCTTTGGGAGTTTTCATTTGTAATTTGCTCATGCACAGCTCATGTATGACCTTGGTCCAAAAGCTGATCTTAGACAAACCCACAGTGAAGTTTCAGCTTTAAATTTGTCTCTACAATGGTGTGTGGGCTGAGGCTGTGACAGCTTCTATTGTGTGCACCCTGACCTGCTGTGGCTGCAAGTGGCTCCTGTTGAATCATCAGCTGCACTTTACTGTACCCTGCACTAAGAAGAAAAATGCTTGCCTGCATTTGTAAAATAACATGCATTTTGTTTTAAATCAAGGCAATAAGATGATGATGAATGTTTATGACAGCTGTTGTTATAAACAGATAACAGATCAAATTTTTGATCTGTTAGCTGATCAAAAATTTTAAATTGTTTATAAATCTGAGGTTACAGCATGTTCTAATTCACAGCTAAACCTCTTGTCTTCCTACAGGGCTCAATGTACAGTTAGGGGCTGATTGTAACACCCATTTATTATTTTATCTGAGCAAATATTTCGATATTCTAATTCCTAGCAATGACACAAAACACATCAGGTACAAGACAGACCAAGGAGGGAAAATAATCTCTTTTCCTGTGTGACAAATTTCCATAAACTTTACATTTAAATCAGGCTAAATACAAACATCAACTTTCAGAAATGTTACCAACAGAGCTCATCTCATTGGAAAAGGATTCATGTATGCTGTCATTTACCTTGTATTTGCCTTTAATAATGCCTTCAAATAATCTTTCCTTGGTTCCATAAAAAGGCAAACAACCACTTAGCAGGATAAACAGGATCACACCACAACCCCAAACATCTACAGGCTTCCCATATGGTTCTCTTTTTACCACTTCTGGAGCCATAAAGTGAGGTGTTCCTACACGTCCTGAATGGAAATAAAAAGAAAATTGAGTCAAAGTGATGTGTGTCAAACACGGAAATGAAGAATATCACTGCATCAAAAAAACCCAGTTTTAATACATTTTGTTCATGGTTTAAAGCTTTAAACACAATTTATATTTTTATATATATGTAGTGAGATAAATCAGCGTTTTCCCTTTTGTTTAATTTTTACTTTAATAAACTGAGGAATAGTCTACCCAAGCTGGCAGAATGTGAAACAAGACCTGTAAGAGCACTGGGACTCTTCAGTAAAACTTGCCATATAAAAGTAACCCATTAATTTGGACAATCTTTGAAACAGGAATTATTTAGAGAGCAAATACAAAGATGCTGTAAAGTTCTAGTCCACACTGATAATTTGAAAAAGCTGCAGCTAATTGGCAAGAGCAGAGTATGATGCTCTGCCCATACCTTGGCTGGTCTACTAAAACTGCCAGCAAAAATGCAAAATGCCAGCAAATGTGGTATTCATTTATTTGAAGAGGGCAGTTTCTTATTGCAGATGAAAAGATAATGCTAATTTCACAGAGTGCTTTCATTGAGTGTAATTAATGCTTTCCTATGAAAGCAAAATGTATTAAGCACCAACTGATCTTCTGAGCAGATAAAACTGATTAGAATAATCTCATTCAATTTCTATGTAACACCAATAAAACAATGAACATTTTAACTCTCCTTATAAATGTTTCCCATTGTAAAGAGTTTTGTCTCCATTGCAAAAATTAAGCTTGGAATGCTCAGGTTATCACTGACACTTCAAACACTGCAGTCTTTGGACTACCCTGGTTCCACCAAATACCAACAGAAGAAAAAGAACATCAGTGTAGCAAACTTTCACCACTAGTACCTCCTTCATAAATTATTGTTGCTTATTACAGTGGATTTCAGGGGCTCCATTCCAGGCCTGCAGCACCTGCTGGTTAGGAAAGCCTAAAATGCACCCCAGAGGATCCAGGGTGTTTGAAGGGCATGTACTCAACTCAATTTTGTCTTTGTAAAGAGACTCTTGTTGATCAACCTGTCCTGCTCACCCTCAGCATGGGAGTCAGCCAAGTCACAGCACTGAGAACACCTGGGGGACTATTTGGACATGGCTTCCTCAGGAAAGACCATCCTTTGGTTATCCCACCTAATCCAGGAACTTTATCTGACCATGTTCTTTTAATTAGTCCTTTTTGCATTAAAGGATTAAAATATTGTCAGAAAGACAGCAGCTTTTCAACCATACTCTTAAGAAAAAAACACCACAATTGCCAAAATTCTTCATGTGGCTTTCTGTTAAACCTTTTCAATCCCAGTTTAGCAGGGAATTCCTCTGCCAAACAAATGTTAGGGATCTGTCTGTGACAAAGGGATGTTACCTCATCACCACCAGGCTAGGCTTAGGCTAGGCTAGGCTAAGCTGGCATCTTAACAAGTCCCTGCAGTCCAGGCTGACCTGACAGCAAGGGCCAGTTCCTTCCTGAGCTAAAAAAGATTAAACCACCAAGATGCTGCAAGTCCAGCTCATCCCTCATATCACAGGAGGAGGAGGAAGGATATTTAGTCTGGACAGAGAAAGAATCCACAGAGGGGAAGATGAGTCATTCTTCTTGTGGGCTGGACACACTTTGGAGGGGTATGGCATAATTTCAGCCTGAGAAACCTCAAAGGCCAAATCTTCAAAATCACATATATGAGGTACAGAATTATCTCCTTAGATGATTCTCTCTCTTTTAGATGCCTGGTGGCAGGGAAGACAAGGAAAATGGAAATCATATACACACACATCCAGTATGCATAACTTGCTGTGATTTTTTCTGCCTTTTTTATGTGCTTAAAAACTTTTATCTGCAAAGTTTCCTCTTTTTTTCCCCCTCTGGATGCCATCACTGGTGACAGGAAAAGCATCAGCATTTCCAGCTCTGCATCAGGCCATGTCTGTGCATAAGCAGCAACACCTGCCTCTTCAAAGAGCATTTTTCTATCCCTCAGACTGCTTGTGTGATGTTTGTGGTGTACCTACCATAGACTGGAAACCTTTAACTCAGGAGATGATCACAGACCACAGAGCTTACCCAGGTCTTGTTTGCCTCAGTAGGAACTTCCTGAGGCTTGGGTGCAAAGGAACCCATGTGCAATGTTGGAGCAGGTGTAATCTTTCTTACATGTTGAAAAAAAATCTTTTGTGGTACTAAAGCACACTTAAATATTTTTCATAAATACAAATGGAAAATTGTATATTCTCTGAAAATTCTGCCTTCCCACCATGCTTTATAATTGCTGTTATAAAATCTGACAAGTGTGGAAAAGAGGGATTACTCTGAAGACAAAGAGGGGAAATCAGCAGAAGACAAAACATCACATGGGATAACAAGCTATTTAAAAGAGGCATTAAGGTTCAGTTGTCTGGAGAAAGTAGCTAATGAAACCATGAACCTTAGATATCAAATGATATCTAAGTTGATTTAATGTGTATTTTCAACAATTATGTACCAGCCCTCTCAGGTCAGGAACTTTTTGTGGTTTCAAATAAGAAACTGCAGAGGTGAACATGGTGCAAAAATGACTGTGTGCTGTGAGAACAGCACTTAAAGGTTTGGGTTTTGGCTTTGGGGTTTTTTGTCAATGCACTTAAGTCTGCTGGGTTTTTCAGTGAAGGGTAACCTCAAGAATATCCTGTGTCCTGGCAAACAGCTGCATTTTCTCCTGGTGTAAATAGCATATTTAGCAGCAACACATGCTATAAAAGCAATCCAATAGCATGATGGAGTGTAGGAATTTAGGTGTCAAGGTGCTGGCACTGGGACTGCAGGGGTGGTCTCTGTGAGGAGGGGCTGGAGCTGCCCCATGCCAGACACAGTTCCAATGGGATCACTGCAGGCACAGCTCAGCCCAGCAGTCAGGACAGTGGTGTGAGAAAGCAGGGAAAGTGTGTGTAAGAAAGGGAAAACCTGCCCAGTAAGTGAGGAGATTGGGAACTGCCATTTCCCATCCTCCCTGAACCACCTGGGGCTGGGGGGTGAGTCAGGAGTGAAGCTGAACCTGGGAAGGTGAGGAGAGGAGGTGGTTAAATTTCTGTCTTTGCTTCCCACTATCCAAACCTATTTGATAATTCAAAGCCCCTATTTTGCTTCATCTGGTGACCTCACATCAGAATGTGAGGCTGCACCTTCACTTGGTGCTCAAGTGCTCTTACAGACAAGTGACAGTCAAAACCCAGGCCCTCTTTGATTATCACACATCTTCTTTCTGGTTCCCTGAAGTTAGAAGGTGTTTCTTCCACCACAGGTAGAAGAATTTGATCTTTGTTGGCCTGGTCCAAACTCAGGACACAATAAAAATCCACTTTGATGAACTGCTTGTCATGGAGCAGAAGGAATAGAGTGGTTTAGTAAAAGGAAACACTACACAGCTGTTTAAGTCCCCACCAGGCTGCTGCCATAACCCAGATGAAAAATGGATGTTGCTTAAAAGCAAACTGAAAAATTCAGTGTTACTAAACCCTAATACTCACTTTTAAATTTAAAATGAGAACTTCATAAATACAAATTAAATTAAAAATAAAACTAGGCTAGGTTAATGATATCCTGTCATTTACCACTGCTAGATTATAATTAGTGGAAACAGTTAAAGACAGATTTGGTTTTGTTAATGCCGATAACAGATCCCAATACTTTAGGTGAGAGGGATGAAGTGGGTACTTATGATGGTGGAAATCACAATTTTATGTCCATGAAAAAGCAAACCCAGAAGAAGCAGAAATGTAACTGGTTGAGACTGAACTGTCCAACAGTCAAACAGGATTTAAAAATGCATATATATATATATATATATATATATATATATGTGAATATGTACTGGAATCTTAAAAAGGCTACAGAAGTTCAGAAGTTTCTGGGCCAGCTGTTGTCCTTGTGACCATTCCACTGGGTTCATCAAAGGAGCAAATGATGATTTTGAAGTTATTCTAAAAACTGACCTGAGCAAGAACTATTGAGCTGCACCTTTGAACTGAACTTAGCTCAGGAAAATGAACAAAGTGCACACATGAACTTACACAGATGGGGAATTTTCCTATGTTGAAACTACAAGAACTGTAAGGAGTATCAGTAACAGCATAAATACAGTTAATAGACAGCAAAGTTGTCTAAAACCATGGATATTCATGGCCCTTTAGCTCAAATATCACTTCTGCTGAAAATTATTTAGCAGAAAATCTGCCTTCTAAGCATGTCCAGTGTAAAATTTTAAAATTCTTCTCAACAGCTCACTTTTAAAATATTTTAGAGATTTTCAAATTTTTTTGGTATTTTGGGAGAAAGTCTGCACTTTTTGGAGGCAGTTTGAAAAAGAGCAGTAGTTAAAGGCACTTTTCTCTGAAACAGGTGACTTCTTCCTTCACAGGCTTTTTATTCTTCACAACATAAGCACACTCATGGATATATTCAAATGACTGTGCATGAAAAAACAACATTTTAACTGAATATAGATTACATGCATGCACACACAGAGGATTTTTAGCTGTATCCATACATGAGAAGAAATCATATAGAAGACTGGAATCAATTTTCTGTCTGTGTCCATTTAGATTCTTTGTTCTAGAGTGGCATTAACTGAAAATCATCACTGTACAAAGACTCAACAGTGGCATGTAGTCCATGTGATACCTGCCTCCATCCATTTCACTGCAAATGCCTACACCAAAGTGTTTGCTGAATTAGGAAGCACTCAGTGCCTGGACAGGGACATCCAGGTTACACTGGAAAGGATACCTTATTTCTAGAAGTAAACTTTCTTACCAGCCAGTTTTTAAGGCATGTTGGCTGCCTGTAAATTTATAAAGTTGCTAATTTTGCTGGTTTTTTCCTGTGGATTAACAGAAAGCTTCAGTCTTCAGGTGCTGTCAAACTGACATAATTTACAAGCACTAAAGATAAATTTTGACTTACCTTTGGTAATTTAGTTTCTATGACTCTTTCCATATTATTCCAGACAATAGGGCTATGCTTTCCACAAGAAGAAGAGTATATACAGAGACCCAATCAGATTTTGTCATCCCTAAGGCAGGGGATTGATGACCAAGATATCAGAAGGAGAGTCTTTCAACAGCAGTAGTATCTGAACGATGTATAAGGAAACAACTGGAACAAATAATTTTTAGGAAAAAAAATGTGAGGTACTAATAAACATCACCATCTGACCTCTCACAATAGTGTAATAAGAAATATGCTCACAAATTAAAGTGTTTCTAAAAGAGTGGGATGTCCAGAATAATGTGGAAGGAATCAAAGAATCACACACAACAGATCAGAGAGGGCAGTACTTTACTACTATTAATTCCTTTCCACATTACTCCAGACAATAGAGATGTTTAAAGCAGGTCTACAGAGGAGATGAGTAGATTAAAAAAAAAAAAAAAAAAGGAAAAAAAGGGGGCAGAAAAAGGGGTAATTTAACTTCAGCACAGAAGACTGTCTGAAGAAAATGTGTTTAAAAGATGCATCAGCAGACAACTGGATCACTAGATATGAGTGTCCAGAAAACAAACAAAGCAAAGTTCACAGGTTAATGAGATTAATTATAATTCATTCAATAGCCTTTTCTGTCATAAAACTATGATGGAGGAAGTAAATCCTAATGATTTCTCAACACATTAACCTCCTGTAAGCACTCTCAAATCAGCCCAGATGTGAAGTGACATTTCTGTGAGAAAGTAAACCACAGCTGTATCTTTTAAATAAAACAAAGTCTCTTAAAGGCAAATCTGGGAAGTGAGTCACATTCTTTTATTTTTCAGGAAAAAAAAGAAGTGAAAACACTACCCTGTAAGAGAAAGAAGAATAGTAGTGTAGGATCTCAGCCTACAAAATTTTACTTCTCTTTGGAAAACAAATGAAAGCTTTGAAATACCAGACTCTGATGATGAAAAGGAAAAAGCGTCTGCGCAGTATAAAACCACTCCAACATTAAAAACAAACAAAAAAGAGTTTTCTAACCTGGGGTTTATAAAACCACCAAGCTCCAGTTTGATGAAGCACTGAAGATGCTGCCCAGAGTGCTGGCAGATGTTCCACCCCTGCAGACATTCAGGATCAGGTTGCTCTGAGCAGCCTCATCTGTTGGAAGGTGCTCTGCTCCTACCAGGGGGTTGGACTGGATGAGCTTTAAAGGTCCCTTTTCAACCCAAACCATTCTATGAGCATTTTTACATTGATGAGAAAAAAAACAAAAAATAAGGAACTCTAAAAAATTCTGCCCCCTTTCCCCCCATATCATAGTTTTAATTAGAGGGAAATTTATGGCAATGCCTTCTTTTGCTGTTTTTGTAGTAAGTCTAAAATACAGCTCACAAGGAACCAAGAGCACTTGGTATTTATGGGCTGTACTGACACTAAGAACATGTAAGATGTTTTCTAATAAGAGAATAATTTACATTAGAATACTACAGGATTTTGAGGCAGCCTAGGGCATCTAACTAATAATACATAAAAATTAATACTGGACTGGATTAGCATTATGGTATCTGTGACCTTTTGCTGCTGAAGGTAAAATGTGAAAGTTAACTATTGACAGTTAACTATCCCCAGATAAAGAACCTCATCCTACTTAGGTCTGTACAGTTATCTTGGCACTAATTGAAACCAGGCGTCATGGTTTGAGAGGAAGTAAGTTTTCTGAGATGCTGTGGTCACACTCATAGGTGTAATTAAGTAGATTAAGTGAAGGAAATATCAGTTGTGAACTTGATGATTTCTGTTCCTTCAGACTTTTATACCATATACTAGCTAAAAATCCCAAGATTTAGCATCTAAGATATTTGATATCAGATAAATCTGATGTCACATTTAAGAAAATACTGTGACAATTCATACTATGCTCTGCAAGAAAACTCTTCAAGGAAGGAGACAGAGATCATAATGTGAGATTAGTCTATTAAATCACTGACTTTCCAGAGGTTCCACTACTCCAGCTGCATCATAACAATGCAACACAGACTGTTTATTGTCTTATGGAACTGTGCTGCTCCTTAAAGGAATTCACTTATAAATTATGTTGTTCACTAACTCCTGTGTATACTGCCAGAGGTCCTTTATAAAGTACTTCAAGGCTTCAAGTCACAATTTTCCACTACTGATCATAAGAAGTGAAGCAAGAAGAGACCTTCAGAGACTGGTAGCTCATGAAACCTATTACCTCAAACTCAGATGACAACACATGAATCTTAGCCATTTATTGCAGCTTAGGGGCAA
Source organism: Ammospiza caudacuta (assembly GCF_027887145.1). NCBI lineage: Eukaryota > Metazoa > Chordata > Aves > Passeriformes > Passerellidae > Ammospiza > Ammospiza caudacuta. Next base: position 113,990,427 of record NC_080594.1, read on the forward strand.
ATGGAGTGGAACAAAGAATATTTCCTTACATTTCCCCCTCTGGCCTTATGAAGAAATGAGTTATGGCTACATACTTTTTGGTTTTTGTACTTTATTTTACTTACATAAAGTAAATAATAACTAAAATGGAACTTTCTTAAAAATAATGTCAACTGAGTTGTTAGCTGATAAAATAGAGTCACTCCTAAAATCTCCTCCATACACATTTTCATCAATGACATATAGTATGATGTCACAGCTTGTTCTCATGAGCTCTCTTACACTTCTGTAAAACAGCCATCTACCTGCTTGAAAGAAAGAATCCTATAGTTACAATCCTTCTAAACTTCACAAGTCTGTCTTTGGACTTATATAAAAAGATTTTAATAACTGGGGTTTAATTTAACTCCAAAACAAAAATTCCTTCCCCAGCAAATTATGCACACTCTGATAAAGATGTCTTTGTCAAGTCAAAAAAATGTTATAGTCCCAAACAAAGCAAAAGCTGTAAGCTTGAAGGCTGGCTTCAAACACACTGAGGGAGAAAATTCCCTTTAGTTTGTTCTCCTGAGGCTACACACAATCTGGGATTGCCAGGCACAGGTGTGTCAAGGTGTACAGAAGTAGGAAAAACAGCACAAACAAAGCACAGGGGATTTCAGGTTAGCAAAATTATCTTAATGCCATGATAGATTTTATTTAATAGAGAATTTCTTTTGTTATGTACTAACCACCAAATGCAGGCATTGCCAAGCTAAAAGGGAAATAATGCTATGCTAAAAGGGAAATAATTGACTATGTCAAGAGGAATCAATGTTTTCCACTAAAAATTAGAAAAGCAATGTGAAAGTGAACAGGTTGGTTATGATGCTGTTCAGACTTCTCTATTTGGAGAATTTCTACTTTTTTTAATGAGACAATTGAGAAATAAGAAGTGCTTGTAAATTATTCTTAGTATTATGACAAAATTTTTCCATATGAATAACACCCTTAAACAAATGTGTAGACAAACACTGATTTATAAGGAACTTATAGTCCAGTTCAAACATCCAGTATTGACAGCTGTCAATATTTCATATAAAACATGTGTTATATTGTAAAACTGAATAAATAAGACCTTGCCAGCTCTGTGTAGGGAACTGTCTAGTAATTTGTCTTCAAGTAGGGTTCTGGCAGGGAAAAGAATTGTCAGAAAACAGAGGTAGTTTGTGCTTAAAAGACTGGAATGGAAGATGAGGAGAAAGAGAGGAGTCAGTTAAGGAGACTTTCCACAGTAAATAAATGGAATGGAATTATTCTGGGTATCCCTGAAAATGAGTGGAATTTGAAGCTGAAAGCCACAACTGCCAATGAAAAGGCTGCAAATTGGAGATGCCAAGTTGAGAAAAAAGGAAAAAAATAATTGTGTGAAGGCAGACCAACATGGCAGAAGTTGAGGTGGAAGAAGCAAAAGATACTGATAAATATCACAGTGATGAGGTTTGGGATCTTCTGTGAGAGCTGCCAACAGAACCCCCAGCAGTGATCACTGCTGCAGGTTGAGCACAGGAGCAGTGAGTGGGATCACAGCACTGGGAACAGCAACACAAAAGGAAGGCCATGGCAAACTTCAGGAAAAATGCAGTAATTTTTTTTTTCAAAGTTGAACTTGAATGTTTCTTGCTAGACAATTGGTAATCTGAAATCACACTGCAAACTGACTACCTCCAGAAGAGTGGCTGAAACAGACGGAGTGGATAAAGTTGCTCAGCAGAACACAAAGAAGAAAAATGAGATAATTAGAAACAAAAGTGTAGAAACTGCCACTAAAAAAAAGCAGTGACTGAGGTACAGATAATTTGAGTAACACAAGAAAAGTAAAGAAAGCAATGACTTTTTTATTACAGCTTAACTGAATGGGTATTTTCTTGGAAAATATGTCTCTAGTTAATAAGATACTTGGATATTTCTAGGGTATCAGCAATATCTGGAAGGAAATGGAAGCTGTTGATATGTTTATATTTGATTTTCTTTTTATTTAAAAAAATGTACAAAACTCAAATTGACACAGGATGTTAAGTGATTAAATTAGGAAATCTGAGATTTTGAAGATGCATGGTACTGAAGAAAGTTATTAATTCAGAAGAAAAAAATAGTAAAACTAAAAAAGTGTTTTGTTGTGGTCTCCTACTCTGGCAATGAAAGCATCAGAAAATTGATTGGGTCTTCATCTGTGCAGGCTGATTAAAGCATAACCCTATTGTCTGGAACAATATGGAAGGCAGCTAGAGGAAATAAAATCCACAGAAAACAAAACACGGTCAAAAAATATACATACGTATCAAGATATTGATATCTTATGCAATAATTACAATGAAATTTTAAAACACAGAAAAGAACCACATGTGAAAACCAGTAAGATTTTGCTATTAACCAGCACAGCATTCTGACAGGAACTGCCTATCCAACAGGGCAGCACTGAGGATGCTGCAGTAAGTCCTTACTCAAGTGCTTCAATGACTGCATTTTTATTTTCTTTGCTTTACCAAGCATGGCAGAATTAAGCCAAAGCTTGTATTAAAGTGGAAAATTCTTTGGGTATTATTAGTTTTATTTTTATCAAACCAGCATGAGCTCCTGTTGAGTAACATTTACAGGGATTTAATGTTTGAATGCACATTACATTCCACTACCAATTTAGCTTGGCTGTGTGCATTTACCATGTTAACTTAGTCTGTAGTGAAATATTATTTTTGAGCTCTTGTTTTGCAGGCCAGGCTGTGTCAGAAGAACAGAACTCTGCAGTACAACATGCACAATACTAAATAACTTAGAAGGAAAATTTCTTACCTCCAGCAACTAGCCCAGACTCTCCTAACTGAATTGCTACCCCAAAGCCACCAAGCTTTACTGGGGCTGAATTCTCTTTTGAGGCAAGCAGTACACAGTGTGGCTGAAAAGACAAAAATCCAGACAAATTATTACACTGTTTGAGAAAAACAATCTGCAATTTAGCACTTATTTTCATAAAGCTGAGAGCAGAGGTTAGATTTTGTTTTTTAAAAATAATGTCTCAATTTCCATAATCTTCTTTTCTGCATGGACTCCTCTTTCTACATTGGCTTCCCTTCTATTGCCCCAGGCACAGCAAAATCCTTTCAGAACTTATCAGAACTAGCAAGGAACACAAAGTGAAATCATGATTAAATGAAGATAAAAAATTCATGTGTATAATTTCTTACCTGGTATTACTTTTCATTTTTGTCTTCCATCCTATTAACCCTTACACTGTTTCAATTCCCCAGCTGAAATATCCTGCCTATGATATGTTTTGTGGGGTCTTATGTTTTCCACAGAGAACATAAAACTCTGTTTTGAGCCTTAATCACAGGATTCACTCAGCACTTCTTAAGTGCAGGAAAGAAAAGGAACACCCCTGGAATATTCCAGTGAGGGATATTCTTCAGGTGCCTAAAGTGGATTCCAGCCATAGCCATCTATATCTTTGATTTTCCACAAATAACAGTGAGGTGTAATATATAAAAATGAAATAACTGAATGAATTATAATTATATAATAAATATATAAGTGAAATAGAATTATACAACAATTCAGATGGGTACTGATTGCTGCAGGAGGAAGGAACGTACAGACAAAATCTATTAGAACACAATTTGGTATTAAACACACATACCCAAACAATTGCATTTAATGCAGAACTTCCTGCATTTACTCAAAGCCTCTCTTTTCAATACCATATTACTTAAAATGAAGAACCTCAAATTTGTATACTACTTCCTGAGAATACATTACTGCTTAAATTGCAAAACTAAGAACTCAAAAAAGTGCACAGGACCTACCAGAAGTTCCTTCTGACTACCTCTGAAGTCATCATCTCTAACTACCCACGTGTTTTTGTAAAAGTTTAAATTATATGAGAACAAAGACCTTCAAAACAATGTTCTTGAGATTTTAATTTAATTTAGGCCTAGTCATATTAGGTCTTCTAGAATCCACTCCTAAATTTCCAATTTATAAATGTAATTTTCAATTCCTGTGCACCACTTGGAAGAGTATTAGCAGGTGGTATTATTGCTGCATACTGTATTTCACTTCTGCCTTAGTGAAATGGTTCAGATGCACACTTTGGGCACTTTCACATCCTCTTGTCATTGTCATTTGGAGTGAGAAAGAATTCTAAAATTCTAATCCCATGCAAGGAGAAAGGTAGATGGGAGAACTATATAAACATTTACAAAATGTACCATTACCCTGTGGTGCTGACTTATCTTTACCCTATACTGGAAAAAAGTGACACTACTTCCACGAAGTATTAAAGAGATGACAGATAGTACCAACATCATCATCACCCAAAAAACCACTGGCACGGCTCACCAGAAACAAAACCTATGAGAAAAAAACTTCCGATCTCCAAATCAGAGCAAAACTGAGAAAAATTGATTACAGAACCTCTCTCAGCAGAACACAAATAAACTGGGTAGACCTAGATAAAAATGTCTTTAAAAAAACAAAGCAAACCAGTTGCAACACCAGTTAAAACTTCCCCCTGTTGCCAATTGTACGAGTCAGCTGGAGCTCGCCACTTTCACAGAGAAGCTGCTGCTGCAGCTTTCTAATAAAAGGACCTGCACGTTTCTCCTCCCCGTCTTCACCAGTGCTTTTGAGAACCAGCAGAACTTCTTAGCACATAAATGGTAAGTGAATTCTTTTATACTTAAGCTATAGTTCTCTTCATTGCAATTCTCTTAATATCTAGGTTTAAGCACGTCTGCTTGCTTAGAGGTGACACAACTTACGAGAGTGAAAAGTTTGTTCCCAATCCATTCGCAGCGTAACCCAAGTTTCTCCCTAATTGATCTAAACTTCCTTATACAAGTCCCCATATCAAACATTTTCACAGAAAAGCAATTTAAACATGAAGTCATTGCAGTAGATGGGTTTCAAGATATATTTGAAAACATTGCAGTTTGAAATCAATCTCTTGAAATTACTTGCCCTGACAATATCAAGTGGCAAGTATGAGAACAGCTGGTTTGGAAACTGCTAATGTACCCTACCAGTTTAATGTAATTGTAGAGTCAGACAACACAGGATGTTAAAATATTTTAGACTCTCCTCTCATGAATTCAGATTCTGTAAGTACATTAGGTCTTCTTAGAATTTTGCCCAAAGTGTTGCCATGTTCACTGCTGTGGCTGCACCACAGAATTAAATGTAAATTTGCATTTTTCAAGACCTAGCATGCAAATTGCATGGCCTAGACACAGAGCTAGCATAAAATTTATTTTAAAATTACATATACAGCAGTATGTATATGGTTTTTTGGTTTTTTTTTTTTTCTGTAACAGTTGCCAGAAAACTAAGTGCAGAGTGCTAAAACCACTTCTGAAAATTTTGTGAGATTACAGGAAAAAACCTCTTTCCTCTGTAAAACTAAAATATTCTAAATAAACATTTGTATGGCATTTCTTGTTGCTATGACAAACAAGTCGAAGGCTGAAGTTTTATCATTATTTATCAGTAAACATCTCTCTAAACACCTTCATGTGATGGCTCTGCAAACCACACACTTCTGGTTTTCCTTTGTTGGTCAAGGCTGAGTTTTATCTTTCACATTGTACCTTCCTGGTCAGCAATAAGCTTAGTGAAATAAAAACTATCCAATGAAAGCAAAGAAAAACATGAAAACAAGAAAGGTTTGTAAACAACCTGTTACTGCATTCTTGTGATTTCCAGCTAATAGTAGTTTATTTGTGTAATACTGATTTGTCTTACATTTATGTGAAGGTACAGATTATTAAAGACAAGCCACTGCAACAAACTGTCTCACAGGGTTACTTATAACACAGCACATAGCCAAATAAATATTATTAATTAAAGAATGCTTTTTTAATTGAGAACCAGTGAGTTGCATGTGAGAGATGTGAATTATTTAAAATTAACACAGATGAGTTTAGACTTCCTTTAATATACTTTGTGTCAACACTGATAATACTCAGCTATGTTTACCTGTCCCTGCACCTTAGATAAATTTTTTTCTGTGCTAGAAATCCTGGTCCCAAGAAGTGAATTTAAAAAACTTATTTACTCTTATAAAGAAAATGCTTAAGTCTGCAGGAAAATAGTTGTAATAGTTGCAGGAAAATTTTTGTAATAGTTGACTTTTAAAACAACACAAAACAGTAATAATACTGTAATTACAGAAATATTTATCTGTGAGTACTCTACATATCTGTTCTTTCTTGCCTGCAGATTACCTAGACATATTATTTTATGAAGAAACGCCTTCTATTCAGCTACACCAATACTTGGTGCATTTATTCCTTTTAGCTACTCCCTTTTATTTTTATATCACATTAGACTGTAGGCTATAAAGCAAACATACTTGAATGGAGATTTAATTCTTAAAATATCTCTTTGTCTTTTTGCAGAACAGCTAAAACCCGTTTTCAAATGATGGATGCAACTTCAGCTGCTTTACCAACCATTGGTCCACACAAGGAAGAATTCTGGAGTAACCAAACCAACCTGACCATAAATGTCTCCGAAAGTCACAATCATGCCAGCTGTTCCTTGGATGACAACAACTCACTGTCACTTGCTTTGATAGTTTTTTACTCCATTATTTTTGTTGTTGGATTGGTTGGAAATATTGTAGCCCTTTTTGCTTTCCTGGGCATTCATCAGAAGAGGAATTCTATCCAAGTTTACTTGCTAAACGTGGCTGTTGCAGACCTCCTGCTCATCTTCTGCCTTCCCTTCCGGATCCTCTATCATGCCACCAACCGCTGGATGTTCGGGAGGGCTTTTTGCAAGGTTGTGGGAACTCTGTTCTACATGAACATGTACATTAGCATAGTACTGCTGGGACTAATTAGTCTGGATCGTTATATAAAAATAACGAAGTCTGTGAGGCGTCCAAGGATGCTCACCACCACCCGGAGCGTGCAGATCTGCTGCACGGTGTGGGCCATTGCACTGGCAGGATTTATAGTGGTGGTTGCTCCATCTTTCTTTAAGACTGAGGACAGCAACTCTACCAAGTGCTTTCATTACCGAAGCAAACAGAATGCAGAGAAGACAGAAGCAATTTTAAATTATATCACTGTGCTCATTTTTTGGATTGTTTTTTTCCTTTTGATACTTTCGTATGTTAAAATTGCCAAGAACCTTCTGAAAATTTCGAGGAGAAGGGCAAATTTTCCCAATGCAGGAAAATACACCAAGACAGCAAGAAATTCCTTCATTGTTCTCATAATTTTCACCATCTGTTTTGTGCCTTATCACATGTTCAGGGTTGTCTACATCACATCACAGTTACAATCCCCATCCTGTTACTGGATGCAGATCATTCACACGTGCAATGAGGTGATGCTCATATTTTCATCATTTAACAGCTGCCTAGACCCAGTCATGTATTTCCTAATGTCCAGAAGTGTCCGTAAGACTGTATTCCAACTGATTTGCAGAAAACTTCATGGAGAGAAAAGCCTAAACCTGGAGAGCACTTCAGACATAAAACTTGGCCAATACGCTCAAGAGCGATTATCTAGCACCACTCCTCACTCCAGCTACTCAAGGAAGAAGTCTGTGATTTGAATGTTTAAATGGATCTCTGTCACTCCAGGTCACCGATTTCAGATCACAAAATCCTCTACTCTAGAGTTACTAATTCTGCCTCTTTCCTCCTGTTAAGAAAAATGAGAAGTCGTACTTCTGGCTTGTGAAAATGAGAAGTTACTTTTCAGAAGAATTTTTTCGCTCTTGTTTATCCAAGAAAACAAATTAGGAAGTTCTCAGACTTTTTTATGTTGGATTAAACTAGAACACTAACTCTTTAGGGACATTTCCACAAAGGGGTTTGAACCTGTAAAAGTAAACTTGTATATATACATTAATATTAGTAACTTGTGTGTGTAAATAATAGATGAATTTTGCAAAAAGTAAATTCTGTCCTATTTGAAAGATTTAGATACCATTACAGATTTTATGTATTTTATATTTTTTCTGTTTTAATAGGTTTCCAAGAGATCAGTATTTTTGCTACATTTATAAATGCATTTTAAAAGAAAATATTTGAGAATTTAGTAACATGTATCTTAAAAATGAGGTGAAGAATACAACATCAATTCAGTTTTAAGTACAGAAGACACTCTTAGTTTTATTAAGCAGCAAATTTAAAATATTCAATCCTACTAAGACACTTGCATTTCCAACATTTTAATGAGTGTCAAGGTCAAACACCTGAGGAAAAGCAAGCAACGCCTTCGGAAAATTCTAAATAAATGAAGGAGAGATGATGTGGGTATTTCCTAAGATTTCCTTCAATGCGACCAATTTGATGACTGCACAAAGTAGTTCAGCAAGGAACATCAACTCACAGAGTAGAGTAAAAATATCAGCCAGGCTCAGGCACTGGTCAACTCCTACATTTCCAAAGCCACACATTCCAGCTGCATGCTTCTTCCCTGGCAGGAGACTTTTCTTTCCATGTGATTAAAATAATTTTGATAATTGCTGATGCCATGTAAACAGCAATGTAATGACAACCTTTCATAGCTACAGCTACGTTTTTAGATACTAAACAGCTTTATGTATTTAGGCACAAACAAATTTCAAACTGTAACATTTCTCAAAAACCAGAGAGCTGAAGGTGGGGAATGTCTGGCACCAAGATGACTAAGGCAGCACAACCATGAATAAATTAAATGTCTGGGATAACAGACCAGAAAGGTGAAAGATATAGAGGCCAGACATAAAGCTCTGTGAAATAAGGATTTATTGTCTTTACACACACAAACAATACTGCTCAAATAAGTAGGTGTAAACAAGTTGGTTTTAATATGACTACCAGTAACTTTTTTAATGCATCATGTGACTGTTAATGCCAAATCTGTGCCAAAATGTGTGGGTTTTTACTAATTTCATAGAATATTCTGATTTTACAGAGGATACTCATAACACTCTGATTGAACAAAGTAAACATAAGGCTTCACCTCAGCTAGATATAAACTTGGTTTAATTTTGATGTAAATTCATATCATTCAGATTTGATGGAACTGGATATAAACATGTCAAAGAAATTACAATGACTAGCCAGTAATTGTTTTGTTTTGTTCTGCCCTTTTTTTTTTTTTTAATAAAAAATTAGAGGGTTTCCTTATCTTCAAAAGAAAGATTCCTAAAAATGTGTAATTTCATAAAAATATGATGGTAACTGACTTTTTCTTAAATATTGCAGCATACAACAGAGGTGTTTGTACAGTAATTTCTGACTGATTCTCACAGAAATTGCATTTCAGGATCTTTTATCTATCATTTTGCCATCCTATTCTATTAAAGCTTCTCTTGTTTTGTATTTGTCCAATGCAATTTTATTATGCAATACTGTCGTTCTACATAATGACATCAATTCTGGTACATCTAGTGGAGTTTATAAACCATAATTTCACAAGATTTATATGTTATCTCATCCTTCTTTCTTTTCTATACTCATTCTGTGAGCAGTTGGTTGATGATACTGAACAGCAGGTTGGGGTGAGGGTGTGGGCTAGGGAATTCAGGAGAGGACAGACATGAACAACAGCAGCTTGAACAAAATGTGATTTCTAAAATTCTTTTGAATGAAGTGTTAGACCAGAATTTTCATTCACAAGGTTTGTAATTCACGGACACAGCAGTATTGCCAAAATAAACTCAGATCTCTTCAGAAGATCAAGTAGTAGTACAGGGTTTTGATACTGATAATCCAAACTCCATTACATTTTCAGAAGTGAAAATCTGAGAAGGAACAGGTCTATAAGAAAATCTAAGGGCAGATATGGCACAGAAGAGGGGAACAGGAACGACCACTTGATCTTGGCAAAGTGCAGCACTAAGGGAGCAGCAGTCACAACAAAGAGACAACTACAAAAAACAATCAGAAAATACTTTTGGATTTCTACAACTCTATAAATCAGTGCTTGAAGATGTAAGATGCCAGATGTATCAACTGGCTCAGAATGGGATCTGAAACTAGACAGCACTGTCATGTAGGAAGCAGTCACGACTGACCAAGAAACAAAAGTAGGTATATTTACTCTTTAAAGAAAAAAATTAATCCTTACATATTTTTTTCTGCAAACAGTTTTCCCAAATTTAAAGGGTAACACACCAGGCCTTACAAGAAAATATTACTGAATAACAAACAGTCCTGAAACATCTTGGGAAACCTGCTGAAAGCCACATTGTGACGTGTCAAATGACCACAGAATCAGTCACTCAAACAGTGTGTCTTACTTCTCCTCTTCCCAGTGCTTCCTGATTACCTGAGTCTCCAGAAGAATTTTAACATGAAGGTAATTCTATTTATTTTGCTTTCTGTATTTAAGGGCTAACTCAACACACATCCCTATATAACTGCATGAACCTCATTTTCCTCAGATCTATAAACACATGAATTTCAGCTGATGTACCAACATGTACCAGTGTAGTGCTGGTTTTGGCTGTGGTTTGAACTTGTGAACAGAAGTGTTGACAGCCAGGGATGCTTCAGCCATTGCTAAGCAGCCCTTGCACAACAAGCAGGACTTGACTGTCCCTAAGAACAGCTCAGCAGAGACAGGCTGGGGGTGCACAAGGACATGGAGGGGACACAGCAGGGACAGCTGGCCCCAGGGATATCCCAGAGCACATGGTGCCATGCCCAGCAATAGAAGCCAAGAAGGAAGCCTGGCTGTGTTGCTATTTTTAGGAACTCACTGGGCACTGGTCAGGTGGGGTTGCTTTCTATCACTTGGTTTTGTTTTTTTTTTTCTTTAAGCTTACTAAACTCTTTCTCATAAACCATGAATTTCCACTTTTGCCCTACTGGTTCTGCCTTCCAGCCCACTGGAGAGGAAGTAAGTGAATGTGTGGGATTTAGGAGCTTTCTGGGATAAACCACAACCATCTACTTTGGTAGACACTGGCAGATTTGATCAGTGTTTCAGACGAAGTAGGAGGAAGACCAGAAGGGGGAGGGTCTGTTCTGCAGCACAGCAGCCATAAGAACAAGAAGGGGAAGAGGCAAAAATAATAAGCTAGGTTTTTACCCTTTTGATTCTTCCCGTCCCACTGAGGGGGACTGGGTGGGCAGCTGTGAGGGCTCACCCACCTACCAGCGTTAAACCACAACAACTTTCATTTTTGCACTGAAATTAAATGCAATTATGGTTTTTACTAGCAAACTGTTTCTGAGAAGAGACAAACATATTATAAAAGAGGAGTGCAACTTATACCACTGAAAAACAAGTGAGAATCCTATTATTCCCAGAACTGGGAGGTTCACACATGGAAGATTTAGTCTGATGCTCTGACAGCACACAAGGCTGTGAGAGACAGTGTCAAAGCCTTGCTCAAGTTGAGGAATTCCACCACTGGGAATTTCCTGGCTTTTGTATTTTTAGGGCCAGAAAACAAGCTGTCTGCATATGATGAAATGCAACATCTGCTGCCTATTGGCAATATAAAATCTAGAACATGTATACACTAAGAGTAATCATGGTTCAAGAATAGAGAAAATTTAAATCATTGAGGTGAGTAATACACATAAAAATAATTATGAAGAACTTAAGAGTGAATGGCATAAAAATGCATGTGTTCCATTTGAGTATCTTCAAACACATTTAGATAAAGCACACTATTTGTAAGTTAGGTGAAAGGAAATAGTCCACTAAAAGAATAAGGAAGGTGCTTGCTACAGCTTAGAACCAACTGCAACTGTATTCCTGGAATTTTAAAAAAACTTATAATACTTCATTACTTTGCTATTGCTCTCAATAATCCATTCCAAAATAAAGTCTGATAGACTCTAGTTCACTACAATAATCTATTATCATACAGTAATTCAGAAAAAAAATGCAGCAGTTATGTCTTCTTACAGCATGAATTATTATCATTAAATTATAAATACTACAGGCAACAGTCAATAACCAACCAAATAATACTAGCAATTAAAAAAAAAACCTGCTAACTGGAATTGTTCACACCACTCTCAGCAACTTTTCAAAATATGCATTCTTGTATCTAAACCTCAGTGGAATGCCACAGCAACAAGTTCTTCTAATACCATTTAAGAAAGTATTAAGCATGTAATAAATAGAAGACTCTCTCTGTTAGAATGATTTTTAATATAATATACATTCAGAAGTGGAAAATTAGGTATAATTAAATCTAACAAGAATTAAAGCACATGCAAACTAATTACAGCTTTACAGCCTAATTACTAATACTCCACAGCAAATAAATGTAATTGTAAATGAGTTCAGCTATGAATTCAGAGTAAGAAGCCAGTCCATTATATTAGAAAAAAAAATAGTAATAATGAGACTGAACAATGATAACAGATCATGAGGCGAATTTATGCTTAAACATAAAGCCAAACTGGCAAAACAAGAACCCTACCAAACTTCTGTTCTCATAAAGGAACTTATGTAGAGGTTATCTTACACCACAGATGTATCAGAAAGCCCAAAAGTCTCAACTTCTGCAGAGGTGACCAGAGTTTGCCCTGTGATCATACCTATGCTGTGGAGGAAGAAACTGTCCTGTGTACACCTCTGGATGCTTTGTGTGAAACACTGCATTTCTTGGACAGTCCATTGAGTCCATTTTCCCTGCCAGAACCCTTGGATGTATCAGGTGTAAATTGTTTCCCCACAATCCACCACCTGACCAGACAGAAGAGATGTGTCCATGCGGTCACTCATGAGAGGACAGACGTGGACACTGCACACTGCACGTGGCCTTTGGGAACAGACAGCTTGTGGAGCTGAAAACCTGTTAAATATGACTGAAAGGACAAGTTTTCATGCATAAAAGAGCAGCGTGAAGGAAAAAAAAGGGCAGTCCTAAAGAGAACTCCTCCACCCCCAAAAGGGGAAAGCGCTACACAAAGGATTGTGAGGTGTTTTTTCTGTGCTGCACCTAAAGGACTGTCACAGCTGCTCTTCCAGGCTATCTCCAACTTTTTTTTTCCCTAATGGAGCTGATCCTGACTTAATTTCAAAGCCTTTTTAGTACAGACATCATATTTTCTGAACTTTAAATGCCTACCTGCCTCCTGACATTGTAAAAGGAAAGCGTGCACTCTGAAAACCCAGTTATGTCAGAGAGAAATTTTTAACTGCACTCTCCAGGTTCCAGTGCCATCACTTTCACTGCAGTAGTGGAGAATAAACAGATACCAGACAGAAATATTTCCTCTCAGCAAAGAAGGTGCCTGCAACTTGTATAGGTAAGCTTAAAATTACTGCTTTGTTTTACCTCATGAAATTCGGTCAATTACAAAAATTTTCATTAGACTTCTAAAATAAGTAAATTCATTCATTCATTCAAAATTCATTAATTCATTCAAAATTTACTTCTTTACTTCTAAATAAGCAAATTAACAATTACTCTGTGAATTCAACTCATTATAATAAAATAATTTAATACATTTTGGTTCAACAATACATATAGAACTTGGTGTACATTAAAATGCAAGAGCTATAAAAGTTAGTTTAATTTGCAAGTTTGTCAAACACTGCCAAAAGCATAGTTTTTCCACTTGGTGTCTGGGCTTTTTACAATTGCTACACCAAACCCTCTTTAGCATCTGAGTTCATTTGTTTACAGCTGTTTTAAAAAAATTATTATTAGTCTCTAAGTTCAAAATCTGTTTTTTTTTTTAATATGATTTGATATGGGGAAAAAAACTAACTAGGATACACTCCACTACAATATGTATGTATATCTATGCATACAACAGTAAAAACTCTCCACTACAGGGTTGTAAGCTGAAATGTCATTTTTTACACACAGTCATTGCACTGAACTTTCATTTCTTATTTTCAGTTTGGAAATTGAGAAAAGACTGAAAAATGAACTTGGAAGAAATTAATGTACTGCAGTTTTCAATAATCACTGTATATATGAAAAAATATAGACTGAGTTGCTAAATGTACATCTAACATTAGAGCTGTGATAAAGTAACACCACATACAGAAATGAGCACAGAATAAATATATATAGTGAGATTCTTGCAGTATACAGATTAATTTATAGTTAAATGGAGGTACAGATACTCTTCTGCATTTCTGGAATTAAAGTAATTCTTTGCACTTAATTTGCTCATTTAATTTTAAATGGTCTGTAAGTGATTTCCAAATTAGGTTACAGACGTTCCAGAAGACTGAGAAATAAACCAAGATCATAGAAGTTATTGCCAGCTCCTAGCTTGAACCTTCAGCTTCCTAATTTATTTTATTAGATTCTATGCACATAAAAGTTTTGGGGTTTAATTTTTCTTCATGAAAACTTCAGTGGAAGAGAATGCCCAAACTGTAACCTCATGCAAACTTAAGGTAACAGCATGAAAAGTCAGGGAGACAGAAAGAGCTCAGATAAAGAGCAAAGAAGAGATGTTAGATGCACATTATAGAAATATTACTTTTTAAATTGTGTTTCAGCTCTGACCACTCAAGGAATCCTGCCATAAATGAACAACTCATCATGTCTTCAGCCATCGCCAGCTACCACCGTAGCTCTCCCCATCCTCTACTCCTGCCTGTTTCCCGCTGGAATCTTTGGGAACATTCTGAGTGCCTCAATATTTTTACGTAAAGTGCCCACCAGAAGGACTCAGTACATTTACCTGGCCAACCTGGTGGCTGCAAATCTGCTGGTTTGCAGCACCATGCCCTTCCTGGCCGCCTACTTTGCCGAGGGGCACCGCTGGCCCTACGAGTCGGTGGCGTGCAGGATCGCCCATCACCTGGGGACGCTGGTGATGCACGTCAGCATGTACGTGACCATCACCATCCTGTGCTCCACTGCCCTCAGCCAGTATGCCACCCTGAAGAAGAACTGTGGCCCACAACACTCCCCAGCTCTGCCAGGAACCCTCCACGGGCGCCTCCTGCACGAGTTCCGGCGGCCAAAGTTCGCTAAATATTTGTGTGCTGTTATCTGGCTGATTGTGCTGTGCATTACAGTCACAGCCATCACCTACAACGTCCTGGAGAGGGTTTCAGGAGAGTTCCCCACGTGCTACAACATCAAGGTAGAAGCTGGTGAACGTCCTGCAATGATTGCAGCTTATCTTGCCACTGTGTGTTTCTTTCTGGCTTTTATGACTGTTTTGTGGTCATACTATTCTCTTACCAGACATCTGAGCAGAATACAAAAAAACACCTGCATTGGAGAAAGACATCTCATTTACAGAACAGTGAAAAGAAACATTCTTGTCATCCAGATGATATTAACTGCCTGTTTTCTTCCATATCATATTTTCAGGCCAATTTTCTATGGATTTCTTACAGATAATGACTGTCCAAGATTAAATTATCTAGTAGAAATTAAAAATGTCCTTACTTGTCTTGCTGCTACTAAAAGCAGTTTAGATCCACTTATAACCCTTCTGTTAGATAAAACATTTAAGAAAAGTTTTTATGCCCTGTTTACAAAATCCACACCAGAGGATCAGAAACGTAATGATGACATTTTCACTGAAATGGGAAGGAATATGGAAAGATTCTAAAAGACTATAAATAATAATTAACTAATTTAAACCTTTAGGCAAGCTTTGATATAAAATGGCAAATATTTAAATAAAATGGTAACATACTGCATTTCCTTTTCAAATCATCTTGCTTGCTGCATCAACATTGGCCATAATAAATCCTATGTGTACATTCAAATGAATCCAAGTTTGTAGAATGAACAGTGTAATACCCATTAATCCATGTAATACAAAAGATGTTTTACATTTGACCTATGGACACTTCCTTTTACCTAAAAAGTCAAGGAAGAAGGCAAAAACTAGGCTGGAGTTGAGGACCCCACTCTCTCTTGTTATCAGCAAAAGTTTTGGACACAGGTTTCCTTTCCAAGAAGGTTGAACAAAGCACAGACACTTTCCTTGGGATGGGTGAATCACAACTGTGCTACACATCCAACAGCCAAATAACCACAGCAAGGCAGAACTGAGCAGTCAAAGCTTTCCAGATGACAAAGTGCTGCTGGCAGGACTGGTTTTAGATCATCAGCTGCATTCTGGGTGAGCAGAGCTGTTCACTACCAAAGTGCTCTTCTGATCTGCACAAACCTAAACCCAAACCCCACCAATTCTGTCCTTCCTGAAGTACAATTTAGAGGGAATGTACCTGAATTATCTCAGCAAAATGCCTGCCTGGTCTTGTTTCTCTTAACACAGTTTTTGAGGGCAGCATAGGCTGCCTAAACTTTTCTAGCCACAACCACTTGTTCCCCAGTGCTTATAAAAAAGGCAAGAAAATTTTAGGAACTACTAATCGAATACAACTTTGTGACAGACTCTAAGCAAGATCTCATTCCAACACTTCTACATAGCACAAAAAATTATATATATGCCTGATTATTTTCCTATGTAATCTGCCTGAGATGATGTCCTTTGAAGTTCTTAACTGCATCAAAGTTTTTCTTGTTTCAAATAGTGGAAAACCTTTTGTGCAGTATAGGCAATTTGAGAAACTAAAAATTGAGTCCTGCACTGATCTAGCATTTGACAGAAGACTTCATGGAGGAAAATCCCCCAAAACTTAAAGGCATGAAGGATGAGGAGAGTTAGAAAACACTACAGCAAAAAAGAGCTCATGTGGAAAATTTCTTTCATTGCTTGGACATGCTAGTGCCAAAACCAGAAGTTAGCAGGTGACATGTGAATTGTTTAATAAAAACAATAAAATAACTCATTTCTATTGCAGTGAACACAAAATCATAAGGCAAACAGGCACAGCACCTGGTTTGCAAAGCAGTTTAGAGACCACAAGAGCCTGTCAAATTTTTGGTTAAGTCACTCAAATGTGCTGCATGGGAAGCCAGCTCATCAATCAGAAGACACGAATTTTCTGAGTGTGTGAGCAAATGACTGAAACATATAAACTTATTGACCATGAAATTTTTAAATGTTCAACTCCAGGTAGGCCAAGCAGAATAAATACACTTTTCTCAGCCAAACTGCTTCTGAACATACTAACAGGTCAACAGGAAAAGGGCTGGACAAAACAAGCACAGAGACCTTGAGATAGGAAGTAGGGGCACAAGAGTGAAAATAAACAGGGGAAAAGAGCATTGCCTGAAGAAACACTGAGAAATGATACTGAAAGTTTTGTTTTTGGAGTCTCTTGTACATTGAATGAGGAAGTGTATCTCAGAAAAAAATGTGGCCACTCAATTGCACCTCTGAAAAAGGGGGTTTTGCAGCCTTAATCACTTTTTAACAACTTAATATGCAACAAAATCCTCACCAAGAAGTCGCTACTGGATCTCAAGGATCTAGTAAGCTCTAGAAAATACAGAAAAAACACCAATTATTACTGTATGTCCCCAGAAAGCATAAAAGAAGTTTCAAAGTGAAAAGACTGGAAGGAAAGTAACATGCAACAGATTTCTTGTTCTGGGTATTCAAACATGGAAAAAGATAAAGAAAAGATTCTATCCTGGTAATTTTTTAAATATCCAAATATACAGTTACATAAACACACACAAACATATATATACTACTTTTACTCATTTTTTAGAAATGCCTAAAAGCAGAAGTGTAGGAGTTGAACTCTACCAGCAAAATCTGAAATGCTAAGCTAGAAGCAGTTCAGGCAATGAAAGACAGAAGTGGTAACTGAGTGTGCTCTCAGAATTCATATCATGGGTTAAGTTCTGTGAAATGCAAAAATCAGTATGCAAATCTATCCACAGGTCAAGTCTCAGGTCACCTGCACCAGCTCAGATGTGTATGTGACACACAGTACAGAGCATAATATTTGGTCCTATTCCCTGGAAAAACTCCCTGGTTTTGACTCCCAGTCACAGAAATATTGAACTGAATCTTAATGACATAGAAGGTAGAATATGTGCATTTTTGCATTAGCAGGTTTTTCTATTTAGATGATCACATGTAGGAACAAGCAGTAATACCTACCCAGATAAAGCCATAATTAAAATTTTGGACGTCTGCATTTTGCTGACAGGCTTACCCTGACCCCCGTTGCACACTAATTTGCTAATCAGTAACATATACAGGTATGTGGAAATCATGGAACAAAGCTGGAGCACTTGGAATGAGGTAAGGATGAAACTTCAGCAACTAAAGCTCTTGATGTGATTAAATTACTCTTACACCTTATATACTCTCACTCTTATATCCCTCAGTTATACTAAAAGGTATTTTTATAGCAACAATTTTGCAACTATGGAAAATTCTACATAACAATAAAGGCTCAGAAAGGATTGCAAAACCTCTTGATGTTTTACTGATAAAAACCATTCTGTTAAAGTTATTGCAAAAAAAAGCCAGTAACAAATGGTACTCAAATTGCAGCAGGAGTTTTACAGGAAAACACAAGAATCTCACTTCAGAGCCATATCCCTCCCTTTCCTTTTTGCTGCTTTCTGACATAAAAGATTTCTCTGTACACAAGCTGCTCTGTAATAACATTTGGTAATGGAAAAGACTTCCTTTCAATGCTGCTATTTTCAACAGTCACCTTCTGGGTATTCCTGACACAGCAAGGTTATGACAGAAGAAAAGGAATTGCTGAGTCCTCTGTCAGTAGGGTGAAAGAACAGGAACAAATGCTGTGGTAAGGGAAAAAATTCTTGACATTCACATTTCTGATGCACAACTGTCTTGAGTTTTCTACCTTCCTGCACCTTCTGTTTTCCTTACCATGTGATCCAGCTTCCAAGCACTGCAGGATCACGTTCACTGAGGGTGAAGTAGATTTGTAATTGTCACTGATTATAAAGCCTTTAAGCAATGCTGAAGGGGCCCAAATGATATACACAGGCTCAAGAAATATCTGGTCTCACAGAGCAATTAGGACAACTGCAGGCCGTCCTGTGAAAGCTTTCACATTTTCATTCTGACATCAGAGGTGAATGTTGGGCACAGCGAGTTCGTCCCAGGCTGGGGTGACTTGGAAAAGTCAGGTGATGTTTCTGGCAGCAGACAACAGCAAATTTTATTTTGTATGCTATAAACTGTCTAACTTCCTAATCAGCCAGGAGCTAAGGGAGCACAAAAACAGCTGAAAGACACCTGAACCTTACGTGGACTAGAAGGCGCTGATCTTCCTGTGCAGCAAAAAATGACCAAGCATTTTACGTTTCAAAATAACATTCACAGAACATCTAAAAGGGAGAAAAATGTAGCCTATATCAGCCTTACAGATTTTATCAAAGCACTTTCACTTTCACCCATTCAGGTAATTTCTAAAGTGGTCATTTAGTCTATTTCCTTTCAAAACAACATCTACAGTGACATCTAGAGCCTGGATACTGCACTTTAATGTGTTCAACTCCCAAGCCCCACAGCTCTGCACTGCTTTTGCCAAAACAAAACACTGCTGGTTTAAACAGCTTTACACCGATACCTCAGACATTTTTTTCCTAACCCATGTAATTTGAACAGGTTAATTTCTAAGGATGGTATTTTAAAAAAACAATCCTGTGAGTCTGAGGTTCTAAGAGACAAGATAGGCACTAAAATAAATCCCAACTTTACCCTCAGCAAAAAGGCCTCCCTCAAAGGCCCTTGAAGCTAACACTTGTTTTTTTTTTTTTCAAGAAAAGCAAGTGGAGCTTTCACAAACACACAGCAACATAAAGATTAAGTTAATTCTGAAATTCATGAGGTACTAAAACCAAGCAATTAAAAGTACCTAGAACCCTCAACACACAACAGGATGAGACATTCTACCAGCAATTAAGAGCTGGCATTCAAAAATTCTGATTTTTAGACTCTGTCTTAAGAAATGACTATTAAAACAAAAAAACTTCAAAAGAAAGCCTCTTAATAATCTTCTTGATTTTAAAAGGAAAGGAGTAAGAGGTTGTGAATGGTCTGCAATGTCTGGGTACAGAAGACCAAATGACTTCTCATAAAAACCACCAGTTCAGTGTCTCTACTCCCTCCCCTCACAGGTCACCTGCAGGAGTTTGAGGCACAGTTTACCCTCCCTCCATCTTCTCTGTTCACTAAAATCCAAGAGTCACTTCTCAAACTTCACCATCAGAGCTTGCCAGTATTTTTCTTACTTCCTACAGTGCTTGACTCACTTTGGATGAAACCAAACTCTTGGAGAAGTGGGAATAACTACTTTAGGCAATGACATTAACAAAGAATATGCATATTCAAATTGAAGAGAGTCAAGCCCACTTGGGTTAAAACTCCCAGCTACTTACAATGAAGTACTTTAGGATAAACTACTTCCATAAATATCCATAGAAACAGCACAAAATTTACCAGATTAAAAGCAGTATGCACACACACTGGTCTTAAACACGGCATTTATCCTCCCAAATTTATTTTTATTAAAGAAGTTTTCATAATAATAAATGTTTATTGGACTGTCTCCAAGAAGCAGATAATATTACTAATATTGTAGCATTGAAGCCTGTGCATCTCTATGAAATCTCAGTGTGAATGAGGGCTGTCATTATGCTGTCAAATTGATGCCAATAAACTACCAATTCCAGTTGAATTTATGCAATTAATTTATATACACATTTTCCTAACAAGAAGAAAATGCAAGCAGATTCCCTATGCATATTCAAAAACTAGAAATTAAACTGACTTTCAAAGCATGTTGTAATCAAATGCATGTACAATTTGCGAATACAGACCTCCTAAATGTTCTATATTGATGGAATTAGGGTGGGCTTCAATCTTACATGACACAGTAAGAGTAAAAACACACTCAGCAAATAGAGATTCCTTTTCTACAGCTCCTCTCCCCTCTCTAAATTATAGAAATTGAAATTCAGCACTTTGCATTATGGTGGTGAAGGAAAAAAAAAGTAATTAAGCCCCCTTACCTTCACATCTCTGTGAATTATATTATTATCATGACAGTAACGTAGAGCTTCCAGTATCTGTCTCATGTAATGACTGAAAAAACAAACACATTATGCATGACAAACCTGCAGGAAAAATTACTATACACATTTAACCATCTAAGTATTAAGAGTCTAACTGTATAAAACAAATCAACCAATTTAATCTCAAATACACAGAGATGAATGGAGAATGCAGTTTAGAACGGAGTTTAGGTTTATAGTAGTGAATAATACAATCAAAAGCTTGAGAATTATTCTGATTGAAGATGAGGTAAATTAGAAAAGAAAAATCTGTGTTTTCCAGGTTTTTTTAAAGGTTCCAAATGTTCAATAATTCTGCTTGATATGACAAGGAAGTCAGGGACCCTCCCTTTTTTTTTTTTTGTAACAAAACACAAAGGAGAAAAGAAAGAAAAAAGTGAGTATCAGTGCCTAATTTATCTGGAAAAGGACTGCACCAAGGTCTTGGCTTGCTTGGTGCAGACTGGAGAGGATCCCTGTTCTCCACTGTGTCCAAAGGATGCCCAAAGAGACCACAGCAGGGCCAACACGTGCAGCAGCACCCTGGGCTGCTTCAGAGCATCACTGTGGCTCAGGGAGCCAATCCTTGTTCTCTGGGGGCTCCAGCTGGTTAAGGGCAATGTTTTTGCCCACAGGAACATCACAATGCACTGGATCAAGCTGCTCAGGGAGGCTGTGGAATCTCCCTCCTTGGAGGGATTCTAGACCCCACTGGACAAAGCCTGAGCAGCACAATACAAATGCTGTGCTGAGCCTGAGCAGGAGCCTCAAACACAGACATTGATGTCTCCTCCAACCTGGCTCCTAGCATGCTAAAAAATCCACAGTGTTGAGAAAAGTAAACAAAGAATGCTGTGGGCTTTGAGCTCAACTATCAGGCCATCAGGACAGTGGATTTCATTACCCTTTTGAAATTTTATAGAGTCTTTCATCTTAGTTAATCTCATAAGTGAAAAGGTGAGGTGACTATAAATACAGTGATACATTAGAAAGAAAAAACCCAAATCAACTCCATCTAGAAAGAAAAAACCAAACCAACTCCACCAGTAAAATTCTCACCCTGTTAGGCAAGTCACTTAATGCCATCACATGAGAGATCCATAAAGGCAAACACAGCCAATTATATATCAGATGTGAAATAGAGTTTTACTCAGTTATCTCATCCAAATCTGTAACTAGTAAATGGCAAAATGCTCCAAAATTCTACTTTGATTGTGCTAATTATTGCAATAAACATCTAGAGTGTGGAAACAGGATTATTTATAGTACAATTTTCAAGTTTTAGCTAACAGATTGTACAACACAATATTCCATTCTTTTCTATTTATCCTGAGGGATTAATTAAAATTATAATAAATACCTGGCTACAGCTTCACTGTAGACAAATCCAGCATCTGCTCTCTTCACAATTTCAAAACACAGGTCTGCTCCATCCATACTGCAGGTAAAAAGAGGCAAAAATGCTTAAAACTGGTAACTACAATCAATTACATAAAAATGCTTTAAAAAATGTATTTATTTCCCTTACATAAATCTTATACTCTAGATACAAGTACAGTGCATTACTCATTAAAACAGCATTTAATGGGTAATCTAATAGAAAATGGCTTGCCACAGGTTAACCATTTTATGTCCCTCAAGTCATGTAACAGTTCTCTAAAAGCATTACCAATACCAAACATTTACTTAATTGTTTAAACTGCTCATTGAACAAGGTGTGCAAGAAAAGTCAATGCTCTGCAAAAAGGACACTGCAATTTAACAATTAGCTCCTGATATTAGGTTGTGTTCTTATAAGCATTCCAAGTGCAACTCTATACTAACAACTGTAGTAATAAAAAAATATTACTCAATTTGAATTTTAAATTAAGACTTTAAAAAATACTCTAGAAATACAGTAGAGTCTTGCCAGTTGGCATTCTCCTCTGGATAATTAAGCAGCCAAGATGAGATTTTACAGCTCACAAACACCTGAGAACACTGACAGCCCACATACTGTATCACCAGCTCTGAAAGTTGATACCTTTTTCCTCTTCTTCCTCATTTTTCTGATCACCAAACTTCCCACAATGAGCAGCACTACACTTTGGATGGAGACAAATTCACAGACCTTAGTCTGAAATTAGGCTGCCATTTCTCTAAAATGAAAGCAGCGTGGTGCTGCCCTTCTTTTCTCTCTCCTGAAAGGGACCTAAGATTTTTATCTAGAAATGTTCTCAGCCTGATGGGGCAAGAAGAGAGCCACGAGTTAACAGAACAATAAAAATCACATAACTCGTGTTTAATAAGGCACTTGCAAAAATATTGAATGTAACACGACATCTTCAGCTTCACACCTTTTCTTTTTACTCTCCACAAAGAATAAAGGAGCCATGGGGCAGGGACCTGGAATTTACTGGCTCATTTGAAAAAATCCCTCATGTCAACCTCTCAACCCTCTCTCAAATGTAGAATATATAAAATGTATGATCAGTTACCAAAAATAAGGAGATGTCATTCTCATGAAGCAGCAGAACCCTTTAGAAGACGAATTATCTGTACTTTATAACAAGTCAGTGAAATTAAAGATCCAGAGGTAGTCAAGCTTTTTAGAGCATCAATAGTTTCTGAGACAGGGAGGGAGGAGTGTGATGTTTTTACATTAATTTTTCTATTACACAAGGTGTTTATTATCAGCATGGTCTTTAACATGTATTTCTACCTCCCACTTACAGATTCCAGCATTTTTAATTGAAATTTTGTACCAGTAAGTGCCAGTTTGAATTTCTTCTTGGCAAATATGTTTGAAAGTTATACTCCATTAAGATGAACTCTGTTGGCCTCCCAAGCACTAACAGGAGTCAGGTGTGCTTTAATCTCTCACTTCAATTGACTATTTTTTCAAGACAAAATCTTTTTTTTAAAGAGAAGATTGTGATTAATGTGTAAAGAGGGCTTTTATCACTCCATTTGATACAATATATTCAAAACATGACATTGAATTTTACTAAAAATCATGAGACTTTTGTCTAGCTGAGGCTGAAAAAAATCCAGAGTCAACCTCAGTTATAAGAAATCCCAGCAAATTCAGTGACTAAAAACTCAGCAACAGCTCAATCACAAGATGAGTTTGCAGAAACTGAAAGCCTTGTATGATAAAAAAACAATAAAGTTTTGGAATACTGATGGAAGGAAAGTTCAGGAAGTCTCAAGGCTTTGTAACTATCAGCATAAGCATGTGAAAACCACAAAAAAAGAAAAAAAGATAAGTTAAGATCCACTGAAGTAAACACACAAATATATGCATATTGAAGACATAAGTGGATGATGAAAAAAAATTTGGGAAACATCAGAACAGTTATAACCTGAGAGAATTCCCTGCCACCAGCAGAGGGAGCTCATGGAAGGGACATGAACTGACTAGGACTGATGTATTTTACATAAATAAAAAAATACACAGAATAAGTAAATATATATATATATATATAAAATCTGCTCTGACACCAGCAGTGACTGAAGAGCAGACAGCATACTGCATAAGAAATCTGTGCTTTCATATTGGGGTATGATAGCTTTGAATCTGCAGACCTAAAGGGATGTGGCTTACAATTTAATTTATAGATGAAGAATGAAAAAGCTTTAGAAGCACTGCTTCATTTAGGGAACTGAATTATTACTTAATGAAAGTAAGATAAAAAAATTCAGAGTTGACATACAGCTCTTACTGAGTTTACTGAGTTTTGTACCATGTATGTTCAAGGCTTGTGCACAATGGCATTTTCCCCCTCACCTGGCCAGTTTTTATATATTTGCCATCTTCACTTACCTCAAATAGGCCAACTACAACCCTGTTAAATATTGCTTTTATGAATTTGAGATTTTAAACCTGAAGCATTTTTACATGCTAGCTACATGAAATGGCAATGCTATGTGTACACAACTATATTTATATATGCATCCTAACTGCTCAACCTTAACACATCAGTTCTTCTAATGTCCCAAGATATAAATCTCTCTTAGAATACACCAAGAAAAACAAATCCACCTATGTATAGTGGTGAGACAATATTGTGCAAATTACCAAATATCAAGGTATTTTGGAAAGCACTCACTGCTCCTGTATCTGAGCTCTTCAGCATGGAAGTACTCTCAGTCCACATATACTGAGGATAAACTGCAAATAATGTACCCATAAATCTAAAATCTAGTTTTCAGACCCTTCAAAGTGAATATTTGCTTTCTTTTAGAAATATTGCAAGTAGCTCTGAGCCTTCTCAAAGTATTCTCACTGATAAAAATCAATGATCATTAGGAAAAAATGTAACAAGCAATAGAATATTAAGTGACACTTGTATCCCACAGAGAAAACACTATTCTAAATTAAACCAGGAGACTGATGGGGACCTCATCAGTCTCTACAAATGCCTGAAAGAGGTTATAGCCAGGTCAGGGTTGGTTTGTTCTCCCAGGTAACAAAAGCAATCACAAAAGGCAAAATGGCCTTGATTTGTGCCAGGGGAGGTTTACATTGGATAGCAGTAAAAATTTCTTTACTGAGAGGGTTGTCAAGCATGAGAACAGTATGCCCAGGTTAATGGTGTAGTCACCATCCCCAGGGTTCTTTAAAAGATGTGTAGATGGGGAGTTTAGGGACCTGGTTTAGTGGTGGACTTGGCATTGCTGGGTTAATGGTTGGACTTGATCATCTTATGAGGTCTTTTCCAACCTAAATGACCTCATGATTCTATACAGCTGCCAGCAAATAACACCAAAAATGGGAAAGAAAATTGCAACTTTATAATAGAGAGTAGAATTGGCCTTTCCCAGATGAAAGATGTCTCCAGAGCCTCCAAGGGATCATTTCCTTCAGAGTAAAAAGCCCCTCTGTGGGGGCAGCTGGGATGTGTGTGAGGGAAATCATTTTGCACAGGTAGATCCTCTCTCACTTTTAATGCAGTAACACCTAAATACTTTTAAAATAATATTTTCAGCTTAGCAATAAGGCCTTGTGGGATAGGGTCTGCTTCTTACTCTACACAGGCACTTCCTCTATTATGGCCATGTGCTTCACTGCAATTTATTACAGCAGCACCATGCAGCCTGCTGGTACTCTGAGATATAGGCCAGTCTAAAGAGTGCTTGGGGCTGTGCATGAATAAGGGGCTCAAAACAGAGCTCATTTTTTGGTGTTAAACCTCATTGCTACTGTGCATCTTCATCAGTGCCTCTATGAATTGCAGTTTGATTTTTTATATGTTTCTTTTCACAAAAGCTTTGAAAATTGGGAACAAATTGTACATTTTCCTGAGTGGTTCAATCAGCGGTTCCCAGGTACATGCTACATTTTCTTATTTCACTTGTATTTTTCCTGTATCATAGGTTTGGCAAGGTATTCAGGGTTCTCCTAGCAGCTGCCCCATGCAGCTCACAGCCCATGAACAGCAGTGAACCAATGCATCATTTATGTGCAAGTGATGGCACCAAGTTTTAGCTTTGGTTATTCCACACATTTTATGTGCTGGGCCTGCCGTAGTTTCCATGCAAAGCACCTGCCAGCCCACAAATCACTCATCACAGATGGGTTTATGTCTCCTCTGCAGATCTGTGTTATCTTCCCCTTTTCAGTCCCTTCAGAGTAGCTAGACCCTAATGAAATCTATTTTATTACTGTAGACAGAAATTTGCTGTAAATCAGTTGAGCTGGTTACAGTAACAGCATAATGAACAGAAAGCAAAATGGAGGAAAATGAATTACCTACATGTACAGAGATGCTTTTGTGCTAACTCCAAGTTTGTTTTTCTGGTCACAGCTACAGAGTGTGCCCCTAACTGATCAGACTCAGACAATGCAGTCTCACTCCACACAAACACCAGCCTGCTGTGGATCCCTGTACCAAAGCATCCCCCCAGCACAACACCACATCCTGCCTCAGCCCTTCCATTCCCTCCCACATCTCAAGCACAGGTGCTCCTACTTTCTCATTTTCTATCATTGCTACAAAAGACTGATGTTTTTTGTGTACAAAGGAAACAAGGACGTACATGTGATAAACAATCATCATCCCTCAAATAATTTAGCTTTGTAATTCCTTCTTTCATGCGGCCTGAAGTCAGGTGCAGTATTTGTGTAGTAATTCTAATTGTTCAGACTTGCTTTTTGAGTGTACAAACATAAATTAAAATTGGATTGTCATTAAAAAATAATTACTGCTTTTGTCTCATATTTCTGAGCTATCAGCATGTTAAAAATAGAAGCAACCCCTTTTTTTCATTTCAGAATCTTGTTAATTATCTGAGTATGACTACCCAAGGTGTACATAATTATTTCATAATAGGGTAATTAAAGTGTCTTGGTCAATGCTTTGGGATTTTCAAAATAAAATGCAAGTCAGTATTGAATCAAAATGTACAGAGAGGAAAGCATATAACAATTATTTCACAAAACTGTAGGTTTATAAACTCATTTAAAAAACGCAGAAGACTTGCAAACAACAATTTTCTGCTTTACCTAAGGTTTTTATTGTGGATTTTCTACTACCTCAGTGGTAAAACATGTGAGAATTATTTTTTATGTGGACATCTCAAATCAAATTCTTGGCTCTAGTGGGTAAGCCAGTTTTACCTAACAAACCTGTGTGATGTGGTTACTCCAACATCAGCAGCTCAAATCCACCAGAAAACACAATGGAGGAAGATCAGAGAAATTTAGGAGGTACAATTACACATGCCCAGACTGACTAGGAATGAATATATGGGGAGCATAAAAAGAAGAGCTGGTAGGCAGAGAGAAAGAAGATCAAATACAAAACATGCACAAAAGACGATTTCACATGTATGGTTGTATCCTTCCCATTTAGATAAAACCTAACTCAAGAAGAACTAATAATTTTCTCTCAAAGAAAGAATGTGGTAATTTCAGGGCTGCCCCCCTTCTTGGTTTCTTGATGTTGAATAAAAATACCTATCCATTGCTGAAAAGTCATATTTTGTTGCTTCTTATAACTAAATTCTTACATTCAAGCTTTCAAAACAAATCTTGTAGACAAAAGCCTCTTTTCATATATTGTGAACAGGTATATTGATTTACAAGAACACTTAAAAACACCAATAACTTTACTTTCTTATCTAATAATAGGAAAGCAGTGCTAAAGAAGCAACAGTGTGGAAAGAAAGAAATAAAATTTCACAACTGGAACAAAATACCCTCTGTTACCCAAAGATGATGTCTACCAGCAGATTTTCAACTTGTCCTTTTACCCTGTAGCCATCAAAAAAGATCATGCCTGTCTTTGGAAAGCCCTGGTATTCACCACTTAGACAGTGGAACACTTTTTTTTTTTTTTTCTTTTTCTTTTTTTTTTTTTTTTGGGACAACCTGAACTTGCCAGAAATAAATATTTTCAAAGTACTCAAGCCATCTGAGCTACAAAACCTACAGGTATGAGCAGCCATACTTTTAGGATTTTATTTAGCAAATGACAACATGGAATGTAGAATCAAGGAGAGAAACTTACAACTCAAAGACCATATAAAGCATTCCATCTGAGCTGTATGTCTCCAACAGTTCAACAATGTGAGGATGCTTCAGCATGTGACAAATACTGGCTTCTCTCTTCAGATCTGTGGAAGATAAGAAGGTAGTTGCAGGTTAGCTATATATTCAAGCTGTTTAGAACACAATGTTTGGAAAGATGTACACATTTGAAATTTCTAAAAAACTCATTAATCTTTATAAAGAACTCTGACAAGTGGATATTTAATTATGTTTAATTCAAATACTCACATATAGCTCAAAATTTAACAGATTCTTGAATTCACATATTAATAGAAGATCTCTTTGGTCATAGACTGAAGAACTCTACAGAAGTTCCTTGAATGTACAGTTGCAGACTACACTGAGATTTTCATCCCAAACATTTAACAACACTGCAGAATTCCCTCCAAATGCACAAGACAGACTTTCACCACACTACAGAATTATTAATAAGTGGAGGTCTCTAAATCCTCTGCTCAAAGCAAGGTGAACTGGAGCAGATTGTGCAGGGTCACACCCAGCTGAGCTCTGAACATGTCCAGGTATGGAAACTCAAAAACCTGCCCAAAATACCTACACCAGTACCTGATCATCCTCAGAAAATAAAGAAGTGTTTTTCTTATGGTTAAATTTCTTGCAGTTTACTTCTTCAACAGTATTTATTTAAAATCACATTATATGAAATGACACTGGTATAAATTTTCATCAGCATACATTAGTTTGAATCTCTGCTCTAGAGGAGAGTGAATAAAGCAGGAAAAGTTGCAGCTAAAAGAAGAGCAGAAATCACTCTGAAATCTCTCAAAGCTTAAAAGATTTTGTTTTAAACAAGTCCTACTTTTTCTGATCACAAATCAATCCTTCTGCACAAAAAGAAATGCACAACACCAAACCACACTGCATTAATTTTCTTTCTTCTTTGTTGAAACAATTTGGTATTTTTGTTACTTAATCATCCTTAAACTTTTTTTCTTTTCACTTATCTACTCGTATTCTAGAAAAAATAGCAAAATCTTTAATGAATAGCTTTGATGATAATTTGATAAGTGAGGAAAACATCAGTCTGAATTCTGAAACAGACATTTTACTTTTCTATTCCCTTTCCATACAATTGGTCATTGTTCAAGAATGACCTACACATGCGCTTATGGAGATATAAAAATATCATTTCTTGGTTTGAGAATATTCTCCATATAATTGGGCTACACTAGAAAGAAATTTACAATGCACTATTTTCACATGTGCCCTCCTACATTCTTAACAGGAATCAATTATATTGAAAAATGCAAGCAGCAAGATGAAGATTTCTTTGTAAATGTGAAACATTTAACAGGTAACTCAGATTTATGCTAGACTCTGGATCTTTCAGCCATCTAGAAATTCAGATGAAAAGCTGAGAGTTTGGAAATGACTGAATTTCAATTAAAAAAAAATGTTCAGATCCACAAAGTGCAAATTTTGTTACCAGAACTTTCATATGACACCTGCAATTTGTGTCCCCTCCCTCACAACCTTGCAAATACAATCTAAAAGCAAAATGACAGAGCGATGCTTTAGAAACCACCATGTAATGGCACCTTAGGAGCTGCAAGCTGAACAGCAAACAGAAATATCAGTCAGTGATACAGGAGAAATTTTCATCAAGAAATTAATGTAAAATGTGGCCTTTATTTGTCCATCTATTTATTTACATGTAATTCTACAACCTAAGGAAACACCTGTGTGTCCTTCACTAAAATATTCACAATATCAGTTCTTACACCACCTCGATGCAGAATAACTACTAAAGCCCCACTGTAACCTTCCCTTCCATCACAAAAGGCAATGAGTTGACACTAAATGGTTCCCATCCCTGTCCTAGCAGGGAGGTTCACTCAAGTACACATCCAGTCCTTTCCAAACAGGATCAGGGATGAGCACTCTGAGGAGCAGGGTAAGGGAATGAAAATCTGTGATTCTGTGAATGACTATGATCTTCAGAAAATTGGCTGCTTGTATTTTGTCTCTCACTTTGTAACAACTTTAATGCCACCACACTTCACCGTGGATCTGATACCTATTTCAGATGGAAAGCCAAGTGGAAATAACCAACATGAAAGGGCAGGAAAGTTCTGCTTTATTTACAGGTGAAAATTGCTCAAAATTTTGACTACTCCCTTAATATTTTGTGGGCTTTATTTGAAAGGAATTAGAACTGAAAGGAAGAAAGTATATGCTGCCATTTCCCTCATTCCTCTGTGTAATATTGCATGAGTGCAGCAATTGCTCAGACTGAGCACCAGCACATGAGGAAGGAGAAACAAAGTGGAAAATAAAATCTCCAAACAGGAAAACAAATGAATAGAAGTTACAGAACAAGGCTTTTTATGACTAAGGGGTCCTGGGGCTAAGAGCAGAACAAAGTCCTATTTTAAACACAGCAGGGACTTGTTCAACAGTAGGCCTATTAAGAAAAAGAAAATGAGGTATAAGGAGACAGACAAGCACGTACCACACTGATTCAAGAAAGCCACAGGGCAGGAAAGAGATGATGGATTCTGAAGTACATTTGGACCATGACCCAAAGGTCAAAGTAAGCCATGTTTCAGACCAGTAAAAAGGAAAGGAGAGGAGGAGAAAAGGCAGAGATGACAAATATGTTTCATTGTTTGCACTTAAAAAAATGACACCAGCATCTACTCAATCCTTTAGCAAATGCTTGTTCTAGACTGAATTAAATTTTACCTCTGCAAGTCAAAGAGGTAAATAAAGTCCCAAGTACCCACAGACACATTATGAATGCAACACAAACCCAAGCAGATGATATCCCTAGAAAAATCCCATTATTGTCTTGTGAGCCACAATATTATCTGTGGCATCATTCTGAATACCACATTGCATGAACTATTTGCTACCTCCTGCTAAGTTTTCTAAACTTCTGCTGAGTATTTGAGCCATGTTGTGTAGTAATAAAGGTCCCAGACACACATCCCATATTCAAATTAACTTTTCATACTCCAGACACCTACAAAAGATTCAAGACAACTCCAGAATCTGCCAATGGAGAGAGTTGGCTTTAAGCAGCAAGAGGTGATGTGTCATTTAGTAGTGGCCATGTGTCCCATATTTACAGCAGTCTCCTCCACTAGTAAACAACATTTAGCTGAAAGAACACACCCTGCAGGTCTTGGAATCTAAACCAAACTGTCATCTTTTACTGGCTGGACTATCTAACTTCATTTGAATCCTTTCTGAACCCTTCATCTATTCATTTTTCTCTTGTTCTTGATATGGCTGAAGAAATTACTTTCTGGTTCATTCTTTAAACCTTCCCTGCCAGCACTTTTTTCAAAATTAAACATAATTGACAACAGGGATAATAAATAGAACCGCAAGTTTTAAAAGCACAAGTTTTATAAGTTTCTTTGCCAGCTGCATGAAAGGTATTGTCACACAATCAGGAAGAGGGACAAAACCCTGGTGTTCCATTTATCTTGTTTAACACACAGGCTCATACTTTACATCACAATTTAAAAAGCATTTACAAGCTATCCTTTTACACAACTGTTACCAATAAATGTTCCAGAATTTCAGTCTGTTTACAAATCTTTGAGGGTTTTTTTAGCAACTGGAGACACGTTAAAGTTTCCATTTAAGACCTGGCTATTTATTTAGAGAGGCACTCAAGTTATTTAAAGGGCAAGAAAGTTCAGACTTTAGTAACAAAGAAGAAAAGTTCAAAGATGGAAAAGAGAATTCCCAACCATAATCAGCACACGGAGAAAATGCAGCCTCATGTGTGGAGAGCGACACTGAAAGTGAATTGCTGGAAGCACTAAAAAAGATAACTGCTCTATATAATTGCACAGAAAGATGTATCAGTCTTTGATAAAAAACATAAAACATGAGTATCACTTAAAATTCCCACAGGAATTAACAACCCAATATCCTACACATCCCTGACAATTCTGGCAAACACCTAATTTCCTTTCAAAATCTGCTACCCAAGGTTTTAAAACACCTCAAATATACTGAACACGTTTTCAAAGTACGTTAATGGAAGAATTAGATGATCTCTAGCAGCCTACATAATAGCACCATTTCATAATTTTAAAAGTAACATGCACAGACTGTAGCAGCCCCATCTTTTTTTGGGACAGACAGTTTCAAGTTTCTTAGCGTGATGGAAGACCCATGTCCTTTTTCTGTGCACACAATTCATTTTTATACATACACTATTCTGATTTTCCAGGTTCAGTCCTTTAAAGGATTAGTTTTCCAGCCACAGCTTGGGTATGACAGTATTTTGAAAGGAAGTATCTTCAACAATAAGCTTCTTCCTTAAAATGCTTCTATATGTTTTTAAATATGATTATTTATAACTTAAATAGATTTGGTAGTACTAAGTTTTAAAGGGAAATCAATATGCTTTGTTCACTTGGTTATGTCATTCTCACCAACCATCCTTAGGTGAGAATCATGGAGAAGCTCCTTACCACCCAAATGGAATTTTTCCAGAAACAGCTAAACTGAACTGTGTGTCTTGAAATGTGCCTGAAGCATGGACAAGGGAGACACTGAAATCTCAGCCCCAGCTGTTTCACCCTACACACAATTGTCCTGTGGAATATTAACTTTTGCTAGATGTTAAACTCCCATTCAGCTGGGCAGGGGTAGAAAATAGAAGTAGCAAGAACAAAAAAACCTCATGGGCTGAGATAAATACAGGGAGATTGTTTATCAGCTATTTTCAGCCAAACAAACAGTCTTGATGAAATTAACTTATTTTTTGCCAATTAAAAGAAGATAAACATGAAACCAAGAAATTTCCTCTCCCCTTTCATGGGCTTACCTCCACTGCTTCACTTCAGCCCCTCCAGCCCCAGCTGTGAGGGGTGCAGGGGTGAGGGCCATGCTCTCACTGCAGGCCCCTCTCTGCTACCCCAGCAAGGCTCCTCCATCCGCTCTGCCATGGCCAATCCCCTCCTTCCCTGCCCTTGCTGTGCCCTCTTTTTGTTCCACACTCCCTACACTCTGTCCCAGTGTTTCCCACCCCTCCTGCAATGTATCTGTACAAAGCACCACACACGAGGCCTATGGGTTCAGCTTGGGCCCACTGGGGCTGTCTGGGAACCCACAGGCCCGAGCCTCTTCCCACAAAGGCTGTCCCTGCACCCTCCTGTCATCAAAAACTTATATCTAATCCAAACCTAATTCCCTTTCTGCTGTAGACACCACACACCTGTGCCGCAGATCATCCTGCTAAAGCCCCATGCAACATCCTGCACAACACCAAATTCCAGCTGAACCATCACACCCTACCTGAGGTCACGCTTCCAGGGAAATACTGACTCAAAAAATTTCCCTGTCTCCTCTCTTTGCCCATTCTTGCTGCTCTGTGAAAATTACTTCTAGGCTCTATTCTTCTAATAATACATCAGGGAAGTCATAAAAGCTCTCAATGCAGCCAACACACCACAACAGGAACGAGGAGCTGGAGGTGGGAACATCCTGTATTGACACTGGCAGTGAACTCCTGTGCTGCAGAACCACAGCAATGTTTCAGCCCCAAAGTTTTGTTCTTTTTAAGTATTTTTTTTTTCCTTCCATGAGAGTATTCCCCTTTCCCTTAATTAAAACAGCACTTCCTGCCTTCCTGGGACACATGAGTGATTCCTCATCACACAGATACATCCGACCAGTTAATGACTCCTTGCCCCAACAAGCACTAAAAGCTTTTCCAGCCTCTCCTCCCACACACCTTGGGGTGGCTGAGGCTCTGGGGTAGCCAAGCTGATTTAACTGCTGGCTGTTCCCCCTTCATCCCACACACATTCCTGCCCTCTGTTCCAGCAGCCCGCAGCTTGTCACACCACACACCAAAACCAGTTCAGTGTTAACTCAGTTAAGGAAAATATAAATTTATTTTTGTCTCCACTGGCTCGCTGTTTTGCAGTTTTAGCACAGGAAATGGCTCATGAGCAACCTCAATTATGGAACTTGACTTAAAAGAAAGAGAAGGAATATGGAACAAGTAACACCTTTCCCTGAAAGTTTCTCCACTGTTACCAAATCCTGATTGCATAATCCATCTGTACCTTAGCAAACATGCTCGAAATATGCACTAAAAAGAAACAAATGCATGGAGAAAAAAAAAAAAGAAATAAAGGGCTGGTGTGGCCCTTGATAAAAACACCATGGGAATCAACAAGCACAGTAGCAATGAGAGAGAATCCATCTCCCATCAGTATCTTCTGTTTTAATGCAACTGTAGTGTTTGCAAACAAAATGCTGGCATGAAGCAAGAACAACAAAATGCAGTTATAGCCAATATTTCCCTTTCTGTGATCTCCATGAAGAAATCCATGGAAATCTTCATTTTGTGGAATTAGACTTTGTAGATGTTTGCTAAATTCTGAGTAACTTTCACTTGCTACTCTACTCTTTCTCAGTGTTTGGACACATATAAACACCTTATTGGCTTTTTAGCTGGAGCTGGGTGTCTTAGGAGACTTAAAGGCAATTTTCCTTCCTCAATTTATACTCTGTCAGCTATGATGAACACAAAATTGGGTGTGAAAAAATCCTACTTCTCTCTCAACTTCTGATACAGCCACCAGACTTGTCCAGAATCAAGTATCTGACAGACAGTACAAGTTGTTTCCATGATTGTGTCCATGACAACAACCCTTTCCTTTTATTCACTTCCTCATTTTCACTGACATGCAAATAAGCAATACTTCATAAATAATATGGCATATTTTAGGAAATGAATCCAGTTGACTAACAAAAATGTTTAAGAATGCCCAAAAGATTATTTAACAGCTGCCTACTGCAGATAATCTAAGCCCATTTAATTTAATTAAATGGTAATTCTTAGCAACTTTTTACAAAGCACCCACCATATTGAAAAAAAATCTAACATTTTTCAAGGAAGAACAAAGATTAGATATCTCTCATCTAAGACTTTCCACATTCTATGTCCTCTTGCTTAATACTCAACAGGTTCAGAGGTAGGGGGAAAAGGGAAAGAGGAAACTTAAGAATGTGAAAGCAACGCTTTCTGGATTATTATTGTTTTTGAATTAATTATATGCACAATCTGTCTTTTCTCTACAGCAAAGCAGCAGTTTCTGAAGTGCTTAACAAACTCAAGAAAGAATTTAAGCAGAAGCGGAGTTACAAACTCTATAAATTGATTTTAAAAGGAGTAAGAAGGGTTCTCTCTGTTGTGAGGTTGGCCTTCCAAATAGAAATGGAATTGTTGCTAAAGACATTTTACAACCTGTGCTGCAAAATCTGAAACACTTCTAATGTTACACTGTTTTCAATAATTAATGAAAGGAAATTGAAAATAGCCATTGACTCTCAAGCTGTGATCAATCAAGTTATGAAAGCAGGTTCACTACTGATATCCACATTTATTAAATCCCACGTTCCCACCTGTTTCCCAGCACTGTGCAACAGCCTGAAACCCAACACCTTCCCAACAGACCACAGGTTTTTACACTGCAGACCACAATTTTAAACACTTTGTGATACAATGAGTTCCTTAAAAGCATGAAGTGCAGCAGCAGATCTGTCAAGAGTATGCTGTGAAATTTCTTTTAAAAACAAACAAAAAAAACCCAGAGAAATAATTTGCCATAAGCTGTGTATTTGATAAAATCATTCTACATGCTGGCTGCAGCACTGAACCGGCAAAATTCTCACCTCCATGGTCACAGTGGACTGCACTGAAATAATTGCAAGGCTGTAATTTCATAAAGTTACACTGATTGTGCTTTCTTGTACTGAAAACTAACACTTTAAAGCAACAGCCCCATTAAATGCAGCAATTGCTCCCTCTTTTGCCAGCTCCTTCTCCCCTCCTGCAGCATCTTTCCCTTCATGCTGGTGCAATGCTTGTGCAACTGCAGCATTAACACAATAAAGGAGTGATCCACCTCAGCTGCAAACAATCCTTCTCCCACCTCAACTGCAAACAATCCTGTTCTCTCTGCCCTTGGTGGAGCCCTGGTTGAGCTGTTTTTCCACCAGACTGGTTCTGGCTAGTCCCGGGAACCTGCACAAACACCTCTGAGCCCAACAACGTTTATAGCCTGGCAATAGAAACAAATGGCCAGATTACAGTAGCAAATCATATCTGACAATCTGACAAATCTCAACAGTTTGTACATTGCTGTCCTTCTAACAAGTAAAGAAGCCACAAAACCAGATTTCACAACATTATCAGGAAATGCTAACTTGCCTTAGTTTTATGTTTTCATATGTTTAACTACACCTCAAAATAAACTGAGACATGAACTTTAGGTCAGGTGATATTTCTTTTCCCCCTCTGTAGTGTCCAGTTTGTGCAGTTCCACGTGGAACCGTGTCCCTGCAGATTTCTCACTAGGTGGCAACGCAGCTCCAGCTTTGATCCATGTGCAGTCAGCAGCTGAACACACACAGAGCCTGCATGGATTCAGCTGCAAAGAGCTTTGTTTGGCCAGCTCTGCACCCTCGATCTCACTAATGACAAGTACAGCTCAGGCCTGAGAGCAGAGAAAAGATGCCACTCAAAAATATTTAAGGTACATCCAGTGCTAAGTGCCTTTTTATTCAGATTCTGTGCAAGACCAGTCTCTGCTCTGCTTTCAACCAGAGATGGCCACACACCAGTATCCTACTACAGTGCACACATTGAGAGGTGTATAATACACATTGAGAGGTGTATAATACAACTAGAATACATTTAGTTTGCTCTCATAAACCAGAAGTTCCTCAGTTAATCCACAAAATATAACACAGAGTGTGTTTATTGCTATTAAGTCTACCAAAAAGCTTTAGAAACTCAAAACCTACAAGAAGTTCATTTTAATTCACTGGAATTTCTCCTTTTTTAAGGGTTAGTCACCCAGAGTGGAGTTCTTAGTTTCATTTTTTTGTACATTTGTTTGTTTTTGCTGCAGGTGTGGGTATATGTGTGTGTGTGTGTGTTCAGGGTTTCTCTCCAACCTTTGACCATGGCAGCACAGGCAATGCATTATCTCAGAACGTGCTAAAAGCATTATTACCAATGTTATGCTTAGATTGGCACAACGTTTTTGTGCCAAACGCTGATATCTTCTGGCCAGAATTCACTTAGCTGATCAGGTTAACTAAAGGTTATAGACATTGCAGTCCTTTAAGCGAGTTTTTAGTACTCATGTACTAAAATGTAATGACATTAAATCAAGTAAGTGCCCTCAGAGGCAATGGAACATTATCAAGAAAAGGATATTAGCTGATCCTGAAAAATTAAGTGATTTCTCTTGCTGATCATGCTAACATTTGAAGGTTTTGGCTTTTCTTTGTTGGAAATGTCTTTTCTTCTGTGACTTAGCCTTTACTTAAATGTAATGACAGGCAAATTTACTTTTTGATATTAAGAGAGAATTTCAGTTTTACAAGAAAACCTCTGGTATTTTAAAGATACAAAGCAAATCTCTTTATAACACATTCAGCTAGTCTAGACAAACTGTCTGTAACTCCTACTCGAGGAAGGGTTAAATAATCCATCACAGCTTCTGCTGCTGAACATCCACAGTCAGGAACAGCCCAAAGGCACCCACAAAGGGAAATGACTGCCTAAGATGCTTCTCATGCAGACAAATGTACTTGTTTGCTTTGATCAAAGTTCCTTTGGTCTTGAACTGCTGGGCTCTGCACAGCCAATACAAAACAAAGCCAGTTGCACACTAATGTTAAAAAGGAAATAATCTACTTTACCCAAGTCTAGACAAACCAAGCAGCAGCAGCATCTAAAATTTACTCCAACTCCACAGTGCCACAGAGCTCAGTGACTGACAGTGTTTTAATGGGCAAACAGCTCAGGTTAATTTAGTTTTTCTCAGGTAAAATAGTACAAGCTGCAGTAAATGCTGCTGTGAGGGACAGCTGAATTCTCAAAGTCCCTGCACAGCACAGGGAACTAAGCACAAACAGCACCTACAGTGCACTCTGAGTAATAGACAACTACCTAGCAAATGTAAGAATGATGCCAATTCTGTTCTACTTGGAAATCGTGTAGTGGAATGATGTCTGAATGCTAGAGAACAACTACCTTAGCAAAACTTGTTTTCTGGTTCAGTGACAGAACAATGTCAGGAACCAGAAAATTCTTCTCAGGCAGTAATAATCCAGGATATAAGAAAATTTAATTTTGGTTTGTTCCACTTCTGCACATGCTTCTCTCGGCAAATATTGCCAAAAGCCACAAGACTCTTTTTTTGTTTTCTTTGTTAACTGACATGTTATAAAGCAAGTTTTGTAAAACTGGTCTTAGTTCAGTCATTAAAAAAATTCACCACAGAATGAACTTTTAGCAGCAGTTTCAGGATTCCATACCAACAAACCAACAAAGTTTTAATTAGACTTGCTGCTACTTACCAAATACCCATAAAGTAATTCTGCATACCAAATTACTGTAATTATTGTAATGCTTTTAAGAAGCACATTGTCCCTTTTGTGCTTGTGAAGTTGCAATACTCCTCCAAACCTCTGAAACCAATGCTCTTAAAACACACTCTCCTCCTTTCACTCCACAGAAATCAGATGTTAATGATGAAGGCAGTGCAACTGAGCTCAAGCCTCTTTCTAGCAACATTGAGGTCACAGCTCAAGGAATAAGGTTTTAACTTTCCTGATTTGTCTCTGATTTTACAAGAGGCTGAAAATACCACAAATCTTTACAGACTGTCACTTATGCTTTCCTTTCTAAAACAGATTAACCTGACAGAGGTAACATACCCCCATAAAGAACCAATCCAGTGACAATTCTGCCTATTAACTGAGTCCCAGCACAATTACAGGTCATCAAAGAAATATTTTCTTTCACAACATCCAGACACTTCTCATGTCATTTAAAGGACAATTTCTCTTCACCAATACAGACAGGAAGAGTTTTTCTTTTTTAATCTCAACCAACCATTAAGCAAACAGTATTTC
Source organism: Ammospiza caudacuta (assembly GCF_027887145.1). Classification (NCBI taxonomy): domain Eukaryota; kingdom Metazoa; phylum Chordata; class Aves; order Passeriformes; family Passerellidae; genus Ammospiza; species Ammospiza caudacuta. The sequence continues at coordinate 114,029,764 of NC_080594.1, forward strand.
ATTTCCCTTCTTTATTATCTGGTGATAAGCAAAAATACACCTAAAATTCATACTTGGTAAAAGCTGAGTTAGAACTCAACTAGTTAGCTTGATCAGCTACAAAATCTGTGAATTTGGAAACTTCATCGAAGACATGGGACTTGCAAACAGTGCACCTGCATGGCTTTTTACCTAACTTTTGAGAGAGTTTCCCACTGCCTCTGTACTTTCTTGTGATGCCAACAGCAAAAATCACATTGTAATACACAATTTCCTTCACTGACACAGGGTATTTTGAGGGACTGACATGGATATATAAAGCTTTGTAGTAGCCAGCTGGGAATAATGGACTACTCCTCCTGCTAGACAGGGCAAAGATTGTTTAAGTACTTGCATATAAACCCTTTCAAACTGAATGAGCCTTTCTCAGGTGCTAAAAGGTTTGACTCAAATTTGTTGAAATTTCTTTCACAAGTGTCCAAATCTGAAATGATGATCCATTAGACTAAGAACAAACCTTTAAAAATTCTGCCAGTTTTTCTTGCTCTAAAGTGCAAGAGCAACAATAAGCTTGTATATATAAAAAATTATCAAAACATATATGCACAACTATATTTTAGAAGTCCACAGAAGTAAAATAACTGATGAAAATTTGTATCCTCTCTGCAAAATAGCTTTACAAGAGCACTGTAAGAAACTGTTAGCAGGGTTCTTTTGTTAAAATAAACCCACATTTCTGTTCCTCACAAGTTTAATGCCTGTCAAGGATAAAGAAAATCACTGACATGATAGGGTACATGGAAATGTAAAACGTGACACATCAATCATCTGAGTTAAGGAGGGCCCTGACCCATTCCACAAACTTTTCAGAGCACCTCTCCTGTCTGCACAACAAAAATTAAAACTCTCTTAACATGACAGGGCATGAGTCTCCGGCTGAATGCAGCCTTGTCTGGATTGTGAGAATAATCTGAAGCCCAAGGAGTTGCACAAGGTGCTCTCCCCACCCTTTCTTGAAGGAAGAAGCAAACAGTATTTCAGAGCCCAACCTCCCTTTCCTCGCAAACCTCTTTTGGTGAAGTAACCTGTCCAGTGTGTCTCAGGCTGCACAACCTGTTCTCATTCTCCAGAACAAGAAACTGAGGCAGGGAGGGGCAGAACACTTCACTCAGAAGGGAGATGAATTATGCACCTGCTACTTTGACATAAAAACTCAAATTTGCAAACCCATGAGCTGTTTATGCTGGTTGTATATGCATCTGCAACAGAATTAAAAGTCAGCTCAGGTCCTAGCAGAATTTATGAGCTTAAATGCAGTATATGCACAGCAGTTCTGCTGCTTCAGGGCACGATGATACAGAAGAGTCTCTGCCAGTCAAAACCTGGATTAATAAACCATGATGGACCTGAGTTAGCACCACACAGGGTCACCTCAAAGTCACAGGAACCCTGATTCTTGAGGATATATTAGTCCAGCTAAACACAAGCTGTGGAAATGCCAATGAACACCCCCTGAAATGGAGTGCCAGGAAAATGGGGGTGCCACTCCCCAAAGGGTCAGTTCTGGACTGGTGCTATGGTAGAGCTCACAAACCTTAGGAGATAATAAAAACACACTGTACATGTTTTGCATATCCAAATGCTTTCTAACAATAGCAGTATTATTGCATCTGTTTTTTTCTTATGAGCTACAGTACACCTCAGTCTCCATTTACATGGAGAATTAAGACTTGACTGCTTAAATCATCCTGCTCCCTAAATCTTCAGTCATGAACAACTAATTAAGGAAATAAAATGGCCTCAGAGCACAGAGAAATTAATACTATATATATGTGTGTGTGTGTACATATATATATATATTTATAAACTACATATTACAGTCAGTTTGGCTAGCCTATTCATAATTCCTAGGTAAGCAGGATTTAAAAACAGCCTAACTGCATCATAACATTCTTAAGCTGAAAGAGGAGTAATTAAAACTCAACACATTTTTTACAGCTTTGAACCATCAGCACTGAACCTGAGCCTAAAGCTTTGAACTTTTCTGCAATCTTGAAAATTTATTAAAGTGGCTTTCCTCTCCTTTTTGTTTCCCAAATGCCACAGAGAATCATGAAACTGGAATCCATTTAAGCCTGTTGTTACCAAAAGCAATATAATTCAAGTGATACTTGTGCCAACTTAAGAACAATCATAGACACAGAAGTGCTGCGTGCTGTCAGCAATGAATACTGGAATCAAAGCAAACAACACATCTGTCATAATCCACTTTATGTAGCAACCATTTCTTCTATAGAGTATTTTCTTTGGTTTGTTGTTTTATTACTGCAAATTTAACTTTAAAATACTGCTAAGGTTCACATGATAAAAATTAGACAAATCCAGTAGCCTGCTGGTAGTCATGAAATCTGATTCATCATCTCCAGTTTGGAAAAGGATTTTGAGATACAAATCTATTATTTACACATAGTATAATTAACAAGCACAAAGAACTCCCAACCTTGTAAGAAAATTTTAAAAAGCATTAATTTTTTAAATTTAAAAGTGAAATAATTTTCTTCTTTTCCTGGTATACAGATATTCCTCACTGCTCTAACACTTGTTCACTGTACTCACCTGATACTACAAGTTACAAAACCTTCAGCAATAACTGATCATTGAGTTGAAGTTTGATCACTCTTTGAATGGGTAAAATCTGATGGAGAATGGACTTGGACATTGAAATAACTCATCAGGATAGCATCAGATGAAAGGGTAAAAACCACTGACTTTCTATCATCTTTTCAGATCTAAGGAGCCATGGAGTTGCAACAGGACCCACCAGAGCCCTGCCCAGACAGGAGGCTCAGGCAAGGCCCAGAACAGAGCTGGCTTGTTTGAACAAGCCCTCCTGAGTCCTTCTTGGAAACAGGTCAGGTGGAGAGAATCCCACCAAAGCCAGTTAGCAGATCTCAGAACACTTTTCCTGTGTCTGACTTTGTGCAAAAGCCTCCAGACCAGATGAAAATGACACTTTACACCTCAGTAATTTAGGAACACAAACAAAACTGCTCCTCTGTCCCTCCCAGAGTGCTTCAGAGAACCAACAGCTGCCAGGATCTCCATTTACACAAACAAGTAACAACACATGCCACATAGCAAAGAAAATTAGTGTTACACCACTGTAGTCCTTAAAGTCTCTACATCTTGTCAGGAACTGGGCCCTTCTTCATTCAGTTCAACTTTTCCTGTATGCAAATGTCAAAGTGACATCAATTAACTTACTACCAACACAGCAAGACTGTCTGCTGCCAGACAGGCTCCATCCAACTATGGAAGGAACAAGAATCATTGAGCTCACAGTCTCAGACAGCTGCAGTGGAAAGTTCAATCTGTAGGGATACAAAGACAGAATCTGTTCACTTGGTGAGGTAAGGAACTCTTACCTTCTCCTCATTAATTACAAGAAGGGCAAAACAAAACCATGTACAAGTGCGTAACTATGCACCCAGTACCTACAAAACATAAATGGAGCAAGAATGGCGTGATGCAAAATTTAGAAGCTTTGTACCAACTGACACAGGAGGGCAGAATCTTCAAAGACATACTAAACAAATCCCGAAACTGGCCTTATCTCAGCAAAGCCAGTGTCCCCACATTTATCAGTTCCTACTCATTAAAAGCAACCTCAGAACCAGACCAATTGTAATTGATTCCTGTTTTGGGCCAGCAGACAAACCAGGACAATCACAAATACAGATTCAAACTGTGGCAACAAAGCATGTACAGGTTCTGAAAGTCTAAAGCTTGTTATTCAGTAGAGTTATTGCAAATCCAGCAAAACAAAGGACTGCAGAATCCTCTTCACCTGGTACAACACTCTTCAGAGGAGCTTCTTCCCTTGTGCAAATCCAGCCATCAGTTTGCAAGAGGCAAAGACAAAAGTGAAATGTAGTGCTGAGAGCAAGGGGGAATCAAGTTACTGCAGTGCCACACGAGAATACAGATTTGATTCAGGATATGAACCTGCCTTCCTATCAGCAAACAACTGTCACCACAGCATGACCAGCTCTAAAGCTCTGTTCTGCAACTTAACATGTCTAAATGCTGACACAGAAGAGACACAATTTTATAAAGAGACCGTCTCTCCCCATCTGGGTTTATAACAACAATCTTGTAGTAGTTATTACTACATGGAAGACAGAAAAAGACTTCAAAATGTAAATTATTTTTATAAAAATAATTATATTATTATAATATAATGCCCTCAGTCCTCAGACCAGCATTTGCAACGCAGATTAACCTGCCCTGAAGCTGTGAATAGCTTTGACTGTTACTGTACAGCCCATAATTCCTCAGTAGTTACTAAATAATACAACATGACCAAGGCAGAAGATTTGATTGTGTTCTAAAACACAGAAGGATAAGCAATGAACAAAGCAATGCCCTGCATCAGCAAATGCCCAAGTTTTCACATAGGAGTGAAAAAGCCAATGTGTGGCTGCTGGGATGGAGACCAGGGAGGGGGAGGGATGTTTTGCCTAAGCTTGAATGTGTTTGTTTAAATACCAGAATCAGTAACTAAAAGTTTGTTAACTGACAATTAATTAATTGATTGGAATTCCCTCCAAATTAGTGAACTCTTCATTTGGGTATGTGATAGGGAAAAGTGAGGATGATGACACAAAAGGTGCTGAATTACCTTCAGTAATCCAGAGTAAGAGGAGTTAATCACACAGACAGACCACACCAACTGAACAGGATATGACAAAACAAGGAAATTGGTGGCAAAAAGGCTGGTAGCCCACACCATTTCTAGAATAAAGTGCATATTTTCAAATCATTAATTTGTATTTATTTGCTGACCAGTCCTACCAAGTAGACAAGAACACAGATAAGCTACGATTTATTGCAGTTCTGATAAGATTTGAGGCTTTGTCCTCTCCCTCCATTGTGTTACCTTGTGCATGCACTTTGTCCAGCTAGGGTGCTTGTAGTTTAAGGCAAAAAAAACCCCCAAGAACAGCCAGAACAATGCCTATGAGCTATTTAGGAAAGAAGTGAGGTATCAGCCATGGCTATTGACAATACATGCTCCTATAGTTCCTACTCCAAAAACCCAGCCTGCATTTCTGTCCTGAACAGAGTCACTGGTAGCCCTTGGAAGAAGAGAAAAATCTGTTTTCTGACCATCTCACACCAGTTTATCTCAGGTTCCAGAATAACACAGAGCACGCAGAATTATCTTCCCCTATAGGAAATATCCAAAGTCTCAACTGAACAAACTCAAACTATGTTTGCTTGTGCTTTCCCCCTTAAGAGGATAATTCCTCTTCAAACCTAACAGGTTTCTAAATAAGGTGCATTTAAAAAAGGAAGCAAGCCAATCCACAAGACAGTAAAGACTAGGAGACTTAGGGTGCACGTCCTCTATTCACTTTTTCCCCCAACTTGAATTAAAATAAATCAGCCCAAAGGTAAAAAAAAGTACCAAGCAAATCCAAATGAAGCCAGAGGAGTGCAGAGTAAGGAAGGTGGAATGAAGAAACAGAGCTTTGCCTTCTCCTTCAGCAGCCAGGATCTGTTCAGTCCTCCTGAGGGGGAAGGGGAGGACGCAAAGCACTGAAACTCACCCACACACTGCAGACAGTGACAACTAACAAGTGTTACCATCCCACATTTCCAGGGCAGCCCAGCTCCTTCACTGCTTTTCCCCTCTATCAGATAAGCCATTCAGAGGTGGAGATGGTGGGTGCCCTATCAGCCTGCAGCACAAGATTGGCTCCTGTAGAGCTACAACACCAGAGATGAAAAGCTGCTCTGCAAACCTGTCAGCCCCACTTGTCCAGGCCGTGCTGGAAACACAGGCTCCAGCTTGGAACAGCTTTTCAAAGAGAATGGAGGACACAGGAGGATACAGCCATGATAACCTGTACAGACCTGAAAAGAGATGTGTAACATATACCTATTGTAACAAACATTTCTGTGGCAGCAACTTGGATTCAAATCCTAATTTGATTTGGCAAAGGAAAAAAAAAATCTACTTTGCTCAGGCAAAGTAGTATTTCATAAGTCATTTTCACTACTCCTAATGCTATAAACTAAGGCAGTATTTTCAATAAGACCTGCAAATGTAAATTGTCACTATATCACAGGCAATGTTAAAAGTGACAAGACATTAAGAAATCTGCAGTAACTGGTTCTGTCACAGTAGATAAAAATGTATTTTTAAAATTTAATTTTATTTAGTCTTCTAAAGGAAATCAAGAAACTTGGGGTTTAGACTGCTGACTGTGCTAGGAGCTTTCAGTGGAACTTAGAATATATCTGTTAAGTAATTTTTTAGTTATTTAAAGTATTAAAATTAAGTTCTCATTTAACTGCCTTAACAAATGCTAAGAGACCCTGAAACAACAAAACATTACTTTTTAGCACTAGCCTCTTTTGCAATTGGGCTTGTTCTTTCTACAGCAACTTCAAAAAACAGAAAAAAACCCTGACCACTGAATATTGTAAGCAAAAGAAATACATAGAACAAACCCCCTCCCCCAACCAAGAAACACACCATAAATCTTACTCATATGAAGTGATCTAAAAAAAACCCCAACATCCCATGAAAATCTATGTCATAGATTTTAAGTAAACCAACCATAGATCACAGTGATTTTACTTACATTGCCAATTTACTCACTGTCACTGTGTGTATTTGTTGGTTGGATTCATATTAGGAAATCAAATGCATACAATATATTCAGTGTGAGTAGCCTGTCCCTGGTAAATGTCATCATTAAAATAAATGGCTTGTAGCTGGAAAATGTCATGCCAGAAAGGGCTCAGCAACACAGAGCTGTAACACACAGAGCTGGTTAACACAGATCTCTCTCCCCAGCTTATGCTATTATATGTTTTAAAACACAGAACCAGAAAAAAAAAATCAATGCAGTATTAAAGATAAAATTTAGTTAATATAAAACATCTTCATTCTATGTTTTATTAAGTGAATTTTTACCTAAAATGTAACTGTACAGACAATAATTTATTGCTGGTACCTAACTTCTTGCACTCCATTAAAACAAGGACTATACTGGAAGAAAAGTGATGGTAGGGATGGTAGAACTCGAACATCAGATAAAATGTACAAAGTCTTCAAGAAACAAGTTCATAGATGTCCTCAGGACTTTCAGATCTTAGACTTATTTAAATTTTCATGCTTCTCTTGACCGAGCAGCTAAAAAGCTTCAGTATTCTACTGTGTATGATAGCCAAGTGATACTTTTACAGGACAGTTTGCAAACACAAATATTTCCATCTGCCTACATATGAAGTAGACCTAATTGTTTCTCTTAATATTTGTCTTTTTTCAAATATTTTCTTTACTTAAAAAGATTACAAATCTATTCTTTTTTCCCCCTTTTGAAGCAACTCTTACCCTGGGAAAGAGCCATTGCTTGGCACTGTGTACAACTGACTAAACACTCTCCTACATAATGACATACTACGGAGAGCTCTCAGCTTCTACATATTTCAGGTATTGCTCATAAGTATTTGCTGATGCAGATGTTAGAACGAAAATTTCCGTGGAGATCAGTGTGCAGTTTCTACAACTGCAGTACAATTGTGGCACTCTGTCACTGGTCTTCAGCTTCACCATTTTTTCCTTGCTTCATTTTGCAGCTGGAAGAGCAGTTGGATCATATGAGGATTATGCTATGTGTGTTCAATTTATTTTGAATATACAGACATATATACAGTACAGATCAAAAATATGCCCCACATTTTAAACTCTATAATTCTCACTCCCAACTAATTATTTAGGGGGTTTATTAAGGTTTGCTAATACATCCTTACTTTTGCAAATTTCCATTGCCTATAGCTCAAAAACATGTTCATCTCAAATCTCATTAAAACACCAGTAAGTGCAGAAAAGCTCCAAGAGGAATGTTTGTAGCTGACTGATGGGAAAATTGCCCAAGATTGTGACATACCTACCAAACTTAGCAGAAAACTCTGGACACTACAAAAGAACAGGAATCTGTGCATCAGAAACCATAAATTCTGTTTTTATAAAATAAATAAATAAATATTTTAGGCAAGGTTTGCAAAGGATTGAAACTGTCCCAGCCAAAACTCACACAACCAAAAGACAGGGGAGGGGTTTTACCCACATCCTACTGCTATGGCAGCACACAGGTTTGTCATTCTAACAGTGCTGCTGCACAAGGATCATTATTTATCATACCACAGTGACATATATTTTTAGATTCACAAAACAACAAATCCCAGCATTTAAGAGTCAAAAAAGGTTCTCTATGGATCAATGAATTAACAGAAACTGCAGCTCAGCTGCAATGAATTTTGAATTTTGTTGATTGCACAAAGCAGAACAGAATACACGCTAGCACATCCAAACAGAAAATATTTGAAAATACAGCTGATGCTTATTATCCTCCTCCCCTGTGTTTGTAACCAGCCTGAATTCCAGCAAGCACAGCTAGAGCCTATTTCTGGACTATTGGCAAGAACCAGGATTCGTTAGATGAGTACAGAGCGTGTAAAGAGACAGAAATGTTTTGAAAAACATTTTAATTTTTCAGAACAGGAGTTGGACATACCTCATGAATTCATGCAGAAATTAAAAACAACAATGTTTAAGAATGAAGTCTTGAGAATGTTTATAGAATAAATATTTTTAAAAGTGTACTTACAGATTTTTAAAAATAAATTTAATTAAGACTTTGATTTGCAAAGAGGGTGAAGAAACACACCTTTGTCACTTGGTTTATTGTTTTGGTAAAAGCTCCAAGCACTGTTTACTGCTCTAGGATAGCTGGAGCAGGAATATCCTTCCTTATCCCTCCAACATAAATTTCTTTTTCAAATACATTTGCTTTACTCAAATTCTGTCCCAAACACTGGAGGATGCTGTAATTTGGGTTTTAGAAAAGAAAAACAGGGTTTTAGAAAAGAAAAACATTATGTTATATGATAAAACCTCATCTGCACACCCACAAAGGAGCACAGAGGAACAATGGCACGCAGGGCAGGGAAGGGCCCAAACACTGCCCTGCTCAGCTGCTGCCAGGGGCTCACAGCAGAGCCACCAACCCACCAAAGCTGTGAAGTGGAATCCCAGAATGGCTGAAGGGACCCGTGGAGGTGATCTGGTCCAACTCAAGCAGGGCCACCAAGACCCCATGGCCCAGGACTGTGTCCAGGCAGCTTTTGACTATCTCCAACAACCCACAATCCCCCCAGACAGCCAGTGCTTGGTCACTCTCACTGTTTACAAAGTGTTTCCTGGTGCTGAGGCTGACCCTCCTGTGCTTGTTTGTGCCACTGCCTCTGCTCCTGTCCCTGGGCACCCCTGAGCTCTGTCCTCTTTGTACCCATCGACAAATCCCTCCTGAACCTTTCCTTCTCCTGGCTTAAAAGAGCTGACAATACTCTGCCCAAGGCAGCCCAGGATGCCACTGGCTCCTCTTTACCACAGGGGTAAAGCTCATGGCTGGCTCCTGCTCACCTTGGGGCCAGCACAGGAGAGACATCTGCTCTCCTCCACTCCTTGGGCACCTCTCCCTGTCTTCGTTCACTCCAAGATTATCCTGAATGTCCTCTCTGTGGTATCTCTAAGCTCTGTCAGCACTTCTGGGTGTCACAGACAAGATTTATGAAAAATCCTTTCCTTAGGACTTTTTCTCCTGAGAAGCTGGGAGGCCTCAGGAACAAAATGTAAACATTGATTATCTGCTGCTGTGGAATGCAACAGGTGCATCTGTAATGGGTCTCATGTGGTTGTTTTTAATTAAAGGCCAATCACAGCCCAGCTGTCCGGACTGTCTTGGTCAGTCACAAGTCTTTGTTATCATTCTTTTTCTATTCTTAGCCAGCCTTCTGATGAAATCCTTTCTTCTATTCCTTTAGTATAGTTTTAATGACATATAAAATAATAAATCAGCCTTCTGAAACATGGAGTCAGATCCTCATCTCTTCCCTCATCCTGAAACCTCTGTGAAAACCATCACATCTGGGTGCACATCTGTCTAAGTACATTTAACAATTCATTATTCTCAGGTATTTCAGGCCTGTTTCAGACTGGCACAACACTGAGTTCTCAGACATCTCCTTTGCTGCATACTTCACATATTTAAATACCAAATGCAAATACATAAGTCATCACACTCTTAAACTGTCCTGTGCATCCAACTAATACTCAGTAAAGGGACAGACAAGGCTGAAATAGTATGAGATTTTAAAACATTTTTTGAATAGCAGTGAAGCAGTGCGCCTGTGATATTTTATTTTTGGGCAGAGCAAGGATTAGGCTCTTTAGAATCTTGCTCAGCTACAATCTTTCGCACTGTGGTTTGGGAGATAAGATTTGCAGAGCAGAGTCACATTCAGAGTGCCTGACTGAGGGTGCACCTGTGGCTGACTGGGATGAGCATTTCAATGACAGGCTTACCACTGGCAAAGCCCCCACAGAACAAGCCTGGGACAGCCATCTCCACGACTTTTGTAAGCTATTCAGTACACCCACAGGCATCATCCTCTTTGGAATAACTGGTTTTAACTGCAGCATACCTTTTCACTTCTGTGATTCATGCTGGATCACAAGCCCTATCTGAAAATGTTTCTGCCAAACCCACTAAGAATTTAAAGCATGTTAAAGCTTAATTTTCAGTGAAACCTGCATTCTAAATGGTTGTCAGCTCCTGGGAACAGATGGGATTCAAACAACAGGTTTCAAGGACCAGCCAGTTTTTGTCCAGGTGAGGTGATGTACAAACATAAATCTTCACTGAAGTTCTCCTGAATTAGCAAATACCCTGTAACACTTGAAATTACCAAAATGAGCATAAATTATGTTTATTTCCTTGAAAAATGGTTCAATATTATACACTGCTCAAATAGATTCACTAGTTATTTCAGTAAAGATTTTAATCAAATGGTCCCTAAGCCCTATATTATATGTATAAAGAGGAATTCACTTTTAATTGAAAAACCTTATTTCACTGAGTTAAATGACATGAAGTTTAAAGGAAATTTTCATAATAATATTTCTTGGCATTGGTCTTCTTTTCTTGTTTACAAATGTGAATATATTTTCTTATTTCACATATATGGAAGTGTGATACAAAATCACAGGACAGTATGGGTTGGAAAGGACCTTAAAGACCATGTAGCTCCAAACCCCCTCCCACTAGACCAGGTTGCCCAAAGCCCCATCAAACCTGGCCTTGAACACTTCTAGGGATGAGGCATCCAAAATTTCCCTGGGTAACCTGTTCTAGTGCATCTCATATAAAGTGAGAAAAAAGATTACAGAGATGTTACTGTAGGAACACTTTTTAATCAATTATGATTACTTAAAAATCCCCAAACTAGGCCAACTGAATACTCAGTTATGTAACAAAAATAACAGTTAAATTATCTATTATCTGCTGCATAAATTCTGTTTAGTGTTAATTACATAATCATTTCCATTATTATATGTGTTCTAAGAATTCCAAGATACAGCAATTTTTTAATTAGCGCCCTAATAAGTTATTCTTAGAATGAATATTTATTAAAATGCCAGTTAAATACACTTGATGTAATTGCATTTTGAAACCTGTAAAGTGTACCATTTTTATTTATAAAGCCGGAAAATGTTGCCTGCACTTGCTGCTCAGCTGCACAACACCTTTCTCAAAAGCAGCTTCATGAAAATGTCAGGCAAACATCTGGCAGCAAATCCACAGTGGTTTCAGCCACTGGGCACAGCAGTCATTTCTCACACTGCTGGCACCACAGTGAAACCAAGAGCAGAAGAACAAAGCTGTCAGAGCCAGCACGCAGCCAAGCAGCAAAGATTAAAGGAGAGGGAGGAAGAGGAGCACCCCTACAGAGCCATTGTGTGTTCAGTGCTGTAGTAAACCCAGAAAATCAGACACATGTTAAAGGCAAGGGACTGAAGTCACACAGCAAACAAAGCTGTCCTTTTTCTGGAGATTAGAAGGAATAAAGAACCAATTGCTTGAGACACATAAAAAATTATTTTCCTTTTACTTAAGCAACAGTGCATAAAAAAATTAGGTAAATGTGCTTTTATGCTTTAAAGTGGGTGTAATAAATTCCCAAGCTTTCACTGCTGAAGATGGAAAAGAAAAATGTTTCATGAACACTGCTGTTAATATGCTTGAATCGGTATTTCCAGAAATTTTATGTTCTTGAAGTAAAGTAATTCCATGTAGTTGATCTCTATAACTCTTTGCTATGATCTGGATAATAGGCTATATTTCCCTACAGAACATCACATTTGCTCCCTGGGATGAATCAAATTTGCATGTGTGACTCCAAACAAGGTCAGAACAATGATGATTTGGTCAGTGACACTTAGTATCCCTCCCCTGGAAGCCTGTATCTGGGCACATGCCAGGAAATCCTAAAAAAAAGAGAAGACCCCTAATACAAAATGCTGTATTTCACACCTAAAAAAAAAAGTGAAATGTGGCCCCAAGACTGAATTCTGTATTTACAACCAGAAAAACATGGGCATCATTTCTGCAGTGAACTGACTTCCAGTAACAAGGATAAAACGAGCCCTTAGAAAGAAACCCTTGTTGAGTGTCCACACATTCCTGTGATCCTTTACATGGATCTGTTCTATGGTTAACATGCTGCCACACTTACAGAAGTGTCTGCTGCAGGAAAGGCCTGCTTCCATCTCTTATGTTACATTTCTGCACTGAAGAATTTAATTCTAATGACACTTTGTCTATGGAAGTCACAGCAGAGCTATTAAAGTTAGATATTTATGAAATTTGTACTCCTTATAGAAAGAACTGTATTTATAACCAAACCAGCTGACAGCTTCTCCAGAAAAACAAAGAAGAAACCCCAAATCCTTCATTAAGTTAAAAGAAGCAAACCCCTTAGAAAGGCTCAGGTAACATTTCCAGTACCAAAACAGGACCAGTTCCTGGTCCTATCCCTTTGTGGCAGAAGGAGAGCTGAGACAGGAACAATGCATTCCCCAGAAAGGCAGAGTCTTGAGATTACAAACATCAAAAGTGACTTCAAGTATTGATCTTCAGGTCCTCCTGAGAGGCATAAATTACTACAGGTCCCTTCCATCATAACCCAGATAGTCTTAAAAAAAATCCTAAAAAGCATTAATTTTTATATTTTATTTTATATTACCACAGGTACATGATTAAGTTAAATTCTCCCTACCTCTTTACCCTTGCTTTATTGTTTGTACAGCCTACACAGAAACTACAGTGGTATTTTAAGTACCAGCAACATAAACTCCATGACAGTCAGCTACCAAGATTTTAGAGTTTCTTTTCAAAATTCCACATTCGTGCATTTTCTTATGAACAGAGGTGTCACTAATACCATGTGATTTTTGTGGTCTATAAAAAGATGCCTCAAGCTCTTCACCACTGAGACACACACACACACTAGATGAATCTTTAAGAAAACTCGTGTGTAACAGTTATACCTGCAACACTACAGTCACTAAATACTTGGATTATGGCTTCTTGTGGGGTTAAAATGGTAATTCAAAGCAAAGTCAAGCTGGTACAGAGCTATTAATTCTCTGAAATATCCTCATATTTTCTGCCTTCAATGAAATGAAACCTATAATGGTGCCTTCCTCGTGCTTTCATTAGATCACAGAAAAGCTGGTAGGAGATGATCTCTGATGGACTCTGGGTCCAACCCCCACTCAGCATAAGATTACAGCACACACTGGGTCGGGATTGCTGTGATTTCATTGAGCAAACTCTTGAAAACCATGTCCAACCTGAACCTGAGCCTTCCAAGCAACAATTCCTGGCCATTTCCCTGTGTTCCAGCAGCTTCCACTCAAGCTCAGCTCTGACATTTTTGTAGTTGAAGACCACATTAAACACCCTCTCAGCCTCCTCTTCACCAGACCAACCAAACCCAGCTCTCTTTGCCATCGTGTCCTGCAGGCTCCTGATTATCCTGTCCTTCGCAGGGACCTTTCCAGCTCAAATGATGAAGCCCCAAACTGGGCACAATAGTTCAGGTGTGGGCCCAATAACGTCACACAGCAGGAAGGCACCTCCCCTTCTCTGTGAAATATGGTACAACACAGAACTGACAATGACCAGAAATTCCAGATTAGTTGGTATTTCCAAATCAAAGGCAATGAGTCACTCGTTCTTTCTTCAAATTCAGTCTATATATGGTACACTATCATGAAATATGATGACATACAGATTTGTAGTATTTTTTACTCAAAAGAGATGAGCTCAATGCTGACAGTACAGTTTTTTCTGAAACCTTGAAAACATGCAGAGAGGGAAGTGCAGAATCTTACAGATACTTTTGTGAAAAATAACTTATGATTCACTACAGCTTCCAAAAGCTAAAGATACTGTCATGCAATTCCACTATGAACTAAATAAAGCCTTTTGCAAACACTGCCCCCACAAAATTATTCTAAAAAATGGAAATCTAAATAGATTAAATAAATAAAAACAAGAAAACTGAAAAGGGTAAGATGTTTAATGAAATAAGCGGAACAAGAGTAAGGTCTCAACTTTAAGAAAATCCCTCACAAGCTGAAAGTTAGTCAGGGGTAAGATCTGTGGGCCCCTTTGTGGGGAAAAAAACCCCAGAAGACAACACCTGAAACATCACAAAACCCTCCCAGTTTTCATTCCAATGCCCCATCAAATAATTTTGGAATTTTTCTCCTAAAGTGGATGATGCACAGCAAGACCACTTTTGATTCAATTATCATGCCCCTCTCTGTGCTAGAAGTAATCCAAGAACTGTATTTAAAACATTGCTTTCTTGGTTACAATTTTGCCCTTTGTCACAGACAAAGGTATTTTGCAGACTGTTTTCACAGCCTGCTTCCAGAAGAACCAGTTTGGGTTCTGAAGGAAACTTCAATCTGCCCTTATCAGCTGATTCATTCAGCTTCCCATGGCCTGACTGCATACAAACCCGTGTATCAACCACACACACCACCCTAATAAATAAGGTGTAGAGTATTAGAAGGCTGGAGAAGAACTGGTAACCAGTTTCTGTGTGAGGACATTTCTATAGAAATGAATTACAGGTAAGAGAACCTTGTATATATTGAATGAAATTCTGAAAAAAAACTTCAATGCAGTATAAGCACAAAACACTGCCCTTTAAATTGCTTTAAAAACACTCAGCATGTTACAAGAAAGCAATCTGGATTTAAGAAAAGGCAGATAAGTAATAGCATTGGCTTCTAAGTAGTAAGGACTGATCACCATTCTGTTCCTGAGAAATGGTGGCTGCACTTCAGAGATATTTGGTGTTAGAGAAGGTAACTAAAATCAGACATGCAAGCTGAGAAAAAAGACAAGAGAAAATGCATGGAATGTGAAGAGAGCTGCAGAGGAAATGGACAATCAAACCAAGATGTGAGCTGTAACAAACTCAGAAATAAGGAATATGCTTCTCACAGTTTTCTATACCAGAAGTTCTGAGTATAGCAACTAAGAGCTATACTTGAAAATAAGTTTATTTACACTGATATATTTTTTTAGACCTCAATGAGTCTGTTACTACTGGCTTCTGAGAGCATCAAGTGCTTTTCCACATGGATTCTTTCAACTGAACAGTAAAAAAGAGACTCTTATGTCTAAAAATATTCAACCTTCACATTTTCTAATTTTTGATTCTTTTGTATCTCTATGATGAGTGAACTGTAGTAGAATCTGTCAACATGTAAAATATCCAACATTAATCCAGCAGACCACGTGGCCACTTGAGCAGTGACAAGGTGTCAATATACTTCATTAATATGGCTGAATTACAACACTACAGAGATTGATGATACACAATATGCAAGACCATGAATACTAATACATAAATCCAATAGAATTTAGCCTAGATTAGATTTGCTAGCTGTCTGGCATCGTTACATGGCATTAATTTTCCCTGCCATTATCAAACCACTCCAGAGATGCAGCGAGACACAAAAATCACTTGAGATGTCTGTGTCTACACATGCTGTGAGTACTGAGCAGCCTTATGGAAAGAACACCATACCTGATAAAAGTTTGTCTTATGAGCTAGAGGCTTCTCCATCATATGCCACAAATGTTCACAATAACACCAACTGGTAACACATCAGCCTAGAGAAGCATTTCAGCTTGGTTTTGTTACCCTGGTAAGGAGATACCATTATTGTAAGACACCAGTATGTATTTTTCTAAATGAATTGTTTAGAAAACAGTCCCTTTAAAATCTATTCAGTGCTCAGCTGCCTCACAGGTTAAAGAAATCAAAACTAGTTTAAAAAATTGTATCAAAACTAATTTTAAATTATCTCCTTTTTAGCACAGTAATGCTATGCTTAAATTTTCTCCCCATGTAGAATTGCAACTATATTGGCCCACAGATTACACATTGCTACAAACACCACAGGATCATCTAAATTGGAAGGACCCGCTGGAGGTGACCTAGTCCAAACTCTTGCTCCAAGCAGGTCAAAATAGACCTGGCAGCTTGGAGCCTGGTGCAATCCACTTCTGAGCACCTCTGAGGATGTTCTCCACGAGCTCTCTATGGAATCAGGTGCAGATTTTTCTTTTCTTTGTCCCTAATTTGCATTTCTTTATGTTGCAATTTGTCCACATGGCCTTTTGTCATTCACTGTGTGCCCAAATCAAGAGATTGGCTCCCTCTTCTCTATGTCCTTTTATGAAGTAATTGAAGACAGCACCAAATCTCAACTCAGCCTCTCTTATTAAGGCTTGACCAACTCAGTCCATCTCTGCTGGACTCCTGCCAGCACATCACTGCTTTTCCAGTGCTGGAGAGACCAGGACTGCACACAGTGCTCCAGGTGAACAGAGGGAACAATCTCTTGCTTTGCCTCGCTGGCTGCACCTCTGCAATGCTCTGCTCTGCCTTTGCCACAAGAGTACACTGCTGACAAACACAAATGAACTTCTTACCCATAAACACACCATCCTACAGGGGTATTTATGTAAAAGCACTCAAGATTTAGTGCTTTTAGATTTAGATTTAACCTCAAAGTGTAGAGGCATATTGGGACCTTTAGCTCTAAGCACTCTAGATCTATGTGAATTAATGGAAGGAATTGTCATCAGCTCCCTCACATGCAGAATGTCCTGTTCTCCCACTCCTGTGCCTCAAAGAAAGACTGGAAGACTGGAGGTGGAGAGTTGTGCAAAAATAACCTTCAAGAGCAAATTGAACTTGCAGAGGTCAAAACTTCAAGGTAAAGAGTATCTCCAAGGGTTAATCTTATCACTTCATTACAGCTCACACTTAACACAGTTTACAAACACAGCTTCCTCACAGGTATATTTACTTTATACCAATACCACCATGGTGGCTGCCCACCAGTGTGCTTAAGGAATGCCACATTAGAAATAAACAAACAAACTAGAAAAAAAAATCTTTAAAACCCCCCTAGAACCTAGATAGAGCAGAGGTGCAAAAAACACCCAACTAAAAAACAAGCCAATGAAAAACAGGAAAAACAAAAAATACAGAAGATGGAAAGAGTCTGTGAAAAATTCACATTCTTATGTAGAGGTAAGAACTTGTTCCATGCTCAGACATTTATGTGTCTTTGTATCTTAATATGACAAATCTAAGGCATAACAACTCAAAACCTTTTAAAGAACCAACCCCAAAGCAACAAAAACAAAGAAACCCAAACAACAACCCAAAACCACAAAACAAAACAAAGCACCACTAAACCCAGAAAACGTTTGTGATCGTACCTCAATGATCTGCTACCTTGAATTAAAATGACAACAATACAACAAAAGTGGAATTGGAAAAACCCCAGACTTCTTAATAAAGTCCCAAGCCTATTCTTTAGACCCAGGCACAAATTGCAAACCATCCACATTTATCCTTTTTTCAGCTAGTCTATTTTTACTGTTGGCTTTTCTCTTCCTTCTGATGAGTCCCTTCTCTTTTGCCTATGACTTTTCCCTTTCAGAAATTCTTCAAGGCCTCAAAAGTTTGGATTTTACTGTCATGGAGCCAGAAGGGTAATATTCCACCAAAGGCAGAAATGTGTAATATCATCAGCAGTTCAAATGAGGCTTAGAAGAAAAAGAATTTGGGCACAATTTATTTAAAAGGTATCAAATAATTTTAATAAACATTCAATAGCTCAGAATGCCATGGTTTTGGTATAACTTGCCAAAACCATGATGGAGCTAATCAGAAGTTGAATATTGTGGAAAATGTGGCTTATATTTTGTTATAGGGCTAGAAAAAAGAAACAACAATGGCATGATTAAATGAAAATACCTGGTAAAATTTGAAGCAAGACCTGTGATTTATCTTGTAAATCAAGCTAATCATTAAGGCTCAAGATACTGTTTGTTATAAACACCAACAAAATCAATTGATCCTTTTTTGCTGAAGTAGGATTTACAAGGATTTTGATGGCATCACTGGAACCCCCATAAACAGTACTGTACAAAAGAATATTATCTCCAGAAAAAAATATACAGGACATGCAGAATTCAGCAAGTATCACTCAGCTGGCAATGCTCTCCTCCTTGTAGGGTAAAAGAAGAACTTTATGCACACACAAGTTGAGTATTCAACATAGATTGTTTTACTCTAAAGCAGGAAATGTTAGAGAATTACAGCCTTGGGTTTACACTGTAGCAGTTCTGCATCAATGCCTGTGATCCTGACTACATAAAAATATATTTTTATATAATTTGCACTTTAATAGCAAGTCCTCACCCATTTATAGCAAATTACTTGCTAAAACTAGTATAACCAAATCTCATGTTCTTGCTTTACTTCCTGTGTATGCTTTTTTGACTCGGAACTACCTTTTTTCTTCACAAAATTCGCATTAAGACAAAAAAATCCAAACAAAAATAGAAATGGCTTAGACCTAACTATCTTTCTAGTATTTATGATCACCACTGAATACATGTAGAAACACTTATAATTAGAAATGCAAGCACTAGGCTAATTTTGAGATCTACAACCTTGCTTTAAAACTTCTAGAAAACATAAACCAGAAAGCATCATAAAGAGAGCAAACATAGAAAAGGCTGACAAATCAAAAAAAAATCTGTCTGCTGGGAGTTTGCTTAATTATTAATTCTTACCTTCTGTGCTTAATCCAGGACTTGAAGTGAATTTTGCTACATCGACGATCTTGACAGCGAACTGCTGTCCCGTCTCCCTGTTGATGCATCGCCGCACGACGCTGAAGGGACCCCTGCAACACAGAGACCAGCCATGAAAAACCATCCTCCTCCTCCTCACTGAGCCACAATTCCCCTGCTTCCCCACAAGGTTTTGATTTGTGCACTCAGGTGTAGTATCTACACAGAATATACCTCTCATCCTTGCTGCCTGTTAAATGTAAAATTAATGGTTCTGACCATTGACTGGTGTGAAGAACATCATGAGTTCTGTATTTTCCTGTATTAAAGACATTTCTCTTGCCCTGCCTCTTCAGAAAGGCTATACTCTTAGAAACTTTATGTAATATGCAACTGACATCATCGTTATTAAAATTTAAGTGGACCTTATTTAGAGGCAAAATCCAAATGGGGAGGTAACCAGAGGTGAGAAACCCATTTCTTCTTTCAGTCCTAATCCGAAAGGATAATGGACAACAACAAGACTAACAGAATTGTGAGCTGTTTCAGTTTGTCTGTTTTACACAAACTAGGTTTATTTCAATTTGGCATCACTAGATACAAACTTGTGATGCATCTCGTACATCACAATGTACTCCATTACAATATTCTGAAATTCCAAAAAACCTCATCTATGACACTTAGAGAACCCCACAAGTTAGAAATTAAAAGATTAAAATTATTTCAGGGAAATGTCACTATTGCACTCAAATAAAAAAGAGTGGTTATTTTTTGATATTGAAGTTACATTTGCCAAAACATCAGTTAGAACAATGACAACCTTTTAAAAACCATCAGCACAAATGTGTATTTTTGGAAGCACCTTTTAGTAGGTGATTTAAGTTTTTGTTGCCTTAACTTCTAGTATGGAATCTTCTGTCCAATGTTAATAACAACCAATACAATCAGATAAACAGGGTATGTCAAGCTTTCAAATGTGAAATATAAATGTGTTATGAAAACATCATAGGATTGTTTCAGGAGTGCACTAGCTGTGGCAAATCAATCCTCTTTTACTGCTACTTATGTAATGACAGACATGTGAGTTCTAAAGAAATCCATTCTGAAGTCTTCTCAAAAAGATGTAAGGGAAAAATTGAGGATGGAAAGAGCCTTTGTTCAGAGTTTATTGAGTGAACATTCACCTGCTGAGTGAAATAAATGCTTTAATACAGCTTGAAAGAAAAATTCTTCCATTCAAACAACACACTGGAAGTTAGCTGACATGTTTCTGAGCAATGGGATTGCAAAGCAACACCATTCTCAAAATAAAGGGTACCCTGTGGAGGCAGAAATGTTCCTCTGAGGGCACTTACAAGCCTTAATAACTGGCTTTTGGTATTCCTTTACACACCAGATGATCTGAAGTGTGTAATCCATCACACTACCAAACCTGTACTCACAGAGCTAAACTCCAGGTTTTGTACTCTTTCAATGTTCAACATACTTGCAATGATTTCTTGAAAAAGGATTTTTTCTGACAGAGAACATGAATACCAAAAGTAGTCAATGAATGCCAGTCTAAATATTCACAGTAAGGAAAATATTTATTAGCACAACTATGGACACGTGATGTACTCAAAGTTACTCAAGAAAATGCATGTTTGTTTTCTTTCTTCGTTCCTTGCTCCAAACACACGATGAAATCCCCCATACTGATGACTATTTTCTCTTCTGAATCCACACCCCACTATTATTCAGTACTTGGTCTTTTACCAAAAATGACCACAGATATTTTTAAAACTATGATCAATTAAGCCTCTGATGCATAGAAATCCACTTTCATCATTACATGGAAAAGATTCAACTGACTTCATTTGGCATTGGAAGGATACAGCTATTGGCTAAGAATCCCCCCTCCATGTTTCAAAAAAGTGATTTTTTATTAAAAAGTTCCACTTTATACAGATCAGTGTCACCTTCTTATTCCAAGTTCCTGCTTCCTCTTTTAGCATTCAAAGTAAAATTGCTTTAAAACAGTATCAATACATTTAGATTATGTTAACTTAAAATATTTAAAAACCTAAACCACAGCTTTGGAATAATGCTGGCAACACCTCCTTTCACTCCTAATTGTCATAAATCACTAGAAACTAAACATATGTCATTAAAATGATGCTTTTTCTTTTCATTGCCATTGTTTCTTCCACCCCACAAAGCCTTTCTGGATACATGAAATAATGCTTTTAACATTACTCTGATATAGAGAGTAGATCACTGGAGTGCAAACACCTCACAAGACCATATCCTTATGCAGGCATATACCCAAATTCTGTAAATTCACCCAAACTCTACAAATATTAGAAATTCTCACAGTTGCCTGAGCTACTTTTTTATCTCCTGGTTTTGCCAAGCCTGGGCAGGAGAGCTTGCCCAGCCACCAGAGTGCGTGTAAGTGCTTTGAGCAGGCAAAGAGCTGGAGGAATCATAAATCAAAAAGGAGCCAATAAACTGCAGTTCTGAGAGGATCAGATCTGTGTGCAACCCACCTTTATCTTGTACCACCATGCCCTGATTTCTCCTTCCATTATCTATTAACATTTTAAAATCCTGACTTGAGCAATGTCCTTCCTGCATTTTAAATCTGGGACAAAAAATTTAGAGCATTTTATTCAGTTCTGTAACAGAAAAGGTACAGAGACACCCCTACAGTCTCAAAATTTATGGTCATATTGAAACTACACTATAATTATGACAGAAGCTTCTCTACTTGGATTGAGGAATGTCAAAGACTCTTAATGAAATGTGCTGTTATAGAATAGAATACAGAATACAAAAATTGGGGTTGGAACCAAATGATCTTTAAAGTCCCTTCCAAACCAATCCATTTTATGATTGTGTGAATTCAGTGACACCCACAATTAACTCATTCTATTGAAACAATACAGCAATTTCATATAGAAATAAAAGTACTTTAAAACACAACCTGAAAAAAGACTTAGCTATTTACAAACCTCAGACTTGCAACTTTTTCAAAACTCTCTCTCTGACACTCAAGCTATACAGAGCCTCAAAATAGTGTTAAGACACTACATGAAATGAATGCATCCCATGACAATAGCATCACAACAAAAGCTTGTACAGTCCAATTTTAGGTAATTTTAAATCACTCACGAGACATGCCCTGATCAATTAAGCAGACACCATCACTTCCATGTGCCAAGTAACACAAAGGAACTTTTAAATAAATTATGGTTGCAGTTATTCCTCTCTAGCTGCAATGGCACACAGCAAGTTTACAAATGAAGTTCTAACAGCCCACGGTGATGCCGTATAACCTGAGTCAGGAAACCAGAATCCCTGTTTCCCAACACAAAAATCTTTCAGGCCACCCTGAGTCTCAGCACTGCAACCACGCAGTGAGGAAAGGAAGCACAATTCATCTCTCAGCTGAGATGAGGAGCTGCTCCTGCTCAACAGTTGTGCCTGCAGATGGGGAATGTGTATCACATCCTTGCTAAATGACAATTTCCAAAGCTCATTTTGCCAACCCTGCAGCTCAAATCTTACAGATCTGAAGTACAGAGGTGACATAGACTGGGGAAGGAACAACTGTAATCCCAGACACAGATCACCAAAGCTGTCAGAGATAGATAAGACTGTTTATTTATTAGGAGTAACTGAGTTGAGTTGTGTAAGACTTCATTTTCTAAGTCACACAAACTGTAATCCTGTCATGTGCTTTATATTTCATTTCTCTCTGTGCTACCTTTAACAGACACAACCTGAGCTTACAAAATCTTTCCCTGCAGACAGCTGGCACACCAGGGACTACAGCAGCTCCAATATGAGGATCCTTAAAACATGCAAGCAAGCACTAAAGACAGATGATTCCTTCACTGATATTTTATCAAGGTTGGCAGCAGCACACTCCAACACCTGGAACACCTGGAGTGCCACCTACACTGCAAGCCAAAATCCAAAATGTATGAGCTTAAACTGAAGCTGGGATGCACGATGGGTTTTTCTGTCTTATGCAGATGGAAAATCAAGAGTTACATTACTGAGGAGGTTAGTGAGTACATACAGGCCAGAAATGTGGATTGCAATGCTAAAGAGGCTGCTCAGCTCTTTTCATTAGTCCAAAATTTCAAATTAGCAAAGCAGGCCTGATGTAACCTTAACCCTACTGAAACTATCTTCTGATGGTAACTTTACAGAGCAGTTCATTTTCTATCAGGTAGACACAAACTTGAAGAAAATCAATTATTAATTACTCTTTCCTTCAGGAATACATCACCTGAATAAGAATAAAACCTTAAAACTTTGATAACATTAAAGCCTTTTTTATCATCTCCTTCACTTTAAATTTTTTTACTCTGTGTGTCATTGGGACTTCAAGGACAATGATCATAAACCAATATATTGCACACTATCTTTTAATACTAAAATTTTGTCAGTTTATCTGTCTGTTCTGCCTCCTGTCTCCTTTCCTTCAATCCCTGGTGCTCTGCAAGAAGGAGAACTGGTTGTGGTTGGAATATTCCACAGCCTGTTGCCTCCCCATGTCCCTCATGAGCCCACCTGTGGGAATGGAATTCCTCTAAAGACATTTCCTGAAGCTTTTTGCTTCAGAGCCTCAAAATTTGAGATTTTAGATCATTTCAGACCATCATGAACTTGCTCAACATCTCTTCCAAGTGATTTTTTGAGGAACTTAATATCGAACAAGGCGTTTTGGCTCTCTAATTATTTTTCATTAAGTTAAAAAAAAGGTAAGAAATATAAATTGAACATTTTGACAGAAAAAAAACCCCTGGCTCATTATATTGCCAAATAATGAGCAATATCTCCTCCCTTTAAAATGATGTTCCATTTAGAAGATCCCAAGAAAAAGGCCCAGGACTCCTTTATTTAACAAGATTTAATAGTTAAGAACTTGAAACATGCAACACAGGTCTTAAAGTCACCTTAATTCAATATTTTAGATCAAGTGTTTAGATCAAGATCAGTGTTTTCTAAAAAAGGTTTTGTCAGTTTGTTGGAATAAGATACCACTGCAGTATACACATAAAAAAAATTACATTTATACCAAGATTATTTTTTCTTTTTTATTTAAAGGCTGTACATTTGCTTACCTAAGCAGCAAACACTGCTTTGTATTAACGTGGTTAATACTTTCAAAACAATTGTATTCAAACTGATGAAAATTATTGGGAAGAAAACAATTTGCTACTACATTTAAAGAGACAAATCTTTTTCTTTCTTTACTCATCTACAAAATTTATAACATAGATTTGTTCTTTAAGTTTCCCTTTGCCTTCTATTGGACCTCTTTAGAAAATTTTTAGAAAATTAAGTATTTCCAGAATTAATTAAACCTCCAATTAGTCGCTGTATCAGCTCATTTACACATGGCACTGCAGCTTAAAATAGTGATTGAACCTTTCTGTGAAATAGCACTTCAGATTAGAAGGCATCCACATTTAGAAAGCCATCACTGGCAATGCTGGGTTGACACTTTTTGTTTTATTCTCAAAGGAAAATTTAAAAGAATGCATTAGGATGACTATGGCACAGAGGAACATTTGGGTTGGAGATGTGATACTTTGGAAAATTAGATATCCCAGTGCAAGCCACAAAACTGAGTTCCCAGACAGCAATATTTCTATCACATTCTATCTATTTCTACTTTTCAACTGCTCACATCTTTGAAACTCAGCTTTAGGGTGAAGCCTATAAAGAACAAAGAACAAGACAGCAGTTCACTGGATCTCACCCCAATATGAATATTCATAGATACTTTAATGTTATTCCAAGAGAAAAAAAAAAAAGATTATTTAACACCAAATCTTAACCATTGCTTTCCATCCACAAGAAACCCAAAGAAGGAGCAGCACTCCAGCGCTTGTGAAAGGGAAATACTCCCCCAGAAAACCTTAGGGTATGCTTGGAATTCATGCAGCAAACTGAAAAAATATTTACCTTCAATTTTAGAGATTTTCTGGAGTAGTTCAGAATTGTGTTTCCATGGTTTTGACAGTATAAAAGCAAAATACAGGCCAAAAGAGATTTTTTTCTGTTGTCCTGTCTTTCATATCTCCAAGCTAAAAGGGGAATAAGCTATCCTCATATGAATGATCAGCCACTTCTACTAATAAAATGGGAAGTTTGTGGTCTGATTTTTCTTCTTATCAAGCAAAAAAATCACAACCATTTTATCAGTCACTCTATATATCTACTAAATCTCTTAGGCATCCATTAGGCATCCATTATAAACAGATGCTGGTATGTAAAAATATCTTTAACGTATATATAGCTTGTAAACAACTCTTACACTGACTGGGATGTTGAAGGGATGGAAGAGGAAGAACATTGAGATAAGATGCTCACTAAATTTGCTATTCTATTATCAAGAAATAAATATTTCAGCACCAGGCACCTGCAACATTCTTCATACACAAGGGATTCAAAAAGTATTTTTATGTTTACATATACTTCATTTTCTGAATTTCACAATTACCTGTTAACACTGACCTTACCCTTGTCAATTCTCCTATTTCATTCATGGAGTCACAAAAGGGTACTTTTGGAGGGTACTTCTGAAGTGATGTGCTTAATAAATTTTATCAGAACATGCACTTGTTGCTATCAAAAATGATACATCCATGGTTTGTTTTTTTAAGAAAACAAACAATCTCCCTCTTCAAAAACAAGCATTTCCAAATAATGATTTACTCCAACACAGAGACAAGCAAAATCTGTTTTCAATAAATATTTTAATAAGAGGTTTCAAGGTCTTAAAAGAATTGCAGCTGTGGCAGGTACAGAGACAGGAGATGCATTTTGTCAAGGCCTCGTGGAGGAAGGTCCAAGAGGAGCTGCTGGGTGTCTGCCCAGGGCCCCAAGGCACAGCCAGGCGGTGACAGCACAGCATCTCCAGGGCAGGGCTGGCACTGCACTCTGGGGACTGCCCCAAACACAAACAACAGCTCCACACACAGGAGAGCCCTTCAAGAGCCCAACCTCAAACCCTCCCTTGCTATTCTTCAACTCATTAAAGGTCATTTCCTAGCAAAGGTCAAGACCTCAAATTCAAGTAGCTACTAAGTAGAACTTCTTAAGGAGTTCAGGCTCTTGGCTCCACAGATTCTTTTTTCAGCTCATTTCCTCCTTGAGAGTAGTTTCCAATGATTCACTGCTAATTTACTTTTTTTTTTTTTCTGCAAGATTACACGCTGGACACTCTTTTCATTCTCCTAGAACAGCACATGGGTCCAAAACTATGATTCCAGAATTAATCTTCAAGGAAGTGATTGATTCCCATTACCAGGTGGATGAAAGAAGGAACAAAAATGATTTTTGGGCATGTATGTACTATAAGCATACACAGGTAAATGATGAGACATTTCCCTGAGGTATAAATAATTATCAGGATCTCAGAAAATGGAACTTAGCAATAAGGTTTTTTTGACTAGTTTTTTAACTCTTGGTATGAAAGAAGAATCAAAATTGGTTCATTATGCTGAAATGAAACATTCTGTCCCCTCAGCAATAAAGAACTCAAGAAACTGATGACAAATATAACTTTCTCTCCGGTTCACCTTGAGGTAGATGAGAATCTGTAGCTCACACAAGAAGTGATTTTGGGCCAGCGAAGAGTGATAACCAAAGCACAGATTCTAGTACTTAAACAGGAGAGGGGAGAAATAAGGAGAGCTTTGTCCACTGATATATTTCCACTGTGAATATTGAAATAAATGCATAGACTCAAAATCCTCAAAATTTTATTTTTACACTCAAGCATCCTGTAACACTTCACAAGATGCCAGCAGCTGAATCAAAAGCATCAGCTCAAGAGTGTTCAGAAAAGCTGATGCTGTTCTAACAGACTCCTTTAATACATGACCAAGTGTTTTTGCCTGTTTCTCCTCCTTGTGAAGAAAAAGAAGAACAGGAGGAAGTGAATGAAAACAGAGAAAAAAAAAAAAGCAGAACTACTTTAGGTATTAAATCATTCAAAAGTGAGGAGAAAAGCAGCAAGAATGAACGAATGTGTCAGAAAAAGCACTTCAATTATAGGAACAAAAGGGAATATATTAAAAATAACAGCTTTGCCTTCAAAAGAAGAGATGTTGTAGAGCACCTTTAGACTCAGCTCATCAGCTGGAGATGATGATCACTATTTTTCTGTTTTTCCATTCAGAGAACTTTTTTACCCCATTCCTGTGTAGCACAGCCTTGTTCTATCCATCCCAGGCTGTGGCCTCACCAGGATTCCTTCAGCAGAGCACTGGCCAAACCAGCAGCCCCACCATCCCAGAACAGCCTGGGCACGGCTACACTCGGCCAAATCAAAGGAGAAACTAAAACTACTCAAAATACCCCAAACAAACCAGTTCTTCCTTTTTTTACTGTGTTGTTTTTCAGTCAGGGCAGATGCTTGGTTTGGCTTGAAGCACAGCTGTGCAAAGAGCCGTGTGCAGACAGTCAGACCCAGGAAGGAACAGGAGGTCAAACAAAGGCCTAACAAAGCAGCACTGCTGCTGCTAAAGCTGAGCCTTGTCTCAGACCCCAGTGATCCTGCAAGGGTCCCACAGCCCCCCGTGGTACCTGCACCCCTCCTTCACACCTGCACTCGTGCAGAGGAGCAAAGGAACTGATCTGGCAGCCTTGGGTAAATCCACACACAGCTGCCCCCACTGTGTTTGTTAGCTGTGCTGCAGCCACAACTGCCTTTGACTGCATGCAGCACACACAGCAAGATGAGTAATAAAAACAGGAATATGTCAGCCACCACTGTTGTCAAAAACTCCTTCATGAAATTACACCCTCAGGTGAATGCAGATGCATTAATCACTCCCTATATCATCTCTCCCCTTGCATTCTGGTTATATTTTAGACTTCTTTATAACTTCTAATATCCACTTTAAATCTATCAGTCCTGCTAACAAAACTGAGCTTACATACTGTTTTCTCTACTCTCTCTCACAGATCAATGCAACCCCAACAAAACACTTTTTTTTTTAATGTCAGGGTCTCTCATTTCAGAATCTCTTCCTAGTGCCTGCTGCACTACTAATTTTTCTTAACAAAAGTAACCATAACTGTGAGTAGAACTCCAGATGAGGTCTTAGCGAGAGTTTGCACAATGCCAACAATATTTCCCTCTCTGCTGAAATATTGTGCCTGGTACACAGTCCTGTGCTTGCCTTGTTGACACACAGATCACTGAGCCAGCTACTATAGCTGTGTTCTTCTGTGAGCTGCTGACACTCAAGCAGCCTCAGCCCACCCCACAGGCTGTCACCACTTTTTCCATTCTCAAGTGGTGAGTCCTCTTTTAGAAGTTCATCATTTCCACTACTAAAGTCCTTTCTGGATGGTGTCCAGGTCCTCCTCTGCATTGTCCTCAAATGTTGCCTTGCAAGAAGGATACTTAAACTGTAATAGCACAGTTCAATTTAGCACTTTTAAATTTTAAAATAACCTGACAGATATCTAATCAAAACTGGATAATGAAAAACCTTCATTTTTACACTATTCCTTCTCTGAATGCCCTGTGTTAATTTCTTCTTTAATCCAATACAGACTACTTAGATTTATCATATTGCCATCCTCTGTTTGTTTTAAAAAATGCCAGCAGCTCAAAGTACAAGAGGGAAGTCAGAGAGAAGCACTGGAAGATCTGATTCATAAAAGTGGTTTTTTTATTGCTTGAAATACACCAGCACTAATTCAGCTGCCCAACTACTGCCTTAAAAAATCAGAAGCTTCTTACAGGTTCATTAAAAAGGACAAAACTACATCTAATTTGCAGAGGCCAACACAGAAGCAGAGAAGAAACTCAACATTTTTAATGGAAATAACCTAATTTAAATATTGCTATTATGCCTGTGATAACATATGACAGTTCCTCAAAACTGCAGATGTATAACCTTTATATTGTATTATATACAAAAAAATCAGCACTTTTTTAAGGGCCTCTCTGTTCCCAGTATTTGACTAATAACAAAACTGCCATTTAACCTGCTACCACAATATAGTAAAGTCTGAAACCTGAAAAACAGTAATGGTCAAACAAAATATTTTTATAACACACACATAGAGCTAAACAGAATTCACTCTGATAGTCAGTTTAATCAAAATTGCTTTCTGTGTAGCTCAGTATCAATTCTTATTTAAAAAATAAAAAGCCAACAAACGCAAACCAAACCCAACAACTCAGTTCAGTCTGGCTGTCACTAACAATCCCAGGCTCAGGGATATTTCCATGTGCATCCCAATTCACAAGACCCTTTAGAAGCAATAAAGAGAAATTACTGAGGCCAATTTTCTAAGTGAGGATGTTTTCCATTGCAGCACTGATCAGTAAAGCCAAATTATCTGAAACATCTTGATCCAGACTTTCCTGTACTTCTTACAGGAGTGTGGCCTCTGAAATGCCAAAGATATTCATGTGCTAGGAAAAGGAAAAGTATCCTGAAAAGAAAGTCTGGCTTGTAGGTTTCAAAACTATTAAATTTCATAAGTTGTCATCAAAATTGTGTATGAAGTGATGGAAAGCACAAATACTTGAGGTTTTCTTTAAAAAACGTTGGAAGACTTCCAGTATTTCAGAAATTGAATTTGCTACTAAAATCACCAGCCTTTAGGGTCATTCATAACATTTTAAATTATGGAAGGATTATGGGATTTAGTAAGAACATTCAGCTGAATATTGGGAAAAACCTTTCCGGTTTCACAGAAGGTTGCTGAATTCTCTTTGCAGGAGAGATATGAATGAATTGTGACCTCTTAAGGTCTGAACTTTTCAACAGTGTACTGAAATGAAAAACCTGTCACAGATGAGGAAAATTTATTTTCTCTGCCTGGATCTGTTGGGTTTCTGAACAGCAGTTTCTTGTATTTTTAAATATTTTATGCATTTAAACTTCTGTTTGAAGTCAAAGTATTTTTTTATAGTTTGGGGTGGTTTTTTTCTAATTTTTAAGTATAGATTATAAATTTCTTTTAAGAATATATTATATTTCAACAGTCTAGGAATCTCTATGAGAAAAATATTAGTCTATACACCATCTGTATTCAGTTCAGCCTTTTCCTGCATCCAAAGAAGCTAATTTTAGTGGTTTAGTTAGAGTTGGACTCTATGATGCGTAGGGGTCCCTTCAAAATCAGAATATTTTGTGATTCTGGGAAATATTATCTCTCTTGCTAACTTCAAAAATTAAGCTAAAACTATTGCATGATTGTACAATTCTTGGGAAAAGCTAATGCAGCTACTAGAAAAAACTTTGAAACTGAAAATAACTATTTACCTAACTAAACATCTGGATGGTAACAAATACCTTCCCTAAGCATTTAAACATAAAATAACAGCTTCCTGTAAAACAAGCGTTCATGAATTTTAAATTCACGTCTTCTCTCCATGTGCCAAAGCAAAGTTTAAGGTCTGTCCTTAGCAAAATCTTGCCATCATGAAGAGAATCTGTAGAGAATCTGTCATATTAACTGCAGGACAATTACTCCTGTGTGAACTATAACCACCTACATGACAATCATTAGTACACATGCAGCACAATGCATTACATGAGCATTTCACAACTCCTTTATTAAAAAACCCACAATGTTTTCTAATGGCTAAACATTTAGCAGAACTGTTAACTGAAACTAATTTAGTTTAAGCGAAGCCTTTATTTAAAAGCCACATAAAATATTCCTCTCTTTTTTTGTCCATTACAAAAAGGGAAATCTGCCTGGATGAATTTCCCAGTGAGCTCTGAGCACAGCTGCACTCAGGTTTGTGCCAGCACCACTGTGAGGAAAGCACAGGGAGCCAGGAGAGGACAAGGCCTTTACTACTGCTTTTCAGAAAAGACCAAACAACAAATTACTCCTGGAAATACAAAAAGCAGGAATCAGAGCATTGACTCCATCAGCGCATGACCAAATAAAGTGCTCATGCTGAAACACCCCAGACTCCTGCAAGTGATTATTTGACCTTTGGGACACTGACAAAAATAGGAAACTGAATCCATGGTCCAGGTCAGGAACAGCATCAGCATTTCACCAGGTTCCAGCTGCCCTTTATTTATGTTCAAGGACTGAACAGTGAAACGAAGCAGCCAAGAAACACCTTGGGTCCCTGAGCAGATCTCAGTTTGTTTCCTTATGTTCTCGCACCAAAAAGCAGAAAGTCGAAGTATTCTTTCAGTAATGTCACTTCAAATTCAAATCAAACCAAAAGTGATTTCACCTGAAGTGATAAATGCTGTGGTTCCTCATTTGGGCCATAGAATCAAATTCCTTTCCTAAATTAGAATTTGGTTTGGTGTCTCAAAGCACCAAACCACCTGTGCACCGATGCTCTTAAAATAAAACAAAATTTAAAATATCCAGTGACACTGGTAGAAGTCCTGAAGAAGAATTAGGAGACTGATCAGTAAGAAACTTTCTGCAGCCTATTTGAGACATTCCCAAGCATTGCTGACTTGGCTGCCACAAGCAGCTGGTGCTGCTGTCAATGCAAAGGAGCCCAGCAGCAGAAATGCAGCTTCCAGCTTTGTTCCAGGCTACACACACATGAGAAATAAGCACATCTCCACACCAACCTCCCTGGCTGCAAAAAGGCAAAACCAGAGAATTCAACTGCTCCTCTGGTTTGAATGATGGTGTATTCTTGAAGCTATGAAGAAGCCCAAGTAACAAAAAAAATAGGGTTACAAATGTGAATAAAACCAGGATTTAGAAGTGCCAATTGCTTTTGGACTAATAGTATATACCTACACTATGGAGCCCTACCATAGCAGCCTGCTGTTTTACACTAGAAATTGCATTGAAAATTCAAGCCTAACCATATTTTTAGATGAATTGAAGGCTACACAAAACAGAACCAGAAGTTAACTGCTAAGAAAGGCAACATTTAGGAAAAGTGAATGAGGAGAAATGCGCTGGCAGTTGAAGACGGGGGAGAGGGAAATGGGACTAAGAAATCAAATTATCATACTATATTTTCTTTATTATGCTTCTCTAGTCAAAACAATTTGAAGAGGG
Source organism: Ammospiza caudacuta (assembly GCF_027887145.1). Classification (NCBI taxonomy): domain Eukaryota; kingdom Metazoa; phylum Chordata; class Aves; order Passeriformes; family Passerellidae; genus Ammospiza; species Ammospiza caudacuta. The sequence goes on from NC_080594.1 coordinate 114,061,878, forward strand.
GAAAAAAAAAAAAGACAAGTGCTATAGACTGCAGAGAATACACAGCATTACTCAACCACAGAACACAACTCCCTATTGGCATGCTTCTCAAATAACTACACAACACTGCTTGCAAAGATGTGAAAATATAAATACCCAACACTCAGTACTTTGTGAGATGCACGTGAAAGTGAAAACCAAAACCCGACCACAGCCAACCTCCAAAACTTTCAAGAAAGCTTATGATGATTGTTAGTCCCTTCCAACACCCATCCAGCACTGCTTGAGTCAATAACTGGGCAGCTGTTTATGCAGGTGAAGTTGTCAGCAAAGCTTTATTTGGCTTTTAGGAGCACAAGATCAACTTTGACAGCTCAAGCTTGTTAGGAAGGGTCAGGTTCCACAAAACCAGGGCAAAGCAGCTGTGCCAACAGTATAATCACCCTGGAAAATGAGCACTCTACACTTTTGTCCTTTTATGGGCTGGGGAGAGTTAATTTTCTTCATAGCAGCTAATATGGGGCTGTGTTTTGGGACTGAGAGGGAAATAAGGACCAAAGCATAATGTCTCACCACCCTCACTGCAAACAATGTCCAAACTTATGTCCAACCTACTCTATTTCAGTTTAAAACTGCTGCACACATTTGTCACCATAAGCCAATAAAAAGTTTCCCTACATCTTGCAGTCCCCTCTGAAGCACTGAAAGGCCACAATAAGTTCGCTCTGGTGCCTTTTCCAGGATGAACACCCTCAAATCTCTTGGCAGCAGAGGTGACCCAGCCCTCTGGTTATCCTGGTGTCCCCTCGTCCATCAGCCCCAAATCCTCCCCACGCTGGGGACCCGGAGCTGGAAGCAGCACTGCAGGTGAGCTCTCCCCAAATAAACTCCTCCAACAAGTGATGGCTTCGCTGGAACCCCAGCAATCTCCTGAAGGGTGAAACTTTATTGGTTAATAGCACTAAAATAAGTTTCTAACAAAAATGAACACATTGCAAGATATTTAAAGCAGCAGTTCCTGCACACCATGAGAAATTCCTATACTAAATTCCCTGGTAAAACTGCTCTAATATTCAAAACTCATTCAAAACAACAGCAATTTCAAGGAGATTGAAAGATTTAGCCTTTCCAAGCCAGATTTAGCCTCTCCAAGAGTTGAATGAGTACATTTTTTGTAATGTATATTGGCATAAATACATGTGATGCATATATTCACACCCCAAACCTCCCCCCATATATGCACACATAATTAAAATGTGGTATAGCAAAGCAATTCAAATACATGTTCCTGTCAAATCTCTTGCAATCAATTTAAAATCTGCTTTTCTTCTCTGAAAATTAAGTGCATCCGGGCCGTCATTAAGTAGCTCAGATCATTCTTCTGTATTTTAATTTTACTGAAGTTCCTTTTCTTCAAAGACCAAGCATACAAGATACCGGACCAAGTTATTGCCTTCTGAACAAAAAAAAAAAAAAAAAAAAAAAACCACAAACAAAAAAGGCTGATATAAACATGTTTTCAGTTTCATTTACTCTTGCATAAAATGCACATCTGAGGTATCAATTTCCCCTACCTTAGATATTTTAATTATTATAGCACACCAGCACAAAAACATCTCACACAATGGGTCAACCATGAAAAAAACCTCAGTAATTTAAGTTATATTAAATGTGATAGTGTTTGAAAGCCTTTATCAACAATGCAGTGCTGATCAATCAGCAAATTGAGCCTTCCTGTAAAAATCAGAGCTGAGCAAAATTCAGCAGTGATACACTTCAGCTGACTAAAAGACAGAGAAGTGCTCATGTCTGAAGCACATCAAGATTTAACTTCTCAGAACAGCAAAAACCCAATTCAGCAGGACTGACTTTGATATCTCTTGTCAGCTGCTAAAAGCTCTTTCATTGGCACTCTGTGTTCTCTTTGCCCATTAGCTAAAATCTGCACATTAGTGCAAAGAGAAAAACAAGGACAGACTTTTGTTGTTTCTTCAGGAAAGTTAAAGAAGTCAAATCCCAATGAAAGTGTAAACTCAGTGCACTGCTGAAATCCACCATTCTTCCTAATAATTACTGACGTGTAATTTGCAGAAATCACTATTTAGCACATGGAAAGCTCCACTACTGCAAATTGCAAGCTAAAAAGCAACACAAGGAGCCCATGCCAATTTTGTGAAGTTTATATTCATGATTTATAATAAAGAGTTTCTTTAGTCCAGCACAGATCTGGATTTTTGGTTAGAATGCACAGTTATGTCCCATCTTCTCTGTCTGCCTATCAATCTTTCCCATCTATTGACAAAGGTTTAGCTTCAGATCACAATCTAACAACAGACAGCCCTACACAAACATTTTAATCAATATTTTTATGTTGTGCATCAGATCTTTATCTGGGAACAACAGGCCCTGAATCAAAAGAAAATTTCTCTACAGAAGCAGAAGTGAAACAGAAGGATCCATTTAGAATACAGACTATTTGCAACAGTTAAGTTACTTAAATCCACAGGCATAATTTAACAACAACAAATTATCTGAGCACCACAAATTCTCATTTCCAAAGTTCTTAAAAAAAAGTTGTGCCAAAGGCTTTGAAAACTGGTTATGTTTCCCCATTGATAAGCACAGATATTCACAGGAGCTCACTGCAGGTATGCAATGGTATCTGGTACTCACATCCCCTCTCCCTGGCTAAACCCCTGGTTCCAGCTACAGAAGGAAATTACAGGGGACATCTCTCCTTCACCTCTCAGCTCTTCAGGAGCTGTGAGTGAAATGCAGAGCCACAGGATCTTGCCATCCACCCAAATGACATAGGAGAGCCCTTCCCTACTTTTTAAAAATTTCTCGAAAAAAACTGCAAAGATCTTAAAAGCCACTTCACAGCCTGCCTAAATTAAAGTTTCCAACTGCTCTACTGAGGGCAGATAAGGCCAGTTTGGGAGAAGAAAAAAGCAGTTTATGAAGTTTTTCATTTGGAATTCAAGTCCTGTGATACCAACCAAGAAAAAGGTACCTCTGTGCATTCGTGTACACTAGAAGAAATACAGATATCACAAATTTACCAACAGAGAAAACACAAATGGATGGGACTCCTTTTTTCAGAGCATTTTAGTCTTCTGCTGTTTGCCAAAAGTCATATTGAAAGTTATGAAAACAACCAGAGCTGCCAACACAGCAACAGATGAGAACCTGCTCTCACTTCCTTCATATCAGAACTTTGTAGTAAGCTCCTAAAATTCTTCTCTCCTCCATGGTCATGAAGCTTAATTCGACAGTTCTTTGGTTGCCTCCCTGCAGCACTCAAAACTCCTATATTTTCTTGAAATCTTCAGTAGTTGACTAAGGACATCTCACTAATGGAGGCACTTCCTATATGCAAGAGCTACAGTTTCAGTACATGTTTTTTTTCTGTTGTATTTGTAACACAATTAAAAAGTTATCCTTAAAAGCTAAACACTAAAAAAATCTGAATTAGTCACAGGTTATCAACTGCAGTTCGTGGAAATGCATTGTTTTCCATTTTAAGCTCTCTCTGCCTCGCACAGAGCATCTTTCTTTGCACCTTAAGATCAACACAGGCCACACCAAAGTGCCTGAATGTTACAGCTGTGGCTGAATGACAAAGTCAAATGCACAAAACAAAGCTACAAAACCTTTCACACTGCTTCTGAACAGAAGTCTTTCAAGGCTGGCTGCCTTCCTAGCAGCCTTCCTTCCCAGGAACACCCAGAGAGCAGGTTGAGCATTGGACAGACTGCAGGAGCAGCTGTCCTTAATGCATTAAAATAACAAACAGAACACACATTTACTAAAAAAAGAGAGTATAAACATTTTTGTACATGCCTTAGAGTAATTTAAATGCAATTTAGGCACTGTTTTGGGTCAAAACCAAATACCACCAATAAAAAACTCTATTACTGAACATGAATTTCCAGCACAAGCAGAGAGCTTTCCACTCTTATGTGCCTACTTTACACACAAGCAGATTATTTTGGCCAGACTTCAATGACTCTTTTGCTGTGCTCTGCTGCACCTCTGGACATTTTACAAAAGCTGAAAAGTTGGGGAAATGCCAAAAGTGACTCCAGCTGCCACCTGGACTACGGCTGGGTGGGTGCTTCAGGAAGAACTATTATATAGGTAATGGCAAATGAGGAATCCTGTCCTTCCCCTTCTGCCAGGCTCCTCCTGGGCAAAGGGGTGAGACAGGGGTGAGACAGGTAAGAAAGGGACCCAGTAAAAAACAAAACCATCACAAAGAACTGGGTATTTGTGGGTTGGTTTTCAGTTCTATTCTGGTCCCTGAAAAGGATCATCTCCTTCAGAAACATGTTACTGCCATCAGCTTGGAATAAGGAAAGGAGAGTGTAACTTGAGTGCTTGCCAGTGTTGAAGGACAAAAGATTGTTAGCAGAATCAGACAGGTCTCAAAAATATTTGAAAAATTTTATTTACAAAACAGGTTTGGCTTCTCTTTGATATTGATACTCTTCTATTTTACACTAATTCAAATTACACCAAGATTATTCCAGCCAGAAGCTTAATTATTAAAAAAAGCTAAGATCTTGCTCATATGAAAGCAAAATTCCCATCCCATGACGTTTCTATCAAAAGCTAATTCCCTTATGCCTAAAGTTTAGATTCAAATAGTTAACCTATCTTTCAAAACCACATCTCAATGAGGTGAGAATCACAGGATACAAAATGCTGAAACAAAACCATTTTGCTCTTCCTACAGCTATTAAAAATCCTGAAATTTTAATGATTTAGTATACAAATAGATGACCACTAAAAAGCAGCTCTCCAAAACACTTATTTCACTATCCATTAGATAACCCACACTGCACTTCTGTAATTATGCAAGTTCAGAAGTTATTTTAGGCATAACACCTGCCTGAAAAAATCTCCCAAGTCACAAGCCAAATAGAAAATAATTTTAAGTGAGCACTACTTGGCAGACTTTCCAATATGTACATATAAACAAATTCCTAAATTATGTGCACAAACCCCGTCTTTTAGAACAGAACCAACTATTTAAAGCAATCCAGTGCTATTTCCCACAGACTTTGGACCATCTGCATTTTCCACATTTGCTTCCATATTTGTTTTTTAACTGTAAAGTGCATTTCTCAGGTGGGAAAGAACCTCTGGCAGCCATTTGGTCCAAGCCTCTTCTCCAGCAGGGCCTCCTAGAGCCATGGTCCTGCCCAGGATCATGTCCAGGTGACTTCTGAGTATCTCCAACAATCCAGAATCTCCCTTGGCAGGATGTGCCAGGGCTTGGGAGCCCTCACAGTTGAAAAGTGTTTCCTGGTGCTCAAGCTTGTGCCTCTGGCTTTGCCCTGTTTGAACCCTCTGTTCAGATATTTGTACATCAGTGAGATCCTTCCTGAGCCTCCCCTTCTCCAGCTCTCCAGTAATGTCACAATATTTATACAAGAGAATGCACAGTGCACTAAACCACAATGTTTTGTTCTGCTAACAGGACACATTAAATTGTCTCTTCACATCTGTGTTGATGTCACTCCATCAGGTTTGTGTGAGTCTTGACACACACCACAACCAACATCTGCATTGTCACAAACCAAAAAACACATTAAGGTTGGATGGTCAAGAGAATTAATTCAAAAGAGCACTTGTGAACTGAGAAAAAAAGAAGAAACAGCAATGGAGACACACTGCAGGTCTACTGATTTTAAACAATATTTCTCTGTTAAAAAGAAATCTAAATCTTATATTGGCAACAGAGAAAAATACATCACTTCAAAACAGCCTAAACTGCAAACACAAAGGGATTAACACTGTTACATCTTTTTTGCACATTTGTTCTTGGGGAAAGATAGGCTCATTTTCAAGAACTAGATGGGTAAACTTTGGAGTGTTTAAAGATGCTTTGAGAAAGGCCAGAAGTGTCACATAGTTTACACAGTTCTGTTAAAATCTCATGTTAATATCCATCCTCCTCTCAAACAGCATTAAGAAACCGTGATGTGACTTGGAAACATTAAGTCATACCACTCTTAGGCAGACATCTGGAAGAAACAGTAACTAAAAAGAAAAAATATCAGATAAATGCAAAATTATAACACCTATTAAAAATCTAATTGTTTCCCTTTGAAGAATTAATATTAAGAAGTGACTGAAGAGTTCAATTTGCTCTTTTTCAAATTTACATTGCATAATTAATCTCTTGCTTTTCCTTTTTTCTTTTCTGAATTCACAATCTGAATGCTAAATTAACTTCAACATTTCAATGCTTTGGCAGCAATCTTCTAAAAACACTCTATGGGGAGACACACCATGTAATCTATGGGCAGAAACAGTTACACTCCTTTTCACATTTCCAGTATTATCTGAACTTATTTCCAGGCTTTTTTTAGGATCACAGGTATATGTCCTAAATCATAATATCCAGCTGGAGCATCTGGAGGGCAAGATTCATGCAATTTGTATGAAATTTAGCCACATTCACTGCATGAGTATAAAATACAGATATATTAAGAAAATTACTTTCACTGGCTCATATTCTCAGTACTAGTTAATAATGGCACTATGTTGGTAACTGTTGTGGGTTTGATGCCTCAGGTTTTAGCTTTTATGTTTTTCATATTCTGTGCTGTTTTAGTGTGTATTTCTGAGCTTCATATGAGGGGATGGTGAGCTCTCTGCACAGACCAGGGAGACAAAACAATTCCTTCTGTAGCTGGGGACCAAGGACAAATGATCCAAATCTCAGGCCCAAGAGCATAAACAACATGGACTGAAGAGAGAAAAACAAGAAGGATAGAACTTCATAATCTAAATCTGTAATTGGACTATGAACTCCAATATGCAAATGGACAACATTTTATATAAGTGTGAGACCCCGTGACTGGTTGTCCATTTTGTGACCATCTTGGGTGCAGCCCTGGCTGGGCTCTTGTGCTGCCCAAGGTGGATCCACTGAGGCCTTTTAATAAATCCCTGCTTTATTCTTTAGCTCCATCTAGTCTCTGTCCTAAGTCAGCCTTCACAGGGCATCAGGTTAACCCAGCAAGGAGCAAACACAGGCACTCACTCACTCCCCATCCCCAGCAGGATGGGGGAGAGGAAAAAGGAAAGTTGTGGGTTGAGACAAACACAGCTGAATAGGACAGAAGCAAAAGGAGAAATTAGTATTAATAATCATTATAATAATCATTATAATAATTATTTATTATTATTACAAGCCAAGCAAGTGATGCACAATGCAATTGCTCCCCACCTGCTGGCTGACATCAGCAGCCTGAGCAGCAGCCTCCTGCCATCTTCCTCCCTTTAGTTTGTACACTGAGCACTTTATATGGTCTGGGATATCCATGGGTCAGCTGTCCTGGCTGTGTCCCCTCCCAGCCCCTGTGCAGCCCCAGCCTCTCCCTGCTGGGATGGGCTGAGCACCAAAAAGGCCTTGGCTCCCTGGAAGGGCTGCTCAGCAACAGCACCAACATCCCAAACCCCAAACACTGCACTGTCCCAGGCACTAGGAGGAAAATTATCCCAGCTGAAAGCAGGACAGTGACCAATGCAGAAAGAAGTTTTCCAAAAATGACACTCTAGAAAGTGGGATTTGTTTAGCTGTACACTACAGAAGTTTGTAGAAGTTTGTAGAAGTTTTGGTCCCAGGCACGGCTGCTCAAGTCACAGACTTGATGTGCTTTTTCCCCCCTCAGTTAACATGAGGATGTAAGAATCAGCTAACAAGAGACGTTTCAGCTAGAAAGCAACTTCAGTATGTGCCACAAATTCAAAAAATGAGCACACAATTCATTCTGTTCTTCAGTTTGAAGAGTCAGTCAAAGCAAAGAGCAAGCTGCTGTAACCAGGGCTTGGAACAAAAGATATTGCACTGAATGCTTGATCAGCTTTGAGCTGCAGAGCTATGTACAGATAATACTAGAAACAGAATAACGTAGGATGTAAGAGATTTAAAACACAGACCTGTTTTGCTAGCAAAATCAGTAAGCCAAGTTTGCTAGATATAACATTTCTCAATTTATTAGTACTGCCAGGGCACAACTTTTATTTAAAACAATGCAGCTCATTAAAAGGGTTTTTTATAATGAAAATGTCAACCCTAAGTTATATTCACACAACCTTGAGATAGATTATACTTACTTCTACGTATGTAAAAGAGACAATACAGAATTCTATTTGAGCAAGATGTAACTCAATTTACCCAAAGAATGTGAACTGCAGGTGTAAAGCAAGCCATAGTCCAGAAATGGTGAAATCTCTTAAATGTCTGCATACCTGAATTACCTGATTTACCTGAAATGTCTATATACCTGAATTATCTGAATTAGTCCTACTGCTTATCTGAATGCAGACTTAGTGTTACCAATATGAAAGAAATAAAGCAAATACTTCTACCAATACTGTAATATGCCCAAGCCATAATAACTATGGAAGAACAGTGCTTGTAGGAAGAAGTTATACAAGTTTTACTCATATAGGTTGAAAAATCATAAAGACAATACTTCCTTTAATGAGTTCTGACAGTAGAGTTTAATGTACCTCTAATCCCATAACAACATGCATTTTACTGATTGCACTCCAATTCTGCTTGAATATTTTATCATGAACATGCAGTAATTCTAACAATTCCCAAAACACACAAAGTCCAAGGCCAAAATCCTTGTTAAAACTAATAAAAATGCCAGGAAACCAATAGTTTTGTCTCAGAAACAAGATTAAGTAGCTCTCACTCACGAAATTTCACAGACAGGAATGATTACATTAAACCACACAAAGAGGGGCACTCTCTCCTCTGCTCCAGTTTGAACCATCTGTCAGTGCTAGAAAAGCCACACACAAAAGAGGAGTTTAGAGACCAGGAGTCTGCATATCTAACACAGAAAATAAGATGCTACCCTCAACAGCCACAACAAAATAAAGCCCCTTGCAGTGCTATGTATTTTAATTTAAGACACACTGAGAACTAAATACATAGAACTAAGTTCTCCACATATTCCTTATGGTCACCTAATGCATTTAATGTTATTTCATTACTTGAATGACTCCACAGCCTCTGTACACACATAATGTGGCTCTTCAACAAGAAATGCAGGGAGGGTTGGATGCTGTGTGTGCTTGTGGGGTTTTATTGTGTTGTGGGGGTGTTTTTGTTTGATTTTGTTGTGTTTTTGTTTTGTTGTTTGAAAATCCTTTTTCAGTTTGTGCACAGGATAAACTTTTTTGCTTTTAGAAAAAAAAACCCTGTAGTATTACTTTGAGATGTATTTTGGCCATTGAAGATGATGTATGGAGATAAGTTTATTTTACTAAACAGCAGTAGTACAGAAATTTCTACAGCATGCAATAAAATTACCTGGAAATTGTACAGGAATTCCACAGGCACTTCAATGATCATTAGCTCTTTGGTACATATTCACATCTAGTTTTATTCAGTATCACAAATTATTCTTCAGTTTTGAACAGACAGATTAACAGACCCATAAGGAATATAAGAAAAGCAGCTACAGGAAAAGTTATAAAGAAGAAAAACTCAGAGTTAAGGAAGTTGCTAAGAAAGTTGTAATTTTGTCTAACTTACACCATTGTGCTTGCAATCAAAACCAGTAGCACTCTTGGTTTATATTAAAGAAGCTCTACTCACTGGAGGCTGATTTGGAAAATATTTCATTTCTGTTTGCACTTAATTGAAAATGGTCTTGCCATTCATAAGCAGCATCTGCTCAGGCCACAACCTTGGGTTTAGGGAACCTTGAACACAAGAAATAAAACCACTAAAATTACTGCCCAAGGACTAAGCTCTAAGGCATTACCACACACAGGACAAACCCACTTAAACAGTGTCTATATTAATAAGTTGCACTATTTCCAAAACAACAGAATCTGATTAATTATAACACTCATTTGCCTCTGCTAGTGATGCTCCTTGTCAAAAATTTCTCAGAGGTACCAAGAGCTCCCAGGAAGAGCCATGCCAGAATGTGATGACAAATGTTAATTTTTCTCCATAATGTTATAAGATGAACCTTCTGAAAAAATTATGTATATTTTTCTAAGAGACAGATTAGACACCCTATAAATTCTGTTTATATGCATACACAGTACACATAACAAACACAGCTCTAGAATATTGTGCTTGGAGATACCAATGTGGACCTGGTGTCTTTTTTATTTCTCAATTATACTAGAAAAAAATTAAGAGTTCTAAATAAAATGCCCAAATAATACATTCTCCAATTACTAGTGAAATTATTTTCTTTATTTCCCTGTGTACTTGCCAAAGCAGGACTTGTAAGAATTGGCAGGGGGAATGTGCTCCTGAAATTGTCTTTATGTACTGATATTAAAAGTATTTGCCACAATTATGTTAAAAAACAGTTTTGTTACAGAATATCAATATTTTCTATATCATGGCCAGCATTTAAGGCTATAACCATCTACTTAACCCCAAACAAATTACATTTGGGGGAAATGCAAGCACACATTAATACTCACTGCACAAAGGAGCACAGATTTAAAAAACCCAGCTTCTCCCTAATTTTAATTTACTGCCATACTATTTTTCAGCTCATAAGCATAAAGAGATATTATTAGTTTTCCAGCTGTTAGTCTCAGTAGTTTTGTTTTAAAATTAATTTCTCTGCGACTGGGTTGCAAATCAGAAACGTGCCTTAATCTCCTACATGGTCAATACTTCCAAGTAAGTGCCTACAATAACTAATTCCACTATTAACCAAACCAGCTTACAGAGAGCACATAACTGACAGGCCTCAGTGCTGCTAGCACCTAAACACAAATCTTGGCCCTGATAATGAAGGAACTGCTTTGCCCCCCATGGAATTCCTCCCTGTGTGTCACTGTACTGTACAGAAACCAAGACATGCTGCTTTGCATAAAACAATTACACTGCACAGCACATCATCACAAATATATTTTTTAAATGGATAAAGCATAATAGACAATAGCTCTGATGCACTTCTGCCACTTTGTATACATGTGTGTAACCACTTTCCGAAATTAATCTAAATAGTCCTTCTTTGAAGACCTAATTACTCATCAAGTGCCTACAAGGTCATTTAAATTAGAGAAATAGCATTATGCTTTCCTGAAAAGGATTTTTAAATTTTTTCTCTTGGCAAGAAAATTATTTCTACCTGACGACCCCCCTATCACCTTAACATTTCTGTAAAAATTTAAATTATATATATAAACAGTTCAGGTGATCTCTGGTCTCCCACTCTCGTGTAGCAAATTTTGAGGACATTTGTTCCAATTACCACACAAGTTCAAGTATAATTTAACTATGGAAAAGGTATTTTACATTTACTGTTCTGGAGCTGCAGGTTTGAAACATTTGTGCTCTTATACATATCAATTTATACTTACATCTTTTTTTAATCACCGAGGAAATTATAAATTATATCATTTGTGATGGGTGAAGCGTGGTATACTCAGAGAAGAGCTGAACACTCTCTGGATATTTGACAATGAATTTATCCAACTAATTACTGAGGCATGGTGCTAACTCCTGAAGATTTTAAGAGCTAAAATCACTAGATGGATTCATCTCCTTCTCTTCTCATAACTAAAATTTTTACTTCTTTTCTAATTTACTTTCATCACTGAAAAAAGGTCCATTGAAAAAGTGATTTAACTCACCAGGTGGGTCCCCCAGACACAGGTCAGGCTGTAAAGCCCCACAAGCCTGTTAAGGGGCCTGCTGCCAAGGACTGACTTTACATCTATTTATAGCATAAACATGGGGAAGGCCAGATAAGTCTCATTAGCCTATTTAACAGCTATTTGAAGATTTGTTTATTTAAGCTGCAGTAGCTTAAAAATAGCTGCATAAGCTTCAGTTTCTTCAAAACATTTTAAAGCTTAAGCAACACCCTGTTAAGGTTGTTAGCAACACTTCCCTTGGAAGCTTTTCACACCTTTAATAACTGCAGATATTGCTGCATTAAAGGACCTCCTGAACCCCAACAATCACAGCAAACAAGCCTTTCATTACACCACCTTCAAGTCAAAGCCTATATGTGCACACTAAATCAGCAAGACAAATTCAAGAACTAATACCTTTTTGTAACTGGATTTAAATAAGCTAATTTTGGTCTTTGGCACTAGGTCTCAGTAGCAGGAAAGAATCTTAAACTCACAGACCCACGTGGCTAAACCAGAGGAGAGTAAACATTACTGCTGCACAGATGCCACTGGAGGCACAAGGATGCAACTTGGAAAAAGAAGAATGTGATGATCAGATTTTTTAAAAAAATGAAAAATAATCTGAACTGGTTTTATACAGTGGAGTGAAAAATAAGATACTTGAATTGTGTGCCAGAAAGGCAAATAAAGCCCTAATAATCATTCATGGACACATTACTGTAAATCAGTCAAAAGAAACAACTTCCTCTTAGGAAACAAAAATTCCTGAGTCACAATTAAGGCTGAAAAGAAAAAAAAGAAAGAAGAAAAGAACAAGCAGAACAAACCATGAACTGCAAGCAGCTGAGAACATTTTGCTACAGGAAATAAAACAATTAATGATGACCCTTTTTTTACACCTGACTTTCAAAGTGAGGTGTATCCCTGTATAATATCCCTCTGGTTTACATTTCAGTTTAAATTTCACTATCATTTGAAGGGGAGGAAAAGGGAAATCAACTCCATAATTATATAATGGTTTTAAGTTAAGCTCATTTTTTTCCACTCCTGTGCAGAAGACTATTTACTTCTAGTTTAGCAATGATGGTCCAGCAACCAAATGTCTACATTAATTGAGCAGAGATTTCAGTGGAAAAGCTACCTTGTACCCATGTGTTTTACCTGTGTTGTTATCTCCCCTCCTGAGAGAATTCCACATGGAAAACCAAGAGACAATGCATGTTCATTCATGTTTCTGTGATAGATGCAGTGAAACACAAGCTCTGAAAAACATTTGATTTTTTGCTTTTCTTTACAATGCAAAATTAGAGGAGGCTGAGAAGCCACTAAAACTTTTAAAATAATTAGGTTTACTATCACATAACTCCATGCAAACCTTGTCTAGTCTCACAGCTTCTACAAGAAATGTTAACTGGAATATGCTGTTCAAACGGAGGAACACAGGATCCTTGTTAGCTGCAGCTTTATTGTCTTGTACCCTTTTAAAGAATGATTTATTCCAGTTGTTACCAGCTTTACAGAGTTAAACACAATAGCACCACACTGTGGGAGAAAGCATTGCCATATACACACAGTGAATGAGGCAGCAATTAAGAATTGACACATCATCATAAGAAATGTTTCCAAATCTTTTGGAAGTTGTGCATTGCCCTCAGGTTTAGGATAATTAAGAATTGACACATCATAAGAAAAAGTTTCCAAATGTTTTCCAAGTTGTGTATGGCCCTCAGGTTTAGGATATGAGGTCTGAAGTACTGTCTAATAACTTTTAGTAATAAATGAAAGCTCCAACTTAAGATGACAAACTTGAAGGTTTATTACAGCCAGATTTTGAACGCATTTCTGATCTCAGCAAATCTGAGCATGCAGAATTGTGCATCCCATTCCCACTGGTTTTATAAACTGCAAGATACTGAATGAAGTACAGAGGCCATTCCACCTCAGAAACATCAAAACCAGCTGCCACATGCAAACCTTGGCTGCATCCAATTAAAAACTCAATGCTTCAGCCTCCTGCTGAGAAACTTGTCCCAGACCTTACAAAAACCTGGAGTGACGTTTCTCTAAATCATGTGCACAGAATAAGAGAATGGTTGAGGCTGGAGGGAAACTCTGGAGGTCATCTGGTCCACCCCTCATCATCAAGCAGGGCCACACACAGTGAGCTGCCAAGATCCATCTGCTCTGAGCCATCTCCAGGGATGGAGACTCAACAACCCCTCTGAGCAATCTGGGACAGTGCTCAGTCATCCTCACAGCAAAAACCCCAACTGTCTCGTGTTCCAGCCCATTGCTCCTCTCACCTCACTGAGCCTCCTGGTGACACTCCTCCTAAGGCAGCCCAGGATGCCACAGGATGTCCCTTTTGTATCACCAGGGATCATGGCTAGCTGGTGTTCACCTTGTTGGCCACCAGCCCAGATTGTCCTGCAGACACCCCCTGCAGCCCGTCTGGTTGCTGGGGTTGTTCCTCCCCACTTTCCACACTTATCCTGGTGGGATTGCACCAGGCTCCTGCCAGCCCATGGCCCCAGCCTGCCAGGGACTCCCTGGGTGGCACCACCACCCTCTGGGGCACCAGACCCTTGTCCCAGTTTGGTGGCACCAGCAGAGCTGCCGAGGGCAGACTGTGCCATCACCCAGACCACCCATGAGGGTGCTGAGCAGCACTGCACCCACTGCTGACCACGGGGTACAATGATGGTTTCTGGCCTCCAGCTGGACTTTGTGCCACCGATAAGCACCGTGTTCAATCCTCCTCACTGCGTGCTCAACCAGCCCCTATTCCTTTATTTTCTTCAAGAATCTTAAGGGACACATTTTCAAAGCCCCTTCTGAAATCTAGAGAGGCAACATCCTTTGCTTTCTCTTTATCTACCATGATTTCTTTTTCCACAGGGGAAAAAAAGATGAGCCAGCTGTGAGTAGACCAAAGATCCCTGAAAACAACTGACAAATCAACTGTCCAATTAAATTTCAAACATTTGTTCCATGAGGGCAAGCTGAGGAAAATGAACTTGTGTAGCCTAGAGAAGAGGAAGTGTAAAGGACTAGCTGGCACTAATCTTTCAGCAGCTAAGAGGTTCTCAGGAATACACAGCCAAGCTCTTTGCTTTGGTCCAACAGCACACACATAGTGATCATGCATGGCATAACTCATTCATTTCCAAAACTTCATTCACTTATCCGAGTCCTCAAGCTTTTTTTGTTTGCTTTGCCCAAGCAACAATGCAACACAAATCTTATTTATCCACTCTACTGCCTCTGGAATGATGGGTCACTATACAGGAGAGAAAACTGCAACTGCAAAAAAGGTTTAAAGGGATATTCTTTTTTTCCCCCACCAATAAATCTTCAGACACTGAAAGAGGCCAGCAGCCAGAGAGTTTGCACTGCATTTTTTACTATACAATACATTAAGCATCTCTAGCCTTATTAGTCTGAGGCAGAGGTGACAATGCCCTGCTTCTTTCCAGCAGCATAAAAGACAGAAAAAATCTGTAGGGAGGAGGGACAGAGCACCATTTTCTATTGTTGACCGAATATAAATAACTGTCTGATTGACACAAAACCCCATATTCTGACTACATCCATACACTGGAATCTTCCTTTTCAGTGACAGATAAGAGCATCACACAATTCTATAGAGACATGGAAAGCTGAATGGCATCACAGTGTCTTGCACAATTCTAAGAAGGAAATGTAAAATTACAATGCCTGATTTCTGGTAAGCCACTATACAAAAATATTACATGAGCGAGGGCTATTTTTTATTAGGTCTATACAGAAGGTTCTTTTACAGAAAAGCAGTGCTTCAAAAGCTAATTTTCAGATTAATGTTTGTAAAATAAGTATTTCTACATGGCAACATCCTTCCAAGAACATTTAATCAACTCTTTCTTTGTAAGATGCCAAAAGCAGCTGAAGGTGAATTCTGTCTGTTGCTGACCTTGCACAATCCCACCCTTACTCAGGAACACTGTGAGGATACAGGAAATCAGGATACAAGGATTCAAATCAGCCTTATGCTGATTCCTGTGCCACTCATTCAATTCCAGACACTGGATTGAAAAAGCCAGTCTGGTTACAGTGTTCACACTGCACATCACAGGAAATGAAGAAAGTGTCATACTTGCTAATTTTAAAAGTCACACTTACTAAGTAGCCCTGGATAATTTTTCAGTTTGCAATGCTAGCAGGATTTTTTTTTTTAAACTGATGACTTACATGCGTCATATGGAAGTGTTAACGAAAACCAAAATACTAAGAATTTAAAAAAGTGGAGAAACTTACTCTTTTGGAACAAAGACAGAAGAAGTACTAGTAGGTAGATAGATTAAATCCACAGGACTCAGAATTTTGATGTTAATAGAGAATACACTGATCACTCAACTTCAGAAGACTAAAAAAAAACCAAACCATCACACAAACCCCTACCCCAAAGCACCAAAAAAACTCCACCAAAACTCAAGCAAACTAAACAAACAAAGGAAAGGTCTGCTCTGACAGCAAGATTTTTAGAAAAGTCTGTCAAGAGGTACAAAATTCTTCTGTATTTTCTACACTGTCTAAAAATAAGTCTGGCAACTGAGCATGAGTTGACAAATTTTGCCCAGTGAATGTCTTCAAGGTCAGCTGTGCCAATAATTTTTCATATGGTGTTAGCAAGTTTGTATTAATAAAAAAAGGCCCAAATGACTTTTGCTAAATTGAGAATTTCTATGTATTCACAAGACAGCTGCAGTAGAGTGCATGCAAACAGGATCAGGTAATCCATGCTCTCAAACAGAGCTACAACCAAGGGCTGTTTCCTGTACTGGAGATGAACACAATTCCATTCCTCACCTTGGGATTCCTGCAATTGTTCCCTAACCTGCTTTAGTCTGGTAAGCTAGGCTAACATCACAGAATTTGTGAAACATTTAAATTAACCTTTTTTATTTAAAATTAAGGGAGCTGTGCCACAAGCACTAGAGACAAGGGAAGAGCAAGAATGAAGATTTAGCAAGAGTAATCTAATCAGTTAAAATATAAGGATTAAGAAACAGGGGAAATATAACTTGAGATGGCTGACAACAATCAACTATTACCAAACACAATTATCCCATGATTCAGCTCAGTACAATTTTTTGAAGTCAACATTTTTGTTCATATCTTATTTTAACATACTAAGAATCTCTACTCTCTTTGCTCTTCTGGCAAAATGGCACACAAATAAAGAAATAAATCACTGCAATTAAATAACATTCAACTTCAAAGCCACTGAATGCTGAAGACTTGATGGCAATAACCTTGTCAAACATTCCATCCCTACTCATGAATCAGTCTTTGTGCCCTTCTGCATACTCTACTTTGCTAAAATGGTCTCTCTCATGTTTGATTATCACCTCACTAATCCTAATCCTGCCTTTCATGAATCTCATTTCCATTCCTCTTCCCCCTTCTCCAGCACCAGCTGTGTCTTTTCCACAATCTTTAGCTCATCTGGGATGTTTTCCCCCGACTTTTACAAATATCCTGTTATTAACCAGCAAATCAATTTCTACTTGCTGCTGCTTTTCTCTCCCTCAACCCACTTTGTCTATCCTTGCAGGCTGGCAATCACAAGATCTCCTCTGGTTGGTTGTTCAATTTCACTTTTCAAACTGTTCCTTATTCCTTCTTATAAACCTACTTTACTCATCTTTTTTCCTCTCTCTTCCTCCCACAGTCACCCTCAGCAGGAATCTTTCTCTCAGCAGCTTCCTAATCCAACTTCTGCTCCCCTTCTTTCTCATCCTGCAGCATCAGCAGAAGCTGGACCGTGCTCCAATTAAAAAACAAGCTTCCAAAAATCCACTTGGCCAGGATTTCAATGATTCCTGCTCCTTCCCCTTCAGGAATAACAGAAAAAAAGAGAAAAGGCAAAGCACTGAGACGTGATAAATTTTTTTAAACTAGGCTTTAGTTTTAAAATAAAATATGTAGATTTTTCACAAATTGTTAAAGAAGCCCTAAACCTTGAAGTCCTTCACTTACCAAACACACATAAACAATGAATCAGTCACTTATTTAAAAGCTGCTGCAGGAACTTTTAAAATTATTATTTTTCCAATGTATTGTCTGTACCAATGACTGCTTTTTATACCTTTCCATAAAACATTATAACACTGTAATTCTGAGTGAGAAAACAAAGGAATTTTTACTCTTGTATGCTCTAGAACATTTTTGCTTCTGCTTTCCTACAGTCTTCATTTTTTGTATTTATCCACCTTATAGAAGTTTTGTATGTTGGATCTAAAATGCAACTATAATCAATTCTAAAGAATTCTAGGTCAGTTTTCTTTAAATATTGGCATCTATTCTCCTTCTTTTTCTACCATTTTTTCTGGATTTGTTAAAGCTCTCTTTATGACTGTCAATGACATTCTTCAGTATTAACCTCTACTACTTTTGTTACTATATACCTTATATCTTTTTATACAAGCTAAACCAGTTATTACTGCACAAAAGACAGTTCACCTGGAAAAATTAATAAACCAAACAGACTCCTCAAAGCAAATAAAAATCCCAAACCACAAAACACCAAACCAAAACCCAGCATTCATGAGATGAACTCTACACAAACAGCCAGAAGGAGCACATCACACTTTAATGGACTGAAGTGCTCCTCCTTAGAGCAGCACAGAACAAGATGAATAAACAGAATTAGAAGCTCCAACCCGTAAACTGCAGCTTCCTTCACAGGCAAGAATATAACCTAAATCCCCCACTACCTGTAGAATTGTGTATTTTTGGGTACAGAATCACCCAGCTAGAACAGCAGGATTGTAGAGCTCCACACCTGACTGCTCCAGAATGTTACTATCAATTCTTTTCAACACAATGTGAAATTAAGGTACATAGAAAGCTTTAGAAAAGTACATAAAGACACCAGAACACTTACAAAGTGAACCACAGCCTACAGCCAAGGCTCTGCCAGGCTTCTCCAAGTAGAATTTGGGCAAAACCTTTGGTCTAAACACAGCCCTGAATCAATTCCATTTAATACACAGATGTAGATTCTTTGTCAAAAGCAGTGGCTGGAACTCACTAATTACTTTAGCAGGCACATTATAGGACTAAAGCTAATTCTGAGGGGAAAAAAGAATGAAATGACATTGTGGAAATATCAAGCTTTTTTTTTTTTTTTTTTAATGTAGAACTTCATCCCTAGAAATTGCCTATTTACTGCTACCAGGCCAAAAAGCCCAATGACTAACTCAATGCCATTAAACCACAGATAAGTATCCTTTCAGCTTGTCACAATAAAAAAGCTCAAACTTTTAATTTGCTTTTATGTGTAATAACCCATAAGAGATGTGAATATGTTCCAAAAACATCTGCACTGGGGATATTTGGAAAAACATAATTGTTTTATTCATCTTAAAGCAGCAATGGCAAAATACTAATTAAGATAAAACTTGGCAGCACAGTATGAGTGATAGGTCCAAAAAAAGCAAAAAATGACATCTTTAGCCTGGACAGAGCAGCATGAAAATATTTCAGCAGGTAGTTTTCTCTGAGTATATATTACTTTTTCTGATGTAAGGTATCTGATAGTGTTCAGCCATTGTTAAGACCTGAAGACAAGTCAAAGGAGGGGGGAAGTCCCAGAAATGGAATTAAAACAAATTCTCACAAGACATAACATCCAGCTACCTCTATAACAATAATAACAATAACAACAATAATAACAACAGTAGAAGGCAAAATAAAAGACGCTCACAGATGCTACAGCAAATGCATCTACCTGCCTCAAATTTGGGTGCAGGCAAGGCTCAGTCTCGGCAATGAGAAAGTGGCAAAAGACAACTGAAATACACACTGGGACTGTGGTGAAAGACTTCTATAGACACGGCAGGAAATGATAAATCTGCCACAGCCTTCGGTGCAGATGCAGCTTCAGGACAGCAACAACAAGCAGAAAAAAGTTTCAAGGCTGTTCCACACGAACCTTCCCAGCTGGAGTAAGGCTGAATGCTGAAAGGAAGGATTTATGGCCAAGCAGTTTGTATGAAACTTAGTTTTTCTCCCCCAATATGCTGAAAATTATGCTATGCATGTGCTTTAAAAACAAGCAAAAGAACAAACTCGTTTTTGCCCCCACAGACATTATCAGCTTATTATAAAACTCTCTTGGGTAAGCTTATGCCATATTTCAGAATTGAATGTACTAATTAAAATAAGGATTTGCAGCAGCTCAGCAAGGTTTTCTTTCATCAGTTTGTTAAAGCATTTATTTCAATTCTATCCTACTTTGCAAAAAACTGAGTCTGATTTACTCCTACCTGAAGACCCAGCGACAGAACCGGGAAGGATGATGGTCACAGTAATCTGCTTTTCCTCTCCACATTCAAGTGAGAAGCAGCTGAGTAGGTCAAGAGCTGCCACCTCAACTACCCCTACTAATGGAGATCCCACTTCTGATTCTCAATGCAAACAGATACTACAGACTGAATACTCAAAGCCCCCTTCCCCAATTTTAAATTAAAGTTCAACTGAAAAGACTAAAGCAATACTGCACACACCTCTTGAGAGTCAGATCTTGCTTCTTCCCTCTGGGTGCAGACTTGGAATGCAAAATAAATACAAACTCCTGCATACCTTGGATCTGCTCTCTCCAAATACCAAGAGGGTGATTCCCACTCCCCAATTTATTATGGAAATCTTACTCAACACCAACTGCCATAGCCAAAACCAGAAAGAAAACAATCCATGAAAAGAGTGCTATAAGGAATCTAGAAATCATTTTAGATAGTTCACAGATGTCACAGTTCAATTGTGTGTCCAGGGTAGCAGCAACCTGGGGTTGAGCCACACTTACAAAATTGATTATTTCCAACTGTTTGCTCATTTCATCTCTTAAGGAGAAAGGACTCCCTTCATATGGCTAGAAAATTCCATCTTTACAGTCTTGTCCTTTCTGCAGGTATCTGCCTAAACAGAGCTTTAAAACAACTGCTTTATTCTCAAGGGTTTAGTCCAAATGTGACTTCAAATACAAGCTGGGGAATGCTATGCCAAATTAAAAGCACTTTCAAAAAATAAGTATATTCAAAACTGCTAATGACCTCCTGATCCTCCTCCACACTTTTTTTTTTTTCCTTTGGATCATTCAAGAAAGGTGCTGGTCTGGTTCTCAACAAATGAATTTCCACATGTGACACTCAAGGAATAGATAATTGTGTTAACTATGTGATACCCCTCTGTGACAAATTACATTCCAAGTACCACTGAGGAAGCATCACTGAAAGGCCCCTTCTCCCACTGATGTTTTCCAGCACATGACAACCACATGTAATCAATCCACTGAGAAGCAGAAAATATTTGTCTGGGACATTAAAAAAAAAAAAATTTATAATCTGTGCTCTCCTTCCAAAGACACAGACTTGTAATCTTCTTTCTGATAAACTGGTTTCCTGGTTTAACTGTTTTCATGGCTTCCAACTGTTCCCCAGTTCCTATCCATGTGAAGATTAAAGTTTTAAGAGTAATTGCACTGTAGTTGGAAAACTGGCCAAAGTCCCTGAAGAGAATGACTGAGTGGGAAACTTATGAAAGGGGTGAGAGGAGAAAGATATTTTTTAATCCTCATTTTTTTTCATCAGTCTAGTTTAGCCACCCAAAAGAGCAAGAACAGGAACAAAAATGAGAAAAAGGGGTGGGGGGACACATCTCAAGGAACACTGCTCGATAAGATTTTTTTGGGGTTTTTTAAGAACTTCATTGGACACACTTTACTACATAAAAAGCCTTGAAAATGAACACTTGCACAGAAACTCCTTCCTGGACAAGACAAAGATAAACTTGAGCTGTGATATTAATATTGTGAATATTTGTACTACTTGCAGTCAACTTCCTCACAAGGAGATAATTCCCATTTTACAGAATTTCCTATAGAAAGCTGTAGGATTTTCATACACTGCATAAATGTTACCAACTCTTTACATAAACTAACATGGACTACAATTTAAATAAACTGTTTTTATAAGAACTATCTGACTATAGTTAGAATCTCTACTACTAGACACTTTTTCTCAAGAACTTAAATCAAGAAACCATTTTAATTGGTAAAAGAGTATATGCTAATCAATTTTAATTAGCAACTCACCTTCAACATAAAACTGAGCAGGCTGAACACAACCCTTTTTTCAGTCCACTCTGAATAGCACTAAACATTCATAAACACACTGAGAATTTTGGACACTGGATCACTCCAAACCACACTATCATATTTACCTTGTTGATTACTAGCGCACTAATACTGAACAATAGCCCTTCCCAACATACCTGTTCAAAAGGAGTAACATAAAACATGCTCTACTGAGAAACAGAACTAGCTAGAGAGGACTGTGAAAACACCTGGAACTACTTGGGGAACAAAACAACAACCACAAAAATAGAGGATATTTTCACATCAGATCCACACTGTCCTCTTTCTCACTCCTGGCATGCAGTAATTATGCCAGGATCAACAATGTGCTCCTGATTCTGGCTGTAACAACTCAGCTCCCATCCATTAAAGCAGACAAAAATATAGGGGCTCTGCAAGTTTTGCAGGGTCTTGACTGGAAACAAGTGAAATTACTTAATTAGCACTCAGTCAAATGTGATTTTGGACTTGGCACACCTCTGTGCATTTGAGCTGCTTGAAGGAATGCTGATTAAAGACTTTTGCACATCACTAAAGAACAGAATATTTTCTGAAGCTTTATAAACAACCTATTTCCAAAGAGCATTTAAGCTGACAGGATACAAGGTAATATTTATGTTTGTTAGAAGTGAAGGAGAATGGGCAAAAAAATGAAGCATTTTACCAGCCCATTTACATGTGTATAAATTAAAAAAAACCCAACCCAACATACAGCGTTGGTATCAGCTCTGACATACTAACAGGGCAGGATCACACAGCTCTTCCAATGAGTTTACTGCTGTAATATTTTCCACAAAACACGAGCTCCTGCACAAGATATGCTTCAGACTTTGGAGATACAACTTTCTCCTTTCTCTTGGAGATTTGTATTTCTGAAGTCCTTTAACTTGAGCAGTAGGAATGTAAGTTTTCCTGAGATTTCAAGAGTTATCCTGTAAGACATTATGTTGTCTAAAGAAAGCAACAAGGAAAAAAAAAAAAGCAGCATTTTTTAATGCAAAATCACAGTGATTAGAAAAAGTAGAAAATGTGAAAAATACAAAAAGCAGTTTCTTCTAATTAGAGTATACAGGAAAGAGTGGAGCAGGTTCCACTCTTAAAACTTTATTATAGGTTTATACTTTTTAGGTATAAAACACTTGGTTTATAAGTGTTGTTGCTGAAAAACCCTTATTTTCCCAGAAACTGACTGGGTAGAGAAGAATGGTTGCTAAGACAAGCAGGCCAAGATCTTATTTCCCCCTGGTGAGAAGAGATCAGATAAACTTCCTCCTTCCACACATGCTCACAGGAACACAATTCCACTGCAGAGAACCACCTCTCTTCCTTGAACCCTAGGCAGAAGCAGTGAAGCCACACAATTTTAGTTTTTCCATGCTGCAGAGGCAAAGTCAACCTGTGAAAAGAACACACTTTCCTCTACAGCTTTTACAGGGAAAAAAACCCAACCAAATCAACAAAAAAATCACATTAAATACCTGAACTGTCATCAGGACTTTGAGACAGCAACAGAACAGGTTACCCTGTACCACCCCCTCCACAGAAAACAAACACAGGTCTCAACACCTCAACACTACAGTCTCAGGTGGCTGGAGATTGAAAGATAAAACTGTAAAATGATGACACTTTTTCAAAGGTCCTTGTAACTCTGAGAAACCTTTTGTTAGCGCAGGTTTCAGACACTGGAACTGCAGTTTGATTTTGCAGCAAGCCAGTTTCCATGGGAGCAAAATTGTGACTGACAGCCATCCCAGAGTCTGCTGGGAGCCCAGGGAGACTGAACAAAACTGAAGGAGATCTCAGCCAGAACACACCATGTGAAACTTTGTACAGAAGTTGTTAGGAAAAGTTGTCACTGATAGGAAAAGAAATATGAGGCAAAACAAGGGGAAAAAATCCAGAATGAAGCTTTGGCAGAGCTACCGAGGAGTGTCACATTACAAAGGAGATGCTAAAAGAATGAAAACTGGCAAAGAAACACTTAAAAACCATTCAGGTGTATTGACACTCAAACTGGAAGTAAAATGCTGGTACTGAAGAGACCAGCAAAACCCAAAACTGTTCTGTATTCAATAACCAACCAACAGAATTTACTGTCTTTATCACAGTAAATACAGTAACAGGATTATGACTTAAAAAATTTAACAGACAAAATGAGAGCAAAAATGCAGAAAGTTGGGTTATTAACTAAAGCTGTATCTGAAGGTGAAACAAAGAAGAATACAAGATATTAAGAATACAAGATATTTCTCCTTAGAAAAACTCCCTAATGTATTCTCAGGGGAAAAAACCACAGGGGACATCTATTTTCCTCACTGATACAAGCTTTACAAAACAAATTCTTCTAACAGCAGCCATGAAATCCAGCCAAAATCTGTCTTTTTAAGAATACAGATGAAAATGCAGGACTAAACAGCAGCTCAAGATAAATTTCATCAAGAAACTAGAGATGGCAGCAAAGTCTCAAGCTAGCATCTGAGTGTAAGAGGGAAAGTTAAATGAAAAGGAAAGTTCTGAGTAATTCTTACAGCTTTGCCCAAATGGTAAACATTTCAAGTTGCTTTTTCTTTTATCCTTTTTCAAACAGTGACAAAAAAAAGGAAACCTATCAGTAAGAACAGCTACAAACCACTGCAAAGCTCTATTTTTAAATGCAAAAACATCACAGATCAATTTTTAGCACATATGAGAAAAAGAATTTTAAAGCAGCTTTCAGCAAAGCACACATGTTTAAATCCTAATATGCATCAATATTCTCACAAATCACTGATTTCTGAATGTTCCAGCCATATATATGAAACCACATTTCAGGAAGGTATTATTTTTACACTCTTCCTTGTCTTTGCAGCTTTAACAAATACTGGGAAGCTGGATACAGATGGGTTTTGAGAAGAGAATTTCCCAAATTAGTCTTCTGGAACACTTTAAATTTTTACAAAATACATAAGCAATATGAGAAACTAAGTCCCACTGTGAAATACAACTAACATTCAGGGAAAGAATCACAGAAGTTTCATCCCTTTCTGCTTAACTGCATCCCTGAGAATAATTGCAGATTATACTTCTGAGTTTGCTGTTTAACACAACACCTAAAGGATCCTGGATATTGAAAAGCACCATCTCAAGAGACACTGGAGCTCATGGAGAAGACCCAAACCAACATCCTGCTGTGGATTTTGCCTCTGCTACCTGGGACATGTTCTCAGAACTTGCCAGCCCATGCCACTGCATCATCAGTGCTTGGAGCAATCCTCCCAAAATCAGGACACTCAAATTAAAATCCTTCCCCAAAACACAGTGCCTGTGAAAGCACTCACCAGGCTAAAAAATATGGGAATCAAAACTCACAGCTGATGTTTTATGGAATTATTTAAATATCACCAGACCCACTAAGAAGGGAAACGAAGCACCCATGATGATAACATTCACAAAGCAAAAATCCAATTCCCAGTCCCTGTTCTGAGCAAATTTTAAGTATTTCAAACACACAACACTAAACAACTCCACAGTCAGCAATCTATTTGGAAACACCTCTTATCAACACAGCAAACAGACAACTTGAACTTTTGAAAACTTCAAACCAAGAATCCAAGTAAGAAGATTCATCTGCAAGAGCTGAGGAAGCATCCTCAAAGTGTATCTCAATGGCAGCTAGGAAGTTTTGAATACTTTACAATTACAAGTGCCTGCAGCTGATAAAAAAATTGACACACTTGAGATCTAAGATTAGGGAAAGAACTTCTGATATTTTAAGCACCCTGTTTACTTTATGCTTTTAAAGATAATTGAACCTTAAGGGCTGAACATCCGAGAATCTCAGCCAACAGATAACTGCTTTCTCCAGAAAGGAAAAAGTAAGAAAAATAATCTTAATCTAATAGCTCTAACAGAGCAATACAGTTCTGTCTGACCTTCTGTTTTGGAAGCTCCTTTTGTTCCTGTCATGTCTGTAATGCTGAAGGTCTGAAATTAAGATAGTTGCAGAAACACACTAAGAAAAAAGGTTACTCCTAGTTTAGGGGCTGTAGAAAGGTAAACAGTTTTCTGTAAATGGAAGTTGGTACTTTTCAATCTAAACTTGATCCAGATGCACTAACACAGAACTTTTACTAAAAAAAGGGGAAATAAAAACCCAAACAAAAACCCAAACAAAACAAATTGACAGATAGGCAGATATTTTTACTGAAACAAGTTCTTGATCAATACAATACATTTTACATTTAAGTTTAGAGCAAAACAAAATCTAAAAATAGGTGGCTGAGGAAAACTTCGGTTTTGAATTTCTTCAACATTCCTAAATATGCTATCAGAGCTTTTGCACACAATCACACCAGAAGCAGAAGTAACAGATTTGGTTTCTATAAAGATTAGAAATACCCACAAACATCAAAGCACACTTGCTGTTCAGAGCACACTCAACTGTGAACTTTTTCTGTTCTGAAGGACCCAACAAGGCACATGCACATTTGAAGAACATCTAATCATGTCAGAAGCTAATATACTTCAAAGAATTAATTCAAATATTCAACAAATAAAAATGCCAGAATCAGTTGCCTTCCTAATTTTAATTGGCTGTGTCACCAATTAAAATCCTAAATGAAGTGAGGTTCTGATGTAAAGTTATTGCTTGGTTTTAGTTACAGGGAATAGGAGTACGTGTATAGGAAAAAGAAAAAAACAAATTAGGACCATAAAAACAATTCTTTTTTTTTTTTTTTTTTTTGTGTGTGTGTTAATAATTGCATGTTAATTTGGAATGTTTCCTTTCCCCTCAAAAAAAGTAATCGGTTTCCCTTTTTTCTTGCCCTTTCCTTACCATTGTCTGGATTATTGCAGAAAAGGGTTTGAAGCTAACTTCCTGATTATACAAAAAAACCCAAACATACTTTTAAGAAAAACCTGACAAAGCATTTTATGATATGGTCATAGTAATTCACTGCTGCCAAAGGTGAGAAGAGGGGAGAGGTGCCTGCACACTTTATCTCTCTCCATCCCTGAGCCTTCCACCTTGAGCAAGCCCTGACTGCACTGTAGGTCTGGTGAAGCCAGTGAAAATAGCAGAAAAACCACAATTTCTGTGGTGCACCTGGCTCATACAGACAGGTGAATGTGGGAGTGTACACAGGTGAAGGGTGGATCACTCAGGGCACATAAAGAGAGCAAGATCTCCGAGAGCAACACCTCCTCCTTCCAGCAGCAGCAAACTGAATTCAGCTCCTGTCACCAAGATGCCCTCACGCACTGCTCACACAGGGCACAAGGAGGAGAAAGGGTACCACTGCCATGTTCACACAAACATCCTCCACACAGCTACAGCTTGTCACAGCTCTCCTTCCTGAACTATGATACACTTGCTGAGGCTGCAGGATCACAGAGGTGCAGGATTTCACCTCAATTCCCACCCTGGTTCCTGCTCTGCATGCAGCCAGACCAGTGCTGAGCAGACAGGTCTCTTCTAAACACATCCAACACAACCTATCTGCTGCTGCTGCATTCAAGTTCAACCCTGGCAAACATAAAGAGCTGCACAAAGCTCTTTTCTAGGAAAAATTACTAGCTTGGATCACTACTGATGTAGAAAAGATCATATCACTTAATACATAATTCCCTAAACTGTTTGTCATCCTCACGGGCCACCCTCACTCCCACCTCCTCTATCATCTCCTAAGCAGAAGGAGGGGGGTGGAGGAGTGGTTTGAAGAAGGGAGATAAGATTACCTCACTTGCTTCCTCACTATCCCTTCCATTTACAGGTGTATTGATCCCTCTAATTGAGTGTAAATGAGTGCTTTCCCACGGTTCAGAACTGCTCCCCTCCGTTCAGTATCGGAGCAACATCTGGAGCCAAAATACAAAGGAGAAAGTGGGCAGCTGACAACTCCATTTGGATGATCAGGGTTTCCCTGGAGCAGTGTGGAAGTAAAGCAGTTACACAGCCAAAGGTTCCAGTTGTAAACCCTGTCCCCAAAATGAAAGTGGGAGAAAAAAGGAGGCAGAGGAATATGGCTAAGTTCTGAGATGGTCAGGACAAGCTGAACTTTCTTTTAGGAGAAGTTCTTTAGATTTTTCTGGGGTTTTTTTGTTTGTTTGTCTGGTTTTTTTTTCCTTTTGATGGTGTTATGTCTACTTCACAGGCCCAAATAACAAGACATCTAGAAAAAGATTTCAAGATTTCATCAAGTTCTGAATATCTTACAGACTGTACCTGAGAAGCCTCAACCTTTCAACAACTAAGACTTCCTTCCTTACTCCTAGTGATCTTTGGATCAAAAATTCAACTTGCAAAAGCCAACTGCCTTCCAGACTCTGGTAGCTGAATTTACATGAAGTCACAAGTTACCCTAGAATAACGTGTTCCTAGGAAAGGCACACTTTGAAATTCTAAGGGTTTCTTAATCTCAGCTGCAGCAGAACTGACACTTTGATAAGATAAAACTAGTTTTGCAACTTGCCTTAAAGTGCTTCCAAACAACTGAACAGAACACATTTTGAACCACTGTAAATGCCTGTACACCCCAGCTTTTACTTCTAAAAAATTTGTTCAGAGGAAAGTTTTGTACAACTTTCTTGGTTCACATATCCTAGGAAATTTACTCACTATTAAATGCTA
Source organism: Ammospiza caudacuta (assembly GCF_027887145.1). Classification (NCBI taxonomy): domain Eukaryota; kingdom Metazoa; phylum Chordata; class Aves; order Passeriformes; family Passerellidae; genus Ammospiza; species Ammospiza caudacuta. Next base: position 114,090,296 of record NC_080594.1, read on the forward strand.
GGAATAACTGCTTATGCCCACATAATCCAGAAAAGAAAATGGAGATGTTAGTTAAAAATGAAATCAGAGTAGCTGCAAGCAGTGGCCTCCCATTGGGTAGTCAAAGAAACAGGTGAAGGAGCCAAGTAAAAATCTATTCAACCAAATGCTACTTAGAATCCTTGGTGAAAGGCAAATATTCAGAACTTCTTAAACAGACAATAAACTTTGTGAGTTTGTAAGAACTATGCATCAACTATTAATGTTTTCAGGTGCTGAAAACATGTTCTAACTACTGACTCCTGAAAAAGTGAAGTCAAAACAGAAATTGGCAAAATATTGATAAGACAAGAATTCTGACAAATCCTAAGCCTGGAAGAAAAGCACAGCCCCACTGCAACAAAAGACAGAACATATGAACTAATTTGCTGGCTACCCCTTCTTATCCTATTCTAGAAAAAAGTGATGAAAATAAAAGAGCAAGGCACTTGTTAACCAAGGTACATTCAATTCTGTCCTGTGAGAATATATTAGGCAATAGTCCTCAGTCCTTTTAGTCCTAAATTTATCCTGTAAAAGGTTTTTAGTAATATCTCCAGAAAGACTTTGCTTCTCATACAAACTGAAGGGAAAAAATAAAACCTTATTACAATGTAAAGGTCTTTTATGGTCAAGCTCCAAAAATTATTCTAACCTTATTTTCACTGTTTACACCTCCAAAAAAAGATACTGGTAAAAGAGATCTTAAATACCCAGCAACACAAAGGTAACTGAAATGCCACAGTTCTGCTGTGCGCTGCTGTTTGCAACAAGGGCAGCATTCCTTGCGCCAACAGACACCTCCCAAGGAACCCTGCAACCCACCCTGACTGCAGCACAAGTTTATGAAGAGAAGGCACTAACCTGGCACACAAAGCACAGTTCAGTTTACAGCCATGCTGAACTCAAGGCACTCTCTCCCCATGCTTTAGATGCCTCACCAAGGTTTCCTCTTACACACTTATCTGATGTAGGCAAAGAAAAATAAAAGCTCCTTGGGGTTCTTTTGGTGGGAATAGCTGACACACTATCTCAAGAAGTTAGTTTAATTTTTTAAACAGGTAGGGATGATAGTTCTGGCCATGCTGATAGTCATGCTGCATATTAAAAAAAAAACAACTCCCTTCATTCATGAGAGTTATTTTTATCAACTCTGCAATTGGGCACGAAATACCTACTTATAACAACCACTCGTTTCTGGAGTCATCCTTCTTTAGATGACACATTTAATGTGACTACAAGTTTCTGAGAAATGATCTTTGGAAACATCATACTGAGGTTAATAATGCTTGATTACCTTTCATAGTAGTGACATCTGCATAAAAGATTATAAAAAAGCACAGTGTATCACACAGAGGGCTAAGTAGGTGAGTGGCTGTTGACATAAAATGTGTCTCTCTTCTTTCCCTAATATTTCTTTATCCTAGAGCATTTTATCTTAAGTACTATGTTTGAATTGAAATTCAAAAGATTGAATCAAGAATTACTTGGGTCCTGAAGCCTGGCCCCCATTTTTCTGAAGCTTCATACTATTTCAATAAAATGATCAAACTCCTAACTTATCAAATCTTCAAGTCAAGGTCACTTTTTTCATCTCACAACTTCTCACAGACATCTGATCCAGAACCTCAGTGGTGAATTGGTCTAAAATCTTCAAACTTTCAGGCTGAAAGCTGAAATTACACAGGACTAGTCTGCTCAGATTTGCTCACTTTTAAGGATTCCTTCTCTTGGGTGTTTAAACACATAGATTGTGCAGGGGCTTTGTAAATATGTTTTTCTCAGCTTGTATTTTCCCAGATTGAGTACCTCTAAACTCCCCTCTTAAGCAATCCTCGATTTCCCAATCACTACAGCTGTCTTGTTCACATCACAAGAACCACAGAATCATTTATGTTGGAAAAAAACCCCCAAGATCATCAATTCCAACCTCTGACCGATCCCCACCCTGTCAGCTCAACCACGGATGGCACTGAGTGCCACATCCAGTCAGCTCATGAGCAGCTCCAGGGATGGTGACTCCTCCACCCCCTGGGCACTCATTCCAATGCTCAGCAACCCTTTCCACGAAAGAATTCCTCCTCAAGAAGGAGCTACACAGGAGTGCTGCTGGTTATCAACATCAGAAAAAGCTGCACAAATAGAGAGTAGTGGTTGAAATGTACTCTGCAACCAGGTTTGTTCATTCTATTCTGTGTTCAGCTGCTTCTCTTAAGTAGGCAGAGCCTCTTAAGTAGAAATGGGTCACTGCTACAGCTAAAATCCATGGCAGAATAACTTACCTAAGGTTATACTCTAACAATTATACACTACAAATAATCAACCACTACTTTCCTGAAGAAGCGCACATCATGACCTCATGCTTAAATCAAATATTTATTATAATCTGTTACTCTTATGTACTGTAACAGTGACAACAGCCAAGAATGTTTTATTAACAGAGAGTTTCAAACAGCACTAAAAAACTCAAAAGCTGAACTAGACAAATCAGTTGCCATACCCCAAAGAAACTCCCTTCCCCATCTTTACAAACAGTGAGTACATACTACAGTTGTTTCACATTTCCATTTGATTTGTCATTAATTACACCCATCAGTTATTTGCACTGGTTTTACAGGAAATGCAAAATCTCAACAGTGTACTAGACTAGAAGTATGTTTGAGAGTCAACAGCATTCTAATTCCTGTGAGTGAAAATGGAGGCAATAATGAAAAACAATACCACTGAAACCATCAAAATACCCCTACATAGTTTTGTTACCACAATAATTACAATTATTAAAAGTTTTCAGTATTTCTTGGACAAGGAATCCACAAACTCTGTCATCCTTTTCATGAACACTCCCAGACTGAGGCATAAACCCAAAACATCTCCAACTCCAGCTAAGAGCTTAGGATGGAATTGCAATTACCATCCCCTTGTCTGACTTCAGTGGGCTAGAGGCCTTCAAATTTTAATGAAAAAAACCAAACAAATAAATAAATCCTGTCCCATGATTGCATCCTCAGCTCTTATCTGTGTTGTTCCAGCTGTGTTATCAGTCTGGAAGGAGAAGGGAGCAATGCCTGCTGGCTCTTGCCTTTTAACTACTCTTTACTAGATGGAAGAGCCCAAGCAGAGAGATTCATCCCATCACAGAGCAAAGAGGGATGACAACAAACTAAAATCCTCACACGTGCAGTGCAGGAGAGGATTAGCCTCAACCAAGATTGCAGAGAATGTCCTGGAAGCTCTGACAGCATTAGCACCAAACATCATGGTATCCTTGGGTACTGGAAATGCCAACAACTGCACTACTACACACACAGTGATGGCACATACAGCCCACACACAGAAGAGAAAAAATACAAAAATGTAGTTTAAGTGACTATTAATGTCACAGAATGGATCAGGCTGGGAGGGACCACAGTGGGTCATCTGGTCCCACCTCCCTGCTCAAGCAGGGTCATCCCACAGCACATGGCACAGGCTGTGTCCAGATGTGTCTGGAATATCTCCAGTGAGGGAGACTCCATGCCTTCTCTGGACAATCAGTTCCAGTGCTCGGTCACTCCACAGTGAAGGAATTCTTCCTCATGTTCAGGTGGAACTTCCTGGCCATCAGTTCCTGTCCCATTGCCCCACAGAGCAGAGCCTGGTCCATGCCCTGAGCCTCCCTGCAGACACTGACAGGGATCAGGGCCCCTCTCTGCCCTCCCTTCTCGGGGCTGGACAGGCCCAGCTCCCTCAGCCTGTCCTCAGTGAGATGCTCCAGTCCCTCCATCATCTTTGTCACCCTTCACTGGATCAGCTCCAGGAGCTCCATGTCTGTCCTGTCCTGAGGAGCCCAGAACTGGGCACAGCACTCCAGGCGATCCCCACCAGGGCTGAGCAGAGGCACAGGATCCCCTCCCTACAGCTGCCAGCCATGCTCTGCCTAATGCACACCAGGATTAATGACTTCAATTGTGACCAAAGCCCTTTCAAACACAAATAAACAACTATCATCTTTATCCCATTGTATTTACAACTTAAACATTTGGAGAAATTTTAAGTAAGTCCTACTGTTAGAAAGGTCAGACAATCTTTATGGTTCTCCTTTAATGCTAACATAAACTGATATGGATCTTAAGAGGTACAGAAACGTAAAACCAGATAATTTAAAATAAAGTCCTTGCAGAACAAGGCTCTATCATAAAAACCTTGCCTCATTCTTCTAGATTCAACACCTACTGAAGACAGGCATTCTCTCTCTGGCATAAAGAAAACTCCTGCTATGTGTACGTGGAGCTTCTCTGATAGAACAGTCTGCACCTTAGATGAGTAGCCAAGAAGTTTCAATTTTACACCTACTACATTTTATAAACTCCTCCAAGCATTTTGAATGAAAATTCTAATAAAAAAGAAACATGTACATTTAGCACTACTATCTGTGAGCTGTCAATCAAACGCATGGTCTGATCCACATAGGAACAGCCTTAAAGATTTTACACTGTGAACTTCTCAACCAATACACAGGGAGAATCTCTTCAAAGTCACCTGGAAGCAAGTTAGAAAAAAAATTGGCACACTTGTATTTTTCATCACTATCACTTATCCTGAGATATGTTAACACATTTTTGAAGGCTAAAAAAGAAATCCTCAATTTATTTCTTTCTGAAGAATGTTTGTGTCAGCCAAGTTGAAGAGATGCTAACCTCAAACATAACATGTCTGGTTAAGTAAAAATACATGACTAATGTTAGTGTCATAAATGCCGCTTTAAAATGTTCAATAAGAAATTGGGATTGTTATTCCAATTTGTATTTTCAAATAGCTTTCAGCAATGGAAAGGTATACTGGAAATATATGCAAAATAAGATTTCCCCTAACATTTTCTTCTAATGAAAACATGAATTAGAATTTCTCTCTATCCCTCCTGGCCTTTCTTTCCACCCACACCCCTTAAAAATGAAAAACGCACGCTTGCAGAACTTAAACACCCTAAATGTCACATAATAAACAGTTTATCATTGTCATTCCCATCAATTCATTCATATACTACTACCCTGTAATTGTTCCTCACCAAAAGCTATTATTGCTGCATTTACTCAAAGTCAGTCTTATCAGTTTATTGTATTTAGAAGTGTTTAAAGCTTATCCTAAAGATCAGAATATGCCTCAACAAATTGGACTGCCTACTGTCAGCCAAGAAAGTATCTCCTGATTTCTCTAGTAAATTGTATGAGAACTTTGACTAAACACTCAGACATTTTACAAGCAAAGACCTCTTTCCCACACCCTTTATGAAAATACCTTTTGCTACCTTAAGTGACAGTGGTAACTACCTATTCAGGAAAGATAAATTACATTTCAGTATTTTATGTGTCCAAAATGCAAATGAGAGCCAGATGTGCTAGCTGCAAGAACCAAATCACTGTATCAATCAATAACAAATCCCAGGGACATGCAGACATTTACTGTATGTTTCACTGAAAGATGTTTGCTCAGATGCATATGGAGCAATTCAAAGCAGATCTACAGCAGCTTTCCTGATGTTTCTTATGGACAGACAAGGTGGTAGCCAGAATCTGTAAACTAAATAAAGATGCTGCACCTCTGGTCCCTTGGAAAAAATCCCTGCGTAGCATTGCAAAGAAACAGGAATATCATTCATGAATTGTACATGAAAGTTGTGTATTTATATTTTAAATGTTTGGGTTTTTTAGAGGATGGACTTGACATCTGTGCGGAAAAACCTGAGTAATCCCAAGCAGCTATCAGCCCTTCACACCACCACTGCTGCTATTTTCAGTGAGACACCCTGTTTTTGCTACAGTGTTCTTGGCATCATCCTGCTGCTGTGATTCAATATTTATCTGTTACATCTAGTTACATCACAACACTCTCTACAATACCTAAATCTCGTGTGGAACTTGTGCAGTTTACACCTAATCCACCGGTTTTGAGCTCTCCCGTCGAAATTCTCCAGCCTCAGAAGAAAAAGTCGGTGGAGATGTGCAAACATCTGGCCCCGTGTGAATCGACCATCCATCCTCTGAAAGGGTGTGCGGTCATGCATGAGCACTGCACCTTCCTGCTAATGGCAACCGGGCAGGAATGAATCCCAGTGTGAACTGCAGTGCTTACCATAAAACCACTTGTGAAAGGAGAGTGCCAAAAATTGCATTCAAAACACCCTTAATAACAACAGTTCTGCTCCTACAGAAGCTCCTCAACAGCATCAAGTTATAATAATACACCATTTATGATGGCAAACAAGGCCCTTGGAGCTTAATATTTTTAAAAGTTGTGTTAGGAGCAAGGTGGCGGTGTCTTGTGAAGCGACACAACTGAGTGCTGAAACTTCTGCTGACAACAAAGCCACCTGCTATGTCCAAGACCAGCATTTCAGTATAATCCTGAGAAAAGATTAATTCTGGAATATTTTTAGCCCTGGCTTTGAAAGCAGACAGCACTCCACATACACTGAAAAGCATCAGGGTGGAGAGCGGGCAAGAGAATACATGCAGGAAACATTCTTTGTTTATAACCAAAACACGCTCAATTATTCTCATAAAATACATTGTCATGAAGAAGAAAACTCCAGGCACACTGAACAGTGTCACTACTAAGGCTTGCAGAGCAATCTCAGCTTTGGAATCAGACACACAGAAAATCAGGCAGTCTCAGTATCACCGTATCTTCCCTGTCCTTTTTGCAACACAGACACAACTACAGAAAATACATGAAAGACCGACGAAGAAATAAAGAACGGATTTCAAAACTGAGCAGTCACGGAAATATGGGGGCAGGGGAGAATGGAGTTCATGTTTAATTCTTTATCACCATCTGATTTGGGGGAGTCTCTGCACATTCTTGGTGACTCGGATTGTCATTTTCATCCAACAGCGGTAACCCGAAACAGCAGCTGGGGAACGCCAGCCGCTGCCTCAACTCCCAGGTTTCATACAAGCCTCGAGCATCGGTTTAACAGCAGTTGCATAATAAGACTCAAAAGGCCAAGCACTCCTCCTGCCTTGTACATCTCCATTTCCACACGAGCCACAGTGATGGATCTGGACGAGAACCGAGCACTACCCGAGCGCCACTAGCAAGCCGGTTATTATGCAGCAAAGAAGAGGAAAACCCAACACCTGGCGCACAAATATGCAGACACCCAGCGAATAGGTGGATCTACGGAGAGAGCTATCTTCCCTCTCCCTTCCCCAAGAGGCAATCCTTGATGGGTGTGCCAGGAATGGGATATCGGAGGGGAGGAGAAGAAAAGGGGTGGGAAGTGGTTGCCGCTTGCTGCAGCCAGGCTGAGCGATGGCGAGGTGGTTAATCATGGTGGCTGAGGAAACATGGGGTCACTTCTCCCCCTTCCGCCTCCCGTGTGACGAAGACGGTGGGCACCGGCCACGGGGGGGACCCGCGCCCCGCACGGACCCGCCGGCGGCGACTCAGGTGGGTCCCGGGCGGAGCATCCCGGTGCCCGGTGCGGGCGGGGGGCGCGGGGCAGCGCTCCCCCCGCCCAGCCCAGCCCTGCCCGCTCCCCGCCGCACTCACTTGCCGATCACCTCGCAGAGCTCGTACACGTCCTCGAACAGCACGTCGTCGTCGGCCATGGTCCGGGCGGGGGGGCTCAGCCCGAGAGGCGGCGGCCCCGGGGACGCCCGGCTCCCCCGCCGCTCAGCGCCCACCGCCACCACGGTAAATCCCGGCCGCTCCCAGCGCCGCCCGCCCGCCCGGGGCTCCCGCGGCCGCGCCGGGACTCCCCGCTCCTGCCGCTCCTCCTCCGCCTCCTGCCGCGGCCGCCGCCGCTCCCCGCGCGTGTCGCACCCCCCGCGCCCCCGCCTCCCACCCCCCTCCCGCCCCCTCCCTCCCGCGCTCAGCCGCGGCTCCCGGCGGGCGGCTCCGGCTCAGCGGGGCGGCGCGGGAGCCATGGAGGGGATCGGGGCGGGCGGCAGCGCCGGGTCACTCCCTCGCCGGGCGGGAGCGGGGCGCGCGTTCCCGGGCGGGCGGGAGCGCCGGGAGGGAGGATAATAGTGGGAGGGGGGAAGGGCGGGGGGAGCCCAGGCGCGGGCGCTGATTCTGCTCCCGGGCGCGAAGAGGAGGCGGCGGCGGAGAGGCGGCGGTCGCGACAGGCGGTCGCGATAGGCGCTCGCGGTACCGAAGGGCGGGCGGGCAGGCGGGCGCGCGCGCGTGCTCCCGGTGCCGCCGTCACGCAAACCCGTCACGGGGGCGGGCGCCGCCGGCCGCGCGCGCGCACGCGCGCGGGGGGCCACGCCCCCAACCGCCCGCTCGAGGGGTCCGGGGAGGCGCGAGGCGAGAGTGGGGTGGGGGCTCGCGCAGGCGCGGGGCGCGGTGACGTCATGGAGCGGGGGGGGGTGTGACGTCATGGCGCGGGGAGGGGGTCGGGGCGCGGGTGGCGCTCGCGCTTATCGCTCCGGCCGCCCTTATCGCCCTTATCGCCATTATCGCCCCCATCGCCCCGCGGCAGGCACGGGGGGTCCCGCCGCCTCCCCGCGTCCGCACCAACCAGGCTGCGGCAATAAAGAACCTCAGCGCGAACCCGGCTCGTACAGCTCTGTGCAGTGCTTTATTCCCATTCAGTGCATTCCAGCGGGATGTGAGTGTTTTCTGCAGCACGCTCTGAGCCGCCTTTGTCGCAGGGAAAGCCGCTCTTTATCCCCGAGAGGAGCGAATTCACCTTTGGGGATGCGCCTTCGGAGCCGCTCCAGCTGTGCGGCACCGCTGGCTGCTGTTCCTGCAACAGCCCCAAAACACCGTGCGAGACACCCGGTGAGCCTTAAAACACCCCAGTGCCTTCCCCATTCATGGTTACACGGTTTTTAACATGTTGCACCCGTGTGCTTCTCCAAGTTTTTGAAAACTCGGCTGGTTTGTGGAAGAAAGGAAAGTTCTTTTTGAAGGAATTAGTCAGGAACTCATGCAGTTTACAAAAAGTGTTTCTCTCAAGGTACATTAGCACACGTGCAACTTCCTAAAACTCCTTAACTGAGGTACATTATGGAATTGTTCCCCAGACAAAGGAAAAAACTGTCAGAGTGGAATTATCTGATGAAATGGGTTAAAGGTTGGCTTTGAAACATAGAGCTGACAACACTTTACTTTGTTCCTGTCTCCAGGCAAATTTAAAAGGAAAAAAACCCAAGAAAATGTAGTGAAAATAATTACATCTAATTAGTTATGTCCAATAATTACATCACTGCACAGTGCTGTCTTCCAGGGTGAGAGACATTCCTGTGGGTCTGTGCTCCATCCCATAACAAACCTTTTAAAAATATTTAAACCACCATCTGCTCTTTGGACTGCAAACAAAAAGCTGATATATTTAAACTGTTTCTAAATTTCGCACAGCTAAACGTGGGCACCCATCTTTTTCCTTTTGCGGGCCCACAAGGCTGAGTCCCACACAGGTCACTCAGAAAGAATTTTTAGAATTTGGGTGAGTGTTCACTTTATGCTTTGAGCTGAAGTTGTCTGCAAAGCCATCGTGAGAAGCTACCATAAAAAAAAATCAAAAAGTGCACAAGGAAGAAAATTGCTGGTGATGGATCTCCTCCTGAGCCGGGGCAAATGCTTTGGCTGCTCCAGCAGCATCACCTGAGGTGTTGCTTCCTCTGGATGCCGAGTTCTTGGTGTCACACCAGGCCACAATGCCCAGATGCGACAGCTTAAACTGAATAAAAGTTTACCAGGTATAGTATATGGGGGCCTTTGTGCCAAAATATTGTAACAGAGCAAAGAACAGAATTTCTTAAACCCTTTAAGAGCTTGGGAAGACCCTTGGATTGATTTTGGGAATAGGAAACACATAAACATGGCTTTCTGCTAAAGGACAAGGTCCTGGGGCCCAGGTTGGGGGTTAGTTGGGAATGAAGGAAGGAAGTTCCTGGGAAGGAACTTGGAAGACATGGAACAAAAATAGGCTTTTGCTGAAGAGAGGTGATCCATTCCCTGGCATCTTGCTTACTTGAGGATCAAGGGCAGTGGCTGCTTTTTTAATCTGATGGACTGAGTTTACTAATTTTTGAGGGTTTTTTGTTTATTTTTTGGTTTGTTTTTTTTTTTTTTTTATTCCCACCCTTGAGCAAAGAATGTGCTTTTTAGAGCAGCCCCAGCATTCTCTAGGCTCACAAGAAGCAAGGTGGGTCCATCAGACCTGTCAGCTGTCCATGCTCAGTGCAGGGGAGGGTGAGCTCGGGTGCTGCCTCCCGTTTGAGTTGCATGAGAAGAATCTCTCTGAGGCAGGGTTTGTGAGCAGATCTGGATCATAAAAAGTTGCACAGCGAGGCAGCAAACGCAGCAAGGACACCACTGCATCAGCAGTTACTGGAACAATTGAGAACTGTGCTGTAACTCTGTTTCACATTGAATGGGCTCAGGAAAATGTGAGCATTTGCCTGCCAGCAGCCAGGACCCAGCAGCAGGATAATCCAAGGAAAGCATTTACCGGTGTGTTTGTGATCAGAAATTCCAGCCACAAGTTCAAAAGTAGTCATTCCCTTTCATAAGCAAGCATTCTTGATTTTCACCCATGTATCCAGTGTGGATCCTCATAGATTCTGGGATTAAATGAATAAATCTGAAACATGTACATCTAACATCTCATCAAAAAGTGTGTAACCATAACGTTTGACATAGGAGCAGAAGAAACTTTGCACTTGAGACCTGAAATGATTTACTGGCAAGGTAATGGTCTGAAAACAGTTATTTCAGAGGTGGGAGAAGGACTTTTTGATCAGGAAGGAGCAAGAGAAGGACGCTGAGTGCTCACATGAGGAAATGCCCTACAGCCCCTGGTGCCCTTCCCCTGTCTGCGAGATTCTGGACAGGCTGGTTAAGGTTGTGTATGCTTAGGTTAGCCAGTTTTGCATTCAAAATATGCTAAGGAGTAGCTGATTGTGGGCTTGGGCACTAGAAAACTTATTTCTAAAAATTCTGTGGGGTTTTTAAGTTTTATTCTCAGGTTCTTGTCAGGGTTTACACGTACAGTCTGCACAGCATGAACCACAGGGCAGGTAAGTTGTTCAAAAGTTGGTTTAACTGATAACAGTAGTTATCAGTTATTAAAGAATCTTTATGGTATTTTCACTTAGAAGTTTGATGTAAAAGGTACATGATGATGAAGAACAAGAAATTTCAGTGGTTTGCCAGCGTTCTGTTATCCCACAGATGTAGGAAGCACCAAATCCCATTCCTCAGATTCCAATTATAACAGGAATTCCAATTGTAACAGGTTCCTGGGTGCTTTGATCTGTAACCCAGGTATTAATTCCCTCCCTCTTACAAGGTTTGAGAACAACCCTGAAGATGAGTATGAGCTGTTAGTAATTTGTAAGAGAGAACATTGCAGGCCTACCAGGTTTGTGACAAACTGCAATATTGTTTAGGTGTGCAAGTTTTATGAGCTGAAAACAGTTCATACTTTGGGCAGTAGAAATGTGTTTGGGTTGAAATGAAAAGAGAAGGTGTTTTGATCCCAGGCACAGACATTTTCAGTCCTTGTAAAAACTGTTAGTGAAAAGAACCCTCAAAAGCCATCATCTGACCTGGAGTAGGTCTGGATGACTCCTTGCAAAAGTCTGTAATTAAATCAGCTCAGAATCTGCCATGTGGCAGGGCAGGCTGCAGCTGCAGAGCTCAGGTGCAGCACACAAGTTGTGCCACACGGTAATTAAGGAGGCCAGGTTTCCCCTGAATGCTTGTCTTAACAGGTGAGTGAAGTTTGTCTACGAAGAATATCTCCAACTGCATTTTCCCCCTCAGTGGAGTTGTTTTTGAGCTTCTTCACAGTGTCAGTTCTCCATTGCTCAGTGAGAAGGGGACTCTCTGTGCCACCTTTCCTCTCTCAAGCCACCACCAGGTCTCTTTTCTGCAGCCACTTCTCTTCCAAAAGCAGTTGGAGCTTATCTCAGGCCTCTGTACCTTGCCCCCAACGGATTCTGTTGGAATTGACCGCCAGGTTCAAAAGTTCCTGGGAAAGCTGGGTGCAGTGTGAGCATGGCAAAACCTCCTTTCCTTGGAAAGCAGGCTGGGAGCTGACTCTGGAATGAGGAATTTGCTTTCACTGCCCTTGGGACATGGTGGCCACATTCCCTTCCTCTGGCACGGCTCACACTGACCCAGTAACCAGACAGGTCTTGGTCACTTTCCTCATCTGCAATTAGACTTTGCTCATAATTAAACAGAAATTATGGTAACACTATTGAAGATGGGCATTAAACTAAACCAAAGCTGACCCAATCTGATTCTGTATCACAAGTCACCTTTCAAAATCAACTTCCAAAGATGAAACAGTCCCAGGTAAGAACAGCTGACAATATCAAAAGAGAGAGGAATTCTTTAAAATTACACAAACCCTTACTTAATTGAGTTTCTTTAGCTATTCCTGTTGTGTAAAATTACACAAACCCTTATTTAATTGAGTTTCTTCAGCTATTCCTCGCCATTCTGCTGATTTTCCCCTTCCTTGTGTACCATATAGCTGTGTCTTGATTGCATTACTGGAGGTGTTTATTTATTTCTCCCCAGCTGCAGCTTTTCCTCATTGATGAGTATGGATTAAATTATAAGAACTGTAGAGGAAATTCTCCAGGAAGCTTTTATTGAAACTTTTTAAAATTAAAAATGTCTTAGAGGGGTTAAAACCAGGTAATAAAACCAACTGAAAATTCCAGTTATCTTTTCATATTTGCAACCATATGCTACAGTCATGCACCTATACAGAGAAAAATAATTAAAAATCACATTATAAAGACAATATCAAAATGCTAAGTACTAGCACAAAAAAATGAAAACTAGTTACCTTTTTATTTTCATGTCTGTCTTTCCTTCTTCCTTGCATTTGTCACTCTCCTGTCTTCTGTACAAGATTATTAAGCTCTTTTGACTAGACAGGTGCCACCCTCATAGAAACTCCAGAAGGGCCCCACAAAGCAGAGCAAATGAGGAACTTTGATGTGGATAAATGGCAGGGAACACTTCATTGAGAGGAAATCCTCATCCACACCATCACTGCTGGATGCTGGGCTTGGAACTGGTGGTTGCAGCTTTGGGAAGATCCCTCAGACTCATTTTTCCAGGCATTTTTCTGAAACCACTGCTGTGAGGTGCAGTGACAGTGACAAAAAAAAAGCCAAGGCAGTGTTGGGTGTGTCAGGTGAGGCATGAAAACAAGGCAGAAAGTGTCATTTTACCTGCACATAAAACTCCTGTGCACCCACAGCTGGAGGTCTGGGATGTTTTAGGCCTTCCCATCTCCAGGATGATGGCAAAGGAGTTTGCAAGGGAACAGAGAGAGAATGGCAACAAAACCAACTCAGGGATGGGCCAGCTGCCTTGCAAGGAGAGGGAAAAAGGCTGGGATCTGTCAATTTGCAGAGAAGACACCTGAGGTAAGGTATACTTGAGGTTTACAAAAGCATGAAGGTGAAAACAGACTTGGTGTTCAAACCCTGCACTACTGAAACCAAGGGATGATCCATAAAGGAAGTGGGAAGGTAGTTTAAGACAGACCCTGCTTTCAAAAAATATTATACACACACACTGGATAGCAAACTTTTTGAGAATTTGCTGCTACAGGAAGTTGTGGACACCAATAGTTCGAAAAAGAATTAAAACATTTCAGGAATGACACATCATTATAAAAATTCCTGGATGGAATAGGCAGGGGTGGAGCAGACCTGGTACAACAACAGAAGGCGCTGGGAAAAGGAAGGGTTGCAGGTTGGGACCAGGCTTTCATGCACTTTCAAAGCTATCTCCTAGTGCCACTGCTCTGTTTCCATTTTTGAAGGTGTAAATTCAGTTTTCACTTTAAATTATACAGTCAGCTTCTCCACATCCAGGTGAGTCCCCAGAGTCAGCACACCTGGAGTTCAATTAATCTCCTTACCCAGGAAGGCCACATTTCTGATCTCAGTGTTCCCTCCCAGCTAAGGAGGGCTAGGTGAGCCCTTTAGGGCGTTTCTTGTGTTCTCAGCCTCTTAGTTTTATTCTGTATTTCATTTTTCATTCCAAACTTTGTCCTCTATTTTGTCCCCATTCTGCCACCAATTTATTTTCCAAACCCTCTTTATGAGGTTTAAAATACCTAATTTTTCTTACTGCATTTCCCAGATCACCATTAATGTGCAGTAATGCAATACAAAAGCTGACAAGGTTTACAGTTGAAGGCTTCTAAGACACAGCTATGGCTTTACAACTTATCCTATAGCCTCAGGGTAAGCTAAGCTTGCCACATTTTAAAACTTTAGAAGAGAATACTAATTCTGTACGTCGTTGTTTACTAAGTATTTAATCTTTGTTATCCAGCTTTTTTCTTTTTCTCCTGGTGTTCTCAGCCACCTGTTTTTCTTTCAGATGGGGAATATCTTCACAGAAGAGTGAACACCCTCTGCCTCACCATTTAGCTACTTTCCACTTCCTCCTCCCTCTTATGCTTTCCTTTTCTGAAGTATTTTGCTGGGACTGCATGATTATTCACACCCAGACTTCAAGGTTGTTTTATATTTCATGAGTAAAACCACCTGCAATGGAAAGAGTTGGTTTTGACTTCCTGATTCAGACTGGCCAAGTTGCCATTGAGAAAATTCTTGTAAAACTTTTTACCTGTAGGAATCCAAGATGGTTTGCAACAGATCTTTGAAATTTAGCAGGAGGAAAACTCCTGGAGGGCAAAGGGGTAAGGTTTTCCATGTCCCATGAAATTCTATTCATGTCTGTCAAAGGGAAAAACTGGGAGAAAAATGTTCTTTTTTCCTCTGGCTGATGTTGGCAGCAGGGCTCTGAGAGCCATCCAAGGGGACTGGCCATGGGCAGCCTCATCCCTGGCAGTGTCCTCAGCATTCCCATTGTGCTGGGGCCTGGCACTCTGGCTGCAGCTGAAAAGCTGTTGTGAAAGTGAAGTTTGGAGACAGCAGAGAGAGAAAAAGCCTGCCACACTCTATAACAGCTCTCTCTAGACCCTGTAGACAGCCTCTCTCTGATCACTCCCTTTGTGGGCTCTCCCTTATTTTGAAGAAATTTCAGCCATTCTCCCTTGATGATCACCTGGGCGCTGCACAGGGTCCAAATCTCAGCAGAGACTTCTGTGAGTAGCTTGGGGCCTTTTCATTTTTAAGGAGGAAATGCTTCTACTAAGGCATTTTTTCCCCTTGGGAAAAGGCACTTGTGTGCTAAGTATGAGCCTTTTTTTGTGATTGCTGCCCTATTTGCTCTCACTGTTGGAACATCAGTGGAGAATGTAACAGAAGGTGGGAAGAAGTGGGAGAAGGATCTTGATTTAAGGACAGGAGAGTGACACAAAGGAGAGCAAATTGTTATTTATGCTGTAAAGTGTGCTCCTCAGTGCTGCTTTGCCTGGTGTTTTTACATCAGGCCAATATGCTCAGCTTCAGGCTTATTTTGGCCATCAGTGCTCACCTGGAGACAAGACTTGCCCTCAATTTTCTCTCAGCTCCAGGTGTACAGCATCATCAAACATCTCTCTGCTCCTTCACCAATGTAAAATATGTTATCCTAGAAGCAGAGGAAAACCAAGGATCATGGAAATATGTAAACACTTTCTACAGAGCTGCAAATGCCTGTTCTAACCTCATGTTATGCATGGTGACTCCTAATCAGAAGCTCTGTTTGATGCTGGTGATTCCTTAGCACAAGGAATACAAAAGAATCTAGCAGAACTAACTTCTCAGGATTATATTTTTACAGAACTAAGTTCTCAGAATTATATTTTTACAGTAACTTAAGAAGGAAAAAGCTCTAGGAATAATTAAATTTTCTGTGAAGAAAATAGCCAGAAGTAACACATGTTGCTGATAGTCCATCCAAACTTCTGTCCTATAAGAGGCACAGGGACAGAACAGAAATACACACTTGTGTCTTTCTCCTGCTGTCTCCCTCAGATCCCTCAGTCTCCCTTGCTGTTTGACTTCTCTTTGGGGATTTTGCAGTGCCATGGTGTCCATTTTGTGCTCCACACCCACAGACTTTGGCTGTGCCTGTGCCTGATGTCAATAAAGGGCTTCTTAGACTGGAAGCTTGAGTTCTGTCATAATAATTGGTTATTTCAAACAAGGGCTGGACAGGACTAAGTGTTTTCTCCTTTCAGAAGACAGGAGATGTCTAAAAATCTTCTAAGAACTTATTTACAGTAATTGTCAGATCAGTGGGTAAATCCCATCATAAGTGAGGAAGCTGTGACTCATAGTACTAAGAGGTTTACACGGGGTTGTGTTGTCCTTCTTTGGTGCCTTTGGCTGGAAGCATGAAGACAATCAGGGAGCAGATGTGGCCCAGAGTAGCTGTACCTGTCCAGAATCGTGTCAGCTCAAGGATGTGAAGGGCACAAAGACCAGGAATGAATTATGGACAGGGAAAGGCACTTGGTTTGCCTCTGCTGTGCAGATACAGCCAGTGCCCAGCTGGTCAGGTCAACTAAGATTTTGACAAGCAGTGGTCAATTCTGTTTTCTCATCCTGTAGTTTCTGACGAAGAATCAAATACAAATCATCTCGTGAACTTTAGGCCTCAATGGTCTCCATCTCAGCTAATTGTCTGGATTTCCTTGACAGACAGTCAACAGATAGAGACATTTCTGAGGCATAATCACTCTGGATGTGCTGGGGAGGCAGTAAGGAGCTCCAGCAAGTTTCCCTTAAAAAAATAGAGATTTTTTTCCTTTGATCTTTCAAAAGGGGGTGCTTTAAACTCTTCTGTTAATATAGTAATAGATGCCCTAAAAGAAAAGGAGATTACTAGCTTTTAAAAAAGTAATGAGAAAGGTATTTTTTCCTTGTCTGGCTTTCACAGAAATGAAAAAATGTCTCCTCAATATTTCCTTGTTCTGGAACCAGCAGGCACCACGGAGTTTGATAGGGATCTGTCTGACTTGGAGTGTGAGCTCCTAACAAGAGCAGTGCAATTTGTAGCTTGTATTTAACAACTGGTTCAAGCCAGAACCTCTTAAAGACAAGGTTCTCAGCAACTTCCCTCTGCATCCTGAAATTAAACATTAACATAATAAGGAAGTTCAGTTCCTAACTTAATCTAACTTAATGAACAAGCACATGTTCAATTAGTCTGAGGTGCTCTGCGCTGATTCATGGAGTTGGAAATATCTCCCAGAGTATCAATACTCCTGCTGTCAGATGGCAGCAGGTCTGTTAGCTCCACTTCTGCCATGTCCTGAAACAAATTAATCTCAGCCTGTGGGATTTTCCAGGGTCCCTGTCGTTGGAAGGAAAGATTAATCTGACTCCATGTTCTTAGAAGGTGAATTTATTATTCTATTCTATTCTATTCTATTCTATTCTATTCTATTCTATTCTATTCTATTCTAGAATGCTATACTAAAGCTATACTAAAGAATAGAGAAAGGATTCAGACAGAAGGCTAAAAGATAATAATGAAAACTCGTGACTCTCTCTAGAGCCTCAACACAACTGGATCTTGATTGGTCATTAAATTAAAACAATTCACATGAAACCAATCAATGACCAGTTGGTAAACAATGTCCGAACCACATTCCAAAGCAGCAAAACACAGGAGAAGCTAATCAGATAATTATTGTTTTCATTTTTCTCTGAGGCTTCTCAGCTTCCCAGGAGAAGAAATCCTGGCAAAGGGATTTTTCAGAAAATATGGCAGTGTCACAATCTGCTGTGGCTCTTGGCTGTCAGAAATTCTCAGGTGAGATGGCAGTGCTGGGACTTCTCCTTTGGAGAAAGTGTCACATATTCCTCTGCATCTGTCCACCTGCTGTGTCAAGCTTTGTCTCTGGCCACAGGATATCTCTTATAACATCATTGCTGTTTGCAGTCATTGCTCTTCATTCCCACCGTTGTTTCTTACAAAATGGTGACAGCTCCTGGTATCCCAGATTATGCTTCTCTTTTACCTTCCCCTACTTCATATTTTTTCCCATTTATCTGCTGGTTGTTGTGACTTTGACATGAATTCCTAGTAAGCACTCAAGAGCAGCCACTCTTCAGTTTTCAGTTGAATAAAATGTAAGCAGTAACAAGTCATGTTACAATGGTGCCGCTCCATTATTAACAGCACTAGGTACAGATCAGAATTGGCATCCATTCCTGTGTGTTCTTTAACATTTTCTGCTGGCCTGTAGAGGCTGGAGATGATGGAGATTATGGTTATATGACTAAACTTATATTTCTGAATAGAATGGTTAAACAGGACCCCAATAGATGTCAGACATTTCTGTATCAGGTATGCCAGGCCTAGCATCAGGGTTCAAATTTGGGATGCCATCTTTCTAAGCTGTTATCTTTTCTAGCAGCACTGTCCCAGGAAAATGAGAATACTCTCAATGCGCATCTAGGATAAGGGACTGCTGACTGCAGATTTTCCTTTCCAGCCAGGACATGCTAGCTCGTTTCTCCTTTGCATTGGGAACAAGTACTTGCTGTATCATATGGCAAGTCTCACCACTTCCTTGATGAATTCATTTGTTTAGGATCAGGACAAATCTCTTTACCCTTTTCTCAGAGTTTTCAATCCCTAAATGAATTTCCTTCCCTCATTTTATAATTTTTCAAAGACATCTTAAAAATGATCAGTCTCTGTAAGCATCCATCTGACATTAAGAGCACCCCCCAATTTGAGCTTGATAAAGATTATCAGTAAAGACAGAATAATATACTAGGCACAGTATGTAAATAGTTTTAATTACATTTTGTAAAAAACTTGTTTGTAAGAGCAGGTTTGACAAACAAAGTCTGCATTCTGTGTTTACTTTTTTTTTTTTAATCTGCTTGATTCATGTAAAATCTGACTCTGGACCTTGAACCACAGCTCAGTTTTTAAGTAGGTGAATGTGCTTGCAGCCACCAAAACTTTCCTAAGTTTGCTTTTGCAGCTGAATGTTGTTCTTTAAAGTACTACTTCCCAGATCCCTGTGGCAGACAGCCAATTTCAGCCAAAACTTATCTCTGGGGAATGGGAGCATGAACCTTTTTAGTTGTGGTGCTGGCAACTATTGACACCCACATGCAGCTGAAAGAGAATCACAGAGTCACAGAATGGCTTGGGTTGGAAGGGACCTTCAAGATCATCTCATTCCAGCTCCCCTGCATGGGCAGGGACACCTTCCTCTATCCCAGGTTGTTCAGAGCCCCATCCAACCTGGCCTTGGACTCTCCCAGGAATGGGCACCCACAGCTTCTCTGGGCAGCCTGTGCCAGGGCCTCAGCACCATCCCTGGGAGAGAGCTTGCACCATTCTCATTCTTGGAGTGGGAGGAGGAAAACTTGATGCTGTGATGACTTTCACAGGCCTCTCACTGCTTCAGCTCCTCAAGAGCTTTGTGACTGGCAGTGGCACTTGTTCCTGGAGTGCTTTGCTGTGTCCTCTGCTCTGCAGAGTGCCAGCCTTAGAAAGCTGGTTCTGGCAGCTCTGCCAGGCACAAATTTGCATGCAACATTTGTCTCTCCAAGGAAACTTCAAACCCTTTCTTGTCTGTCAGGCTAGGTGTACTAATGATAACATCAACCTCCCTCATGTGATCATTTCCTAAACCATTCTAGAAAATGAGACGGATTAATGAAGACTTATTATTTAAATTGCTCAAGGTAGCCAGCTCATTTTTGACTGAACACAGGAGCTTCTGCCATGACTGCCACAACCAGAATGGATGTCTATTGGTCCCTAAGCATCCCCCACATCCCAGTTTTAAGATTATATGCTTTAGTTTAAACCTCATGAACTAAAGCAGCTATGACCAAATTTCTGAGAGTGTGCCCACTGGTTAAGCTGGTTGTATATGAAAGCACAAAGCTGTGCATGGGTTAATTTGCTCCCCTGAAAGCTCTCTGATTTCAAATTGCCTCAGGTATCTGTGCTGTCCATTGCAGCCTTCAGTGTAGTTACACCCTTAGTTTTATTTTTGGTCCTGGGCTTTATTTTCTAAGCCTACAGAGCCAAGATGTTTGAGTGATTCATTCCTGCCGTGGCTTAACCTGGCTCTGCGCTCCAGCTCTTGGCATTTTCCAGATCTCTGGAAAGCTGTGGTTCCCTGCCCTGGCTGCTCTACAGCTGCCACTGTCAGCCCACAGTAGCTGTGGCTCAGAAAATGTTCAGGTCTTGCACTTTGAAGTCTCTGGATGTCACTCATAACTAATCACTCATCTCTGAAATGTTCTCCCCAATGCTGAAAGTGTTTACAGAAATAATTTACTGTGGGTAGGCAAAAAAACCTGCTGGCAATTTAAAAGTAATTAAAAATTTTCCATTTCAACACTTGAGGGTTTCCATCTTCAATGCAAAAACATCACAGGTCTCAGCAGCTGTCACCCTCAGCAGACCCTGCTTTTATTGGAATTACATTTGAAGTAGAAAGGTTTTCAAAAGAACTTCTGATTTTTGTTTTCTTGTAAATTTAACCTCTCACTTCAAATAAGAGAAAGCTGGTAACATTGTTTGCCCTGTTTCTTAGATACTGGATTATGCACTTGCCTGATTTTTATTTTACCTTTTCCTCTTT
The DNA here is from genome assembly GCF_027887145.1 of Ammospiza caudacuta. NCBI lineage: Eukaryota > Metazoa > Chordata > Aves > Passeriformes > Passerellidae > Ammospiza > Ammospiza caudacuta. The sequence continues at coordinate 114,110,805 of NC_080594.1, forward strand.
ATTCTTTGATTTTCCGTGTTACAAAAATGACACGGTAGCCCTAAATATAGCAGAAGATTGCTCATGAGACCATCTTAAATTAATCTTATTAAAATAATTGATTAAACTTGGTTCTTGACTAAAAATTAAATCTTTTTTTTTCCTCTTTGTTTGACTCAAGGTCAATTTTAAGCACCTTTGTCATTCTTTGGCAGATAGGCACAATGTCCTGGAAAACATTTTGAGGAGAAATAGCACAGAGAAAGCTTGTTCCCACACAGTTCTAAACCCCTGGGGTTCAATTCTGTAGCACAGTGAAAGATCACATGTGTAATCTGCTTCTTAAACTTGGGACCTCTAATATGTAGGGCTAAGTGTGTGTTTAAGTATCTGAAAACTTTGTGTTGTCTGTTTACCTGAATCAGCCCTCTGGATGGTGATAATTTAATCCAAGTACCCTCTGAAAGCATGCCTGGCTCATTTTGAACCACTGCAGTAAAAAGACCTTTCTCCAAAGGGGAGATAATGCAGGGGAAATACTAACTGAGGAATCCCCCACCAAATTCAGTATATAGCCTTGCCTTGGATTATTTCGTTGCTGCTTCTTGCTGCTGGATACACCAAGCCTTTAGAGTGCACCTTCAGGTCATGTAGACTGGACATAGACATGGAGAAATTATTACAATTCTATTTATTTTTTCTCCTGTCTTCCTAATGCACTTATGGGAGAGATACTCAGTGAAAAGTTATCTTTACAGTATGAGGGGCTGTTGCCAGGAACTCGACATGAATGATCAAACAATTTTACTAATCTGTTTTTAATACAGCATACAGAGGTAAGGAAGAATTGTGTCCTACACAAATATAACACAAAATCAGAATAATACTTTCTGATTCAAGTATCAGCATGTGGAAAAGAAAAAGTTTGTTCTGAAGTCAGCCATTTAGATGCTTTGGCAGAGAGAAAGTCAAAAGTTCTTCTGAAATAAGGAAAGAAATACGTGGAACATGGAGATCAAAGGCAGCCTACACTGTAGGATAACCAGCTGTCATTGGCTGGTCTCTCTGTGGTGCATTTATTTAAATACCCGTGTATTCAAATAGTAATTGTTCTACATTTCTAAAGCTCTCTCTCTTCTATTTGCATATTGGTCTTGCATAATTTTGAATAGGACTAAATTGCTTCACTAATTTTGACTAATATTTTAAATGAAGCTGCCAAAAAGTTACAACCCTAATTTGCCTAATAGATTTGCTTCTATGAACTTTCCTTCAAGCTGCTGCCTGGGTAAATATATTAAAAGTTCAAGTGGTGTAATTTATCTCAGACCTTCTGCAGTTAGGGTACTGTGTAACACTTCATGTAGTAAAAGCCAATACAGTGCTAAAATGGCAATACTGGAACAAACTGCTCAGATTCTTTATTATGTGAAATATGTCAAGACCTTGAAACTAATATCTGCAGCATATCAGTACTTTAATTCTGCATTTGAAAAGGAAGATTTGACAAAAAATATTTAAATACACAATTACAAGGACCAGTTGAAGGACAGGAAACAGTGGGGCTATTGACACAGAAACTAGGAAAATGAGTGGTGTAAAACATTTGTACAGAAAGAATATTTGGTTTTTTATAAGAATTTTCCTCCAGCCCAGCATTAGAATGGTTAAAGTTGAACCCAAACATTTGGCAACTGTGCCCTGCTTGGAAATATTTACAGAAGTCTAATACCTACCAGGTGGTAAAATTTTCCTACCAGGAATCCCCAAGAATTTTACAGAACATTAATAATCAGGCTTCATAAAAAAATGAAAGCACAGCTTTTCCAGATGTGTCTGCTCCTGGAGGTGGGTGGTTTGAAGCTGTGCCTCTGCTTGGTGCTCCCTGTTCCACCCAGAGAGGAAATCCTTGGAGAGCTGTGAGAGCATTCAGGGATGTGCAGATGAGCAGGACGCTGCTTGCTCTGTGCTCACCTCCCCTGGCTTGTGATGCTCTGATGGAATTACGGAAAAAACCCGCAGGAATCAGCACTGAGACAAACAGGGATCTGGAAAATCTTGACTTTTTAAAGCACCACCTGCACTGGAGAAAGGAGAGAGGTGTGGAAAGGTCAGGAAATTTACTGAAGGTGACACTGCCAGGAGCTGGCAGAGCAAGGATCCAGAGCTGACTCTGAGCCTTGTGCCTTCGTCACCAGGCTGGCTTTTATTCCAGGGAGCTGCAGCTCAAATGGGAAATGAGAGACACTGCAAAGGTATTAGACAGCTGAACAGATTGTAAGTGCTCTGGACAATCTTGTGATTACAGCCCTTGTGAGCTTTGCTTAACTGCTGGGTAAATGGGATTAAACAATTATGAATAGGTACGAGGCACCTAAGAGGATATAATGTGGTAGGAACAAACATTTTTCCATCAAGGAAGATGCAAGATTTTCTACAGAAAATAATAATTTAAAAAATACTTAATTTATGAAAAATTCTTTGTAGAAACCCGCGAATAAAAGCTAGTTGTTGTGGAGGAAGAGAAAGTTGTTATAGAAACATGGAGAGACGGATACAGAAATGTCAGAATGGCCTGGGGCTGAGTACCAGTACTTGGTGATTAATGTAATTTGCAATCTGTAAAAGAATGGTCAGTGAGGTGGCAACGTTTGCAATACGACAAAATTGTCTGGGATAATTAAAACAAGAGATGACCAAAGAGCACTACAGAGATAGCTCAGCTAGGTCACTGAGCATCAGATGAAAATTAATGTGGGTATTGCAGTTTGGAAGAATTACCTGAACTGCTGTTAGAGGTCAAAGTTAATGACAACCAGTAAAAAGAAAAAAAATTGAGTGAAAACACTGGTGCAAACCTAGGAGGGGCATGGAAGAATTTATGGATTTATATGGAATAAATCTGTGGTATGTTTATTTGGAACCTCTCAGTTCTACATATCATATGAAAAGAATGAGTGGCAGAAAAGAAGAGTTTAGAAGCAACTGGGACAAATGACGTGGAAAAATTTCCATATAAAGGATTTCCATATTAGGATTATCTAGATTAGAAGAGAATATATAGCTGTAGAGTGCACGTTAAAAAAGGGAAGATATTTCATGTTCTTGTATTTTTAATTGCAATACAAGAGCAAAAAGATGTTCAAACAATCCAAACAAAAAAGATAAAACATCATAGTTAACTGAAGAATGAATAATAGGTAGCAATGGATGCAATACTGTACTATACTTCTGAGGCCAGGAGCAGAACCAGATGGAGGAATGTAAAAGATATTTATGTCCTCAATTAGAACATACTAAACGATACATAGAACTGAAGAGAAAGGATAGTAAAAACAAACCTTAAAACAAGGAAATGGAGAGGCTGTTTCATCTTTGCATTAAAAAAATGGATTTTGTCTTCCTCATCTGAAGCACCAGAGACTGTCAACATCTGCTGACATGATCCTAGATGAGCTGGTGTCTGAGTCTACCCATTTGGAAGTCAAAGGTGCTAATTAGAAGAATGAATATGAACAATAGAAAAAACCAGCAGATTGAACCACTTTCATATTTGGGATAGTCAGATGCTTCATTCTTTTTAACCAGGTAGTTTATTTTCACAAGGGGTATATAAAATTAACTATAATAATTAGTTTAGGCAGTATGCTTATACTTAGATTCAGGTATTTCTGTTTGTAAAGAATGCTTTCATGGACATTTTCAGTCTCAGTCAGCAGGAGACAGTCAGTGTACAGGCACAGAGCAGTTCCTTTATCAGGTTGAGGAGCTCATGACCTATATACCCTGCCATCTGCCCATCTCTTACGCCAAGGTAAATCTGCCTCACTCAACCACTTCATAAAAGAAAGGAAATGCAGCAAAGGCCAATTTATTAATAACCAGAAATCCTCAACTGTCTTATAAACATCAGAACAAGGATCAGAACAAAGTGGTTTTGCTGTAGCTATCTGAGCAAACCAGAGGTCAGAAATATTCCCATTTAAAACAAACAATCATTTGCAGAATAGCAGGTTATCCCACAGAGCCACAGAGACTCCTGTCTCCATCTTTGTTTTCTTCCTGTCTGTTTTAGTGGCTGGGTTTTCCACCCTGCAGAAGGGAGCAGAATGTGCCTCAGGTGTGTCCCAGCTCATTACCTTGTCCTTTTGTGCTGCTGAGTTTGTGTCTATTCCATTTCCCTAACAGTGTGGATGTCCACAAACTGAGAAGTCTCATGAGCTGTGTCTTGTCAATTGATCTTAAATTTTGATGGGCTCAATGCAATGTGAAATAAAGGCCATAAATCTCCTGGAAGACAGCTTTCACTTTGTGATGTAATTGGAATGGAGGCAAGAATTAAGAGGCACAGATGTGATTTTTTAGCATATATTGCCTTCAGAAAGAGATTCACATGTCATGGGTGCTGGGCAGGCAGAATACATAACTAGGGGGACCTGTGTGGTGACCTGAGTCCTTTTGGTCACATAAAACTCAGCAGCACCTCAGGTTGGTGGCAGAAGTGACTGCCCTGGCTGTGACCCCCCTGTGCCTGGGGCTGCCTCTGGCTGAGTGGAACTGGGTATAAATAACCAGAGTTTCCTGACCCAGGTGTTACAGAAGCCTTTCCCCCACTCTGCTTTTACCTTATTAAAAGTAGTCACCTTGCCCCCACAAAAGAACTGTGTTTCAGCAGAAGCTTGAAGAGTTTACATTTTTCTCATAATGAGGAATAGTTTGCTTTTAAAACATAGCTCAAGTAGCACTTAGAGAGTTGCATTTCAGTAGCTTGCTGTAGCTCTTCAGTCCATACCTATATCCTTTTCTCTCTTTTTTTTTTTTTTTTTTTTTAATTTCTCCTGAAAAACAGCTGGTTCCTATCTTCTGCTGTATTATCCAGTATGGAGGGACTTCTGCTGAGGATGTGCCAGTGTCACAGCTTCCAGTCAGGAGCACTCAGCTAACAGCTGCCCCACAGCAGCTGCACTGGGACCCCTTTGCTCTCCTGCCAGAGCTGATCCTGCTCCACTGCTGTGCTCCAAGGCACTGGAATTTGCTCAGGCTCCACCAGGATGAAGAAGGAGGTGTTAGGCAGAGGAGAAGACATGGGCATGTGTCTGCTCAGCCATTTGCTGCTCTACAGTGTCAAGTGCGCTCCATGAATGTGCTCTACCTCTGCCAAAACACCAGTTTGTATTTCCACAGCATTCCTGGAGCCATAAAAGTGTCATTCCACACCTCCTCAGGTGTTAAAGCTTATTTAAAAACTCCTTCATCCCCTATGGCATTTTATAGCTCTTGCTCTAGAGACCTGAAGTTGATTGGACATAAGCTGGTGAATCCTTATTTTGGGATGTTCACAGCTGAGCTCCTTGAATTTGAAGGAATTCTGCACTGAGAGCTTGGTCTCCTGTTATGGAAACAAGGCCTATAGTTATACCCAGCCTTTTCTTAGTTCTGTACTTACAGTTCCTCAGAGTTAATTTCAGGTTTTTAGTACTCCTAAGCTCCCTTTGACCTCTCTTTGGCCCAAAAATGCATAGCTTTGTTCTTTAGTCTTACCTATAAATAAAAACATTTTTTCTCTTAATCCTGGTGTCTGTGATCCTCTGTCCACATCAATCCTGATAAAGGTTACAGTTTTGAACTTTGAAACCTTTTCTAGGGAATATTCCCGTATTTGTCTGTGTGCCTCATTCTGATTTTTACCTGATTTCTTACATTTTTCTCATACCTCCCTACAATCCCTTCTCCCTCTGTTCAGTTTATTCCACAGCCTGCATGAGCCTCACTCAGCCAGTGTCTGCCTTGTCACACTTCACTCCCATTGCCAGGGCCTTCTCTTTAATGGGCAGTTCAGGCTTCCAGAATTTCCTAATTTCCCTCTGAGCAATCTTTTCTGAGAAATACCTCCCCTTTTAACTCAGCCATTACTGCCTACCAGTAGTAGGGCTTTGGGGATTCTTTTTTAAGCTCTACCTTTGTTGCATTTAAACCCCATTGGTTTTAATAGCAGGGCCATTAAAGAGTCAGAGAGTGAGAGCTGCAAGAATAATACACAGCATCTTAACTTGGCTATTAGGGGAGAGTGGTTTCTAAACACCAGAAGTGTTGTCAGTGAGACACTGCCTGGGGCCCTGGAAACGCTCCAGCCCTCAGTGTGGGAGTTTTTTCAGGGTGGCAGTGGGGTGTGAGCAATCACATCCCTACCTGGTTTGGATGGTTGCTGTGGCTCAGAGCAGCTGCCTGGCACTGCCAGGGCCAAATGCCACCAGCAGGAGGTCACAGCCCACGATGCTTTAGGCACTCACCTCATATCAGGGTGTAGTGAGGGCCTTTCAGCTTCTTTATGTCCACCTTCCTGCGCTGTTCAGTGCCCCCTTGCCTCTCTCTGCCTGTCCTGTCTGCTCACAGGATTGTTTCTCACATGGTGCCACAAAGGCTTTTTTATGACTCAGTGATTAGAAGGTGAGTCTCGCCTGCTCTGATTAGATCTGGTTCAGCAAGGTTAAAGCAGCTGCTTTAAAGATTGTCTGGCGGGCTGGGGAAGGATCTGTCTGTCTGTCTGTCTGGGCTGACTTCAGACAATCCCCTCCCAGAAATCCAGCTGGTTTGATAAGGATTCCCAAGAGTCAGGCCCCAAGTTCCCAGTTCTAGGTGGGTGAGCCTTCATTCAGCCTGGCTCTTGCCACCCAAACCAAGGGATGTTTCCAATGTGCTGTGCACTCAATAAACCCCTGGCCAGAAGTGCTGTAAAGACCCTAAGCTCTAAACTGAGACAAGGTTATAAAACTGGGTTATAAAGGTTGTAAACTCCAGAAACCTGCCTGTTGTTCCTGTGTGTGTCAGATGCTTTGTGAGACACCAGCTCAGCAAATGGATCCTGTAAGTGAAGACTGAGCTTCTCTCTAGCTTGTGAATGACCAGCAGCAGCATTTCTGAGCTGGGGACACAGTTAATGACTTCCAGTGAGATTACTGAAGTCCAGTGATTGATAAAGACACCCCAGTTTAGGCTCCCAGTGCTCCAAAAGCAAAATGTAGTGAAGACTAACATTTGTCTATAAAGATTTGGTGACTTAGTCTATAAAGGAAGCAGACAAATTCAACTGAGAATTGCAATTTCTTAAATAATTTCCTTCCATAACTGTATTACAGGTTATTTTATTGGGAGATGCTGTTTACACAGAAATAAAAGTATGTAATTTCAGATTTCATACCAGGCTATTTAATTTCATAATGAGCAAAGAAAAAAAATTGAAATATAGATAGAATAAGTTGTTTGTATCAATGTGAAATGGCAAAATACTAAACCAAATAAAGTCCCCTAAATAAACAGCCATGGATGAAACCCTGTGCTTAAAAGTCAATTCCTTTTTGATGAGGCTGGAAAAAATGTTGTTTTTTCCTCCAGCCTAAGTACTGTCAAAAAGATATTCAAATACACATGCTGGCTGGCTGTTTGGGAGAGAGATTGCTACAAGCCTTGCTTATCTGGGTATTTGTGATGTATGTGTTATGACATCATCCCAAAATGTATTGCTGGCAGTAATGGAACTTTGTAGAAGGTATGGAAGTTCCTGTTTATATTGTTTAAATTTTTCTGATTTATCCACTCTGCTTGGGGTTTCTTTTGTCTAGCAGCCTTGGTGGTGTTTTATGTATATGCTATCATTGGAGATGTAATGGTGAGCACTGCTAATGGGCAGAGTGAGGTGAGTGCCAGCAGTATTTACAATTTATTTACAATATTGGACAACTTGCAGGCTATCTATTCACTATTAATCTGCCTAATATCCAAGTGCTAAATCAGAAGAGGGCAGTAAAGGAAAATTACATGGGAGACGTAACAATGGGGAAAATATTATTCCCTAAGGAAAAATAGCAGAGTGAAGAAAAAAATGCAAACTCTTCCTTGCCTGGCTTCATCCAGTCTAAGAATGTTTACTCTTCCCAGGATTTGAAATCAAAAAAAAAGAATGCTTTAACTTCACAATTCTCATCCCTGAAATAAGAAGTGGGTTTACAGCAAATAGAAGCTGATAACTACACAGAGAAAGAGGTGGGGAGGAAGAAAGGTGCATCAAATATAACAACTTGTTAATTCAGGGAGGGGTAGAAGCGGGAGCTAAGGGTGGTAGAGATTAAACCAGGGCAAGGAGATGCACATCTATGGACATCAGTCACTGTGTGAGTGTTCCTTCCCAAACAGCTTGTGCCTTCCTGGACAATGAATTTTCAGTGCTGTGTTCCCTGGCATTGGTTTGAGATGTCATTGTTAGGTTGGGCACTATATTGGGTTTGCATGGCCTGGTTTTGGTAGCAGGAGTGGTTTCTGTGAGAAGCTTCTGGAAGCTTCTCCCATGTCCAGCTTCTCCCATGTCCATCCCTGTCAGGTCCAGGATGGACCCACTGCTGGCCAGGGCTGGGCCAGTTAGAAAAGGTGGTAACACCTCTGGGATAACAAATATAGGAAGGAAAAATAGTTATAGTGCAGATGTAATTGCAGCCAGAGCAGAGCAGGGTGAGGATGTGTGAGAGGAAGAGCCCTGCAGACACCAAGGGCAGGGCACAGGGAGGGGCAGGAGCTGCTCCAGGGGCTGGAGCTGGGATTCCCTGCAGCCCTGGAGAGACCCTGGTGGGGCAGCTGTGCCCCTGCAGCCCAGGAGGGCTCAGGGATGCAGAGATCACCTCAGCCCAGAATGGGGCTCAGGGATGCAGAGATCACCTCAGCCCAGAATGGGGCTCAGGGATGCAGAGATCACCTCAGCCCAGAATGGGGCTCAGGGATGCAGAGATCACCTCAGCCCAGGGAGGAGACCCAGAGAGGGGCACAGGGAATCTGAGACGAGGCTGTGAACCCATGGGAGGCCCATGAAAAGAGGAGACCACCTTGGAGCAGGATTCCTCAGGACTTATGACCCTGTGGGGACCCACACTGGAGCAGGCTGTGCCTGAAGGACTCACCCCGTGGAAGAATAACCCACAGTGAAGCAATTTGTGGAGAACTGTTGCCTGTGGGATGGACTCACATTGCAGAAGTTCATGGAGAGCTGTCTCCATGGGAGGGATCCCACGCTGGAGCAGGGGAAGGAGCAGTGACAGGAGCAATGTATGATGAACTGACCATAACCCCATTCCCCATCTCCCTGTGCCACTGGGAGGAGGAGGGAGGGAGGGGAGGAAGCTGTGTTTGCAATTTATTTTTATTTCTCATTTTCCTGCTCTGATTTTATTACTAATAAATTCAATTAATATCCCCAAGTCGAGTCAGTTTTGCCTGTGATAATTTTTGGTGAGTGATTTCTCCCTGTCTTTAACTCATGAACCATTCACCGTATTTTCTCTCCCCTGTCCACCTGAGGAGGGGAGTGACAGATTGGCTTTGGTGGCTGTCTGGCATCCAGCCAGGGTCAACCCACCACAGTGTTTTGGGTGCTGAAACCCAGGATCATGAGGATTTTGAAAGGGTGGTAATTTGGAGAGATAATGGGGAAAACACAGATTGGACAATGTTAGACAGTAGGAAGATCAAAGGGTTCTTCTGTTGTAATTGTGGTGAAAGGACAAGGGGTGGTTTTGGTTTTGTGTAAATTGCCCATATTGTTCTGTGTTGCATTGATGTTATTTTGTTTTTTATGGTGGGGAAATCTTTTTGTTGGTTTCTTGGTTGGGTTTGTTGACATACATGAAGGTTGTGTGATGAATGTGGATTGCAATGATAATTCTTAAATAAAGGATTCACAGAGATGAAGGGTGGAAGGGGAGACACAGGGGGGACAGCAGGGAGACAGGAGGTTCAGCCTACCACAGGTACCCCGACCCCTGTGGTACAGTGATTTTATTACCTGATTTCACCTGATTGAGGGTGCAGAGAACCATACCCATCACCTACCAATCCAAAGAGAAAAAATTGACATATTTTCCCCTCTAAGACATATATACAATATGAAACTAAATCATGTGAAAAATGATATGCTCAAAGCTCTGTGTCTATTTCAATAGCAACTGATTCAAATTCTAACACTGTTGGTAATTTATTATGAAAAATTAAATTGCAATCTAGACAAGAGGCTTCTTTGCTGAGTTACAAATCATATTAAGAGATAATTTTTACAAAACTAAAATGATAATCATCACTATTATTAGTAAAATGGCATTGCTGCATCATAAGCCCTCATAAATGCAGCGCTGTTTGGTTTATGGAAACCTCCATGTAGTTCCCTGTACTCCTACTAAGAAGAATTTGAAACAGAAAGATTTTAACTTTCTATAATCAAAGTTCCACATTTTACCTCTGGAGTTTTTAACAAAGGCCAGGTTGGTTGTTTGGGTTTTCGGGCTGGTTTTTTGTTTGTTTGTTTGGAGGTTTTGGTTGTTTCTATTTTGTTTTGTTTTTGTTTTCATTTTGGTGGTGTTTGGTTTTTGGTGTTTGGTTTTTTGGGTTTATATTTTTTTTGTGGGAGGGTTGTTTATTTTTTTTTTTTTTTTGGTGGGTTTTTCTGTTTGTTAGGTTTTTTTTTTTTTTTTTTTTTTGGGTTTTTTTTTGTTTTTTTTGTGTGTTTCCTTCATGATAGTACTTCTTTCAGCAGCCTAGTGCTGTTCTGGCCCCTGTGCCTTGGGATTTGTCCAGAAGCCATCCTGGCAGGACACAGGACAGATGAATTTGTTCATTCAGGCAGGACCTGAGCTTGGGTACTCAGGTTTTTGGATCCCAGATCTCTTCTGAAAGGAAAACAACTTTTAATTGAAGAAATGGAGGCTTTATTCAGGTAACATCGCATTCCCATCCTGGCTGCCATTGGTATCAGGGTCCTTGGTTTAATCTCTGAACGTCACACCAGGAGATCAAATTTACCTCTGTCTCTGAGTTTGTAGACCCACACTGGACTGTTGCATGCCTTTTCTTATCTTTTAGAAGAAATTGAAGGACCAAATCTTTTCCAGCACAGCTTCCCTCTCCATGGCACACAAACCCCTCTGGAAGCACAGTCAATAATTTTTGCTTTTTGTAGTCATGCAAGTGTTAGAAAATGGAGCTAAATATTCCCAACCAATTACTGACCACAGGTAACAAGAGTGCAGGGTGAGGGAAAGAGCAAGATTCAGCCTGACCCTGCACACTCCAGTTCTCATGTAACCAAGGACACCAATATCACTGTATTTTCCCCTAAAATGGTTGGTGCCTTTGGGCCTGGAACATACAGGAGCTTGTGAAGACATGGCTCTTGCTATCCCTGAGCTTTCTATTTACTGAGCATCACTGGAACACCACTGGGAGCATCCTGGCTGTTGGCACTTTTAGGCACCCTGATTGCCTTTAGGAGTTATGGATTAACTTTCTCCTTACTCTTTTACCTCATTACTAAACCACACTCCAATGGGAGTCTGCAGTATGTCTCTCTAGGTTGAAAAAAAAACTAATAGTCCAATTTAAAGTCTAGGGAAAACACATGACTGTATTTTTTATTGCTGCCTAAGCATTATTTATGCTGTAACAAGTGGCAATTATAGGCTGCTCCTGAGAAGAGTTGCCCATATTCCCTTGCCTGTATCACTGCCTGCAAGGGGCACCAGTGGTGAACCTGAATGTAAAAGACCCATCAAAAACATTTTCACAAGCACAAGATTCCCCCAGACTTCTCCTGAAAATTTCACTTTCCTTCTCTGGCAAGAATTTCTTCCATGTATTGTTAAATTGAGTGTTCTAAAGCTTGTATTGTGTGGTGCTGAATGTTGGAGCTAAATACCGAGTGCAATCCAATTTTATTTTGTAAGTTGCAGTTTAGTGTTTGAAGATGAGTTGCTGTAGCTCATCTGAATAATGGTTTTGTTCTTAAGAGAGCTAACAGCAGTGCTGTCCCAAAGCACCAAATTAGGAAGCAGGAGAGCATGTAGGAGTTTAATTTGTAAGCTTATGATGGGGCACAAAACCAGCTCATCTGTTAGGAACACACAGATAAAAGACAAAACTGGTGGATCTAATAATCGTGTTCAACAGTTAAGTGTTTGGGGATTGTAATAGTTGGAAAATTACAGAAATCTCTCTAGGTTTCTCTGAAACCAAAGCTGCTTTGGAGAAGGAAAATATTTCCTACTGTATTCTGCCAAAAGGAAAATATTGTAATTATGATGAACAGATGAACTTTTAGAGGCAACTAGTAAGTTATGTTAATTTTCATTTTTCAGGTGGTAATGATTTTTTCTGTACTTAGTAGCTCAATAGAAACTAGTTGCAAAAATGTCAAAAACCATTCTTATGCCTTATTGAGGAAAATAAAGATAATTTATATAATTGAGGTCCATTTGGGAAAAAGTTGAGATAATTGTACCCGACTTTGATTAGCTTCAGTTGCCACATCAGAGCTGAAATTCCTCCTTTTCGTCAAGCGTAGGATCATGGCCTCTCATGTGTGGCTTCAACCTTCTGTACTCATCTGTTGCTGAAGTTGCATGTTTTGTTGCAAATTTTTTTGTTGAAAATTCCTTTTGCAGATTCTTTAGCTGCATGTTTTGTTTGCAAATTCATCTGGTTTAATGGTAGAAGGCTTTGGGGTTGTCATGGCCTCCAAATATCTCTAGTCATCTTTTAGAAAAGTAGCTTTGAAATCTTGTGTTTGTTCATTTCTTAAAATGAGGCTGTATTAATTTTTTTCTTTCATGATTCTAGTGTGTGAACAAGCCTTTAAAGAGATGATGGGGGCCATGTATGTCCTGAGGCAGTGTCCCTCCAGGAGAGGGCACAGGGCCATGAGGAATTTCCACTGGTGGAGGAGCAGGTGACCTGTATGAGCTCACATTGCCATGTCCCACCTCCTTCTCCTTCTCCTTCTCCTTCTCCTTCTCCTTCTCCTTCTCCTTCTCCTTCTCCTTCTCCTTCTCCTTCTCCTTCTCCTTCTCCTTCTCCTTCTCCTTCTCCTTCTCCTTCTCCTTCTCCTTCTCCTTCTCCTTCTCCTTCTCCTTCTCTTCTCCTTCTCCTTCTCCTTCTCCTCCTCCTCCTCCTCCTCCTCTCCACACCTGTCATGCTGGTCATCCCTAGAGTCTGTTCCCTGCCAGTTCCTGCTCTGATTAGCTGGGAAAAGAGGTGCTGAGCCCATCAGATGAACAGACACCTTCTGCCACTTCTGCTGCCTGCCACGAACTTGTTGTTTCCCCTCGTGTGCAACGTCCTTCTTGAAAGATTTGGTGCAGTTTATCCCCATGTGGTTTTGTGGCAAAGTGTCACATGTTCCTGTATGCTAAACATTCTCCAGATGAGAGGAAGAGTTTTTAAATGTGATGAAAAGTGAAGCATCTCTGAAGTTTGGGAGGCATCAAGGCTCTGTCTGCCCCCAACCTCTGGCAGCATCTCATTACAAGACAAGTAGGCTTCTAAATATAGCAGTGGCTAATTGCTTCCTGGATTTAAAAAAAAAAATCCTTAACATTGAGAAATTCTCTCATGTTGCTCTACAGCTCTGTCCAGCTGGCAGCACCTTCACTTGAACCACAACGACAGCAGGTAATTGTAACAGAGCAGTCCATGTCAAAACAAGGAAGATCTACTATGCCACTGGATAATGAAATGGAACAACTCATGCAAGCAATAAAGAAAAAGCACTGCTGGAAAGATGGAGAGTCATATTCAGGCCTTTAAAGACTATAAAAACAGTACAGGAAAGGAGTGGGCTGTTGAGTGTAGCACTGCACAGCAGAGAACTGTGCTCACAAGCAGCATCTGCGGACTTGCTTTGCACCAGGAATTCCTGCTGAGCAACTGTGGTGTTAATTCCCAGTATTATTAGCACTTCCTTCATAGAATCCCTTGGTGGAAACTCCCCTATTCCAGTACACTGGTAGTTTCTGACACCAGTCCATTCCAAACCATTAAAGAAATGGTGTAGAAAACAACAATGAAATGTTTCATGTGTAGTCTTCCTAAATTCTCAGAGTTAAAACGGAGCTTTTGCTGTTTGCTTTGCATTAGTGTTTTTCAATGCTTTGTGATCTGTCTCTTTGAAGTTATACAAACTTCTACCCTTTTCTGGAATTATTTTAATTTTTTATGCCTAGCAATGTGAACTCTATCAACAACTATGCCTCGTGTGCAAATCTGAGTGTGTTTCTTTTCTGTTTTACTGACACTGTGTTAGTGCTGGCTTATGTGAAAAAGTAATTAAGGAACATCCATCTACCTGCTGTACACGAATCATTATTTTATGCGTAATGCTATTATACTTTTTAATAGTAACTGAAGTGCTGGGAGGATGCTCAAGTCGGTTTCCAATCACCTCTCAGCTGCTGCTGCTGCAGCTCTGAGCACAGCTGGGGCTGCCAAGCCCACCCCAGACAGAGCCAGACCTGTGCTGCTGCTCTGCCAGGAGCAATTCCAGCTCCCTCAGCCAGGGCTGCAGTGGGGCTACAACTTCATCTTTCCACTGCAGAGGGTTTGTCACCTAATTCAGTGACAAATTCACCTAATTCGTTTATTTGTCACCTCATTCAGTGCTTGTTTATTAGCAGTTGCCTCTCTTTCTGGGAGCATGTTTGCCACATGTTTATGTACACTTGTTTTATCAAAGAACATGCAAAGACCAAGTTCTTGGGTGTTCTGGAAACACCACACATAAATTACAGTATGTGTATTCATGGGTAGGAAGGACTTTCCTTTCACTTCATTACTCTCAGTATCTTTTCCCTCTGGTAAACCACAGTGTGTTTTTTTTCTAAAGGATTGACCTTCCAGTGGCAATATCCTTAGGATCACAGCAGGAGCAGATGACTGTGACATTGTGAGAGGGAAGAGGCTGCCCAGTTCCTCACCCTCTGAGCTGTTTTGGCCCTGCTCCCCCTGGAGTTTCTATTTTTATTTCTGCTCCTGGGACTGAGAAGAAAACCCAAGGGTTGTGTGTCCCTCTTTGCAGTTGCACAATACCACTTCCAATGAGGTCCTCTTAGTGTACTGGATTTTTATCTAAGATTTAGTGTCAGAGGCATTGTATATTATATTATTCACTATGTGATGACAGCAATTTTTTACTATTAATTGCTTTTTCAACTTCATGGTATTCAGGAGTCAGAAAGCACCAAAAGAAACAAAAAAAAAACCCAGAAAACCCCCTTGTTTTTCTGAGGGCAACAATCTAACTCTTATTTAAAATTTTATGATATATATATGTGTGAATATATGTGTGTGTATACATATGAAAATGTGTATTCTCCTGTGTTCAGCTCAGGCAGCCTACAATTATTATTCAGACAGTGTCACCACTAAAATCTTTACAATTTTGCCTTTGAGAGAACATAAGATTACCATACTATTCCTTAGGTGTTTTCTTTCCTTAACTGAGGGAATGCTTTCCTTATATTAATTACCTGGAAAAGCATTTATATAGATTTTAAATGTTGACAACTACAATGTTTACAATGTCTGCCTATGATTAATTGCACTTTGGCAATGTGTATAGAATGGATACCAGCTATAGTCAATAATATTTCACTCTTTGGGGCACGTTTCTCAAAAATAATTGCTTTTTGTATTTGTGTATTGGTCTAATGAAATGAACAATCTCAAAGCATAGGGCAAGGTCAAACAAAGCATCTCCAGCTGTGTCTGGGAGACACCACTGGAGAAAGTAATTTATATTGCTTCAATCTCCTGGGATGAGAGAAAATCTGTCTGTCCCTTACTCTCTTCATTCCATAGCCCTGCTCCCTTTCTCCACTGCCTCTTGCCCTGCTGACCTGTGTTATTTGGCTCTGTTGGGTGCAGTAAGAAAGTTGATATTTGCATTTATTTAGATATGTACAGATTATAAATTGTACAAAGGGTGTTTTACTTGCCATCACTTGGAAATTTTAATTCTTCTCCTGGTAGCTGTTCTCAGATGACACAAGAATATGGTTTAAAGGTATAATTTTTCTTCTTCTTTCTCTAGCACTGCCTTTAATCCAATAAAGCTAGGAGTTTGTTTTATTTAGTGTCAAAAAAGTGCTTTATTTTAAAATGAGTCCAACTTAGACTTTGAGGAGTCTCCAATGGCAACTCCCGGGAGCGGAAGCACATTTTGAAGAATGTTTGCAGAGTATTGGGCCGGTAGCTGTGTGCCCTCAGCACTCAGAGATTAAATGCGTGCATGGCCTTTTGGTTGCTGTAGCATTATTGATGTGGAATGAGGTGCAAAAAACCTGTCAGAAATGTGCAGTGCAAAGGGTGCTGGAAAAACACTGCTTTCTTCTTGTGCAGCTTGTGTATTTGCTTAGAGGGGCTTCTGCAAGTATCTTTTAATGAGAAGAAAACACAACAATTAGATGAACCAGTAGTCTGTCAAGCTGGCAGTGTGGACAGTCAAAAATTAATATAATTTAGATACAGGCTATAAATGCCTGGCAACAGTGAGTTTAGATTGACAGCATGCATTAATTTGCCTGCAGTCTTTTCTGTGCAAGTTCCTTCTACATCACATCTGAGATTGACACCATGTAACCTTTCTCCTGGTTGCAACAGTCAGGATCCTCCTGTTAAAATCAAGAATTCCTAAAATAATAAAATAAAATAAAATAATATAAAATAAAATAAAATAAAATAAAATAAAATAAAATAAAATAAAATAAAATAAAATAAAATAAAATTGAAAGAACGCTTTGGATGCACAGGAGTTTCTACCTGTCAAAAAGACTTCATGGAAATCGTTTCATAGGCAGCAAAGAAATGTCACAAATCAGTGCCATCATCCTCACTGTTGAAGCAGTGGGAAGGAAGGGGGAAGGAAAAGGGGACAGACACCAGGAGCAGGCTGCAGTGGCACTGCCATGTGCAGATTTGTTCTGCTTCATGCCCCCCAAGTGAAGAACTCAAGTTTAGCCCCTTGCTGGGTCTGCAGCCTGGTGTGATTTCCTTGGGAGTGCACAAGGATCAGGCTCTGTGAGGGCTGTCCCTTCAGGATGCAGGTGACAAACCATGAAGTGTTCTCCCTGCCTTCCACAAGGCACCAGGAGCTGACATTCTGGAATGAGTCTACGTTCAGGAATGCACTTTTCCAGTCAAACTGCTGAATGAATATGCTCTGGCTGATGCACCCTCCAGGGTCACACACAAAACACAAGTGATTATTTCAGACGGGGAAAGGAAAAAAAAAGGTGAAAAGGAGAAACAATTAAAATGAAAAGTTGAAAAGAAAGCTTGCTGATAGATGGAACTAAATATGTGTCAGGGAACTTCAGACTGGACATTAGGAGAGGGTGGTTGGTCACAGGAACAGGCTCCCCAGGGAAATAATCGTGGCACCAAGCCTGCCAGAGCATCAGAGTACAAGGAGCATCTGGATGACATCCTCAGTCATATGGTTGAGTTGTAGGCAGTTCTGAAAGGAGCAGGGAGAATGGCTTGGGGATTCTTATGGGCCACTTCCAACTTGAGATATTCTGTGCTTATGTGAAATGTGAGCTCTGGTGCAGAATCAGTGATCAAGCACAGTCTGGTCCATTTTCTGAAAACAGAATTACAAGGTCCTCTCTGGTTTCATCCATAATCCATTTCATATGGATTAATACATTGACAGAGGTGAGGAGAAGTCACAACCTTGTTTTCCTGCATGTGTTAATATTTATATTGTCATCCATTTGTACCTTACTCTTTCCAAAGCTGGAACAGTCACTTAGGCCCTCTGCCATTTGTTTTGTTCTTTAATTATTGTTTATAACCATATATCTTCACATGAACTTACAAACATATTGTTTGCCTTTACCTTTTTTGAAATAAAACATTTTTAGGAATATTTACAGGGACAAAAAATGCTGTGAATATCAAGCAAATTCCTGATTTTCAATCCAGACTTAACACTTGGAAGTACACTTCAGCATTGTTCACCCAAGTCAAGCTAATATTTTTAATAGAATACCTTTACTAAAGATATGAAAAGATACATTTGTGAATTACTGGATTGCTGGCCAAGATATGGAGGTGAAAGGAAATAAAGTACTGTTTGATGGAGGGAAATTAAAAAAAACCCAAACAATAGAAGTGCCTTGGCTGTAGCTTCTACTCATGTCACAAACAACGCTGGATTGATAGAGCTGGCTGCTGTTTTAAAAAAGGCAAAGGGCAAAAAACCCTGTTTTCAGTTGTACCAACAACCCCAATCAGCCTGGGCCTGTTTGGATCAAGTCACAGGAGGGAAATGCCCTTTCATCCCAATGGTTTCCAAAGTTCCAAAGAGAACCTCTGAGCAGTGAACAGGGACTGTACAGGGGAATTATGTGGTGGATGCTAAATTCTTTTCCTTTTGCTCTGAATTGCACTGATGCTTTGCAAGTTGTCTCCATTAGTCACTTGGTGTCAAGGGATGTCCACTGCTGACAGCCACTGCCAGGAAGCTGAGCAGATGATACAAACAAGAAATTGTGCCTTCTTACAGTCTGAAGACAAAAAAGGGAGGCTCGGGAGCTGTGTGTTTGGTGAGATGTGAAAACACGAGATTGCTGAAGCCAGAAGCTGTGTCAGCAATGAAGTTAATTCATTTAATCTCAAGTGTTCTGTTTTCTCAGTTTCTGTGTCTGCTGTGACCTATCATTATACCCGATGAAGATGCTTGGCTGCACTTTCTGCTCCTCTGTCTGTCTCTGCTCCACTGCTGCCTCAGACTATTTCCAGAGACAAGAGGAGGGGCTTTTCACCATGCTGAGGAGCTTTTCACCACGCTGAGGGGCTTTTCACCACACTGAGGGGCTTTTCACCTCTGATTTCACCAGGGCTGCTAGGCTGAACTCGTGTTTCACTGGACAGTGAAAAATACAAGCGGTACTTGGGTGCTGGGTGTGACTGAGATGTCCCAGGGGTGAGATTTGAGAATGTCAATTAATGCCAGATAAACTGGATGCTGAGCAGCCCAGAACCAGGTGATATTTTGTCCTGTCTATAAGCAGGACTTGCCTTGAAGACAAGGAAACTGAAGGACTCTCCCCACATGCTTGTAAAGCAAGATCATATCTTGATCAGTTCTATTACATACCAAGTTTATAAGGCACCTTGGGAATTTACTATACAGTGAAAAGAAGTGAGAATTACAAGATAAAAATTAAAATGATCAGGATTTATACACACTCAACTATAAGAAATGCCTTCCTGAGGAGTGCAGTTAAGCAATTAACAGCCCTCCCACACCCTGTTATAAAGTGTGCGTGCATTTTGGAATTTGAAGCAGGGCTTGTTGCAGCAGAAGACATTTAGCTCAGAATTGGCAGTACTGACAATCAGAGCCTTAAAATACTGTCAGTTCCTGCTGACAGAAAGCAAACCCCAATCCCTTGTGCTGTGGGTGTAAGGGATTTGCTACCTGGTAGCTACACCTGCCTTTTTCTGATCTGGGCACTGTTCTTGCTCTGACTCAGATGAGGACACCACAGCTTTCCACACTAAAAGTGAATATTTTGAGTGCTCTGATGTTAGTTTTAACTGTATTCCAGGAATAATAACCATTATCGCACACAGTTTGTGTTCCAATAGCCCACAGAGGCTTTTGCTCAGGCTAGTCACAGCTTTGTGCACTGTGTACCCAGTGACCAACGGCTCCTGCCTGAGAAAGGAACCATCCAGGAGGAAAGAACCCTGGAGAACTCTGTCACCATGTCCTTGTGTCACTGGCCAGTCATGCTGGAGGCCCACACTTGATTTTCTGAGGCTCTGGCTGCTGTGTCATTGTCACAGTCTTTCGGCTTCAAAAATTACCCTCCTTTCCCTCCTCCTGGTGAGGTTCTACATCTGACTTGTGTTGGGGTTTTTGTGTTTCTTGTCATGGAATGTCCTGTGTTCCTTTCACACCTAATTAATGCCATTTTTCAACCCCTTCCCTGATCTCTCTTGTGATTATTCCTTCAAGTCACAAAGGGACATCCTCAATCCTGAAGTGCCAAACCTGCAGAGCCCACACTGCACTGGGGCAGTGAACATTGTTCCAGACTCCTGCCAGTGTCTTGATACCTTCCCTTAAAGACTTATTTCAAACCCTTCTTTGACTTTGAAAATGCTTTTAAGGAGCACAAATTATTGAATAAAATTTTAAATAAGGAAAACCTGATTATGTTCTATAAATATTAATCTCAGAGTGTAATTGCTTTACTACTGTATTATATTGCAATAAGCTTGCTGGTGTTGCAGCATTTTAAATAAGTGTTAGATGATTTAGTTTGTTCTTATGCTCTGCATGGAAACAATCTTCAGTCTGAAACAAGATTGCAATTTGCTGATTACAGTTGTATCACCTCATCAAGTGACAGTGAGGAGATTTTTTTTCCCTACTTTTTTCTTTTTATTTACTCTTACAAAATATTTCATTTTTGAACAGCATGCCTTTTCTACTCCTGCTGTTTCATTGGCATTAATAAAATGTAAATGTTACTAATCCCATTCACCTGGAAGGTATCACATATCCAAGGCACATGATCAAGGTTTGGTTTGGAAATGGGAGCTCTGGGAAACTCTTGGGTGGCAGCAGACCCTCAGGATGTAATCTCAGTGTAAATTTGGATGTGGTAATGTTTCATGTTAGTTTTACTGATTGCTTCTGGGACTAGTGGGAAGGCTTTAGAAAGGGGAGCTGAAAGAAGTGGATTATATTTAGAACTATTTCTGCATCAGAATTGTCGGGAAGAGCATATTGGAACTTGTATTTGGTAAAAATACCAAGGTATTATTCAATTGACAGAGGGCTTTTGGCTCTTCTCTGGAGCTGTCTGTGAGATGTGAAGAACAATTGAGCATCATGAATAAGGCCACAGCAGTTTTTCCTGGACTAAAACAATTTATTTCAAGCTGGTATTTGTGTCCCTCAGCCCAGATAGAGCAGTGGTGGAATCCATGCCATGCCCAGAGGTGCATTCCCCACCACATCTCATTCAGTTTAACATCTTATTAGTTGCAGTCAAATATTTTCATCTCTCATGCCTGTGCTCTTAATGATCTATTCTTCACAGACAGCTGGAGTGGGAAATGAACCTGCACATACAATGAAAGTGAGTTTTTACTTTTAAGTAGGCTCACTTATAAACATTCATGCACCATTCTTTGCCCTGTGGCCCATGCTACTTTTCAGTCTTTTCAGCCAAGCTGAAAACAGATTATTTAGAAAAGATAAGGGGAACTGGCCCTGTAGAAGTGACTCAGAATGAGTTGACTTCTGGCATAGTGAAACACCTGAGGTTTTTAATCTATTTTTTTGGTGGGGCAGTCTTATTTTTTCTTTCCCATTTCTCTTGATATTTGCCATGCTACAAATGTCTTTTTATATCATCAAATTGAAATTGCTTTCATTATTGTAGAGCACCCCCCTCATACACTGTCATGTAGCTTTTACACATCTTTAACAAGTGATGACTGCATGTCCACTTCCATGTGGACAACCTTACTGGAGAAACTTCCCTTCATGGTGGAGTTTGTCTCAAATGTGAGGCCAAGCACAATCTAAACCAGTGGCAGGTAAATACCAGAAAGTCATGTGCATAAGAATAAAAGTTATCATCCCTGTGATCAGGTTTCTTAGTTTCATATTTCTTGGGATAAAGCGTCTTTGCAGGCCTTTGCAGAATGAGCACCTGGCCTTGCTTAGCCTGGAGCCTTGTTGGTGAGAGTGGCGCAGTTTTTGGCCTACACTGATGGATAGGGATCAGCACAGGCATTTGTGCAAGGAATCATAGAACCAGGGAATCACTAAGGTTGGAAAAAAACTCCAAAGTCATCAAGGCCAATCACTAACCTGTCAATTTTACCACTAAATTGTTTCCAAGCACCCCACCTTTGTGTCTTTTTGAATGCTTCCAAGGACTGATTCTACCCCTTCCCTGGGCAGCCTTTTCCAGTGCTTGACCACCCTTTCTGGGAAGAAATTTTCCCCAATATTCAATCTTTACGTGGCACAACTTGAGACCATTTCCTCTCCTTCTTTTCTGGTTACCTGGGAGAAGAGTCCAACCCCCAACCTGTCTACACCCTCCCTGTCAGGGAGTTGTGGAGAGCAATAATGTCACCCCTGAGCCTCCTTTTCTCCAGTACAAAAATAACTTATTTTTTCCTTTTGGACTAGCTTAAATATACCCTTATTAATCTTGAAAGCACTAGGTTCTGATTTGGGGTATAGCCTGCATTGCAAACATGGGTGTGAGTGGAGAGCAGAACAGCAATCCACAGCCTAATTGTGAATTAACAAAATGCAGTGGTCTGGCTGTAGCAGTGCCAAGCTCAGTGTAATTTCTCTGATGATTCTTGCCTTTTAATTTTAATAGACATGGTTAATCAGGCAAATTATTTCAATTGTGGAAGCATTAAAGGAAGAGAACTGGAAATACCATAGCTGTTGCTTTCCAGCAGATTGCTGTTAGAGCCAGGTGACTTCAGCTCTGTGGTGGCAATTTAAAAGTGCCACAGGAACACAGATTGCTTCATCAGGGTCTGTTATGCTTTAAAAAAATCTTCATAGTCATTGTAACAAGTGGGTGCAACTGTGGTATCACACATATTAAAAACAGAGTAAATGAATGTGTTTGAAATCAGTTCTTTTGGGCTTTTGCTCAGGTATATCCAATTGTCAACTAGTGGATGAATATCTATTTTTTCTTAAGAGGAGGTTGTAATTTTCTCTTGCAGTGAAGGTTTCTCCCAAATTCAAGCATGTTTCCTTCCTGCAGTTAAAAGCTGACTGAACAGAACTGTACTTTTCAACTCATAAATCCTCTAAAAAGGAAATCTCATTAGTGTAATGAATACATTGAATGGTTGTTTGTTATAGACAATTAACCTCCATTAATTGGAGTGGTGTGCTCACAGAAGAGAGATTGTTTATTTGACAGAATGATTTTATTTTGTGGGGATAAGGAGACATTTCAGATAACTTGCCAAAATAACTTCATCTCTGGCTGATGGCACCAAGTTACTGAGGGCAGTGCAGATCTGTCTGCAGAGCTGACACTGCATGGCCATGCAGTGAAACAGCAGGTGAAATTCAGTGCTGATGGGTGGAAAGCAGGCCAAAAAGAGAATTTTTCCAAGATTTACATGCACAACAAGAGGGTCTGACCTTACTCTTTCTGCTTGGGAGGAGTCCAGTTCACCCACTGGGGAGGTATTTTGGAGGGTTTGGGATATTAACACGTAGAAAAGGGGGAAACAGGGCAGGCACAGAGGGGAGTGCCAGGGAGATGTCTAATCCTGCCATCCCCTGATATCCTTGGGAAAAAAGTGTTACTGCTCTGTCTCCCTCTGTTTAATTTAGTGGCCTTCAGGGACTATTTCTCAGTCACAGAAAGATGAGCTTTAGAGTCTGGAGCCCCGATATCACAATCTTTCCTACTTTTACAAGCAGCAGAGTAGAACATATATGCAGCAGAATGGAAAATGCAATAATTAGTATATTTTATATTGATCTTGTATTTTCTTCAGCTGCTGGATCATTTTACTTTCAGTTTGATTTTATTAGTAGGTTTTGATAGTTTTTTTTTCTGCTGTTCATTTTTCCTTGTTTCTGAGGCAGAATTGATGCTGCTATTAAGGATCTCTGTTGTTTGCTGCCATCACAAATGTAAGGGAGGCATTGTTATCTTTATAAAAGTTGCATTAGCATTTACTGTTGTGGTTAATTCTTAGGCATTCTGTATCACTGTTGCTGCCTATTGTGAAGCTGAGAAAATGTTAATGGAAAAGGGTCCAATTCTAAAGTGCTGCAATCAATATGCAATCCTTCTTACATGTTAACCTTTACCATATGGATTTAATATCACGTCTGATTTACACCTAATAAAACAAGAGCCTGCCTCTAGAGTTATTCTCTCTCTCTTTTTTTTTTTTTTTTATGGCTAGAGCATTTTCTGCTTTGGATATTACTGCATGCTACACTTTGCTTGAGGAGAAATCCTATGGCCTTACCCAGCTCCCCTTACCCAAATTCAGCAAAAAACTTCCTGATCTCATTTATCTGACAGCCTTGGATGAAGCTGGATCTTTTCTTCCACAGTTCTGATGCCTTAAACCTGGCAAAGAGCAGAGCATGTAAGGAGCATATCCCATGGCAGCTTCCTTGGTACAGCTAAATAATGGAATATGTTTGCAACCAGTACATATCTTTTTCAGACCCCGGGTCTTTTTAAGCAGATATTTTGTGGTTTTTCTCTTCAGTGCTTTAACTTGTCTCTTTAAGTTAGAATACTTCAAATTTTGACTGCATTAAAAAGATATGTATTGACTTTCTTCTGGTTTATTAATAAACATTTAACTCCAAGTCATTCACTCACCTTCTTCACTTGCTTTCAGAATGGTATTTATTTGTGATTTTCTGCTCAGTAGGCCTTGCACCCTCTACAGAGGCAAACAACAAGAACTAGCTTATTCCTCACATACTCATCTATTCTCTTTTCTTCAGCTTCCTCTGAGCTCAGTATCACACCTGATCACTCACACTGTTAGGAGTCAAAAAAAACACAGCAAAGGCTTGGAAAGTACCAATTATTTTAGTTGTGCTACTGAATAATAGACTGGAGAGCAATGTCTGGAGTGCATCAAAGGCCCAGTGAAGGTCTGCAGAGACGCCTGTGTTATTTTAGGGATAAATATGTGCAGCCTAAGTAATGTATAACTACTGCATTTAAAGATCTGTGGCACAAAGAGAACACAGGGTGCTTCCAGTGACAGGAGCTTGAGAGCACCCTTGGCAGAGGAATAAAGTACAGTAACTACAAAGCACATGGATATTTTCATGATGGAAGTTGATAATCAGTCAGAGAAACACTAAAAAATGGGTGAGAGACAGGACAAATGTGGATGGAGAGAAGCTGTAGGGTTGGGGTGCTGGACAGTGAGGTGCTTTTGCTGTTCAGTGCAGGATCCCACATTCCATGGGCTCTGCCCTCAGCAAGGAAACATGGGAGAGGGTCTTGTGCTGAGCTGGGCAGCAGGACAAGGAGAAGGGTGCATTGTCCCTGCATGAGAGGGGCTAGAAACAGGCTTGGGGCTTCCCACCAGGTGAGCTGCTGCCCAAGGGGTGCCAGCAATCCCAGAAGTGCCCTGGGGAGAGGGGGCTGTGGGGCAGGAATCTTTGGGAAGATGGATGTGGCTCTGCTGGGTGGTCCAGGATGCACAGCACCAGCACCTGCTGAGCCTGCAGCTGCCTGCTGATGGTGTCTGTAAGGAGTTTTTAATTCCTCCCTGAAAAGGCAGTACCTAGAGAGGCTGCAGGTTTACATCAGTCCCTACTTGACAGCCAGGAGTGGCTCATCCAAGAGCAGTGGTTCATCCAAAACAAGTGATTCTCCAAGACCAGTAAATCCTCTTACAGGTTTATCTCAAGTGTGTGTAATATTGCTGTGACCTTGGGGTGTCTGATGCCAGGGATAGGCTCAGTGTGAGAGGAGAAACAGATTTTAGGTGGTCCTTTGTGTCTCTTGTTCCCCCAAAACTCCTCAGAGAGGCAGTGAGCACCAGGCTGCACCCTGAGACCAGAAAGGCTGGTGAAACATGAGGCATAGTCATATTATTCCAGGCAGAGTCATACTATTTAAGCAGGTGTTAGTGGAGCCTGAGATCCTGATTATAGCATTCCAGTGATGAATTAATTCTTCATGGCCAGAGGTGAAGATGAAAAGAGCCTCCAGGAGGCCAGACAAGCCCCGTGCAGCCTCTGTGGTGAGAGGCAGGAGCTGTTTCAGAGCGATAAACAGCTGCACGCTGTGCTGGCCTTAATGCAGCTGCCCAGAGAGCCTCTCCCAGGGTAAGCTATGGATTTCACAGCCCAACACTCCATTACTTAGTCACACATTTATAGTTCCCCCCCTTCCTTTCCCCCCAGGCATCTGGCTGCTGTATGTGAAGCTCATGGTGGCAATTAAAAAATGTGTCCTGAGAAGCCATCCCCATCCCTGTGGCACTGCGGGGGAGCAGCAGCCAGGACCTAGCACGGTGTGTGCTGGATGGGCACCTGCTGGCTCAGGAGCACCTGCTGAGCACCCAGGCCCACCCCAAACTCTGGTTCGAGTTGTACCAGAGCTGGGACCAGTTTCTGCACCATGGTTGCATGATGTGACCCATGGGCAGGGACCATTTCCTCTGGCAGCAGTGACAGAGGTCTCTGTTACATCATGCAGCTGGCTTTGGTCCTCACTAGTGCTCAGGTCAGAATAGAAATAGATCAGCTAATATATTTTGTGTCTGATGCTCCATTTTCTCCTCTGTGCAGTTTTTTGTTCCTCACTGGAGCAATGGTCCCACACCAATGGTGGCCAATTTGCTTCTCTCGGGGCCTGTGCCTGGGGCTGCCTCTGGGCTGGGGCGGGATGGCAGCCCCAGGCACAGGCCCTGTGTGCTGTGCAGGGCTGTCTCTGGCATGATTCTCTGCATGCATCCCAAGGTTTTAATCCTCGCTGTGAGGTACATCTTGAGCTGGATGTTTCACTGGCTGCAGGAGCTGGGATCCTCTCTGGAGCCCTGAGGGAGGAAAGACAGCTCCTGGAGCATGGCCCATGCTGGAGTCTCTGTGGCTACCGGCGTTTCCAGACGTGTCCAGAGGAGCCAAAGCTCTGCTGTGCTGGGAGAGATTCAATGAAAGAAACAATATTTGGTGGATAAATGTGTTCCACATGCAGAAGGGGGGCAGCTGGCACCTCTAATAGCAGCCAGAAGGGATCAGACAGCGAGGAGAGAGCCCAGCGATGCTTGTGTGCCCCACAGCAGGTCACGCACATTATGCTCTCTGCCAGGAGAGATTTCTCTGCACGTTTCAAAGGTAGCCTGGAGAAAAACCTGTTTTTCAGCAGGCAAGATGTGAAGCTAAAAATGCAGAGAACAAAAACTGCACAGTCACTGGCAGAGGTCAGCATTCACTACCTGTTATCACGTTGTGCTTTCTAATGTGCCTCTGTTATTTCCGCAGCGTGTGCTGTGCTGGAGCACAGAGATCTCGGTTGTGGCAGCTCCTTTCCTTGCAGTGCTGATGGAGGGTTCAAGGGCCTGACATCCAGCTGATCCCTGGGCCCTCAGTGTGAGTGTGGAGCCTTTAAGTGCACCTGCCTCACAGGATTTTATTTTACCTTGCAAGTGCTTCAGCTGGGACGTGTTATCCTGCAAAGCTCTTTGTTGTTTTAGCACTTCTGCCTTATCTGCTCTTGTGTTCTCGTTGAATATATTTGTGGTGTCTAGGTGTGACTGCTGGCACCTTTGTGTTTTTCTGAAGCTGAAGGATACCACTTGGACCTGTAGATAATCCCATTTTCTCCCATATGTTTGTAATGGTTCATTTTAAAAGATATCACACTTAAAGATTATTGCAGAACTGTTCTGATGCTGTGTACAAAATTGGTGTAGAATATTCTTCTATGGCTCTGTGAGTGCTTCATATTACTTGTAAAAAATCATGTTCTATTTAAGTGAATTTGATTTTTTGTTGTCCATTACCTTCCCAAGTATTTTTATATAATTGTTTCACTTTCAGAATAATTAAAAGAATATTAAAAAAAATTCTTTTTTCTAGCCCTGGCACATTTACAAGTCTTAGTAGGAAATTCAATGGCAAGAGCTGAGTAAAATCTAGAATCTTTGTTTAGCAGCTTTAATGCTACTCTGAAAAGAACTACAGAGATAAAGAGCTCTCTGCAACTGTCAAAACCTCTGTCGTAGTCATCACCTTATTTATTTTACAGCATTATTCAAGTCCTTTGAATTCAAGTCTTCTGCACAGGAGAGCTGTATCTCAGCTGCCATGAGCTGAGTAGGTGAGATACATTCATTTTCCTCTAAGGAGGTGTTTCAGAAGGAGAAATAATCAGTGGAGGAAGAGAATAATTTCCTAAGTTTTGATGCTTTTGTTGCACAACTGTCATCTTTCAAATTCAAGAGTTCCATCTAGAGGAATCCCATTTCATGAGCTTGGTTTTGCAGGCCTCTTGAAATGTGTCATGTCCTGTGGCTGAAAATAGATTAATTTAGTCCCCTTTCTCAGTCTTCTGTGTTGAATACCTGTGATTTTTTTGTTTCTTCCTAGCAGTTTTTGAAACACTTTAACATGAGTATTTTCTGCTTACATTTAAAATAAAATGTCCACGTTTCTGTTTATTGAGGTGATGAAGAGATACAGAAATTTTGTTTGTGTCTGACTGTCACTTATGAATTTGTAGCCCAGGAAGTCACAAGCCTCAGATCTTCCCATCAAGAGATATATTTTATATACTTGAGCAAAAGAAATTTAGAGTAAGCAAGCAGACTCTGGCAACACTGAAAATATGTAATAATATAGAAACTGCTGAATGCAGACAGACCCACTGAGAACTAATACTTCTGCAAATAGATATAAATCTTTGTTCAGTTTGTTTTAGGAGTGACTGTTTCCAAGTCTTTTTTTCTTAACCTGTAGAGAAATCTGAAAAAAATCCATCTGAAATGCCAACAGAAGCAATTTGCTATTATCCTTTTGGGTTAGGAGCTAAATTCCTGTTGTTTTTTATCTAATGAACCTTTTGAGACCCTCCTGTGGGTCAGACACTCCAGTTAATCTTTTTTAATATTGTTTGTCAAACAGAGATTAAATACCTCAGTAATGTTTAATAATGAAGTCTCATATCTAATACTGGAATGATCTTTGTATTCAGATGTGTGGAATTTGTCTAAGACAGGAGGCAGTCAGGAAGGAAATTTTTGGCTTTTAAAATCACATTAGAAAGAGTGTGGCATGGTGCAATGGATGGGAATGAGCTGAAGAAATCCCCCCGTGTTTGTGCTGTGCAACTTCAACTTTGCTGTTGCAGCTTAACTTGATTAAAGCAAAGCAAAATAAATCAAAACAAAATCACTGGGAACTTCCCCGTGGCTCTACTTTCCGGAGCAAAATGAACCAGATCCTGCAGATCCTACCTGTGCTGAGAGTGCAGCAGCATCCCTGGGCTGCAGCATCTCTGCTGGGGTGGCTGAGTTAGCAGAGCTTTGCTCTGATCACTATTTGAAGAAAACCCTTTGAAGAAAACCCCTTGAAAAGCAGTGACAGAGCTTACCCTGACCGTGCCTGGATGGCTCAGTGGAAGGAGACCAAGAGGACTCTGCAGCTGAGTTCGGTGGAAGGGCCTGAATTTATAAAATGCTAAGAGTGTGTTCCTCAGCAGCAATTCCAAGGGTTGGAAATGCCTGGCTGGGACAGCCCAAAACTGATCTTGTGAGGCAATGTCCCAGGAGTTAACTGGGCTGAATGATCAGGAGTGATCAGTGATTGCACTGGATCAGTGGGTTCCTTCTAAAAGTACAGATTTCCCTTTGCTGACATGGTTCACGTAAAAAACATAAATACCTTTGAACAGATAAGCAACATGAACTTAGCTGAGCATAGCAGGTAAAATGCATTTCTTCACTTAGTTATGGTTTTTTTTCCTTTCAACTCAAAGTAGCATAAATTAACTTTTACCTAATTACAAGATTTTACCCGATTAATTAGAAACCAGACCTTATTTCTGATTTTCAACCTAAAGGCTTATTTCAATTTTGACTATATACTGACAAAAAAAAAAAAAAAAAAAAAAGAGCTTCTTTACAGTTGTCTTTAGCTTTTTTCTGCCAACATTTTCTGAAAGTTTTAGGTGTTGTTATAAAGACAAATTAAAGTAAATTCCATAACCTCAGGCTTAAATTTGTTTGTGCCTTTAATGAAGTCACATTGTGGTATGCAATCACAAGTTGTTTTATCTAATCTGACACCTGCCAACTTTTTCTGTCAGTGTTGACTTCAGAGTTTATTGCAGTTTTCTATAACTTTCTCTCACTTCATTTCATAACTAGCTTTGCAATTGGGTAAGTTTAGGAATTCAGCAGATGCAAAAATGGAAGTTTTTATGATTTTTATTACCTGTTAGACTGCACTTATGGGATGATAACCACATGGATGTTTCTGAACAATTGCAGTCTGTGGTGAGACGTTTGCTTAGAAAGTATTTCAGGTTCTGATTAAAAATGTGGGTGATTTTTAAAAGGTTGCCTAAGGACTGCTGAAGCCTTCTGCTCCTCAGTGTCCAGAACTGGGGAGGTGAAATTATTGTTCACTGCCTGCAAAAGGACAAATTCATCAACATGTCCAAAACTATTCAGAAATAAGTTGCTCACTAAAGAATGTCTATTTATTTGTGCATCTATTTGGTTTACTCACTAAGCTTAATTTAATCTCAAAAGTAATAGTATTTGCACAGTGTAATTTCAGGAAACACTGTGATCCATAAAAAAAGTTCCCAAACAAGACAACAGTAAAGAAGATTTAATAGGAACAATTTATTGTTCTTCAAAATAATGAGGTTGTTTAATAAAGATGAAAAAAGCATTAGAAATCCCAGAAGCAGGCAGTGCAAAGTCTGCAATGTCCTTAATTTTACCCCATGTCCATCATCTATCAGCTGAAGTTCCTAATTAGCTGTCACATGAAATGTCACTCCAGAGTGTGCCTTTGATTTTTGCACAATGGCATTTCTACCCAAACCTGCTGTCCATTGAATGTTAAGTTGTGGTCCAAACTGAGAATTCCAACCTGGAGAAGGATTTAAATATACTTTAGCAATGAAATTAGGCACAGTAAAGTGTTCCCTTGGTTGCGACCAAGGAACTGATCTTTGGATTTCCAGGGCCTGGTGACTCATCCTATGGATGCCCAATTTTTTAAACAGCTGATTGGTGCAAAGTGCAAACTTCCCTGTCTGAGCTGCAGAGAAACCTCAGGAAGGTGGACTGATGCTTCCATAAATAGAGAGTGGAAAATGGATTTTTTTTTCCAGTGGGAAGTGTGTAATTTAATCAAGGTGGAAATATCGCATATGAATGTGCTGTTTTCAGGATAATTTTTATTTTAGAAAACAAAATCAGCAATTCAAGTATTTTCATTGCTGAGTCTTAGAGTCTCAATGTTTAAAGGGGAAGTTTTACATGAACATTCATACAGGATCAGGCTATAGCTGGCATTTGAAAGAGAATGAATGAATTAGTAGATGCTACCAAATATAATTTGTAAAGGATTCCCTTCCTGAGAAAGTAGCAGAATTTAAATGACTGCTTGAGTGTATTCATTGCCAGCATCTGCCAAGAATATTCATAAAAAAGAGATAGGCTAGAAGTGAATTTCAGGATGATCTTTGGAGGCTGAGGCCTTCACTTTCCATTAGAGAGATACAAGGGCAGAGCTAGGGGACTTTTATGGAAATTTGATTAATATAATCCCCCAGACATATATAAAATATAATGTATCTCCAGCAATCACAGTAGGATAGAATTAGAAACAGGACAGGTGATTTACTTCTACCCTTTTACTAAACTTCTCATGGGGTTATACTGGGTGAGATCACTTTTATACCTATTTGTCCCCCAGGTTCTTGGCAAAAAATATTCCATATCTTCATTGTCAGCATGACCAGTGAGAAATCTTCTGTTCAGTTTTGCCTATTTTGAATTATGAACGCACCAAACTTTTAGTATGGAAAGTCACAAACTGCTGATTCTATGTCCTGAAAGAGCAGCTCCTCCTAAAACCTGCAACTTCCAAACATTTTCCTGTGATTGGGATCTAACCACGGAGCAGTGCAGAGAGGAATGTGCTGAAGCATTCTAATGAAATGAACTTTAAGACCAAAATTGTTCTGAAACCTCAAATAAAAGGTAGCTCCTGTGACTGTATTATTATTTACTCACAGGTCAGATGACTCTTTATTTTTGCATTGGCATCGTGTGGCTAAACTTAACTGCAAAAGCAAAACGTTGATGAGTCAGGTAGCTCAAACAAGATGCAGCATGCAGGATGCTTCCAGTATTGCCAAACATTTTCTGTAAGATCTATCTAATTAGAAGTTAGTTCCCTATTTAGCAGCAGACAACAGATGTCTCCAGAAGTGAAGTGGGCTTTCTTTCACCATTTTTGTCTGCACAGGCTGGATCAGGATTCTGACCATGTAAATGTATTTTCTGTAGTTATACATAAATATGTTTTATATACTTGGGTGAGTTTCCCTTCTTTTAATCAAACTAATTATGAACTCCTACTTATTTCCTTACCATTTTCACTTCAAAATGAAAAATATAATAACAATAGTAGTAACAGTTAGAATAAAGAGCTTTGTGCTAATGGTTCATACAGACTTTATAATGTGGACAGAAACCCAACCATTTTTATTTTTTCTGCATTTGGCTTTGTTTCAGCTTCAGAAATTAGCTGTGGGATTACAGATAAACATACACCATACAGAAAGTTGCATTCCACCAAGTGAACCTCACCCTGAATGACCCTGATGTTGTGTCTTTCAGAAGCAAACACTTCCAGAGCAGGAGGGTGATGTGGACCAGCTGGGAGCTCTGTGAAAATCCCCAGGGAACATCTCCATCTCCAGATCTGAAGGCAGAGAGTGGTGCTTGCCTGCTGTGAGTGGAGGGAGTGGGGATCCTGTGGTTGCTCTGATATATTCAATAGTGTAGCCAGCTGCAATGGTCTTTTGTTTGACATCCTTGGTTACTCATTGCCAATTTTCAAAGGTGGGCTTTAAAATGTAGAACAATTCCTTGAAAAATTACCCATTCCAAAGGATTTCAGGACATGTTGATACAAATCTTTAGCTCCTTGCCCTTGTGTTTGTACAAATATCTCATTGCAGGTTCCTCACTGCAACTGAAATAGTAGAAGGTGATCCTTCTCCTGTTATCAGTGCAAGATTTAAAGGGCAACATGCAGCTTAATTTCTCTCCCAAAATATGTGGGAATTTTTTCCCCCTTCTGATAGTAATTTCTACTTCTTGAGTCATCTTCTCTGAAGTATTTAAAAAAATTAATCCCAAGGATATTCAAAGCTAACAGCAGTGAGAAGGTGCAGAATACTGCTAAAGCTTTAAATGCTCTACACCAGGTCCTTGTGGCATTAACCAATGAATCCCCACAGCACCTCGAGAACTGCAGCTTGCAGTAAGCGTTTTGTTGTCTGAACCCCATCATAATTAGTAAAAATCAACACACAGACATTCAAAGTAACTGCACCTGTGTCATGTTCAGGAGCAGCCAGCTGGTGACTGGGCACCGGGATGAAAGCTTAGGAAGCAGGGATCTGATTTCAGCCCCGTGTGGGAATTGTTAAAGCTTTTCTGCTTCCTAATGCCTGAAGTGCTTTCTGATTATGCATGCACATGTCAGAGCAGAACATGGACAGGCACCAGCCTCTCTAGCATTTCAGTTCTTTTTAAAAAAACCCCAGGGCTGGCAGGCTGGGCAGAGTGGTGGTGGGCTGTAGATCACAGAATCACAGAATCACAGAATCACAGAATTTTCAAGACTGGAAGAGACCTATAAGATCATCTAGTCCAGCCGATGTTCTAACTGTTCAGCTAGATCATGGCAGCAAGTGCCACATCCAGTCTTTTTTTTAAATTCTTCAAGGGATGATGCCTCTACCACCTCACTGGGTAAATGATTCCAGTTTCTGACCACTCTTTCTGTGAAGTATTTCCTTCTTACTTCTAACTTACATCTAGCTTGATGCAACTTGAGACTGTGTCCTCTTGTTCTATCCGTTGTCGCCCGGAGAAAGAGGCCGACCCCCAGCTCACTACAGCCACCCTTCAGGAAGTTGTAGAGAGTGATGAGGTCACCCCTTAGTCTCCTTTTCTCCAGGCTGAACAACCCCAGCTCCCTCAGTCGCTCTTCATATGGCTTGTGCTCCAAGCCCCTTATTAGTTTCGTTGCTCTCCTCTGGACACGCTCAAGTAACTCAACGTCCCTCTTAAAGTGAGGGGCCCAGAACTGGATACAGTACTCCAAGTGAGGCCTCACCAGTGCCGAGTACAGGGGAAGAATGACCTCGCTGTTCCTGCTGGCCATACCATTTCTGATACTGGCCAGGATGGCAGAGAATGAGGATTACAGGGCTCATATTCTGGCTGTTAAATCTGTAGCACCTGTCTAGTAAGCTTTGACAAGGCTAATTACTGCAGGGCCAATCCTTTTCCCTCTGTTTTGCTTCCCCTTTTAAATCACCTAGTATTTTTTATTGTAGTCTCTGAAGGACAGGGAGAACAAATGTTGCTTAACAGTGTGGACAGGAGTTTAGCATGACTAGTTGTTGCAAAACCTGGAGTGACTTGGTAGAACTTCCCAAGAGACAATCACTACCACTTAAGGCAAGGCAGCACTGCTCTGTATCCTCTATAAATCCTACTCTGCCACACTCCTTAGATATTTTAAATATACCTTAGAGATGCTCAAGCAGCGTATTAGCTCTGTGCTTTCCTTGTATACATCAATATGTAAGTGACTGAGGAAGTTCCTGAGTTACCATGGAGCTGAACTGCACAGATCTTGGGAGACAGTGAAAACCAATAAAGCAGAATGAGAGAAAAACTCCCTGGGAACTGGATTTCCAAAGAGCAAATAACTGAATGCTGCATCAAATATACTTTTACCCCTTTCTTAAAAGACAGCAGATGTGGATGAACTTTGCCAGTCCGATTCCTTTGTCAGGCACATCCATGATGTAAAGCTTAGGTTTTTTTTTCCAGAGAAAATACAGCCTAGGATTTCCCCTGAGGTGAATTTCTGATGCCTTTGTGTCTCTGTTGGACTCTGCTAGAAACTCTTTACTTGGACACGTGCAATTTCTTTCTCCTTTAATCCTGGCAAGCACTTCCCCAGCGCTCCCCATCAGAGGCACTGCTCTTTCCAAACAAAGTTTGAGCACCCAGGCTCCTCTTGGGCAGCTGCAAGAGCAGCAGAAAGGGAAGTGTGTTCCCTCCTGAGCAATTCAGGGAATGCAAGCAGCCTTAGGAGAGGGTGGGATTTGTTTTACTAAGTGTGGATGCTTTCATGTGAGCAAGAGGTCCAAGTCACTGGAGAGAAACCCCTGCATTTAAGCTTCTATTTTTGCCTGAGACCACCAGCACTGCACTGATCACCTTGCCATTGATTATCAGACCTTCAGATCCCACTTCTGCTCTCCCCCAGAAGCCCCTGGAGTGCCTGTCTGGCTGCACTGAGCATTTTATCCTGGATGTTCATGTGGCCATGGACT
The DNA here is from genome assembly GCF_027887145.1 of Ammospiza caudacuta. NCBI lineage: Eukaryota > Metazoa > Chordata > Aves > Passeriformes > Passerellidae > Ammospiza > Ammospiza caudacuta. Next base: position 114,145,772 of record NC_080594.1, read on the forward strand.
TGTTCCTTGATTGACAGTATCCCCTCTTGCCACCATCACCTCTTCTCATTAAAACATTTAATTCTGCTCCTTCAATTCTGAATCTGGGGAGGGAAGATAAAGCTTGAAGGATGGGAGCAGGGACTCGAAGATCCCTGGAGACAAGAATGTTTCATTCTCTCTTCACAGAAGGAAAATGTAGAAAAGCTGTTATTCTTCTGTTTCTTCTGGGCATTTCATATATGACTGGGGGGATTAATTTGTTTTCCAACCCATGCAGCTTTGTTATCCAATTTAGCATAAATTCCTACGTGTATTGGGAGAAAGCAGCTATACTCCAATGGATTTTGTCAAAATGCCTCAGAAAACCTACAAGTAAATTCAACAGAAATGTCGAAAATTTTTAACAAGGCTAGAATGACTTCATAATCATAAGTAAATATTATGAATGCTTGTCAGTCATGTATTGCAGGAGAATTAACTAGCAAATCAGATTTTAACTAGTTTTTTCTTATGAACAATAGAAAAAATCTGAAATATTGAAATATTCCTACCCCAGAAGAGCTGACACCAAGCTTCTGGTTAAATTACTGTCTGCATTGCACCTCTTGATCATATACAAGGAACAACCAAAACTCCACAAGAAAGCTGTTTGAAAACCCTGCAAATCAATTGATTCTACCTTGGTTTGGTTTGTTGTCCTGGCAATCACAGGGGATATTTGAGAATGGAACAGATATAATTTAATTTTTATTTTTTTTTACAAGAACGGGACAAAAAGGAATCTATTTGGAAGAAAATAGCAAGAAAAACATGAAGTTTTTTCCCAGGGGTCTGCATGATAAACCTGCTCACAGGAAGTTGGATGTCTCAGAGCAAGAAAAGGGAAAAAAGCACCCAGGTAAAGTCTACTGGCACTGATTTCTCATGCACTGGTTCATCTTAAAAACCCATGGAGGCTCTGTAGCTTTCTTGGGAAGCATCTAACCCTCATTACTCTGAAAAAGGATCCTTCTAGGCTCCCTTAACCCAGTGAAGTGGAGGATTGTGTCAGTGCAGTGGGGAAGTTCTGCTCCATCTCTGGCAGGACCCTGCCAGGAGGAGGAGGAGGAGGAGGGAGGAAACACGAGGCCATTTCTGAACTTCAGAAATCTTCCCCATAATCCATCATGAAAATTGGTGGATCATGAGGGATATCAGTTAATTTAGCTAGAGTTCAGCTGAGTTTGTTTTTCCTAGAGAAGAATTTTTATATAGCATTCATTAGGGATTTTAAAATTATTTTCAGCGAAGGAGATCGCGGAGGTTCCCATTCCCTTCTCGAGAGCCAGCAAAACAAACAAACAGCAAAATTCACTTTGCCTCAAACAATTTGCAAACTATAAACAAGTGCAGAAATCAGCAAACAGATTCAGCAAACAGGCTGGGGAAGCATAAAGTAACAGCCAGACAGTTATGGCCAGCATGAGATTATTATGATCAACAATCTACATTATTATTGTACATCCCTAAGTAGCCTATTCTGGCAGCCCCATAATGTATGTAACACACTGTACCTTCTGCTGCTCCATATCTTCATAATTGGTTGCCAGTAATTTCTGTTTTCATCACAGTATTTGGTGCATTTTTGATTGTTTCTTCTGCTGAATGCAGGCAACAGATAAAATTTACATTCACAGCACTTGCAGTTGCCTGGCTTCTGCAGAATTTTTAAATTACAGCAGTTGAAAAATAATCTTGATTTAAGTTTAAAATAAGTAAGATACAATTAAAATAATTTAATTGACTGTCAAAAAGCTTAACTTCAAAGGAATTAAAACCCTCTCTAAGATATATTGGCACCTCACAGTCCATTTGCTATAATTTGAGCACTTTTATCAACAGGGAATCTTACCAAAGGCTTCGTGGACATGAGAGATGATTAAAAATAGAAGATCAAAGCCCGCAAACAAATCCTGTTACTATACTCTAACAAACAGGGATTGTTTTATAACTAAATATGAAGCCAACTCAAACAAATATTTGGAAACACTGAAGACAGATCCCATTGTAGCTTTTGGCAGGGTGTGCTTTATATATTATGAAGACATTTTTGTCCTGTTGCCACTGCTCTGACCAGAAGCCACATGTGTGGACCATCATGGCACCTCCCTTCTCTCCCACCAGCATTTTCCTTTCTCAGTGCTCTGTTTCAAGACAATCAGGAGCTAAATTCAATAAAGAAGCAGTGAGCTTCTTTGAAAATATTGCATTAAACCCCTCAGCTCAGCATCAATACATGGAGTGCCTGCTGGGAAGAAGGACAACTTGATCATCTCCATATTCCACAGTGGAGTACCAGTCATCTGGGGGGTTTAACTAAGTTTCTCATGCCTTCCAGAAAAGGTTCAAGAAGCAGAATTTGCACTATGGGGTTTTCCAAATCTTTTTTCCACGAATATTACTACTATTAAACAAACATTTTGAGGTATTATGTGAAGGCTGTGACTAATTTGCCTTTGCCCATGGTTAAGCAATACAAACTGCTTCCCTGGACTCAAAATAATAGACTGAAATATTCCCATTTCCTGCAGATGAGTGAAAATAAACAGATCCAATCTGAGTTGAAAGAATGTAAGTAGAACAGGCCTTCGTTTGTAGGGGAAAATAAACTTTGCTGATCCCGTAGGCCTGGAACTATAAACAGCATCCTTTTTCTCCCAGGGCAGTGTATAATGTGAGTGCATGGTTTGAACATCCTCAAAATAAACAGCTAATCACCCTTTCTGGCCTAATTAGGTTATGTTCTGGCTGCTGGCTCTGGGTCTCATGCGAAGTGGCACTGAGGGAAGCCCTGCTCCTCTCCCAGGAACGAGAGCCTGTCCAACTCTCTCTTTGTTAGTTAACATTTGCTCCTTGAGGATATCCAGCTCTGGGATCTTCCTTGAAAGCTTGGCAGATCCAAGGGCAAGAATATTCTTGTCACTTTCCACTGAGAACAAGGGTAGCCTTTTCTTCCTCTCTCTGCTCACTGCACAGTTGCAATGGCAAGATGAGCAAATAATATTTTTTGTTCTTTTATTTATTTATTTTTTTTTTTATTTCTGGATTTGGATTGTCTGCCTGTTCAGTGTGTATCAGCAAGTTGTAACTGGTTAGATTTTTTTGCATGGACATTTAACTCACTCTTTGCAAAAAGGTGATTTGTCCTCAGCACAGCTGTGACCATCCACTGCAAATGGTAGCTAAACAATCCATAAGGATTGCATAGGATCCACTGTTGTTATTACTGCAGCATTGCAGACAAGGGGCTGGAGCACAGATGTGCTGTAAGGCCTGCCCAAGCTGACACTTTGCAAGGAAAGACCCAAGAGCTCAGAAGTTGCTGACTGAAGCTCCCAGGCTGGATCCTGCACTGCTGGGTCCTTAATGGGGCTCCTGGTGCACTTCAGCTGCTGCCTGTGTGTCTTGAACAGACAGGTGTCTGCTGAGGAAGGCAGGAGCCTCCCCTGAAATGGAAAATGTAAACTCCCTCCCTCTGAATTATTATAATTTTGAAATTAAGGGGCTCTCAGGTAAAGATATGGGAATAGGAATAACAGTTATTTACTAGGAAAAATAAAAATGCAAATGTAATAGTACAAACAACAACAACAACAAAAAAGCCTACTGACAGAGTCAGAACATGCCCTGCCCCTCTGTGTGTCAGGGGGGTGTCCCAGCCCCATCCCATGGGGGCTCAGCCCTCCTGCAGTGCCAGCTGTGGCTCTGCTGCAGCAGGGATCCTGCACAAGGGGGGAGATTTCCTCTGCAGCTCCAGGGCTGCTGGAGATGGACCTGGGCTCCCTCTGGCAATGCAGGGCAGCAGAAAGCTGCTCCTCTGGCAATGCAGGGGGCAAAGGCTGCTGTGGTGTCCCAAACCTCAGATTGTACCCAGGTAGGAATGCTTGGCTCCTCCCCTGGGCAGAGCCTCTCCCAGTGGGATGATGGAATTTGATCAGCCATGCAGGGACACTCACTGGCCATGGACAGAAGAGATCTTCTGAAGGGAGGGTTGGGTGTGGAAGAGATAAAGGAAAAACTGCCCAATTAACAGAGATTACTGCCCCACCTCTGACAGATGGCAATAGAATACACACATCATCTTTCAATCCAGGATGCTGTGATTCATAGCAAACAAATAATACTGGGAGAAATCAGTAGCAAAGGCCAAGTGGACTTTTAGGCTCTGATTTATCAAGGCCTTCTGGGCTGCAGCATAGGGCCTGTAAGAGGAGAAAGATCTGACCAGATTCAGAACATTTCCATATTTGCACTTTTCTAGATTCCTCTGAATGTATGCTTAGATCCTGAAATATGTTCCCATTTTTCATTGCTCTTTTAAAATCATTGTTCTTCTGTATCAAAACCAGACCATCCTACCTTTAATCCCTTTTCAAAGTTTCTTTTCATCTTCAGAACAGCTAAAGGTGCTCTGAGGACTGTTTAAACTGTAATTCTCGAGGTGCTAATTTCCTTTTTTTCTCCTTTCTGGTGAGACTTGCAGAGCTGCTGAGGATGCCAGCAGGGCCCATCTTCCCCAAGCTGTCCATGGGTGGGGACCAGCCTGGCCATGGCCATTTTCCTTCCCTGGCCCCACTTCAATGTCCAGTGAGTGCAGGAAGCAGCTCCTGCATCCCGTGGTGATTCTAAAGGCACAGACCCATTTTCAGTGCCCTTTCTCCAAACTGAGAAGTGCTTAGCACAAACTGCTCTTTTCAGCCTCTCTGATCTAAATCCTCACATTTTTTCTTGCTTGTGACTTCCTTTTAGGAAGTGCAAACCGAGGAAAAGGAAAACAGCTGAGCAAAGGCATTTCTGAGCCACAGGCATTGAACTCTCCAGGACTGCCAGGTAAAACACTGATGCTGTCCTGCTCCCTGCTCCCAAAATGCATTTCCCCACTTTCACCAAAGAGCTGTGTCTCCACCTGCAGCTGGGACTTGCTGCAGGACCCTGTTTGTGGCTGAGGCAGTGGTGGGAAGGGAGGTGAGGCTGTGACAAGCCCGTGGTGAGGGCTCTGGTGGGAGGGGATGTGTGTGCTCAGCATAGGAGAGACAAGGATGCAGCAGCAGCAGCGTTACGAGTGGGAAAAGCTGCTCATTTTTTATTAAAAAGTTGCAGAATTCACAGGTTGGGCCAGTTGCTGTCAGGGTGGAGTTCAAACTGTTTGTTATTGTAATCACATGTCATTTTTGTTGATGGTTAAGAATTCCCCCTTTTGTTGAGTGGCACCCTGCTGCTTCCTGGAGGATGACACCCAGATGGTGAAGAGGAGGGGACATTGGAGTTGACATGGAAATGACATCGGAGCCAGCATGCAATGGGAGAGACCCCTCACCAAAGCTAGCCAAAAACCCCTAAAAAACAATGAGCCAACACAGAATTGATGAATCAAAGCAATGTGTAGACGTGAGGAACAGAATCTAGTAGCCACCAAGACCCTTTTTACCCCGGACCCTAACCTAAAAAGACCTTGAATGTTGAACTAAAAATCAAGGGAAGCTCCTGATGCTCTCCTGAGGATGGAAACCCCAGCTCTGCCCACAGACCAGTGGAAAAAGCTGTACTCTTTCTCTGAGTCACTCTTGGGAGCAGTGGTGGTGTGAGTGTGGACCCATCGGTTCTCTCCACCCGAGCTGATCACTTTTAATAAAGGCATTAAAAAGGAGAAAGATCTCCTGCCCGTGTTTATTTCAGCAAGAGTGTTCACAGTTTAATATTTCACATATTTCACATTGCCACAGCATCCTCTCAGCTCCCAGTGTGGGTATCTGAGCAAGTGACAGACTGCACGGAGGGGCTGTGACAGGGAGGCCTCTCCCCTCGAGCCACACTCTCGAAAATCTTGATGACGGATGCAAATCACTTGGAGCCAAATTAAGAAAAGTATATTTAGCAACCTAGAGCAGTAAAGAGACACTTAATAGGATTTTCAAAAGTGTATAAGCAGATTAGGCATCCAGCTCCTGTTGAAATCAATGTGGATGGAACCTTTAAAAAAAAAAATAAAAATCTTGAAGTATCTCAGCACTGCTACAGCCTGGGTGCATTGCAGGGGGTGGTGAGTGGGCTCAGAGATAAGCCTTACAAATAACAGGGCTCTCTGCTGGTACCAAGCCTCCAAAACCACGGGAGCAAGTTCTTAAGATCCCACAAAAGCTGAATTACACAGGCCTGTGGGAATAAAAGAGCAAGGCCTGGAGGGAGAGGTAATGCTCTTCCTGTGCCTGCCAAAGGAGCAGCAGGACTTCTGCAGGGACAGAGGCAGAAAGTAACGCAAACCTAAGGAGACAGAGCAATCACCGTATCTCTGCTCAAGAAAAGGCCTTGCAACAGCTTTTTTTTGGTTACAGAATTAGCCAAGAGGGGCTAGGTGAAGAACATGCTGGTTGTTTGATTTTGACAAGGAAGCAGCACTTTTGCAGTCCTCGTAAACAAATATATTTGACCCAAAGAAACATCTTCTGCAGCCAGTTTCTCTCTTGGGTAGAAAGTGCTTGTCAGGACCTGGGTTTTGCCTCGTCCTGTGATTTATACATGGAGTATAATACAGTAAAGTCAGTTCCCTGCCTTCTCTGAAATGCAGCTCCAAGTCTGTTGAGCTGAAATCAGTCCTTTTTTGCTTTACTGAGCAGCAGTGATGATACATGCATTAAGGACTGCAGGCTCTGTGGTAACTGGGGCCAATTAGCTGCTACCCGAGGGCAGTAGCTCCCAGATGTGGGATATCAGACAACTGAAAACCTACAGAACTGCTAACAGATCACTCATTATTCTCCTCCAGAGGCTTTTAATTGGGGGGATTAACACACGGTATTTTTAGTGACTGTCCTCAGAACATTTATCTTCTTCTATGGCATGTCACTCCCTCAGGGAGCACTATTTGGGAAGCAACCATTGCTGGAGGTGACAGGGAGGAGTTATCTCCTCTGAAATCCCTGTTGACAGGAGTGGCTGGTGCAGACAGTAGGCAGAAGATAGGCTTGCCATAGCTGCATTCCCAAACACAGGAATTACACTGAATAAATGCAGCAATCTCAGGTTCCTTATGGGCTGCTGACTCCAGCCTTGTGCCAGTGGTTTCTAAACTGAAACTGGCAACAAACTACAAAGAAGAGTAAAGGAAATGAGAAGCTGGATAATTCAGAATGGTCATTAATGGGAAACATACTAGAAGAGTCAGGAGGGGGAAGGAATCCAAGTTGTGGCCAAGAAACCTGAAGGTAGGGGAAGAAAACTTCTCTGTGTTACATCTTACCTGATCAACACCATTAAAAACCAGTAGGGACAAGTTGCTAGGTGCTGCTGGGAAAAAGGAATTTTTAGGGCTACTCTTCTTTCAGCTTCCTAGCCCCTTTCCTGTAAAATTTAGACCCTTCTGAGCTGACTGTAGTGGTGAAATATCTGCAGTTCTTTGCCCACATGGAAAGAAAGCAGGAAGGAACCTTAGTAGGCACTGAATGCTTAGATTTATTTATAATATTTTCTCTGGGTTTGAAGTGCTGAATTATTAGTGTTATGCTAATAAAATCCATTTAAGCTCATGGAACAGTCTTTCATTTAAGGAGAAGTGATCCTGGCAATTTGCCAGCAGGCTAGCAGGATATTAATCAGACAATACCTAGGGACCAACACAACTATATTGCTTTTAATCTTTTGACCAGCAAGGAAAACAGGAAGAAATCCATTTCCCTCCTTTCTTTGCTCAGTGGGATAACCAGCTGGTATAGACAAGCTGCAATCAGCCCAATTTGGGAGTAAATATTTGGGTTTTAGCTGGGTAAATGGAAGAGCAGTGCTACTTTCATGCAGCCAGGTGCCTTTCATGGTCACGGTGGGGCCCTGCAGGGTTTTGGCTCCCAGAGTCACATATTAATAACAGAATGTCACCTTGCAAAGGAAAAGTCCAGAGCTCTGTTCAGATGTGCCTGGAAAGGAAAAGTTTGTTTGAGTGTGCCAGACAGTCATTCAAGGTGATTGTGGGGGGTGCTCAGGGCTGGATTTTCAGCCTCTACACTGACTGTGAGAGTGCAGCACCAGGGAGGAGAGGAGGAGGCTTCCAAAGCAAGGACCACACCATGGCAGGGACTTGGCACTGCAATGTCAGGATTATATTTTGTTTTGTTTGTCTCCAGATACCAAGAAATAGAGTACAGCAAGAAATGTGTCATATTTTAAGAGTCCTCACAGAGCTGCCCTTTAAAGATGGTGGAGATGTCCTCTCTGAAGCTGCAGCCAGTCCTCCACTGTGTGTTCCTGTGCAAACCTTCAGGGTTTCCCCATTTCTTCAAAGTCCCATTTCTTTGGTGGGGTTTAGGCCTGAGCTGGTCCTGCCTTGTTTCTGTGCTCTCAGATGAAGAACAAAAATTAATCACCCAGATCTTTAGGGCACATGTTGGAATGAATGGAATAGAAGCCTCCCTGAGCCCTTCAGAGAGACAAAGAAATGCAGGGTTTGAATTAGAGCCTTTAGAGAAGCTGAAGTACATTAAGCCATAGAGACATGAAATAGAAGTCTAAGTTTTAAGTAAACAGAAATATATTTTAAGTGCCTTAAGAAACTGTGTTAGGTAGGGGTCCAGAGCAAACTACTCCTCCTGAAGCCCTGAAAAAAAGAGCAAACCATCTAAAAAGAAAAGGCTTAATTTAATTTCCTATCCACATGGTCAATTGAGAGGCTTCTACTCGGGGAAGAAAGGAAAAGTGGTTTTTCTGTTAGCTTCATCCAGAGAGGAAAAAAAATCTTTGAGGAATTTTCTGGCATGTGGCTCCTGTTAGGTTTCAGCCAGCTGAGCTGTTTTCAGAAGCACTGGAATGTAATTTCAGCAATAATTGATCAACAGAAAGAAAGGCGGTGAGGATGTTCTGTTGCAGAGAAGTCCTGGGTGAAAATCCATACATTGTGTCTAGCAACAGAGATTTAACAAATGTGAATCTGGAGAGTTGAATTTCTGGAATCTGGCTCTGCCCTGAACCATGGAAAACTGGAGCCATTGCTGGATGGGGAATGGTGCTTTTCAAGTCCAATTTCAGTCAGTTGACTCAAACTCGTCTGGAAACCTTTGGCACTGAAAAAAATTTAATTTCCCATGATTTTTAAAAATTTATTGCTCAGAATGCCTAAGTCCTAAATTAGACATAGAGATTTTTGTATAAGCCAACATAATCCTTTTACCACAGAATCATTCTGTTATATAGTATTTTGACTGCTCTGTGCAGTTGTACTGGGATGATGGAGCCACGTTGCTCTCAGAAAGCTGAGCTCTCCAGTCTGCTGAGGAGATTCCTGTTGCCTTTCAGCCTTTGCACCAGTCCATCTATGAAAGAATTACTTATTCCTGCCTCTGGTGGGAAAAGCATTGAGAATTCTGTGTGAGGGAACTTGGAGCCATTCTGCTGGCACTCATGGCTATGCACTTCTGGGAAGGGAAGTTCCTGTTCTCTGTTGTCTCCTAAGAGAAAAAAAAATCTAAAAGATCTGGTCCTCCATGTGATTTGCTTATACAGTAATTTTCTTCTCCTGAATGAAGCCAGGAAAGAGTTTCCCGTTACATTTCAGGGAAGTTAAGTGATGTGCAGAGCAGATATGTCAAATAACAGAGCTCCAGTGTGTAGAAACCAAGTCAACATTAATAAAAGTTTGCTGTCTTTCTAAGATGATCTTATACATTAGAGTGTCAAATGCTCTAGGACTTATAATGCAAGAAGACTGGGTGAATCCAAGGCAATGAAATGGAACTAATTAAAATGTCAGATAACACAACTATGGTTGTTTGAAACAGACCTTTATGTAAGGTAGTGAGGTCTTCATTAGAGGGCCACAAACTTAACTTTTTAATAAGAAATAATAATTTTTTACATCAAGTCTGGCCTCTGCTGCCTACAAATTTGGATTGATATATCAAAGCACATATTGCCTTTAATGTTCCTGTCAAACCTGAGCTGTGATGCATGGAGTTATTCCCTACTTGGAGGGATGATTCTGTGAAACTTAGCTAATAAAAACGTGACACAGCTGGTGAGTGATGTCTGTTCTCTCAGGGTGTGTTAGCGTGGGACAAACTCTGCATGCACATTCTCTTCTTGACACTGAAAAATGAGACACATCCAGTAAAAAACCATAATGGATGCTCTAATGGCCTTGCATTGACCTTCTCCTTGTCTTTCTGCCTCCTCATGCACCTTTCTTGCCTCTTGACTCTTTTCCTCCCTTCCCTTGCAGGCTGCGAGCCCACAATTTATCTTCCTGCTCTCTGATGCCTCTGAGTGCCCTGGCAGGGTCTGGGCTTCCTCTGTGGGACATCCCAGGCTGCTTTTTGCCAGCTTGGACCACGAGCAGACAAAGAAAAAAAGCTTTTCCTGGTAAAATAAAGATACACTTCAAAAATCAAAACAAACCTCAGCAGCCAATCCAAATCCCAGTCCCAGCAACCTGGTAATTTGTCAGTGCCAGGCGTCAGCCCACTATTAGTCTTTTTCTGGATAGAGATGACAGAGCTCTGTTGACAAGCTGCAGGGCTTATTTTGGGAGCTGGCACCTGGCTCCTGGCACGTCCCCCTGTGACTGTGTCACACTCCTCAGAGCTGCCTTTGGCTCTGTAGGGGCTGGAGCTGGGGTGGGCTGGCACTCCCTGGGTGGGAACCTCGTTTTTTGCTCCCATAATTACACGTCCCTGTTTTCCTCAGGGCTGGCAGGAAAGGTGTCCCAGGGCACACACACACAGAGCACAAGGCTCCTCACCCTTCCCCAGAGAGGTTGGAAGGTGCTTTGGCCCCTCTCTCCTGCATCCCCCTGAGCTGCTCCCCTTGTCCTTGCTCAGTGCCACAATCAGGGCCACTGGATGTGTGTGCTTCCCCTCCTTCCCTTCCCACAAAAAAAGACCACAGCATCTGATCTGGGGCCTTCCTGCTCCCACTGCAAGAAAATATTTAGCATTTTAATATATTTTTCCTCATTTTTAGAAGTAATTTATGTAGGAATATACACAGTGCTTAGTAATCATTTCTCAGATGAATGTGGAATTTTTCTAAAATTAAACTATCATTCTTTTCTCTTCACACTTGGCTGTCATATCTTTCTTAATGCAAATCAGTCATTGACTAGAGACACCTACTGTAAGAAGCTATTTTAGCTGTCTGATCGGTTATAAATTGATTTTGGAAGTGAAGACCATTATGGGAAGATAAGCTGGAATTGGTAGGGAATGGAAAAAATAATTCAAAGGGGAAGTTTTTATTTGAATGTGACTGTTTACCTCTGTGTCAGAGCAAAGGCTGTAATCCAGGGGTCCCATCTCTCCTCCTGCTTTAATTCTCAGACCACAAATCCTTCACCTGCCTTGGCCCTATACAATGCAGAGACCTTGAAGACCAGAGACAGGTGCCCCAAGGAAAAAATATTTCCCCTTTCAGTCTCCATTTGATACAAGAAACTTTATCTCTGAAGGAGCCAGGCTACTCTTGTGCTCTGAAGCAAGTCCCTTAGTGCAGGAATGAAAAGGAATCCATTATGGTTAGTTTCAGAGAAACCTCTCTTCCCCGCAGTATTTCCTCCTGCTATGCTTCAAGTGCTCTTCAGAGGGAATATTCACATTTTGCAGGCAAAGAAAATGCCTTCACTATCACAGTAGTGGTCTGCACAAAGTGAGAGCAAAGCAAAGAGTGTTCACTGGATGCAAGTTGGGAAGTTGGGGAAAATGAGAGCTGTTTTCTGGTTTTCTTTTTTCCACTCATTATTCTTCAGGGCCAGCTCTGATGTTGTCTGCTGGGGCTTGAAGAAGGAGCTTAATTTTTGAGGCACGACTTTTCTCTCTGCATTTTTTAAAATTTTCTGTTACTTGCACTGCCAGTTCTTTGTATGTAATTAAAAGTATGCAAACAGTGGCAGAGTTTTTAAATTAATTCAGTTTGAGGGAACATGCTTACCAACTTCAAGGTTTGCATGCTGTGTCTATAGGAACAATTGTTATCCTGGCAGGAGTTTTGGGAGTCAGTTTTGAAACCACAAAAAGCAAACATTGAAAGCAGCTTTTACTACCTACAAATACTTCTGTGGTTTCCAGGTTTGTTAAAACATTTCTTTTTTCTCCTAGCAAATTACTAGTGCAGCACCATTCAGCTTTTGATTACTTATGATCAATCTACCTTGTCAAAGATTCTGAACACTGTTAGTCAAATGTATTTGAATAAACAAATGCCTGTAACAGTTGCAGCAGGTTTATGGATATTCATAAAGCAGAAAAACAATCTAATAAATCACATCAATTACAAATTGCCTTTTCCTTGCACAGCTCTATTGTCCCCTGAACACTTGTAATTGAGAGCTCAAAGGTGAACATTCTCACTTCTGTAAGTTTTAAGGAAGCATGTTTTCTTAATGTCTAGGCTTGTGGTTTCTCAGATGTGTACAGGATTTTATAACATGCACCATTTCATACAAAATTCAGGGCAGTTAAATCCTCCTCTACTCCTGAGCTAGAAACAGAGTCCTGGATCAGATTGCAGCTCTGGAGTGAGGCCAACTGCTGAAGGAAGCAAATCTCCTGCCCCTCACCTTCCATGCATTAAGAGATACCCCTTGCTGGCTCCCAAGGAAGCTCCCTGGGAGCCCAGAGCTGCAGATGCACCAGTGGGAAGCTGTGATGCCTCTGGCAAGGAGGTGCAGCATCTCCTGGAGCCACCCAGTTCCACCACCCTGAAAAAGGAAAGCACTTCCCAGCTCCTTCTGACAGCTCTTCACATCAGCTGAGCTCAAAGCCTTCTGCCATCTGCTTGCATCTCAGCTGGAACCTATCAGAGTCTGTTTTATTGGGAATTCAGCACCAGTGCCCCAGCTACAAGTGAATGCAAGCACAGGGCTTTGCTGTAAAGGCACAGGAGCAGCAGGGAAGCCTGAGGGCAGTGTCCCCACTGTCCTGTTTTGTACTTCCCACTGTCCTGTTTTGTACCAGCAAACTGTGGGGTGAGAAGGGCTGGCCCTGCTGGGCCCCCTAAATCAGGAGACAGACGTGCCACCACAGCCAGAGATGGAAGGACAGCCTCAGTTCATATCTGAGCACTGTCCTGCGAGGCAAGGGCTGAAAATCACTGCAACACCAACACACCCTTGGGACACAGCATGGCCCACCTGGCTGTGCCACTGCCAGGCTTTCCACCAGGCTGTCCCTGGGCAGTACAATACTGCAAAGTGTTGTCATTATAGTGCAAGAGTTCTGTTGTCATTACATTGCAAGGGTTCCATATTGCCAGAGTTTTGTACCTCCTTGATGTTTCTTGTAGGCAGTCCCTCAAGGCACTGACTTTTCCTCATTCTCACAGCAGCCAACTGACTCCAGTCCCCTCAACCAACCAATCCACTCTTTTATAACACTCTTCTTATTGGCTACAGGTGTGGCCTGCTAAAGTCAGGCCTGCTCCTAATCTGTAATAATTGGCTCAGCTGCAACTCTTTAGGGGGTAAGATTACTTTCTATACTACCTTTATTTGCTTGTATTGTATCCCCCTACAGCAAAGCACTTGAGCTCCCACCCATGTCTTCCACCCCAGGGCTGCTCTTGCATCTCTGCTTTGGGACCTTCTGATTTGGGACAGCAAGAATTGCACAGGCAGTTCTGTGTTCCCTGTCCCCTAGAGCTGTGACAGCCCCACCAGTGGAGCTCTGCCTGCAGCCTCCTGTGCCTGGCTCAGTGGGGAGCTTTGAGCTGATGGCTGGGCAGGGTGGGTGCCAGTCCCAGGGTCACACATGGCACCGTTCTGTGCCCTGCCCGCCTCTGCCAGGGATTTATTCTTGGCTGATCTTTTGGAGGCCAGGACATTCATGTGATTGCAGGGATGGGTCTGCAGCTCCAGCTCACACACACATATCTATCCCACACTGGCCCCTCTGTAACTTGTGCAGACCTATTGCCATGCCAAGATCTGACTGCCAGACCTCTGGTGTCTCTCTGGTATTCAGCCTCCCCCAGAGCTGCCTCCCACACCCCTTATCCTGCATGGGCACTCCCAGCATTGATGTTCCCTAGGGAAAAGCACACAAACACACACTGGTTTCTCCAGATGCTGGTGCCCAGACACACAGGCCCTCTGCTGCATGGTTTGACTCCAGCTGCTGCACACACTCACACACATGCAAACAGGACATGCTCCCTGACTCAGGCAAGCAGTCAGAAATGCAATTTAACAAGAAAATCAGGGCATGACCAAACAAACATAATGACCAGCAGCCTGTTCACATGCAACCGGCTCTTTTTATCCACTTATCTCTGTATTTATAATGCTTGTTCCTTTGCAAGCAGCCTTCACCCTCCTCTTCTTGCCTTTGGTCTTTACCCTTAAAAACCCCTAAGCCTCACACATTCCCAATAACTCCTTTAAGACATCCTGGAGTACATTTCACATCATTTCCCAAATACCCATCCCACAATGAGCCCTGAGCACCTGGAGGCAATGACCCTGCTCAGTCTGCAAGGCTGTCTGGTGGCAGCAGCTCCTGCAGACTTGTCCAACACCCAAACCATAGTTGGGTTGTGTGTGCTGAGGTCCCTGGGAGTACCCAGGACCAGGTGCTATGGGGCTTCCTCTGCTTGGTACTGTGCTTGTGCTGATTAACTCTTCATCACATAACTAACAGTTCCCACCACTGTAAATGGGGATTGCTCTCAGAAGAGTAATCCCTGAATTTACAGCATTGTCAGCAGATCTGAAGTTTGATCTTCAGAAATCGTGTGACTCCTGAGTCTCCATTGATAGACACTGACTTCTTCAGCCACTACAGTTTTTACAGTACCACGTGGAAAAACTCATCTCCTAAAGCACATTTACTGCTGCTTTTTAGGAAGTCGCAATTTGAGGTTAATGAGGAAGGTGAACAGCATTTAAACACTAAACAGACTGGGCCATCCTGTGCCTCATTCAGGAACAGGAGAGGAAGGCAACTTCTGCCATCAACTCTCAGCAAGGCATTGTGCTGCTGCTTCCTTCTGTGCCAGAAGTGTGTGTGTGAGAATTCTGTAGCCTTCAGGATGTGACTGGGAGAATTCCTGATACTGTGTGAGGGGAGTTCTTTTTCTGTTGCTCTTTGAAAGACTCTATCCAGAAAATTTCACACTCTATGCAGAAAACTTGCAATTTATTGCTGTAAGATGTAAAGAAGGGACACTCGACGTCAGAGACAACTAGCAGGGCTGGGGATGGGATGGGCCCTCTCAGATTACAGAGCTCATCAGAGATGTAGTGCATGCAGGAGGGGACCTGGCAAAGACATTATTTTGTTGTCACATTAAAAGCAACCCAGCAATAAATCACAATAAATCAACATTTTGCTGACCACCTGCCCTGTGCCATCTCCTCTGGAAGAGGCAGGGATGTTAAGTACCAACATGTCTGGAAATACTGAATCTGCCAATATAAATGTTTTGGATTAAACTCTGTGCAGAGGCCACGTGCTTGGGATACAACCTCATGTATAACCTCATGGGATACATGGAAACATTACCAGGGTGGTGAATTCAAAATCACATTTGCAATCTTGTGTTTACTATTGGCAAACGTTTCCAGGAGATGTTTGTGAGGAGTATGTGTAGAATTTGGCACCATAGCTGGAGGCTTTATCCATCCAGCAGCTGCTGAAGGGATGGCATAATACCTGTGTTGTCACAGTTAGAGTTGAAGAGCTTCTTTAGATTAGCATGGAATTAATTCCTTTCTTGGCTACAGAATAGTTATATTTGATGTTGCTTGGAAGTGATGCTTGAATGGATCGACAATGTTTTTGATAATATCTGCCAAGACCATTTTGACTGAGTCTTTTACTCACTTTTACTCATTTTTATAAATCATGCATCAGTTTAGAGTATAATGCAGATAATGAAAAGGTGTTGAAACCCAAAACCTAATAGTGTTTTGCATTTCTTACATTCATGTCATAGACTTTATTTTGGAATGAATGAAGTTGTCTGGAGAAGCAGGCCAGATGTGATTTTAAAACCCCATCAAGACTTTGATTATCTGGACTCTTTTGTATAATAAACTATTTTGGAAGACAGATCTACTCATTAGCCAGTCAGTTAGCAAAGCCATTTCAAAAATGACTGATAGCATGAGGAGCACAGAGGCTGCTGAGGAATACCACCTTGATGTGCAAACACACAGTCTGTGGTTGCAGATATGGGCTGCGAGACTCAGTAGTGGAGAAAAATTGAATCAGTCACTTCTCATCCAATTCTTTTTCAAAGACAGAGGGAAAATTGGCATTTGGAAGATAAAAGAGATGACATCACTCTCTAGAGCTCAGGCACATGTCTCTGCTCCCAGCCAAGCAGCAATCACTGTGACAAACCCAACTTCTCCAACCTTGCAGTGAGGAGGCAGGTGAGAAAATTTCTGTGCTTGTCCTCCAGCTCTGGGATGGTGGATTTAAACAGTTATAGTCACTGCTGAAAACAGTGATCTATTTTGGGGCTCAGCAAATCTATTTCTTGCCAGTGCACTGGAAAACCAGAAGGTAGACCTGGGAAAGATTCCCTTAGAATAATAAAATGTATTTTGGCTTGGTACTTGCACACAGACAAGCCACTGGTTGTCTGTGTGCCTTTTAGAGAGGTAACACTGTTGATATTTTTGAAGCCAGAGGAATTCTGGCAATTTAAAGCCCATGCAAAGGGATTATATTTAATAGAATTTTGCTGATCTCGAGCAAACACAGGAGCTTTTGGCACAGCTTTCAAGATCTACAGGGATTCTTGAGTCATCTGTGCACCCCTGAAGCTGCACCAGCAGACACCAACCACTGCTGATTGCAGCTGCTGTGACAAATGGGGTGGAAAAGGCCCTGATAATCTTCTGCCATATGAAGGAAATTTAATGCAGCTTACACTGATAATTCTCTCCCAAGCATGAGGTTGGAAACTCTAATTCCTTTGGTTGGAAATGGTGCTTGCAACAGGTGAGCTACTCTCACCTATCCTAGCCCTGAATGGCTGGGTAAACGATGCCAGGGAGAATTCCCAGCCAGGGAATGCCTGGGCTACAGCATCCACAGCTACTGTGACTCCTAACAAATGCAGGTGCACCCCTGGCTGCCAAGACAAGGACTTTTTGTACCTTATTTATGAAGAAAAGTGAAAAAAAATACAGAGGCTACAAACTGGAGGATGCAACTGAAATACGAATTATCAAGAGCGAGATGGAGCTCAGAATAACTTCACTGAAGATGTAGAAGGAAAAAAAGTAGAGCGGAAATTAAGTGAAATATGTGGAGTTTTTCTGAATATGTAAGCAGTGAATTTTATGGGGTACTCATGTCTTTTAAGAATTTCTTTTGAGCTACATATTTGAAAACTAAAAAAAAAAAAACCCATTATCAAATTAAGGGCTTGCTGCTATTAGGTATATTCTCATCATGAGAATATACCTAATAACCTTAGAAAAGGTTATATCTAGATGAAATCTGATAAGAAACTTACCACCAAAGCACATCTTTCTTATTTTTCATGACAAACAGTGAAAATGGCTAAAGTTTCTCACCTTACTTCACAACTAAATAGTGAACATCCTTTCTGTTATCAAAAGCTGAATTTGCTGACCTTTTAGGGAGGCCTGAATGCACACTCTTTAGCCATTAGTTTTGTTTTGTGGTGGGCCTGTTTGAAGGTTTTGATATGTTTTATGTATTTTGGAGTTATTTGCCTTATTTTTGTTAGGCTGTTACATGGCATTTTTGGTTATAATCCATTGCAAATATGCCCACATGATATATAATTGGCATATGTGAAATAGATGCAGAGCTGCTGAAAGTAGCTACTGAAAATACTGAAAGTACCAGTAATGTCAACAGCAAATATGTAAAAGGACAGCTACTACTGATTTACACTTTTACAGAATAACTGCATTTCCCAAATAGTCACCCAAATAAAATTGTGGTTGTACTTAGAAATATTTTTAAATATAATTTTTGTCTGTAGACTTTTCTGTTTCCTGCTGAAATAGTGCAACATGGAAGTTGATTAGAATTCTCTAACAGTGAACCTACAGGTTGAATCCTGCTGTTACATTCTATTTTATTGAATAGTGAGATGATGAACAGTGCAGGTAATGCTGGACACAGCAATATTCCTTTATTTAATTTTCCAATTTAAAGTTAGGAACATTTTGGTTAATGGAAAGTGAAGATAGTGTTAAGGAGGTTATTATTTATTGGTGATTTATACGGCAATGGGATTGTATTGTAAAGCACTGAGTTATAAAAACTGACATGTTAAGTCTCCTTAACTCTCAGGCACTGGAGAATTACCCTGGGTTCTAGTTGAAAAATACATATTGGCTGATAGAAACAAGACACAAACTGTGTCTAGATTCATTTAGAACTCCCAGGTGGGAAAATCTGAGTAGGTTTTCAATGAAGAATCTATTATTCCTTGGTAACTCAGAACATCACCTATGAAAACTATGGCATCTAAAATGAGAAATCCTAAATCCAGCCAGTGCTGGCTGACAATGTCATATTCCACTTGTTGAGCTAATCATTGCCTTTAATTACCAGAAATATTTTTGTAATGGTAACATTTCTCAGATGCACTAGTGAGCTGTTGGCCTAGTAGAAATGAAAATTTAGCAAATTCCTGTTAGTGATATGGTGATATCTTATTGCTAAAAAACAGAAATAAGAAAAAAACCAACCAAACCCTGCTTACTGGTTGTGTTATTTTATCATGTCTAAGATAACACATCTAGTAAGCTGCAAATTCCCTGGGACAAAGACTTTATGTTTATATTTGTGATCTGCCATTCAGACCAATGGGACAATGCAGTCCATAAACACTAACAGAATGCCAGGTAATTTCAGATTATAGGCTGTACAAGAAATGCAGTAGTTTGCTTTTTAGGCACAGTTATATGAGTGTCGTGGGTTGACAGCCTTTATCCCAATATCGTGTGTTGTGTCTGGCAGCTGTGCCTTTTCTCTCTTCCCCCCCCCCACCCCGGCCGTCTTGCTGCGGCGGGGCGGGGAAGAGAGGGGGGAGTGTTTGACCAGGCCTTTTTGCTTTTGGCTTTTGCTGCTTGGCTTGGCTAGCCGCTTTGCTTGCTTGCTTTCTGCTTTTTTGTGCTGTTTTTTTCCTTTTCTCTTGCTCCCTCTTTCTTACCCTCCCCTGAAGATACTTGACCGGCTCCGGACGTGACCTGAAGACGTCCAGGACATCCGAAGCTTGCAGAGAAGCGCCGCGCCCTCTCAACACACAGTCTGTTTTTTCTGTTTTCTTTTCTTTTCTTGTGTTGGGGAGTGTTCTTTTGTTACTTGTAAATAAATAGGTTTTGTTTGCCACTTTGCTCCTCCGAGAAATTCCTTCCCGAACCCGGTGTTGGGGGAGGGGTGGTTGGAGGTTTGTTTTGTTTTTGGGGGGCTCCCTTTTGGAGATTTCCCCTAATTTGTCCTAAACCAGGACAATGAGATTTTATGTGATGATTATCATTAGAGCAGCAAAAATTTTCATGTGATATCATGCCAGCAGAATATCCACAGTCAGTCTAACCCAAATGCCTGTGAGGACTTGCTGGATCTTTCAATGTAAGTGTTGCTGTTTTAATCTGACAAACTTAATCAACATACTAATGTAATGACTAAAAAAAATATTCTTTTTCCTAAAATCTTATATAAAAGAAAAAAGTTCTTATGAGGATGTATCAGCAACACATATTATCTAGCATGGAGGCAATGCTGTTTAACAGAAGCTAAAGGCATATTGGTCTGATAGTAATTTCATCTACTTCTAAAACATATAAATATAAAGGGTAGTAGAAGTCTGAAGATGAAGATAACAAGAGCTGCTGAAGCACAGAATGGCAGAAAGATAAGCAACAGTCTCCTACTCTTCAGGTGTGTCACATGAGGCTGCCTGCCAGAATGAAACCAGTGAAAAGTCACATTTTCAATGCTATTTTCTAATTTTTATTACTATTTCAAATACTCCTCTCTTTAATTACGGCAACAGCTGTTGGCAGCACTGTACAATATGTGTCTGCACAGTATGTGTTCTCTCACATTTTGTTCTGCAGAGAGTGGGGCTTGGATTTATTTTTATTTAAAGCTAAAGAAAGGATTTTATAGGCTGTTCAATAACTGGAATCCTTGAAAATTCACCTTACAAGGTGTGAGGAAAGCCCACTGTTCAAATGCACCACACAATGCCAAGGGAAGTGTGGATTCTTCCTTCTCCTCTTCCTCTCCTCTCGGTGATGTAGGGATGTTTTTCAACAAATAATAAGTGACAATCTCATGTATTTTATAGTTGCTCAAACATTAGTCAAACATCTGCTATACAGTAATACTGTGATGTGAACTGCAATCAACTAAGGCTTGTCCCTACCAGAAAAGTTGATATATTTATTGAAGACACCCACAGAAGGTGCAAACTTCAGTCTGATCCTGTCTGTTTTCCACCTTTGTTGTT
This sequence comes from Ammospiza caudacuta, assembly GCF_027887145.1. Classification (NCBI taxonomy): domain Eukaryota; kingdom Metazoa; phylum Chordata; class Aves; order Passeriformes; family Passerellidae; genus Ammospiza; species Ammospiza caudacuta. The sequence goes on from NC_080594.1 coordinate 114,166,217, forward strand.
CATTCTTTACATGAATATATATATGTATATATATACATATACATACATACACACACATATATATACATATACATATATATATATACATATATATATACATATACATTTACATATACATACACACACACACACACACACACACACACACACACACACACACACACACACATATATATATATATATATATATATATAGTCTATGTGCTTCCAGGCCAAAAGCTGAAATGAAATGACAGTGATGTAGGGATATGGACTCTGGGCAATATTAAAGAAAAATCCTGTGTGCCTGTGAAATTCAGATTCCCATTTCTAGTGATATCTGGAGAATGCCAAGTGACTTAAAGGTAACATTTAGGCTTTGCTGGCCTGTGTGCCCTTGTCTGAGCATGATGCCATTTAAGCATCATTTCCACTCCTCCCCACTGACCCTCCTTTGTCTCTTCTGTCTCCCTGTCACCCTGTGTCTGGCTGCCAACAGAAATGCCTAATGATCTGAAAAATGCTGGGAACTTGCTGTTTCCATCTGGATCTGTTCCGTGATGTGTCCCCAGTGTGAGCACACACAGCTGTGCTGCCCTGGGCACAGCACTGGCAATGATTTTAGCTGGGTGAAGTTGATCTGTCACCACCCATGAGACCACAGCCTCAGCCATTTTCCTCCTGAGTCTCACTCCAGAAATTAACTCATCAGCTACTGGCACAATGTCTCCTGACATTCTTGAGCAGCTTTTTGATATCCACAGGGGCTCTGCTGGGAATTGGGAAGCAGAGGAAAAAGCAGAACCAGGCTGCTTCTTTCGGGGAAGAGCTTGCCTTACACCACAGTTGCAGAAAGATGCTCTTTGTCCCTCTCCAAGGTTGGTTGCTGCACTGGAGCTGGCCACTGAGCCCAGGTCTCGGGGTCTTTCGAGTCAGAGTGACCCTGAGAATGTTAAAAGTCTCTTTTCCCAGCCCAGTGCTCGAAGGAGGAGTCAGAGCTCTTAATTTCTCGGTCTCAAGGTTGTTCATTGTTTCTTATCTATAAAAATTTTCTCCTGCCCTGCCAAGGGCCAATTTTCTCCATCCAGCAGGACAGTTCCAGGCACTCTGCCTGCCCCCAGGGAGGTATTATCTTTTTATCCTAAAAACTACGTGTAAAATGTTTACAATTACTTTCCAATACCTATCACCTATGTTAGACAGTGAGCTTCTACTCTAAACCAATCCAAAAGTGCCAACATCACAGCAGAAGATGGAGGCCAAGAAGAAGAAGGAGAAAGGCAGGACACACCCAGATCCCTCCATCTTGCCTCCTGAGCCCCCATACCAAAACCCCCAAAATCTACTTTTTAAACTTCACTATTATTCTGCCTAAACTGTTGTGGCTTGCTGATCTTCATATAAAGTTGGTAATTTGCCCCATGGGTCATAATGAAACCCACAGGTGTTTTGGGCTCTGTGCCAGGGCTTCTGAGCCCCCTGGCAGGGGTCTTGGCTGTCCTGGACAGCCAGAGGGATGTTCTGGGTTCCCACACCCAGGCTGCATTTCACCTCCCAGAAACCCAACTGCAGCGAGAGCCCTGGCTGATCTGTCAGTCTGGAGTGAGCCAAGTCTGAGGTGACCCCAGGAAACTTCAGAACATCTTTGGGGACTTGCTGAATGGCAGCCTTGAACATTCTGTTAGCATATAAATGATAGTCTTAGGTGAGCAAAATGATCAATTGGTGTCAAAATATCTTTCAGGATATGTTCTCACTTCTTCCTGGTGGAAGCCAAGACTTGAAGGTGAAACTTGAGTCATGGGAGAAAAGACAGGGCCAGAGAGTGCCCACAGGGACAGCTACTGGCTCACAGAGGGACATAAAATTTATTTTTCCCACCCTCTCAGTTTCCTCCAAGCAAATGAAATGATAATCTGACCCTTTTAGTCTGATAATCTTTGAAAAAGAGTTAGGCTTGCCAAAACCCTCTGCTAATGCACCAAAGGAAAAGGAACCAAGTCATAACACATGTTTTGGATCAAACAGTAACATTCTGTTGCACACATCTCAAACTCAGTGGAGGGAACACAGTGCAGCTTTGGAGTGTGCCTGGGGACATGAATCACATATTAGCTCAATATTTGCCCAAAGTGTATAAATCACCAGGATTCAGGCAGCTAAACTTTGTTTGTAAGAGCAGCACCAGTAAATGTGCACACTGCAGCCTTGTTTGTCTTAACTGGGCATTTTGAGGCTTTACCTATACACCAAGTAATATTCAGTGTTTTTTTCCCTTCTTTTTGAACAAGGAAATTGTGTAAATAACACAACAATGAAAGAAATGCTCCACCTCAGAGACAGCAAAACATCAGCAGCATAACCAAGTTTGACATTCTTATGGATTTGGGTTGACAACTTTGACAATAATAAACAACAGATATATTAAATCTAAATTTACTACTAGACATCAAAAAAACAAAAAGGTGATCGGTGCCATGTAAAACTGGCTCAAGAAGAAAAGCAGTCAGTCTAGTGAAGATCAAGTTGGGTGAGTCAGTTGATTATTGACTGAAAAGCAGAGTTTGGGGTGAGTCTGCAAGTTTTTGGCTCTGTGGTACTGTGAGAAGAGGGTGAGGGTTTTCTGTCACCTGTCTGGTGGCCCTCTGGGAACTTGTGACCCTCGTGGGAACTTCAAACCAAACCTGGGAAGGGGGAGCTTTTCCAGCCATCCTAATTCATCAATCCCACCTGGCAGGTGAGTGAAGGACAGAGGTTTTCTTCATCTCTTGTCTGAACAAATTAGTGCTCTGTGTTGGGTTTGGTGGCCCCGCAGCTGGCCAGGTGGCAGATCAAATCTCCAAGCTGTTTTTCCACCCTAGTCCCACTGTCTCCTGCCCAAGTGTCAAGATGGAAAAGAGCAGCAAGGGCAGGAAGGAGAAATGAGTGGATGTCCTAGGGTGACGTTATGATGCTTGTATTCCCATTCATGTGCTCTGTTAATGCTGGATATTATGTTCTGTACCTTTAAGACTGGCTCTGAAGATGAAAGTTTTGTTTTGGTTTTCTTATCAGCCTGGTGGGACACAGAGACTGCGGCTTTTGCTTTCTCTGCTTTTGCTTTTCGCTTTGCTCTCTCGCTCTTGCTCCTGCTTTGCTCCTGTTTGCTCTTGCTTCTGCTCATTAGCTAGTTTAGCTAAACAGTCCAAATTTCTTTCTGGTCTGTTTCTCCTTTCGTTTTTTTGGACCTACTCAAACCTGCTCCGGGCTGGGCCCTGGGAACACCGAGAGTTTGCACCCTGTGGCCCAGCGGGGCCTACTCTGGGCAGCAGCTGCCCCAGCGCCGGAGGGACTGAGAACAGAGCGACCACCCCCAAGAGAGACTTTCTGAATTTGTCATCTTTTTCAGAGTGGTGAAAGAGTGGTGTCATCCTGTACTGTTCATTTTGTGTGCTGTGTCTGTTAAATAAACAGGTTCTTTCCACTTCTCTCTGAGGAATTCTTCCCGAACCAGTTGGAGGGAGGGGCCCTGTGGGTTTGCTTTCTGGAGGGGCCCCCTTTGGAAATTCTCTACCAAATTTGCCCTTAATCAGGACAATGGAGTCACTAGAAAGTCTGGGAAATATGAAAGCAACTGGAGAAAACTGCAAGGCAAAATATTCTAGGGGCAAGGTCCAAGGGGGCATTTGGTGAACTTACAATGCTGGAAGCAGAGAGATGTTTGGGGTTAAAAAGGAAAGCTCTGGGACATTGAACTGCAGGAAATCAGGGTTCAGTAGTTCTGCTCCTCAGGGAGCAACTTGTCTTCAGAGCCTGACAGTATTGCATTGTGGTTAAATGTGTCTGGAAGGATTGGTTTATTGCTATCATGATATATGAATCTTCTCCAGATACTTATCTCAGAGGTTGTGGAGGGGTTCAGTAAGCAATGGCAGGCTATAAATGGGGGAGGAGAAGGATGTCAAGCTTAACATCAGGGAGGAAGGAAAGCTAAAATAATAAATATTGATTTGGAGTATGTCTCTTATTATCTCTGAGCGAACAGGAAAATGTTATAATAATGTGATATTTATGTGAACCATAAATTATCCACGTGGAGCTCTTCTGCATTGGTGTTGACTAACCAAGGAACAAGGCTGGGGGTGGCTGGCCATGCTGCTCATCCAACAGCTCAAGTTCATTTTTGTATTTCACTGTATTCCTGCAGGCTCTACATTTTTATTACTTTATAGCCATTTGTGGGATGCATCCCCAGACCCAAGGACATCACTTTTGCCAAGTGGTTTGAGTCAGTGAGAGGCTTGTCCTGACTTTGGTGATCCTTTGGTGATCCTTTGGTCTGTTTCCTGCTTTACAGCTGAAGGGAGCTGAGTAAATCCTAATGACAGCAAACATTTGACTGAGTTGAAATCTTCCATGTGGATTTTGACCATACAATGAAAGGAAGTTGTAAAGCCAAGCCAGGCACTGGACATGCACATTTAATGCTGCTTTAACCCTTTGGCAAGAGGTCTGTCAGAATTGGAGACTTAACCTGAAATTTATTTGGACTTTAGCAGGGAGTCTCCACACTCCTGGACTCCACACATCTTGGGACTGCATTTCTTCACCTTCAGATTGAGGTGCTAAAGTTTCAGGATTACATGTTCAGACCCTTCATTGCTTCAAATCAATTTTAAAAATTCACACAATATTTGCTTAGAAAGTGTTCTTCATGTGGAGCAACATGAAAAGGAAAGATTTATTGTCCAAAAAAGAATTCCCGAGTAGAAGCACTAATCACATGGCAACTTGTGATTCCTTAATACATAGATGAGATGGAGGAAATGTTAATGAAATGATAGTATGAGTATCAAGTTTTCCCCATGCCAAAGTCAAGGTGGAAAAGTCATCCAAAAGGGCAGTGCAGATGTTCCCCATGTGCTCACATGCCTTTATTCTGTAGTCTGAACAGATCAATACATGCAACAAAGGCATTGACATCTCATTAAGTCTGAAAGCACTGATATGGTGTCAATGCCTTAGTTACATCTATTGAAGAGGATATATTAAGGTTATTTGTGTCTCTTAGAGTGCCATTTTGTACTACTTGCAGAAACCATGGTGGGTTTAGGGTACACCTCTGCGGGTATTTACTTCTGTGTAAGCCTCCCAGTTACAATTTTGTCCAATTTCCATTTTTTAAAAAAGCTTTGCTTAGATTCAAAAATTATAGTGCCATTCTGAGATGGACCAGGTCTGCTTAAATCTGGGATATTTTCTGATTTTGGTAGCCTCTCTGTCCTACAGGCTTTGAGCTGCAGGCTGGCTGAAGAATGCACCTTCACCTGTGCACATGTGACACAAAGGAGGATTTTCTTTTACATTTTCCACTCTAAAATTCCCCTCTTTTGCTTATTCAGCATAGCTTGTGAGGCTCAGGCCATCTCCTGGCTGTGTACAAAGGATGTGGAAGCTGAGAAAGTACATTCAGTCCTACCTGAGTTCTCTGAGCTGTGCAGGTGCAGTCCTTGTGCAGGGGCTGTTGTGACTCCTGCAGACCCATCCCAGGCAGGGTCTGGCAGCAGATCCATGATCAGGCACCAGCCCCAGCCTGAGGAGCCACGAGCCCTTCCCTCCCCTCTCTGCCACAGCAGAAATCAGCTGCTGTATTTGTCTGCATAGGAGGGTGACACAGATCAAAGATCAGAGCCAATTTACTGGTGCAAAATCAGATTGCATCATTAACAATAAAAAAAAGAGGATGCTTTGGTTCTAGACCTTTTTTTTTTCTTTTTTTTTTTTTTTTTTTTTTGTATCTCTGATATTCCATTTGTACAATTTCTTCTCTCAGTTTATGAATTTTTTTTCAGTGTACTGTGGAATTGTGTGCAGATATGTCTATATCATGGTGTAATTTCCATGTACTATGTTTCATGGCCCAAGAAATGTGCTGTGTTCAAGGCTTTGAACTTGGAACACATTTAAGGGTCTGATTTTGCATGGTGAGTGAAAATCAGATCCCTGTAAAGTTTCATCTTAGATATCTAAAGACGAGTTCATGCAGGATCAGTGACCACTTACAAATGTTTTTCTCCTTACCAGATCTCCTCATTTAGAAGACACTGTAAGAGACGAATTATAGGGTTTTTAAAACTTATTTTATTTTATTGGAGCATTGCTGCTCTGAGTATTTGGGAAGGGCTGTTTCTACTGATGTTCTTTGGTATTGGGACTCCAATTCAAATTAGCAGCATGTGCCACCATCAGGGTTTTCTGTCTGCACATTGTTCTGTCTGACACTACACAGTTCTTCAAAAGGAATTCTTGTAAACCTTTGAAACACCAATGTCTGATTGCTTTGAAGTTTTAACAGTGTCAAATATTTCTTTGAAACTGGGGACAGTAAAATGAAAGCTGAACAGGCAGCTCTGCCCACACAAACAAGTTTTTTTTTTTTTTTTTTGCATTTTCAAATGTTTCTGCTGCTGGTTGCTATCGGAACTTTGAAAAGTCTTTCTAGTGCTTGAAATGTGACACAAACAAGGGACTCTTCCATTTTTCTTTTTCAAAGATGAGGAAATTTCAAAATTATTGAAGGCAATAAAAAGGAAAATGAAAAGCAAAAGCAGAACAATTTTGATGTTATCGATTTTACAGTGTCAGTGTCAAAGGGAAACAGGAAAAAAGGGAGAAAGTCTCTCTCTGTGTATGTATCTTGAATTTGTCAGGTTTCACATTGAAGTTTTTTTGTTTGCTTTTTTGTTTCACAAAAAACTTTCCTGTTTTACAATAATAACAATTTTTCTTTGAAATACAAATTTTAATTTTCAGAGAGTTCTGAGGATAAGTCTGCCTTATTTTTAGGAAAAAAGAATCCCTTCTAGCTATGCAGTGAAGTGCCTTTTGATGTCTAAAGAATTTTACATTTGGACAGTTAAGTTAGAAATAACTAATAATATGTTCATTGATTATATGTCTTTGATTCCAACAATCCTCCTTCCCTGAATTATGAGAGAAAATTAATTAAACCTTCTTGATAGAAAGAACTATCTCATGCCTCTTCCTCTAAGCTGTCCTCTGCAAATATGAGTAAAGACTAATAATGTTACACACACTGAATTTCAAGGAAATTTCTTGCAATATGTAAAAGTAATCATGTGCAAATATGTTTGCAGACTGGAATTGTATTCTCACCCAAATATATAATGCAGTTTCCAGGTGGTAGCTATCTGATATTATGTCTATTTTTGTTTTAACACAATGAATACTCAGAAGCAGAGTAATACTGCTCACTGCCTTTTCCTTCTAATATTGTTCATGGCAGAAATCCAATTTATACAGTGCAAATAATCATTATTTCCAATAGGTTGAGGATCTTTCCTGGCAAGAGCATAACCAATGCCTTCTACTCCTACTTGTGTAATTCATGGCATTTCAGTGATGTGAGTTAGCATATAAAATCCATTACCCATAGAAGGATTGTGGAAAGGGGAGGAAAAGAAAAAGAGAAAAGAAAACAGGGAGCATTCCTAACGCTTCCAGGCACAGGGAGTTAAAGCAATCAGCAAAGTTGGTGGAAAAAAATACAACAAGGAAGTTTAATACCCTGAAGAAGTACAGGGATCTTGTGGCCCTGGGAGAGTTTGGCTGTTTCTGAGCAGTTTATTACCAGGGGCTTGCCACAGCTCCCAGCCCTTTCCTGGATTGCTTTGGATGCACACAGAAAGGACTTGAGCAGCAATCCCTGTCTCACCTGGAAGGCTGTGGGGGCTCAGTGCCAGGCACTGAACTCCTCAATTGTCTTTTGCAAGAAGCCTCCAGCAGGATGCTAAAGCAGGAGCATGTTTTCATCGCCGGCGTCGCGAATGGGAGTGACTCATGTGCCATCTGTTTTGTCCCTCCACCCCATCATATGGGCTCCCTGTTTGTGCTGGATAATGCATTTGCCATCTATTAAAGGGAGAGGAAACTTTGGAACAGCCAAAACAAATATGCCTGAGAAAGGCTGAAGTTTTTGAAAGGGTCTGGCTGGAAAGTCATTCTCACTTTGCACTGAAATGTGACTCTGGGGTAGGGACATGTCAGGTGACACCAGGTGACAGGGGAGCAATGCATGGAAAAGGGACAATAGGCAGGTTCAGAAAGGCTGAGGAGATTTTCAGCACCTCTCTGAGTGGTGGGACTTGCTGCAGGACGCTGAAATCTTATCTGGTGCTCGAAAGGTGCTTGAATAAATGAATGGAACAAAATTTCCATCAAGAGCACTAAAACACAATGACAGCCCCTCAGGCTCGTTCTGCAGTGTAAACTCTGCGTGCTGCTGGCACTAAAACTGGGACTCTGAAATCACCAAGCCTTGTAACAGACTCGAAATACTGATGCCAGAATAAACTGGAGAGCTGGATTAGTGGTGCCTTGGCTGTTCACAGACTGAAATGCCACCAGATTTTTTGCCTCTGAGGTTGCAGTGCTCAGTTAAAGGGTCCAGCAAGGTGGCAATAGCCCCATCTGAGAAAGACTATGCTGAGGAGTAACCAGAACATGGCACACTCCACCCATTTCCTAAAACACTGTCTAATACAGCTATAATGTGCTGTATTATACAGTATTTTCAGTGTCTAAAACACTGTCTATTAGAGGGGGTTTTAGGTGTTTTCAGTGCTTGCTAACATTCATGATGGCATCATTGCAGGAAAATCAGTGAAACTGTGGACTCTTCTTAAGCCCACATTAATTACTTCAAAACAATATGCAAAAAGCATAAGCAAGGCCAAGGAATGACTTACAGCACAAGGATCAGCCTTTCCTCAACAAACACCATCTTTCCCTCTCTGCCTTTCTGTTACATGCTTGTACACCATCCCTCCCAGGGTTAAAGATGTTATATTGATACAGAAGTGCAAGACGTGCTGCATAAATGTGTTAAAAATATATCTTGATTTTCCTGTCATTTCAGGTCTGCCTCAATGGGCAGCCTGACCCCATCACATCTGATACCCCAGAAAGAGCTCACAGGATGGGTGACACAGTTTCAGCCTCCCAGCTCAAGCCTAGACATGAGCCAGGATGTGTCTCAGCCTTGCCCCAACTGGTTTGTGTTTCTCCCTAATGAGTGAAAATGTTACCTAGCTAAATGAGTATGAGGAACAAACTGTACCTACCACCAGAAAAGCTCTCTTGAAAACAGTTTCCAAACATATGCATGAGGTAATGAGCCTGTTTCCCTGCCTGTGTGTCACAGCACTCTGTGCTATTCTGGTTGTGTTCCTCAAGCTGGCATCGCTTTTTTAATGCGCTCGCTCCTGGTCTGCTCTGAGTCAGTCTCTGCACAGTCTCAGGCTGCCTTTGGGAGGATGAGGAGCTGCTGGGCAGCCTCTGCCATCCCCAGCCTGCTCTGCAGCTCTCCTACCCTCAATTTTTACCCCTCCCATCTCCAGCCATGTCTTTTTTCAGTGTGATGTGAGACTGAAAGGTGCAGGAACCAGCCCAGGGTTCTCTCTCCTCTCCCTTGCCAGGAACAGCAGAAGCAAACCCACAATGGTGTAATTCAGCACATGTGCATTCAGAAAACAGGTGTGAGGTGTTTAGAAAGCTCAGCCTTCTGCTGATGAAATCTCCAAGAGCTTCTTGTGCATTACATCAGTTTTCTCAACAGTTTGTAAATGGGTTTTTCCCCCCTCTGGAAATATTTGTCACAGTAGATTATTTTACCTTGTGCTGCTGTATGTTAAATGCAGAATGCTAATACTTTATTTGGCTAAACATGTATAATTTGGGAAGACAGGTGAAGTGATGGATTAATCATCAGGCTTTTAACTCTAAGTCTTGTTAGCTGCTGTTTTAAATGTTGTTTATTTGAAATTACAGTGTAAGTATGATGTCTAAGTGGAAGCTCTTTACATATGTAAAATAAAGCTGCTTTTTCTCTTGGTAATAAGTGAGAGGATTTATTTAAAATCTGTCATTTTCCATCATACCTGGTTGTTCAGATAGACTTATCACAAATAACTCACTAGCAAAGCTACAGCTACTAAAGTACAACAACATTTTCCTTCTTCTTTCTATGAATATCTCTAAGCCTTGACCTGCAGGACCTTTCCTACTTATTCTGGGAAGGTAATTTTACAGACAAAAAAAAATACAGATATCTGGATAAGTGGCTATGAGTTGAATCCAATTCTGCTTCTCTCGTTGAGTAGGAAAATTGCCCTTTATACAACTCACAGCTGTCCCAAGTTACCTTCCTCACCATCTATTTATAGGTTTTTTGCTTAAGACATCTCAATTTCAAAAGAAATCCTTTTTAGGAGAGCATGAAGTATTGTCTGGGAAGATAGGGGTCCTCCTGCTTTGAATTTGTGCAGTGCAAGAGAGAGGTGAATATTAGTTTTGTCAGAATGGCAATTGAAGCAAAAGAATGGAAAAATGTTCATTTGATGCTGAGCCAAGAATGGTATTTTAAAGGATTCTTTATTGAAACTCAAATGCTTTATTTAAACTAAAAGGAGATTTTTCATTTTGGGAGTATTTAATCCTTTTAACCTTTTTCTGCTTTAGATTTTATTTAGATAAATAGTGTTGCAGAGAAATGGTTTGCTTTGTTGTCATACAGAACATGTTGGTATTTCTGAGATGAAACATTGATTAAGCAGCATCCAAACACTGTGTTTTGGTGTAATATTCCCAGCTCTGTTACACAACAAACTTTTTAGTTTCCAGGGATGTTTTGCTTGTTTGAGGCATGGGCTGGTGGCAGTCAGTCAAAGAAATGACAGAAAATCCTTCCTAAAAGAGAGACAAAAGAGTATTTTGAGAAGCAGATTCTTCTTCCTTGACCAGTGCTGGAGGCAAGCAGCTGATGAAGCAGTTGATCATCTTTAGTGATGCTGGATGATGCTCTTCTACATTCTGCTCTCAGGAACTGGTACCTTTCAGCTCTGAGGGAAGGCACAAAATATCTGTGTTGCTGACTGGTACAGCAGCTGGCATTGAGCAATTTGTTTCCACAGACACTACTTTGCATTAAAGTGTTCTAATATTTCAATTTCATTTGTGGCTGCCCTGTATAGAGGTGAAAGCTGTGATGGCTCTGCTCAAGCCCAGCCTGTTCCTAACACTGGAGAGACACCTTGGGCTGCCAGAGTAGATTTTCCCATCCCTGGGAAATACAATTTTTTATCCCTGGGAAATACAGTTACCCTGAACAAGAAAGGGAAGTGTGAGGAAATCATACTGAGCCTCACAGTGTCCTGGGGGCATGGTCCTGGAGCAGCCTTGCCAGCACTAGCAGGGCACATCTTGGCTTTGTGCTTCCACCCTAGCTCATGTCCACCTTAGCATGGCTTTGACAGGAGAAACTCTGGAAATCAACATTTCCAAGGGAAAAACAGGAGATGAGGGCTTGCCAGCATTTATCATCTGACAATAAGTAAGTAAACAGGCTGGCAGCCACATCTAAGATTATCTCCTCTCTGCTTGGGACTGTGTTATGTTTCAGTTGAGCTTAGGATGGAAAAGAAGGGCTTGTGCTTATTTTTATCTTCAGCTTTCACATTCATAGTTGTCTGTGTTCCAAGACTCTGTGGTGCTTGTGGCTGGTCCAGGATGGAAGGTGTTGGGGTCCAACAAAGGAATTCAGGGGAGTCACACTGCAGTGAGGCCACAAGGACACTGTGCCACAATGTGAGATCATCACCTCCAAGGCAGCTCAGGCACACCCTTTTTCCAGAATGTGGTTAAATCCTGGCATCAGCTGCCTTCCTGGCAGGAATTTCTTCTAAACTGTCTGTTACCTGTTTTCCTCCTTTTAAATCACTGCTCATAGCTGGCTGTGTACTTATACAGCTTTCTTGCAATGAATAGCCAGTTTTTTCTTTCAATTATTGGAACACATTAAGAAAAAGAGTTGGGAGAAAAGGAATCAGCTGTGAAATTATCTTTTCATAGCATTGGTTTCCTGTATTTACCAACCAGTTTTTCACTTGCCCAGATAAAGGTATTTTATCCTACTCATTCCTGTTTGTTTTCTTGCATCAGAATCCTTCCTTCCTTCCTTCCTTCCTTCCTTCCTTCCTTCCTTCCTTCCTTCCTTCCTTCCTTCCTTCCTTCCTTCCTTCCTTCCTTCCTTCCTTCCTTCCTTCCTTCCTTCCTTCCTTCCTTCCTTCCTTCCTTCCTTCCTTCCTTCCTTCCTTCCTTCCTTCCTTCCTTCCTTCCTTCCTTCCTTCCTTCCTTCCTTCCTTCCTTCCTTCCTTCCTTCCTTCCTTCCTTCCTTCCTTCCTTCCTTCCTTCCTTCCTTCCTTCCTTCCTTCCTTCCTTCCTTCCTTCCTTCCTTCCTTCCTTCCTTCCTTCCTTCCTTCCTTCCTTCCTTCCTTCCTTCCTTCCTTCCTTCCTTCCTTCCTTCCTTCCTTCCCTCCCTCCCTCCCTCCCTCCCTCCCTCCCTCCCTCCCTTCCCCTCCCCATTGCCTTGACTCTAGGAACCTTAATTAAGCAAATGAGCAGACCTCTGCTTTAGCACACACTGTCTTTTACCCATGTTGAATGAGTTTCCTGCATCCAGTGTCATCACAATTCTGAAATTCCACATGGAGCACTTTTCACTGAGCTGCATTCAATTATTTATTCAGGCTCTGGTTCCATCCCCACTGAATGCAAGAGCCCTGACTTCAACACAAGGAGTAGCTGGCATACAGCTGGAAAGGGAAAAAATGTAAATTAAAAGTCATTTAATCTCCTTTAATCATATTTCCTCTCCTCCTTGACCAAAAGCTTTAGAAAATAAACAAACTCTCTGAAAAGGAAAACTATTAAGTAAGTTTAAAAGTCAAGTTCATGCCAACTAATATTATCTATTTTAGGACTTCCTGCCCTGCTTATCTCCTTTTAATTAACCTATTTCTGACCTGGAGCATATGTTTGCCTGGCAGACACAGTCCCACTCTGCAATTGCTCTTGGCTCAATAACAGAGTCTGTGGTGGTGTTTGTGATCAACATTGCTGCTATGTATTTCCTGTAGCAGAGCTAAGGGCAGCCTGAGAGGGAGGCTGGGCAGCAGATGTGGAGCAGGAGCATTGCAGAGGGGAGGCAAAGCTTTCTACTCAAAATGCTCCACATTGGAGCCACTGTTGAAACAACGCGGTCAATCTGCTCTGTCTCCCTTTTCCTACAGCTCAGATGTCTGGGCACAACCCTGGAGCCAAGGGGAGCACAATCAGCAGAATTTCTATTCATTCTTATCTTCTAAAGTGCAGATTTAACATCCTCCTGTGCACAGTGACAGCCAGGCCATGGAGGGTGATAATAAACTTGCTTCCCAAATGGAGTCTGTCCCTTTATTTAAAATCTGAAAATAAACCCGATAAAATTCTCAGACTCCAGATAACACCTAGAGGTCTCAAATGTGTGTTATTCAGAGGGCAACAGCCCTGAAAATATGTAGTTTTAAGTGCCAGAGATTCTATCTCATGATTTTAGTAGCAATTTGATGCAGCCCTGGACAGCACAAAGAAAGATGCTAATCCACTTACCAAAAAAATCCCACCCTCCAAAAAGTACAAAGGTAGGGAAGGGAGGTGGGAAGGAAGGAAGGAAGGAAGTGGCGGAAAGAAGTGGCAGAAGGAAGAAAGTGGCGGAAGGAAGTGGCGGAAGGAAGGAAGGAAGTGGCGGAAGGAAGGAAGTGGCGGAAGGAAGGAAGGAAGTGGCGGAAGGAAGGAAGTGGCGGAAGGAAGTGGCGGAAGGAAGTGGCGGAAGGAAGTGGCGGAAGGAAGGAAGGAAGTGGCGGAAGGAAGTGGCGGAAGGAAGTGGCGGAAGGAAGTGGCAGAAGGAAGGAAGGAAGTGGCGGAAGGAAGGAAGTGGCGGAAGGAAGTGGCGGAAGGAAGGAAGTGGCGGAAGGAAGGAAGTGGCGGAAGGAAGGAAGGAAGTGGCGGAAGGAAGGAAGTGGCGGAAGGAAGGAAGTGGCGGAAGGAAGTGGCGGAAGGAAGGAAGGAAGTGGCGGAAGGAAGTGGCGGAAGGAAGGAAGGAAGGAAGGAAGGAAGGAAGTGGCGGAAGGAAGTGGCGGAAGGAAGTGGCGGAAGGAAGTGGCGGAAGGAAGTGGCGGAAGGAAGTGGCGGAAGGAAGTGTCGGAAGGAAGGAAGGAAGGAAGGAAGGAAGGAAGGAAGGAAGGAAGGAAGGAAGGAAGGAAGGAAGGAAGGAAGGAAGGAAGGAAGGAAGGAAGGAAGGAAGGAAGGAAGGAAGGAAGGAAGATGTGTGGCAGCTGAAAACATTTTGCAAAGAAGGACAGGGGGCAGCATCAAATCTCTCCCAAGTCCTGTCACTTTTTCATGGGCAGGATTTATTTGTGTAAATCTACAGTCAGAGCTACCTCGCAATTTATGCAGGCCCCCCCATACAAGTGTAAGGTCTGGTTTACCTTGTGCACACTTAAAATCATTTCTTCCAGTGAAAACAAGTTCTTTTCATCTCTCTCATTGTGCAGAGAGAACATTTTTGCTCTTCTCCAAGGGGGAAGTGCCCTTTGGTGACACAAATAACTGCTTGGAGGTGCAGATGACCTATAGAGGTGGCTCGAAAATCATTAGAGAAAGCTATTAATGAAAATAATTTTCAAAGTGTCCTTCCAGGGGGATGCAAACAGGAAAGCAAGAGGTGCATCTGCACCAGGGTCTCAGACACCAACCCACAGCCTTGTCACACCTGACAGAGCCTTGTCAGGATGTGGCTATCCTGACTGGGATGTACTTTCTGAATTCCATAGGCTGAGTTAGTTGCTCCTGAGACATTCCCTGATTGGCAAATTCCACATTCCCTGCATTGTAGGGACCTCAGATCCAAAGTTTAGACTGGAAAGATGTAATTCCTTCAGTCACACACAAATGAGGAAAAGAATTTATGTTCTTTAAAAGTCAGATCCTCCATGAAATGAACTTCCCAGGCTTTTTGGCAGCAAGAGGTGTGTTTTTCTCTGAGTTGCATTCTTCACATATTGACTGTGCTTCCCGTGAAATTACAAATACATTTCACATGCAATTGGCCAAATTCCCATATCAATTTTCTGATTTTCACCTTCAGAGAAGGATCTCACAATGCTTAGTGATTGGGCAATAAAATGATGGAAGAAATTCAATGCCAATAGATGCAAAGTGATGCATATGGGGGGGGAAAAACCACTCCAGGATGACACAGAATGACAGCTTCTAAATTAGCTTCTGATGTTCAGGAAAGAGATTTGGGAGTCATTACTGACAAGTCCCTGTGAAAATCAGTTCATTGCTCAGCGGTGGTCAAAAAACTGTTAGGAATTGTTAGGGAAAGAATAGAGAACAAGCAGAAAAAATTAGTTATTCTACCACATAAATTCATGATGTGTCTTTATCCTGAATATTGTGCAGTGAACTCATCACCACAGCTTGGAATGGAGAGCTGAAAGTGCCCCAGAGAAAGGAAGAAGCAGGCTCAGTGAATGGAATTTTGTGTGAGGAAAAGCAAAATATACTGGGTATTTTCAGCTTGGGGAAGAGATGGAGCCTGATAACGTCATGAGTGGTAATGGGTAGTTGAGGAAAGAGACTAATTATCATTCCTGACAATATAAGGGCTGATGAAATCAGCTGGGCTTTTAAAAAGGGACCACTTCACCACCCAGCATGTGCTGAAGTTGTGCAAGTCATGGCCACAGGATATTATGGAGACCAAAATAACAAATGGGCTCAAAAAATGGTGGGGCAATTTGGCAGAGGATGGGACCATCGGTTTCTGCTCAAAATTGTGTGCAGGGTGAAACCCCAGAAGTTCCCATGTCACCAGAAGCTGTGAGAGAGCGGAGGTCGCTCAGTGCCTGCACTGTTTCTTGTGTGCTTCCCTTGAGTGTTCCTGTCTTACCACACTCAGGGCATGGAGCCAGGTGAGGCTTTGCTCTCTGGTGTGACAACTCTGTTCATCTGTTATGCTTTTAAAATGTATGACCGACATTTTTATTTTTATTTTTCCCACATCTTCCATCACTGTCTCAAGTGGGAGGCCTAGATGCATCAGTGTGTTTGTCGCTCGCAGCTCATCCCAATGGCAGAGAAGCAGCCCACTCCCCATTCATAAAGGGATTGTTGACCCAGGAAGAGTCTGCTGGCTCTTCATGGGTTAACAATCCCTTTGTGAATGGGTCTGGAAAGGTCCTGAGGGACTGACAGCCACCTTCCTCCTCCTCCCCACACTCTGTGTGGTTCCCCACAGAAAGGGCCATGCAGACCCTGCCATGCCAGCACTTCCCAACCAGCCCTGGGCTGCATCCAGTTCTTATGAGTAAGGCACAGAGAGAGAGGAAAATAAAACCCCTCAGTGCAGCAAAACCCTCCAGTCCTCAGTCAACACTGAAGTGAAGCCTACGTGGTTTGGTCAAAATCCAGCAGTACATCTGTGGAAGAGGTGGGAGCTGGATCCAGCCCTTTTCTGGCTTGGATAGTAACCTGTAATTAGACTTGTCAGACTGCAAGACACCTAATATATCCTTCTGCAGTATTTTTGCTCTTGGTGTAACTTTTTCTTATATCCAGTGTGCTGTAATTCTGGGTTTTTCTCTTTATAGCAGCTAGTTTCTCAGCATAGTCCCTGGCCACAAATACTTTTGAGTGGAACATCTGGTTCTAATGTGTGCTCTAGAAATGTTACTCTCTGCAATATTCCATTTGTCTCCCAAACAATATTTTTCCTCTTGTGTTTGCCCAGAGAATCTTGTAAGCTGATCAATATCTGAAGCAGCAAAGGATGCATTTGAGAACAAAGGCTCCAAAAGCCACATAAACAATTTCCCAGAACTCGAGGCAGTCAAGGAGGGGTGGTTTGCAGGGGAGCTGTGCACTGGGAGCTCTGCAGGGCTGCCTTCCTCATCTTTCTCCATGCTGCCTTTTGCCACCACTCCTACCAGTTACCACCACTGCAGGAGCAATCCCAGCTCGATTTCATGCTGGTGATCCCATAAAACTTTTTGGTTTTTAGTTCTTCACTTCTAGCCAAACCCTTTCAAATGTTCAAAGGAAGAAATGCTGCTATTGCCTGGTTCCTTCTGTTGTTTCTCACTGTCATTACAGCCGCATTATGTGAGTCAACAAACTTTCACCTACACAGAGGGGGAGCACTGCCCTGCATAAAACTGTGGAGCCAGTAAAGCAGAAGTACAAGAGGAAGCAGGAATGTTTAATATACTTGGGGAACATGAAAAGGCTGCTGAACTCCAGAGAAAACTTCAGTGCTCTTCTGGTATGTTTGCAATATAGATGATGTAAATAATATATAACTCCTGGAAAGAGTGGAGGAATATATAAAGTTTTATGTAGGGGAGCACTGCACACATGTGGGAGATTCAGATGCAAATCACGGGCTGGATGCCAAGCCCTGCATGCCCACTGTAAACGAGGCTTGGGGACTGAATTACTGAAGTAATTAAAGTGGATTGTGACTCACATGCTGAAAGGGTAAATTGTGTACTGCCACAATCCACCAAGTTATTTAATTCTGGAAAACTGAAGCTCCTCAGTGACAGGGAGGAGGATTTATTGTTACATTATTTTACCTCTGCAAGCCAAACTGCAGGCAAACACGATAGTGGCTTTTAAGAGTTTGCCTGGGCAGGGTTTTGCTGCTGGCCAGCCACCTCATCATTAACATAAGGCATGGAGACAGAGAGCATGATTCAAACATGTGAAAAAATGCAGCTTGACCATTTGAAATCCTTCAGGGCCTTTGCTGTAGGTGAACAAAGCTAAGCATGCTCTGAGGAGCCTGCTGCCCAGATGTGCTGCAGCTGTGCCAGGTGGAGCTTCCTCTGCTGAGATGTTCCCACCCAGCCCAGGGTGGGCACAGGAGCACTGGATGGAGCACCTGGGGGTTTCAGCCTTCAAGGAGCTGAGGCTGGAGCCCCACTCAGCTCCCAAGAGCCTGACTCACAGACTTCTGTGTCCTGAAAATAGATTAGTTTGCTTTCTGAAAATGCAGACTTGCTTTTCCAGCTCTTTGTTTCAGGGCACACATGGGATTCAGCTGCCCTGTCTCTGCACAGCTCCTTTCCCATATCCACATCTTTCTCATTAAAAAACAGAAAGTAGAATAGAAGGTCCCAGCTCAGCTCCTGCCTCCCATTCCAGTGGAAGGTGTCCCTGGCCATGGCAGGCAAGTTGGAAGTAGATGACCTTTGATGTCCCTTCCACCCCAGGCCATCCTATGATTTTATGAGTCCCAATTCACCATTCTCATCATGCTCCTCCCTCCTCTGAAATCAGAAAATATGCCCAATGTCCTTTTCAGTGTTAGAATCTGCAGCTCTTCTCTTTCCCTCTGCTCATCCAGCCATTTAATGCTTAGCATAACCATGAATGTTTGCCATATGGGCCTGTCTCTTGATATTTTAATCTGCCCTGAGTTTTGGGTCAGTAATAAGCAGTAGGAACAATTATAAAAAAATAAATTGTCACACTTGAAATAAAACAGGACCATTTATTTTATTCCTCTGAGGCTGTATTCCTAATATAGCTTTTTGGACACCTGAGCAAATGCTTACCTTGAGATTTTGTTCTGACTCTTTTGAAGTGATGCCAATAGGACAGAGATTCCTGCTGTGATTCAGTTATTAAAAGGTGCCTCTGTCCAAATCAAGGTGTAAATGAGACCACAGGCTGAAGTCAATGGTAGAGATTTTATTTAACAGTAAATGTGAGGTAGAAAGAGAGAAAGAAATAGGAAAGGGGTCAAAGAGAGGGAGAGACAGATTAAGCAGAAAGTTATCACCATCCCACGGATCCTGTGGTGTTCCACTGGTCCTTCTTCAGCCTGCTTTTTGGTGGTGGGGCTCCCAGAGTTGTTTTTCTGGGCTATTACCTTTGTACAGTCCAAATTCTGGATATCTACAGGGCATGGGTGTCATAACTTGGGATGACATGAGTGTAAGCAGTTGTTTTCTTTCCCACAGTTTGCCATAGGGTATTTTTGTCCAGGTGCAATATCTGGGAGGTTCCCCAGATTTGCTTCACCAGGCCTGGAATCAGTGCCCTCCTGCAAATTCCTTTCTTCTGTGCTTATCTCAAGTTCTTGCTGTGGTGGCTTTTCTTGTGGCAAGACCCCTCTGTGGCCTTGACAGTGTTTTGAGCCAGGAAACTGCATTCCTTAAGTCCTTACAACTCCCTCTCTAATCATTTGCATGTTGTGCATGCCATCCAGCACAGGGTAAACATGATAAAACAGAGGAAAATTATCTGTGTTGCTGGAGGTCAATAGAAATAGTGATTTTACAAAACATGTCTGGGAAAACAGCTGGCTGAAATTATTGCACCAGAGATACCTTGGTCACTTTGTACAGCAGTCTCTGTGAAACCTCCCCAGAAATATCTCAGCTTGGAGCCTGGCTTTGGTGGTTGCAGCACAGGTATTGCAGCTGCTCTGGGGCAAAACTGCTGCTGGTGCTTCCCCCAGCAGCTCCAGGAGCTCTGAGACTGGGGGAGAGCCTCCTTTGTGATGGAGAAGAATGAGGGGAATTGTCTGAGAGAGCTCTGGAGGAGCAAGGATGCCACATTTTGGTGTTCTCTGAAGCTGCATGACCTTTGATATCAATAACTCAACAGAGAGGCACAAAGCAGGCACTGACTTAATCTGCTGCCTTTTCTGGTGATCACAGCCCTGGGTCAGCCCCTGAGTGCTGCTGGTGGTGCTGATGGGATCAGACCTGGAGGTCCTGCACAGCACAGAGACCCCACAAGGGATGGGCTGCTGCCAGCACCTGCCCAGGAAATGCTTCCCATAAGTCAGAGGGATCAGGTTAGAAACTGGAGAAGTTTAATCACTGTCTTTAGTAAGAAACGCTCCCACCGATGTCCTCATTTATTAAAACTATTCTTTGATCTGAAAAGTAAAAAAAAACTCGTTTTATAGGAATAGTGATTTCTGGAAAAGGTATTTTGAACTCGTTTAGGCATAGCTGGCAAATTTTAATTATATATGAGCTCTTACTTTAGCACTTTTTCAGTTGTATTTTACTCCTCTGGAAACGTGGCAGGTCTGAGTCAGCAGGATGCACAGCTGACTCCAGCCTGGGGAGGAGGCAGGGCAGGGCAGCTCAACAGCATCCAGATGTTGTGCTCTATTTCCTTTCCAGTGGTCTCTTCCAGCCCTCTCAGAGAAGGAGGTGGCATGCAGATGAAGAGTGTTATTTTTTCAAGGCAGACTCTAGATAGCAGAAATGACTGGGAAGAGTACAATTTCTGCAGGTCTGACTCAACAGCATCTGCTTCACTGGAAGCACTGAGAGATTATTGAAATAAGGCAGGTGTCCAGGTTTCATTGAGGAAAATATTTTAAGCTGTTTTCATAAGGAGGACTGTCTGGAACAGCAAAGTTGGCTTTTTTTGAGGGAAATGGAACAAATCAAAACAAACACAAAAAATGGAAGGAAGTGGGATTTTGACAAAAGCTTTTAACTCTCCTTTTTTGGAGCAGATTAGAAGGTTTGTGTTTTGGACACTCACCTAAAAGATTGACATTTTGGAAGGCAAGGAAGTGAAAGGAAGAAGGAAACCTGCATCCTGGGTACAGAAATGGGATTTTATCATGCTTTGGAGGGGTGGAAGTGAATTTGTCTCTCTCCAGACCCCCTCCAAAACAAAATGTATGCATGTTATATCTGCATGTTATATCAACATGCTCTTAAAAGACTGGAGGTGCATCTATTTTTGACAAAAGTTCAGTTATTTTACCTGTCATTCTGATTTCTGTTTCTTAGGAAACATAGAGCTGCAGTTGGAAGAAAAGAGAAAAGCCATATGGCAGACAATTCCCAAACAAACAAACACATACAGTAAAGGTGCCAAACAGCTTTTATACAAACAAAAAGAGCAGAAAAACAGCCTTGCCCCCCTTTGATGCATCTACATGTTCTATGAAGGAATATCTACCTGGCTTTTAACCCATGTTCAGTCCTTCTGGAGAGACTGTCTCTTTTACCATGTGTGCTCGAAGTATTTCCTAAAGCAGTCAGGTTTTAATAAGATCTCAATTTACAGAAATAAATATGCCTAACCCTGTGAATAACTCTGGAACTGGCATTAATTTTAAGTGTTATCACATATTTGCCATAGCTGAAATGCTGTGGGATGGAAAGCAGCTGGGCTGGGACTGTCATGGCTCAGAAATGGCCCCTTGTGAAGTTGATCAGGACTGAAACCCCAGGTCTTGGTCATGCAGCACCTCCTGGTTCCTCAGGAAAACCTCTGGAGCAACCCTTGCTCGGGCCAGCAGGACCTCATTGTTTGGGGTCTGCTGGGTGGTGGATGTGAGGAGCTCCTCAGGAACTTGAAATCAGAGTAAATGTTACTTATTTAAGATGCTAACTGTGATATGATTATAAAAGCCCTAGAGCACCATCTCTGTGTCTTTTTGAAAGAGTAGGTGAGGAGAGAAATAAAATTCTCAATGTTTCATCAGAGGGGGAGGAACCAATTTTGCCTATTTTGGAATTATTTGACCTGATGCAGGCTGCTGCACTGCACAGTGTGGGCAATGTGCACTCACACACTCACACTCACACTCACACTCACACTCACACTCACACTCACACTCACACTCACACTCACACTCACGCTGCTGGGCACTACAGGCAGCACAGGAGAAGCTGAAATGGGGCTGGCAGCTCCTCAGGGCAGCAGTGGCTGGATGAGAACAAAAGGACAGCCAGGATTGGGAAGAGAGGAGCAGAACTGGTCCTGAGAGCAGGGGTGACAGCACAGCCAGGGTTTGAGGGAATAGAATGGAAAAAAGGATGGGACAATGGGGAAGTGCAAAGGGCCAGGGACTGAGAGCAGTCAGTAAAGTGTCTGGGGCTGCTTCTTGTCATTCCCAAATTCCTCTGCTCCCCTATTTCCCTGTGCCAGAGAGGGTCTGTGAATGGCTTATCCAAGTATTTTTTTAGTTCTCTCTGGAAGATGTGAAAGTTGAAGAAAACAATATTTACTGTCCCTGCAGCCCCTGGAGGCAGAGCTCCATCCAACTCTGGGTGCTCCACTCTCAATGCTTGTTGATGCTGGGGTTCATGTATATTTGAAATAGAAAATGTAATGTTTCTTGTTCCCCATCCTACCTTTTCCCCCCTCACAAACATGCAGGATGCTCAGTGTGCACAGACAGACTTCTCCAGGTCTGGGAATGTGAGTACCTGAGCTGCTGCTGGTCCTGTCACAGGGCAAATCAGCTCCCTTGCCTGCCAGAGCACTTGGCCAAGCTCAGGAGCACCAGGCCCAGCATGGCTCTGCACATTTTCACTGGTGTCTCCTGAACATCTGCTACAAAAAGGGCCTGAGATGGGTTATCTCTATGTTCGTCCATGATAAAATTAGTAACTTAATGAGAATTTACCATGGATGCGGTAGGTCTCATTCCACACAGGACAACTTGGGTTAATTGATTGTGTTAATCACATCCTCCCCTACTCATCTTAATCCCTACATTTAATTTTATTTGGGTTGCACAGGTCCCTTGAGGAGCTGTGCTTGATCCAAGCACAGTCAGACTCAGTTAAGTTTCTTGTCAGGCCGAGAGGAGTGGAAGGATGCAGCTCAATGCAAAGCAGAAAGGACAGGAGGGAGAAAAATGAAAGGAACTTCAGAAACAAGATCCAAAATGAAAGGTGCTAACTGTCACCTAATGGGCCTATCATTCTTATAATCATTATAAAATTACTAAATAGATATGACTGCTTTGAGAAAGAAAACAGACAGGAGCAAGCTCTTTCTCACTGCCTGCTCCCACACTGATGTGATTTCTTTTCCCAGGGAGGGGAATCCTCTCCCATTTAGCCTAACAAGGGCAGCCAGGCTTCAGTGCTGCTCCTGGACCATGCACAGATGCTCTGTGGCAGAATCAAGAATTTAATTTAAGGTGTAAACTCTGTGGATACTCACAGGTGGAGTTTCAGCCCAGCCCAGCCCAGTTTGGTTTCCCAGTATGGACAGATCCATGGGTCTCCAATCTACAGGCAGTACACTCCAACTGTGTAAAGTCTGTGGGCTTAAGGATGCAGTAAGGAGAGGCTGCTCAGTGGGAATTTCAGCTCCATCTTTGAAATTCATCACTATTGCAACTTCACTTCAGATTCTTAGTGTTACTTTAATATAGGTTTTTGTGATCTAATTTCCCTTAGCCTCAATTAGGGGTTGAGGACATTAGCCCAGGAAAACCTGGAGGAACAAAAAATACCCCACCTAGATCTTTTTCTTCATCATTTTTTTTTGTAAGTGAAGTAGTTAGCAGGGATTTAGAGTAGGTAATTTTAGCCTTGACAATAAATGGGCAATCATTTGTGATGAGGCAAATAGACATTCAAGCTGGGCAGAGAACAGCTGAAGTAGAAACTCAAGAGATTATAAAAGAAACCTGCTGATGTGCAGGTTTCTGACTTTCTGGTGTCAGCATTAAGTGACACTATTCAGGTTAAACAAACCTTTTTTCTGTGTGAATAAAGCTTTTTTGCTCTTGGTGAGCAAGGAACGAGTATTTCAGTAGATGAATACAAAGCCATGTGGCTCATCAGCATGCTTGAATATTAGCCATCCCCAGCCCCCCAGGTTTAGCTGGTTGTAGGAATCAATCAGTTTATAGTGCAGTTATAAAAGCACAAAATGCAGAGTATATAGACCAGGCTCACATTATTGTCACAGATAAACACAGAGGGGAAGAAGGGCAGCCTGAGGAAATGCAGATTACAGCCATACCCTGGGATCTGGAATCCAAACAAGGGTGGTCACAAAAAGCCAAGCAGCATCTGGGGGGGGTCAGACAACAGAGCAGGGAAGACTTAAGACAGTGTAAAGAACTTTTTAAGCCATGGAGATCGTTATATCCACACAACTCTGGGTGGAAATCCCCTTGCAGGACCTCCACGGAGCAATCCTGTTTGATTTCTTGCCTCCAAACGCCAGAACAGCCCAGAGATCAACAGAACCCGGCCTGGGCTCTCTGCTGTGCCTGCCAGGCTCCCTCTCACACCCTCCCATGCAGGGGGATGCTCCAGCCCAGCTGAGCAGGTTCGCTGCAGGTGCCCTGTGCTCTCATCCCACAGAGAATTCCACTTGGGAAGCCACTGTAGAGATACATTTTCCCTCTTCAGAGGCACACGATGCTGAGAGCCAGTTGATATACTCTGCAACAGATTTTAGAAACTCAACAATTTTGAGCTTTAGCAAGGTTGCCTTTGTTGATGATGCATTTACCCTTGTTCTCTCCAGGCAAGTCTATTAATGCACTGATAACACTTAATCCTTGACCTGTTCACAGACAGATAAGCAGGCTGGTACCAGGTCTAGTCTCTCTGGCATAAATTACAGCACAATACAGGAAATTCCTAAGGACCTGAGCAGTTCATATAATCCCAGTGGAATTAATAAATATGCTTCAAGATATTCCTGGTATTGTAGCAGATTAATTTGTTTTTATTAACGTATCACATCTTTGAATGTTGTAATCTCATCCTAGCTCCAGGAAATTGCTGTGATCCCTGCTCTAAAGCTCTTGAAATGTTATATTAGTCACATTGTCTATTGCTGAGATTAAAGAACTAAGAGAGTAAAGGGCACAACATGAGTGTGGTGAAGAGGAAGTTTACAGCTAAAAAATTGACTGTTTTCCCAGGGGAATCACAATTGCATCATGAGATTTAAGATTATTTTTTTTCTTTTTTCCTCCTGCTAACATTAGATTAGAAGACACTCCCGTGCTGGCAAGCAATGTGTGAACTTCAAAGGGAAAGTGTTCTGAGTGAGGAAAGAGTGACAAGAGTTTTCCAAGACAAGTGCCCATCCCATGAGCACCGCAGGCACTTTTTTTGAAGGAGACATTTACACATTTCATCTATTTTAGGCAACACTTGAGCACTTGCCAGCTTCTAACAGGCTGCCCAGGGAAGTGGCTGAGGCACCATCCCTGGAGGTATTTAAATAAAAGTGAAGATGTGGTGCTTAAGGACATGGTTTAGTGGTGGGCTTGGCAGTGCTGGGTCAATGGTTGGACTTGATGATCTTAGAGGGTTTTTCCAGCCTGAATGATTCTGTGATTCTCTAGGCTGTGGGTTGGAGTGAGAGACAACCAGCAGTGCTCCTCAGCATGGCACATCCCCATCCAGTGCTCCTGCAGGCTCCCTGGGACAGCAATCCCTGCTGCCCTCCCACCCTGAGCTCACCATCAGCCCAGGAACTGTCAGGAAACATCTTTTACCCAAAGCCATCCATCTCTGCCAGTGGTGCAGCTTCTTGATCTGAAGACTGTCCTGACAGCAGAACCTGTCCTGACTGCACATTCTTCCTACAAAAGACTGAATAATTTAAAATTATTCATAATTTTAAATGCTTTGGTTACAGGTTTCCTCAGAGCCTCCCTTTCGTGCAGTGAATTTTGGTCACTGCTCAGAGCTGACCGTTCATGCCTGTGTTGTGAAGATGTCTAGGAAAGGTCAAGGCTCTCCTTTCATGTATTTTACAAAACTGAAATCATTGCTTTGCTGACATGGCTTTGGGAATAATGGGGTTAGTGTGAGGAAGAGCAAGAAAGGGAGGCTTTTGCTAGAAATCTGGTCAACTGTAAGGAGGATATTTTGGTCAAAAGAAAAGAGTTATTAAAACAGACGCACTTTTCTGGATCTTCTCTTTGAGTTTTTGGCAACTGAAAAGCAGTCTGCTAGTTACATGAAAAAATGCAAGCAGAGAAGGAAGTTCTGACTGATCCTAGTGTTGAATACAGATGTGTTGGCTGTCTGTAACAAAACACCTTTTCTCCTTCCCAGCCTATCTCCTCTATTCTCCCCCTTTTCCTCTTTCCATCCATCCTGAGCACTGATGTACCCACAGTTTTTGTAACTGTGCAAATTCTTCTCCAGCAACAGTTTCAAACAAACCCAACCAGATCACACATTAATGTTAAAACAGTGACCTCTAAATTTTAGCTGAGCGGATAAAAGAAACTTTTTACTTTTAAAACATTAGCAGATTCAGCCTAGCCAACAACACAACAAACAGCATTTTTTATTTACTTAGTTCTTTTCTTTTTTAACAATTTTTCCATTGAAATGGTTGCTTATTTCAAGCAGGAAATTCACCAGCTATGCCAGTAAAATTTGCATCAATTAGTAACCCAGAAGTGGGTGCAATTCTATTTTGAGGATACAAAAAAGCAGTAGCCTAAGGTTCTCTCTAAAGAGGGACTAACACACAGCCATAAAGCATTGCTGAGAAAACCTCACAGGTGAGACATCTGCACAGGCCACACAGTGCTCCTTCTCCCTGAGGAGAATGATAAACAGATATCTCAATGAGTAAATTTTTTGGGGGTGGGAGAGAGGAAATGCTTCATTGGTTATTTTAATAGAAACCAAAGAGGCATTTAAAATGGGGATATTCTTGTCTAAAATATAAAAGGGAGAAGGACAACAAGAACAAAAATAATAATCAAGTATAAGCAAACATTACAATTATCAATTTTTCTGCCTAACATTTCCCCAGTTACAAATGAAGATGTTGTTCTGATAAAGACACAGTAACATCTATTCAAGGCAAATTTCAGGACTGTAAGAGACACTGTTTGTAGCTCATGGGAGGAAAGAAAGCAGTGTGCATCTCCTTGTTCCTTGGGAACATTTTACCCTTCTCTTGGTTATTTGCCATGTGGAGAAGGAACCAGCAGTTTTCTGCTACAGACATAATTGCAATTTCAGTTCTGATTTGTATTACCTGGAAATCAAACTGGAGCCTCCAAAGAGCAGGAGGGCCCCCATGGCAACTCTCCAGAGTCTCAGTGGCTACAGTGTGTCTGTCTATATGGAAAACATTTTTTAAAACATGCTTGCTATGAGGAGTAAATGGCAACATGGGCTGTCTGCCAATAACCTCAAATCTGTAGTGAGAAATAATTCAGTCTGCTTGCAAGCTGAGTTCTAGTCTTCCTCTCCTGTATAGACTGTTGATTTTGCCCTGATTTACTAAGAGTAGGTACAAAACATATTTTATTAAGGCAACGTCTTCCACTCTAATCATGGCTCTTAAAGTAAAATGCCAACATTTTACTCGCTGTCTCCCCAGCACCTTTCAGGCTCACTTCTAAACTTGATGCACTTTGCTGAGCACAGGTCTTCTCCACTGATGGCAGCTTTTGGCATCAGTCACTGCTGGATTTCGCTGCTGCTCTCCACATTTCATCAAGTAGCTTGAAAAAAATTCATTACCAGAAGGCTGTGTGTGCCTTTGATGCATTTTTCCAGCTTATCTAAATTGTTGAAACAGTTGAGAAACAAGCACTTAAAAATGGAAGTCCTCAAGTATGAAGCTGAGTTCCAGCTGTCTGGTAGGTGAAGATTCAAGTGACATTTGCCAATACCCCCATAACAGAGATGACAGAAGAGCTCCTCAAGAAAGCCCTCACTGCTTTCACCAAAATCAAACGTGAAACTACCAAAGCCAGGCATGGGAGTGGTTTCACAGCCTATTGTGACAGTGCCATGTGTGAGCTTACAAACCTGTAGACTGAAATACTTATGAGTATTGCTTCTGACTGTGAGCAGAGCTGTGGAGACTGCAGCTTTGGGATGTGTTGAGTGATGATGTGGCACCATGATGTGATGGAAAGATGAGACTCAAAGGAGCTGCAGAATTGCACAACTCAATATTCAGTGTGGGAAGTGAATAAATATCCAACCTAAGCACATGCTGAATGTGATGGCATTCACAGAGGTCTCAGGTTGAGGGAAGAGATGAGGATCTGACTCCATGTTTCAGAAGGCTGATTTATTATTTTAGGATATATATTACATTAAAACTATACTAAAAGAATAAAGAATTTCATCAGAAGGTTAGCTAAGAATAGAAAAAGAAGGAATGATAACAAAGGCTTGTGGCTCAGACACAGAGTCTGAGCCAGCTGACTGTGATTGGCCATTAATTAAAAACAACCACATGAGACCAATCACAGATGCACCTGTTGCATTCCACAGCAGCAGATAACCATTTTTTTACATTTTGTTTCTGAGGCCTCTCGCCTTCTCAGGAGAAAAAATACTAAGGAAAGGAGTTTTCAGAAAATACCATGGCTACAGCTAAAGGTTTGCATTGCTGAAGGTTTAGTGCTGGCATGCCACATCCTTGGACTCCAGCAATGAAGGTGTGAAGCCTGGCATCAGAACTGGTCAGTCAAATCAGGAATTTGCCCTCCCCTCTCCTCCTGTTAGTCCCCACTGTCACCTGTGTCTCTAACCCCATCCTTTGTACAGCACATGGCAGTGACTCCATGTGTTTGTACAAAATGCAGCTTTCAGCTGAAAGGACTGGGCATGAAGTGGGTAGTTAAGCTGACCTGACCACAGGCTGCTCCTGAAATCAGTGGCCCCACTCCCCTTCCCCTTGTCCACAGGGACCTCCAGCTGCCTCCTCAGCACAGGCACTGCTGTGTGTTCAACCCCTCAGTGTGCTGGCCCAGGGACTCCAGCAAGTAAAGCCCAGAGTGCAGAGCAGCTTGGCCTGAGCTGGCTGCCCACAGGGCAAGTTGCTGGGGAGAGTGAGGGTAAGCACACCCTGTTTTGGCAGGAGGGATGTTTCATCATTCTGGGTTTAGGATGAAATGTCACCTGCTGGGGTGCAGATAACATCTCATCCACAGAGAGAACATGCAGGGAGCCTTGCTAACCCAGTGGTTATTCCCTGTGTTTATGGTCAGGAAAGGTTTGAGTGCACTGGCCACACAAATGGAGATACCAGGATGTGTCTGGCCTATGCCAAGGGAGACCCACATCCCTAAAGGCAACAATCCCACAGTTTGTGTGGTAAAAATGCATCTCTTGATCAAAGGTTGAGTTTATCAGCTGCAGGTAACACTCTGCCTGATCTCTGCATCTGTACAGCCTGCAAAGAGAGAAGGGGTCTGTGGGAATGGAGCATCCCCAGGGCAGGACCCCTGTTCTGGGCCTTGCCTGAGGAGCTGGGAGGTAATGAAGGTGTTTGAGTTCAGCATGGACTGCTCAGGCTTTCCAGGCTCTGACTGTGGCTCTTGGAGCTGAGACAGGCCCCGACAGCACTTCAGCTGGATGAAATAAAGAGAGCAGCAACTGGAGCCCAGCCAGCATGCAGTTAGCTCAGAGAGAGAGTGCTTCCTTTTCATTTCTATAAATTTGTTCCAAGACTGTTTTATTAAGCTTATTCTTTCTTTGCAGAACACTGGTCTAGTTTTTAAAAGAGTTTCAGGCTGACTGGCAAACCTTTCCACTTGTGAGGAATGCTGATCCCAAATTCCTGCCTGTAGGGGGATACAGGATGGGTAAATGAAGGTGGTATAGAATGTAATCTTATCCCCCAATGAGTTGCAGCTGGACCAATTACTAAAAATAAGGAGCAGGCCTGATGTTAACAGACCACACCTGTAGCCAATAAGAACAGTGGTATAAAAGAGTGGATTGGTGGGATGTGGAGTTAGATGACTGCTGCAAGGACCAGGAACAGTCAGTGCTCAGAGGAGCTGCCTATGAGAAACATTGAGGTGGTATGAAACTCTGGAGATATGGAACCTTTGCATAGAGCTCTTGATATATAAAGACAACACCTGCCTGCTCCTGTGAAGTCCAGCAGCTAGATGTAAGGCTGGGGTGCTGAGGAGATGGGGGATATCCCCTTTTGGAGGCACAGAGACCAGCTCATCCCCTGGAAACAAGCACCCCCTGTGATTTGGTGAGGTATGGGGTGGACTTCACACAGGCTCATCCTCAAATATGTAACAGCAGGGAAGAACAAGGCAGGATGTGTAGCAAAGACCAAGCAGATTTAGACCTGGGGTACTGTAGCAGCAGCGTTGCTGCAGAGGTTGAGATCCCTGGAATTGAAAAAGGGCTTCCTTGAAGCTCTCTTGTGGAAATAACCTTTCTTAGGTGTTCTTGTGGCTGATCTGGGCTGCAGAAACACTTCCCCAGGCACACCTGAATGCAGGAATACCCAGGAAGTTTTGGGTCATTCATCAGCACAGACAGAAACTGTGGGGCTGGAGAACACCTGCAGCCTCCCAAGAGCCAGACTGAGGGAGGAAGGAATATCCTGGTGGAACAGCAGCAGCTGTTCCTAGAGAGAGCTGCACAGAAAATAAAGTTGCTGTGATGAGAAAAGAAGAGGCTAGAGTGAGGGCGCAAAAGAGTATCAGTGTCAAGGTGCTACAGTCTGAAAAAATAAGAGTTTGAATAAAAAATGTCAGAGATCCAACTGGAGTGGTATTCAAAGGAGGACTAACAAGACATTCCTGCGTGCTGGATCCCAGCAAGCAAGTGAAGCTTTGATTTTAGGCATACAGGAAGGGAAAAGTGTAACTGCAGGGAATGAGTTGTAGGCATACACTGAAGATATGAAGAATATTTTCTTAGAGGTTCTCCTTCTGAGGCCAGGAGAAGCACTGGTCAGCATGGGACTGTGGTGCTGTTGATGGGAGTGGGTCTCTGTATCCACCATAATCAGGGCTTTGGAGGCTGATCCTTCGAGCTGCTCTTCTCCCAGTCACAGACATCACAGCCATGAGATCCAAGAGCATTGCATAGCAGGTCCAGGATCAGGCACAGCAAAAGCAGGAATAAGGACTTCTGGGGGCCTCACAGTGAAGCACAGAACATTTATGCTGGTGAACAAGAGGCTGTTTAAATCTGCATTGAGATCATGGGCAAAATACCCAAGCTTAGGATATAGAGTGAGGTACAAGTGAAGAAACTTAAGTAAATTGTATTGATGCAACTTGAATCAATTTGTATTTGATCTGGTCAACAAGCCCAAAGTTTGTGTAGGTATTTGTATTTCAGAGGGATAATGGATTATTCAGGGTTAGGTCGAGTGAGGAAGGAGTTGAATTCAGCCAAGATCAGACAGGTGCTCACATTTGGGCTGGATTGTTTGCGGAGCTGCTGCCCCTTTGGGCTCCAAGGACTGAGTGTGGGTGCTAATTCCTGCACCTCAGCTGCTGGGCTGTGACCTCAGGCTGAGGACAAACCTTGTACCAGGTGTGCAAGCTCTTTTCTCCTCTCAGGCTAAATCAGCATGAGCTACTCCTAACCCAGCTGAAATACCTTCTTGGAAAGAAGTTTCAAAACATCTTATATTTTCCTGTTGCTTGATTGCATCAGCTTAAAATTCACCTTTCAATCAAACTGGTGGGAATTTGCCTGCAGTCTGCTCTTAAAGCAATACGGTTCTTGAAAATTAAACTGGCCTCATACTGCGGAGAAAATGAACAGGAGAGGAAAAAAGCTTTATCCTAGACAGGAATCTTAAGAGTGACTCTGATCTTCAAGTTTAAACTAATACAGTGCCACTGATATCAAAGCAGACATTCTTCCTTTACACAGAAATAAATTTGATCAGTGGCTGGGCTGTTAAGTCAGTATTATTCAACTAGATGTAAGATTTTTATAACATTACC
The DNA here is from genome assembly GCF_027887145.1 of Ammospiza caudacuta. Lineage (NCBI taxonomy): Eukaryota > Metazoa > Chordata > Aves > Passeriformes > Passerellidae > Ammospiza > Ammospiza caudacuta. The sequence continues at coordinate 114,197,601 of NC_080594.1, forward strand.
AGTTTATTAATAGTCAGAACACGAAACTTTACATTAGTGTCAGGGATGTGGGGGAGAAGCAGAATGAAGAATGGAAAAAGATGATATTATTTGCCCAGGGCAGACAATTAAAGAGCAATCTACTTTAACAGTGTCACCTTTATATAATTTCTCCTGTCTACCATTGCCACAGTTTTCCACACCTCAGGGGAAGAGCTGGCATTCTTAGCTCCTAAATGGGTTCTTGTTTCTGTGAGATAGTCTTATTAATATATTTTTTTATTTTTATTTTTTCTTCTTCAGGAAAAACAGCAATGGAAATCACCCCCAGACTCTGCAGAACTACACAATGAAGTTATTTCTGTTGCTGCCCTGGGGGAGCTGAATTTTGGGACACAGCCACAGCCTTTGTGCTCTTGGGCAGCAGAGTGGGTACATTACTTTGCCAAATAAAAACTCTTACTTTGATTTTTCATATATCTTAATGTATTACATGGGTTTCCTTAAAGATACCATCAGCTTCTCTTTCCTGCTTATTTATTCAGCAAATGTTTCTACATCTGGGAAAAAACCCTTTTAATTCTCAGGAATCTGTTCTCTCTAAGTTAATGTCTGCTACTATATTATTTTACATTTAAAAAGCCTAAGCCCTTCACAGTTGTTTATACAAACACTTCCCATAAAGACATGTCTGAAATTAAATATCTGATCTTGGGAGTGCAATTTCTTCTGTCTTTCAGTGTTAGCTCCTGATTTCTGGCATTCAACATGACTGTGCTCTCCTGCCAGCCTTGCTGAACTTTGGAGAGTGACAAGATTCCCTCACATTAACATCATGCTACCACTGCAGTGACAGTGAAGGGTTATTTCATGAACACTGAGGCCTTTACTGCTGTTATCACATAAATTTCCACGTTATGGAAAATATTTAAAATAGGAACCCCTGTTTCTGGGGATTAAAATTTAGGTGCAACAATTTACTGAAGGACTGAGCTTCTCTAAAGCTGTGCTCACTTTGTGTATTTAGGATTTTATGACCTCAGCCTGTGGCAGGTGCCTGTCTGTCAAAGGCACTGCACATCTAGGGCTGGATGTAGGACAGAATTTCAGGTTTGTTGTACCCACAAAACAGAATAATTTAAAGTGATCTCTTGAAGTGTCTCACTTAAAACATACAGAACAAATAACTTCATGGGCATTTTAAAGAAAGGTAGCCTTAAACTGCTGTGTTTCATTCCTAAACTTTGTTTTGCATTTTGTAACAAGTGAACAGTAATGAACTTTTCACTCCTACAGGTTGTTGTGAACAGGATAAATGATGTCCCAAAGATTCATGTTGACACATTTCTGTTTTTAGCTTCTGCTTCTCTTGTCTGCCCAACTGGACATTTTGCAAGAGTGCCCATTGCCTTTAAGCTGTTCTCTTTTGCCTCTGGTATTAACCTTTGAGTTAGAGACGCATCTTTGATAAATATAAAGCTATTTTACTCAAGGAGTATGTATCAGTTCATGCCTCCTCTTTCTGAGGCTTAGACAGAGGTGTCATTTATATGGGATGAATCCATTTGGCAGTTGTTAATGTTGATTTGACCATTTCTTGCCTTTTTAAAAGTTTTTTATTTATTGCACAAAAATTAATTGTGCAGAATTTGTCTTACAGGAAATTATTTTTAAGAATATTTATACCACTCCTAGATCTAAGCTGTCAAACTTAGACCCGAACTGTAAGACTAAACATTTATAATGTAAGCTCTGGAAAGGAAATTCTGAGTTACTAATAAAAACTCAAAGATAAAATGCTGCTTTTAGCCTGCCTTCTAATGTCAATGTTTTCCAACTAGCCTAATGGCTCTGGTAATGGAAAATGGTCTTTCTGTTCTCAAGCCTACCTTAAGGCCTTGAATTCAGACCAGGTTGATGTGACTAAAAGTCATCACCATTTCACTGCTCTGTGATCAGCTACAAAATTTAGAGCTGCAGAGGTCGAGTGTTTGGCTGTCTGTCATAATTGGCATCTGTGCTGGCAGTCTGGACAGCCACCCAGAGCAGGAGCTGTGGGTGCTGGATGCAAAAGCTCCCTCAGCTCCAGAGCCATCACTCATGGCCATACAGCTGCCTGTCAGTCTCTGGACATATATCAACATTTCACACTGGTCGTGGGACACCTGGCTGCCTAATTTGGGGTTGGGCAGAGCCAGAAGATCACACAGGAGGTGCAGAAGAGCACATGATAAACAGTTTGGGAAAGACAGACTTCTTACTGGTGACCTGAAATAGTGCAAAAATGGCCAAAATGTTCCATAAGGCTTTGAAAATTATTTCTTAGGAGGTATCATGGAAAAAAATAGGCTTATTTTACAATTTTTTTTAATGGAGTATGGGATAAAGTCAAATCCTTTAGTGTCTCATATTGCACTAGAAACAAAAGAAGGACCTGTCAAGAGTTACTCTCTATTTTCTCTATTCCCATTATTATTGGTCATAAGCAAATTTTGAAACCCACTATGTTGACAGAATGGACAGGAGCAGATTTTGAACATCATTATTTAGAACTTTTTCCTTGAATGCTCCTCTTACAAAAAAAAAAAAAAAAAAAAAAAAAAAAAAAAAAAAAAAAAATCAAGTGGTATAAAAGTTTTCAAAATGTGAAAAATATGCAATTTAGTAGATGAAATGTAGAAGAATCTTTTCATGCTTTGAGGATCAGGAATTTCTCTTTGACAAAGGAATAAATAATACTTTTATATTTTCTTCAACTTGTTTCAGTATGAGATTTAGAAAATATGCCTTGAAAAGCTATAATGTTAGAAAACTGATGCTTGAGGTGTTTAATTGTATTTCACCCTGGAATGCTCTTTTTGTGTATAGGAGATCTGAACAGAAACTCTTTCATTAAAATACTCCTGGAATCCAAAATGCAGCCTGCTGAGTAAAAAGACCCTTCTGGCATGTGCAGAACTTCTGAAGATCCTTTTGCACACACTTTGGGCACGTTTGGACCTTTCCTCTGAACACAGTGAACAAATAAGTAACATTGTCAGTGAGGGGAAGTGAAAGACTTAAAATGAATTGTGTGGAGCTACCACAGTTACTTCTTAACGAGACCTGTGGGAAGTTTTCTCTCTGAAGCAGCATTCACCAAGGGAGAGAAAAGGGGCAAAGCTTGTAATGTTTGACATTACTTTAACAATGAAACTTGCTTTTTTTTTTTTTCATTGCCATTGAATCCCTTTCATACTCTGTCAATTAACAATATCTTTGTAGTAAAAAGGAAAAATCCATCCAAGAAACAAAGGAAGGTGATTCTTTTCCAAAATATTTCAGGTGATTTTGACACATATGGGGGTGGTGAAGAACCAAACTCTATTGCTGGATTGATGGGCTGGACTATGACAACCCCTAGTTGGAAAAAACTGGCTTTCTTTTCAGATCTCCAAGAATATTTATCTTAGAAATACAACCTGTTGCATTTGCTTTGCCTAAACATTGATATAGAATGACCAGAAGAGCATGAAAACAAAGCCACAAGGCAGGACAACCTTGTCTGGTTTTCCCAGAGAAGATATCACAGCTCTGTCACAAAATCAAGGCTAATGTTGAAAAATAACTCAGCTCAACAAAGAATCCTCAGCTCTGAGTTTCTAATCCAAATACAGTGCCCAGGACATTGGAGGAATTAACCCCTTCCTTGACTCTTTCTCTACCTCTGAGCTCTCTGATATTGGTTCCTTTTAACCTCTGTGCAGCTGAGTTGTGGCCAGCTTGTGTTTTCTAAAGGGAGATCACAGACTGCACCTTTCTGCTGTCCTAACTTGGTATTTTAAGAGTAGGATTGGGCTAACCTCTGCTTCTGTACAAGGCCAGGCTGGGGAAGATGCTAGAATTTCCTCCCATTTTCCCTGGAGAAGATAAAACTCTTGTTCTGACAGGGACAACAAAAGATCAAGCAATTTCAGTGCCTGCCTTCTGCTCTCTGGCCTGCAGTGAGTGCCCTTAATGGTTCATCTGGCAGTGATGGTTCATCCACTTCTTCACAATAGGTACCCCACCCAGTGGCAAAGGTGTTTGTGAGCTTTGTGTTCACTTCTTGAAATAAATAAAATTTTGTTTTCTTCAGCTTGCAGAGGATTTGTCAGCAAGCAAAGCCTGGTGAAGTTTCTGCCCATTGGAGTAGGAAGTCTGATTTCTCTTAGCAGAAATGGTTGGAAGTGTGCTGCTCTTTTTAACAGAGGGAAGAATAATATTTTTCTTTCAGAAATTGAACCGGACTTTTGATTTTTCCTAGCATAGAAACACATTGCTTCTCTTCTGGCAACTGAGGTGTTCCCCACAACAGTTTAGTAAAACAAAATGTGTTTGTGACAAGGACAGGGCAGCTGGGAGTGCTGGTTCTGCTCCTGAGAGCACGCTCCACGTAGGCTCTGCCATTCTCCTCCAAACGTGGGCACCCCACAGTGGAGAGGAGGGCGTGGGCTGAGCTGCAGCTCTCATGCTGCCTCATTGTTCCTCCAAGGGGGCAAAGAAAAGGCTCAGCTGGCAGCTTGCTAAGCTCAGGAGCAATGGACCAAGTGCTTCTGCATCTAATAAAGAGCAGAAGTCAATTATAGCACCATGCAGGAGCGAGGTTAATTGGGGCAGGAGGTTCAGTGGCAGGGCTTTGCCAGCTCTCCCCTTTGTTCAGCACAGTTATACACCCAGCTGTATGTGCAGTTATATATTCAATATCCTGAATGTGGGCCATGCTGTGGCAGAAAACTACCTTGAGCCTGAGGCTTAAAAGCAAACTCCCATTTGAATAATTCAGATAAAAAAGACCTCCTAATTTTTATTGGGGATGTATTTTTGTTTCTTTCCATGGTGGTGTAACACAGAGGAATGTGAGGGAGCTCTTTGTTCTCTCCGTCTCCGGTGCTGTACATCTGCACAATGCAGAGCTACCTTGGCTCGCTGGGCTGACATTAAGAAAACCAAGCTTTGTCTGCAGACTGAGTGTGAGGAGTGTTGTCTGCCAAGAGCCATCAGAGTCAGGTCATGAGGGCAGAAAAGTAAAGTTTTAATGTGGGCTATTGGTTTTCCTGACTGAATTAGTTATAACTCTAATTTGCCTTCTAAAGAAACCAGAGCAGCACAATAAATATCCCAGGCTTATAATGATCAATACTGCAAAGTGACAAAGCAACTCCTGAAGCTGGGAGATGGGAGCACTCAAATCTTTCAGCCTTGCTCCTTACAGGAAGACATTGATATCTCTATGAAATCTTTCCACCTTTGGAAAGATATGAATCCTTAATATTATCAACATTGCCTTGTCAGGTGCTGCAGAAACCCAGCAGAAAAACTTGCCTGCTTTCTCAGGTAATGTTGGGTATCAGAATCAGAGGCAGTCAGGAGTTGAAGAAACACAAAGGAAAAGACTATTTATTGACAGGAGAAATGGTGATCTCAGCATACCGGGAATTTTTGAACCATTGACTTTCATAGCTGGTGATGAAAAAGATGATTTTTCACTGCTGGGTTGCAAAATCCCATTGACTGCAGAAGGACATAACTTGTTCTGTTAATGACCAGGTGAGGAGCTACAGAGCGCTCCTAAAAGTGCACTGAAGGTGCTACTTGCTTTGTTTATTGCTTATTTATTTATGTAAGGACAACAGTCATTTTCAGAGGTCTCAGACACAGTCACACATCACACATTAGGCCAATGAAGGAAAACTGCTGAGAGTGTGTGTACACTTACTGGAAGGTTGTGTCAAACCAAAAGATGGTTGACCTTTGCAGTCAAAGGTGAATCTGAGGCTCCACCAGCCTGTGCTCCCACTGGTTGCTTGCAGAAGTCAACATTAACCAGACAGAAGCCCAGTGTATAATTTATTACTGCAGTAAATCCATTTGTACCCAAGCACATGCCCACACTTGGGAGAGGCAGCCAGGGCAGCTGGAAGGTGCCAGGCATGAACCTTAGGGTACGGTGAGCAGACATTTGTATGCCAGACAAGGAACATAGTTTGGTGTTGGGTTGGGTTTCGCATAATTTGTCTGTGCCACACTGTTGTCATTGGCCTCTGCCTCAGTCACCTTCACTATAAAGCAACCTGGAGGCATAGGCAGTTCTTGGTGACAAGACCTCTCAAGTTTTTAGAAGTCACTTCTGAACAAGGCAAAGCTGTTCCTGTCTCTGTAGACTGTGAAGGAATGTCACTAACAAGCTCCAGCGTGGATATCAGCAATGTACATGCACATTTACATACTTGGTTTGATGATTTCCACATTAGGTCTTGCCAGTGTGCTCACAAAAGCCTTGGTGAGCAGCCTGAGTGAGGAGAACTGGCCAAAGTCGTTCATCCACATGTCACAGGGAAAACTTGGCCTCATGACTGAGACATTGACTCTCCATTGTTATGAGGGTGGGGGTCAGGAAGGAAGAGCCATCTGAGTGTCTTTTGATGGCTTTTGTCATGGTCAAAACGTATTTCTTGTTGCTTTTTAGTTTTTCCTGTTATAGTCTTAAACTGTAATTGACTGAGGTTGAAAAAACATTGAACTTGCTGGGGGATGCTGACTTCTACAAAGGGGAGAAATTGTCACATCCAAAGGACACAGTCTGAATACTCCCCAGTGTGAAAAATGCCAGTCACTTGTTTTTAAAATTTTAAAAGTTTAATAGTAATAAGATGGTTATAAAAATAGTAATACAATTAGAGTAATAATAATTTGGACAATTTGAATTAGGACAATGTGAGACAATAGAGACAAAGAGTTATGGACATCTGGGTACCTTTTTCTTGTTAGCACGAGCCTGAAAAAGGACACATGTTAACAGAGGATTAACCCTTAAAAACAAAAACCTGTTGCATATTCATACACTTCATACATGATGCATAAATTCCATTCAAATACAGGATTCTGTCTAGTCATCAGCAACTTCTTCCTCTGAATCCTAACAATGCCTTCAAGGTGGGAAGAAGTTAGTTTCTTCTGATAAAGGGGCCATAAGTTCTTTTTCTCTGAAAGATTCTCAGAGTAGTCCTGTGGCTGCTGTCTTGCTGCGAGTCCTGTCTTTAAAGAAAAGTATCATACACAGCATGGTTTCTATTTTAACATTTTCTATAACCTAAAACTATATTTAACACACTACTTAAGAGAATTAATACAGCATTACTTTCTAACACAACACATATAATATTCATTTTAATATTTATGAAAAGCCAATCATAAAATACGCATTTTTTACACCAGGATCCCAACCAGGTCTTAAACACTTCCAGGAATGGAGCACCCACAACTTCTGTGGGCAGCATGTCCCACTGCCTCACCACCCTCACAGTAAAGAATTTCTTCCTAATATGTGATCTGAATTTCCTCTTTCAGTTTCCAGACAACCCTTAGCAGGAATGATGAAGAGTGGCATGGGGAGCCTCTGCACATCCCGTGTGCCCCTGCAGCCCTGTCTCCTTGAAGCTGTCAAGCTGAGGCTTGGCTGGTTTGTGTGCTGCTCCACTGCTCTTTGCTGAAGGGTGGCCTCCTCCCATGAGCTATCACTCACTGCTAAATGATAAGGGAAGGCCGCTGAGGCTTCACTAACTGCGTTCATTACAAACGTTGTAATTGTAAAGATTTGCTATAATTCAGTTAGCTGCCCTAAAACCCTTGGCAAGCCACATTATTGAAATGATTATTGTTACAAGATTGTTGTAAATTGGAGTCAATCATCCAGACGTGAAATTGTCTTTTTTATATCTGTGTGGCTGGGAACAGTCTTCCTCCTTTCATTTCTTTAAATTAACATCTCCTTGTTTTGTACCTCTAGTACCTTATTGGACAATGGGATTCCTTCCCAAAAAATGCAATTAAATCTTCTCATCTCCTCAATAGAGGCGCCCTGAGCCGTCCTAGTCTGACAGCTCACAGTTACTCCCAGCAGGCTTTTGGGTGCAGCTGTCAAGGATCACACAGGTACAGCTGATTCCCTTTTCCAGTTCAGCTGCATTGGACCAGAGCTTCTCCACCTGTGCCCTGTGGGAATGGCTGCAAACTGGACAATGGAGGATATACGTGGGCATTTGCACACATATGCCAAATGAACACAACACAGAAGAGTAATTAGCAAGTGTTCAAAATTTCAGTGGATCTATTGGTTATAAATGGATGAGTTGCTGTGAACACATCACAGAAGAGCAACTAACAAATATTCAAAGTTTCAGTGGATCTATTGGTTATAAATTGATCAGCCCTGTGCAAATGGCCTGCTAATTATTTTCAGAAGAGGATTCCCAGGTTTGAAGCAGTGAAGAAGCACTGGACAAGCCCACCTGTTGAACCTCTGAAAATCTTGATTCCTGCCTGGTGTTCAGGCCTGGTGTTTGTTGCAGTCTGAGGAAATATGTGATCCTTGCTGCTGCTGCTCCGTGTCCTTCTGTTGCTTGAAATGTCCTGACTGTCAAGAAGGGAATTTTCTGCATATTCAGGACATGTCACCTCTCATGGACAAAGGCAGTTGGATGGCTTTTGCCAATTGTACTGGCATTTGTAATGGCCAAGATTATCCTGGCTATTACAAATGCCAGTACAAGGATGGGAGTTGCTGTGCCTCCTAAAGAGATAATAATTTTAACGTTACGTGATATAGCCAAGAGATGGAACTTTTTCTGAGGACTAGGTCAGTAGCTGTGATAGGCTTGGTATGAGTACTCCATGGAAGAAGCTCTTCTTACTTGACCAGAGGTGTAGATGTGGCAGTTAAATATAGTCCAGCACAGTTGTTGGCAGTAGGTAATTTGGTATTTATGAGTCTTCCCTGAGGTAAATTTCCATCTCAGAGAAAAGCTTTGTCTATGCTTTGGTTGAGCTGTACCCTTCATAGGAGCAGGGGCGTGGGAAGGAAATTGAACTTTATATCAGTGGCTACTTCTTTAGGTTGCATGACCAGTTTCTTGTCCAAGTAAGAACAAGTGTCTTTAGTTCCTGGATTTGTAACAAAAACAAACAAAAAAACAAACAAAAAGACTAGAAAGAATCTGCCCTTATGTCTCTTGTGAACCCCTTGTCAAGTGATAGCACCTGGTGCGCCTGTGGAAACTGTGGGAACAGGCACTTCAGTTATTCACAACTCTTAAAATTATTCATCTGATAAGTGAAAGGTCTTGTTGTGCTGAAAACACAGATCCCAGCAACTGTGAAGAAAACAGTGAGAAAAGGGGCCAAACAGGACTGTATTCTGCTTGCAGAAGCAGACGGATGTTCTTGCTGTTCCCTGGCCTCTTTGGAAGCAAAACTACTCAGAGTCTTCTTTTCTCTCTGCCTTGTGCAGAGAAACCATGAAGGATGGGGTGGGAGAAGGGAAAACTCCAGTGCTTCTGCTCTGGACAAATGTGGTGTGCCATCCTTGGTAGCACTGCAGGATGTCTCCTCTGCTCTTTCCAAGAAGAATACCTCTAGGTGGAATGGCACAGGGGAAATAGGCTTTGCACATTTCCCTTCCCTGTGGAGCAAAGGGAAAATATTTTGGGGGACAGAAAGCACAGATTGCCCATGAAAGTTCTTTCCAGACACCACCAGATAAAGCATAATTGGTTGTGACATACACCCCATGGACTGGTTTTGGCTATTTTAGTTTTTATTTTTTTCCCTTTACTGTTCTTGACTGTCACCATGTGGCATGCTATGCTGGGTTACACACAACATACCAACCTAAATTGTTTAAATTTGACTCTTCCCTGCTCTCAGAAAATCTTGATGGTTTGTGATTGTCATGGGTCCTTCATACCAGTACAGCTTTCATGAGCATCCCTCTAGCACTGCCTGCCACACCTCTCCCATCTCACACAGAAGAAGCAGGTGGCTCAGTTGTGGGAGCAATGAAAGCTATTGGAAGGAAATTCACTGGAAAAGAAATTATTTTCTACCCAAATAGAAAAATTGTCATAACTTCAGGCGGAAAATACCAGATCAGGTTTATGGAAGGTACCCCTACCTAGAAGGCAGGAGCTATTCGTGGAATTTTAATCATATGAGCCCACACAATAACAACCGCATTTTTCATATTCTTTCTCCCCAATTTATGTATTCAGCTGAAACTAAACTTATTATCAGTGATCAAATACCTTATGTCCAACCTACTACCTCTCTCAGGGAGAAGGAAACATAAATGCCTTGCAAAAGAATCTGGGGTAAAGCTGAAAATGAAAAGCTGATGATTTCAAAGAGGGCAGTTAAAATGCTGGTCCAATTGAGAGCTTAATGCATTACTGAGGTGAATATAAAGTTCTTTTGCTGTGTTTTTTTTTTTACCCCTTCTGAATCAAAATGTTTCAAAGGCATTTAAATAAAATGGAATTGATATAATTAGTACAAGCCCACGAGAAGTGATTGAATTACTAAATATGGTCACTGCTATGGCTACATAATGGAAGCCTTCAGTTTTTATTAATTCCACGTTTGAAAATCTAGATTAAACACCGAAACTAATAAGTTAAAACACTGATGTAAGATCCAAAGGACAACAGCATTGTCACTCTGTATAGCAGGGCACCAATTCAGTGCTTAATTGGTACAAGAGCTGTAATAATATGGCTCATGTTTAATTATTAAGAGTTCTAACTAGTCATGAAACTTTTAAGAGCTCTTGGTGCTGTGAAATTGTTGTTGTTTACATCCAGTGCGCTACAGAGCTTTTCCTCTCTGACATCTCACTCTGATAGGGCAGCTTCACTGGATACAGGCAGCACGTGTTTATCAACATATCACAAAAACAAAATTGTATTTGAAGGAGATTTACCATCCATCTCATTAAAAAGACTGGAATTCATTTTGGGTTTTGCTTTCCCCTAAGAGGAGCAGGGAAAAAATGTGGCAAACCTGGGCAGTTAAAATAAAGTGGTCAAAATAGTTGGTGATGTGTTGATTAGCTCTCACTGTCCTCCTTGCTGACTCCTATAAGCACTCCCAGACTGTCTTGAGAAAGGGCTCTCTTGGCATTTTATAGATTATCCAGGCAGAATTTTTTTCTATATTAAAGGAACAGTGTTCAGTTTAATGTTCCAGCCATATGCCAGAATTTATAATCCTTCCACTTAAAGCAGTTCATCTAAATTTGATCCCAGTCCCATGCAATAAAAAAATATAATTAAAGGTGAATGTAAAAATTATTGAACAAATATAATAAAAGGGCAATTTAAGTGTTCAGTTATAAAAATGCAAGAAACTAAGGCGAGCCCTAACCTCTTAAATTATTCTTAAAGCAAATATACTTAATCATGTAGAGTCCATTCTTTTTTTAAGCCTTTGCCCAGACCTGCAGGAAATACTGTTAAAGCAGGAATACATTCTAATTATTTTTTCCCTAATACCTACTAAGATTCATGGGAAGGATAACTTGCTATTAACATAAGCTTCTCTTCTTTTTTTCCTTAGAATCAGCATACTCATGGTACCAGTGCAGTCTGTGAGAACATCTTGTTTGACATATCTTTGTGGATTCTTTCCCCCAGTGAATATATCTAATACCTTTTTGTAAAGCTTATGTAAGTTTTAGTCACTCTCAATGTCCCATAAAAAAAACTTAATTCTGTGAGCTATCAGCTCTGGTTTCCTGTAAGAACCTGCTATCTGCAAGTTTCACTTGGCGCCCTCACCAGTGTTAGAGGAGACAGTGGCAATTGTTCTCTTCTTTCTTCTTCCTGCCTATTCACAAAAAATGTTTGCAAAAGACACATCAAGTCAAATTGAGTACTCTGCAGGAGATAGCCCTTTGCCATAAGATTAGTGGGAATAAGGTTCTGATTATCTGTAGGGCTAATCCTACAGCCAGATATTAAATGGTGATCAGGAGACTGCAGAGGAGTGGGAGTTAGGCACCTCATTCTTGGAAAAGAGTTAACTCAAACTGCAAAGGCATTGAAAAGAGGAGTGAAGGCCTCTATAATGTTAGTGAAGTTGGAAGCTATACTGATCATAAAGTAGTTTAGCAATTAATTTGACAAATTAAAATATCTGTTTTCCATAGTTCATGAACTTTAAAATACCACTTGCATTATGTTGTGAGTCTTGAGAGCAACTTTAAATTTGGGGTATATTTTTCTTTACACCAGATTGCTAATGTGAAATGCAGTTCATTGGCAGGTGTGTTGTTGTAAATCTTCTGAGTCTTGTGGCTGTGATCAAAGGTGGAGTGGGCTGTCAATGGTGATTAATGAAGATACTGACCCTATTTTTTCAGTGAGCTAAAATGAGAATTTGTTTTTAATCCTTTATAAAAACAAAACCAAGCAGAATCTAAGCCAGGCAACGAATAAGCAGACACTTCTTTATGTGTATGAGATACAGGAAATTGGATAAAAGCTATTTGTGGATTTAGTGGGTTATTGTTTAACACGTACATGTTCTCTAATGGCACTTGCTGCTGCTCCTAAGTTAATGCACTTGCCTGGTTTGGTTCTCTGGCTTACAGCTTTGCTTTGTGGGAACATTCAAAAGCTTGCTGAGTAAAGCTGAAGATGGGCTAGAAGTTTTGAAGCCAAATCAAACATCTCCTAAAGTCTAAAGTCTCTGAGTTTTGAGAGTTTTTTCCTGCCCCACTGTACAGGTGCTTAATAGTTTGAAGCCCTTTGGGAGGTTTGTGACAATCAGTGGTTACATCCAGCATGAAAACCACTGCTCTGTCTTCATGGTGAGGAAGATTGTGATCAATCTTCCATGAGCAAGATTGTGCTCAGCTGCAGTGGTTCCTGGGACCTACAGATATTCCTGCTGCTGTGATCCCTCAGAGCCAGAGCCACGGGGTCAGTTTTGCCCTGCAAGAAGAGAAGCAGGAGTGGTTCAAGGTGCTGGCTGGAGGCTGCCAGGGATGGGGAGAGCTGCAGAGCTGTCCATGTCCCAGGCCCTGAAACAGCTCCTGGTGGCCCCACCAGGCTTGAGCTGTGATTCAGTCAGCTCTGGGGTCAGGGGCCTTCCTGGATAACAACCTTGGAAAAGCAGGAATTTCCCTCCTGTCCCTGTTCAAGAAGGGACTACGGTTGAGGGAAGAGCAGGTCCCTCCTTTTGATTTTTCTCCATAATGCCCACGTTAAAGATGTGACACAAAAGTTGATTTTGGAGGAGAGCTCTGGCTGAAATGCTGGTCCCACTGAAGTCAGTGGCATCATTCTCACAGACTTTAGAGATGCCAGAGTCTTGTCCTTTATCCTTCTATTCAGAGCCTCTTCATCTTGGAGAGGATGTTTGCTCAACCAACAAATGAGATATATGTATGACCCTGATGGGGGAAAAAACTCCCCAAAGTTAAGAAAGATTGCAGTGGTTTGGGAGTGCCTGGAGATGTGAGGAATGGGTCTCCTCTCAGGAGCAGGGCCAGCTGGCTTCCAGACACAGGCTATTGGGGCAACTCTGCTGATAGTGTGATGACAAATGCAGAGAAATAACAAAGATAAATGTCCCAAAGCTTGGAATATTAGAAAATGCAATAACAAGCTCGACTTTTGTCTGCCAGAAGTCAAACTGACACAATTTAGGAGGAAATATGCTGGCATCCTGTCCCTCTGCTCCCTTTCCCTCTCCTGACTCCCAACCTCCGTTTTTTTATCTTCTTTGTTTTTTCCATCTGGCTCATCTAGTTGAAATTTGAACTGAGTCTGAATTCAAGTTCCTTTCAGGGTTTTGTGGGATAGTTTGGATTGTAATCTGTCAGTCTGACATTACTGCAAGATTGTGAAATCGCTAAACTGTGGTTTCTCCTTGTTGCCTCAATGAAAACATGTATTATAACAGTGCCCCATTACCCTTTTGGTGGTTGCAGCACAACTCCCACTTATGGTCTCCATGACTTGGGAAAGAATTATGCTTGGCTGAATTTTTTAGCAGATATTAAACCATATTTGGGAGTATAAGGGGAGGGAAGCATCATACAAAACTAAACAGGACTAACAACTAAAAAATGCACTGTGCTTGCAAATTTTAATAAGCTCTTAATAGAGATGGATGTGAACCAAAACCTTGACTTCAATACAGCATAAGTATGGTGGGAGTTTGAAGTCCAGGCCCATATCAGACATCATGTCAACATATCTCTCTGTAAAAGATTGAACCAAACCCAAAAATCTCAAGGTCCATCAATTAAGAGGCTAATCAGACATAGAGACCAAAACAGTGTAAACTGCATGAAAAAAGTCTCCTTCGTTTAGAAGCATGTACAGACAAAGACAGTCAAGAAAATGAATGTATAGCAGAGGTGTTTTATTGCCTTTTGAGATGATTTCTGTGGAGTGTATTTTATGAGCTTTGGCCACATTTTCACATCACTGGTGAATAAAGCTCTCATTGTTCAAAGGGTGTCACCTGGTGACTCATGAATTTCTTTAAATGCTGCTTCAAAAACCTCTCATGTGATATTGAGAGTGCTGCTCTGTATGTACCTATGGGTCTACAGAAAAATGAACCACTTCTGAGCCTGATCAGTTCCTGGACTGGGGAGCCTCAGACAATTTGAGATTGATAGACACAGGGAAGAAGTGAAAATACAGCATCATCTCTACTCCTCATGGAAAATAAATCTCCTTGATTTTGTGTCACAAGTGCTGATTCTGTATTTCCAACTCAGGACTTCACTCTGGAAGTATGAGTTGAATTTAAAGTGAGTCTAAGTTATTTTTTAATGAATGTCTGCCTTCTCCCTCCTTGAGTCAATGCCAGTGCAGACATGCCTTGCACACAGCTAACAGATAGTAGGGAGGTCAAAAGGATGCTTAGCTGGGCAAACAGCTAAGCTAATTTTCTAGGTCAATCTGAATGAAACAAGTCTTTCAAACCAATCTTCCCCAGCAGCTTCACAGGGGTATGCTCAGATTCTGGGTGTACTGTGTCCCTGCAGCCCAGCCAGAACTCTGCTGTTGAGAGAAACACCTTTCCCAGCCAGGTGAGTGTCTATATTCTCTAGAGTGAGTGTCTATAGTCTCTTCAGTTGTTTTTTTTCAGAAAGTTGATCCTAATACAGAATCCCATCAAAGCACTTATAAACCAGCTGTGGCTTAACTGGCATTCTTTTGCTATTTCCATTGTACCACTGAACCTATGTATGGGGAAAACCATTAAAACATCCCAAAGAGTCCAAGCCCTCTCCAGAGTGTTTGGTCATCTTAGAGATCAGATTTTGCTGTATCTAATCAAAATTGCCTAGTTCACACCTGTGGCAGAATTATCTGTATGTAAGCTCTGAGATCTCTCTGTTTTTCTTCCTCTATCTTGATGTTTCATCATTGGTATTGTATGAGCATTTTAGAAATACAGAACATAATCCTCTGATTAAAACAGGTTGAAGCAAGAGGAGCAGAGATCCATGTCAATACCTACAAAAAGAGGTTGGTAAAGACATGTTCATAAAATGTTTTCAGCTCTTAAGGAATACCTTAACATCAACAGCTGAGAAATGCATCCTGCCCAGGGAAGGAAACAATGGGCTGCTTTGGGGAAATCTGGATGCATGTGTGTTATTGAGATCTTGAGAATGGGTGTATACCTATTTATACATGAGAATTCAAGGGGACAAATTACTTTGGCTACTTTGACAGACTCACTGGGGACAAGGCCTTTTACTCCCATCACTGGGAGGCTTTGCTGCATTTCCAGTTTGCATTGTACACGTTTGCTGCTGTAGGGCTGCACTCTGGCAGATGGTTACTGCATGCCTGGAAGCACAAGTGAGGAACTGGAAAGGAGAATTTATCCTATCTCAGAGAAAAAAAATGCATCCTCTCTGGCAGCAGGGCCTGCTGGAGAACTTGGCATTGAAGATCTTTTCCCTTTTCTGCAAAACACTGAAATATTAGGAGGAAAAAGTGAGGGTGGGCAATCTCATTGTAATCCTCTTTGTCTCAGAGATAGGGAGGCAGGAGACACCTCTAAGTGGTTCCCCTGGGAGAGGGATAAGATTTGTGTACACTGACCACAAAGGCCTAAATAGCTGATTAAAATGTAGATGCAGACATTCAGGATGAACAGATTTTCAGAGGTGCAGAGAACTCATAAAAGCTTTTGAAGCCATTGTGACACTGCAGTACCTTTGGAAGTTCAGCATTATAAAAATGAGCCATGCCTTAATATAAAGGACAAAAAATATGCAAAATGCCCATTTCATAACCTCAAGCAATTTTGAGCAATTTTAAATGCAATGTACTAAAAAAAAGATAAAAATGAACACAATGCACAGTAACTTAGAATTTTTAGTGAACATGTTGATGTTTTTGTTCTAAACACTGCAACTCTAATTAGGACACCAAACTATGAGCAATTTACATCCAAATCAATGCATTGACCAGACAGCGAATCTCCAAATTACTTAACAACTCAAAGTTAGTGTATTTTTCCATGCAACCTTTCATATTATTAGCAGCAAACAGAGTTCTAGTTACTCATGTGAATGCAGCAACTAACCAGTCAATAGCTAAATATCCCTATAGGTCTGCCTATGCTCTATTACAATATGTCTGATTGATAATCCTGCAAAGCTTTTCTAGTTTAAAAGGCCAACATGTTATTAGTTCCCAGAATTTCCTTTTTAAGGTGTGAAAATTGAGTGTTCTCTTAAAATTTAACTTTCCCCCTGTTGTGCACACTAGAGGCAGCTGAAATGACACCTTAACCATTTTGTTTCAAAGAAATCACAGGAAGCATCAGGTGGCAGTGACCTTCCACGGCTGAAGATATGAGCTACATTTTTCATTAATGTAACTCTTGGCCCCAAATGCTAGAGAGGAAACAACAGACTTCAAATCATTCTAGAGAGTACAGGGGATTACACAGTGGTAACACAGGGAAATCAAAACAAACTCACTCTTTATGCAGCTCAAATCCTGCTACAGTTCAGCTACAGATTTCACCGTTCTGCCTAATGGGATTAAGGCACACAACAAGGGGCTCCATTCTCCTGTATTGCTGCCTTGTTCCTTTAAGTGCTGCCCAATTTCAGAGCCAGGAAGATTCATGAAAGAGTGCAAATACCAAATGACAAATACTTTCTGGCTTTGATGATTGACTCTTAAGAAGCTTGACTTGGATACTTTTGCTAATCAGGTGAAGTCATCTACTCTGGAAGTCAGTGCTCTGGGAAGCTTGCAGATGAGCTCCATGCTTGGCAGCATTCTCCTTTTAAGTTCCAGTTTGTGGGGTTTTTTTCACTCTCCTTACTTTAGGGTTCTGTGTGACTTCATTCAACCGCAAAAGCAATTCTGCTTTTTATTTACTAGCCAAGGAAATACTGGTGCTCTGCTTCAGAAAGGGATGATGTTCATGTACAGCAAGGGCCAGCAGCTCCCTGGAAGCAGAGAACCACAGGGGTCTCCTCAGGGTCTCACCATCCAGGGCCCATCTCATCACCACCTGCAAGGGAGCAGAGGAGGTCATGAGATCACAGGTTCAACCAAGTTTCCAGACCACCATGCAAGGCCATGGTGATAGGGCAGGGTCGAGGTCAAACCAGGAGGTCAATCCACAGGTCTGATCCAGTGAGTGTCAGGCAGGTCCACAAAGACAGAGGAAGGCCAAGGTCAACATGGAAAGAGTTCCTGGAGCAGGGCTGGCTGGCAAAGACACATTCAAGGCTACATATTAGAGCTTTTATGAATTGTAGATTTTAAAATCATACAAGGAAACAGCCAATACTGCTTGAAAACTTAATATTATATTTCTTCCCCATTGGTGCATCCAGGTTTCAGCATGGCATTGCTTGAGAGTCCTTGGTTGAGCTTTGCTGTTCTAGTCACAATGATAGCATGGGCCAAAGAGATGCCCTTGCCTCAGAGACCTCAGGTAGGGGCCAGTGTTTTTGTCTGCAGTTTCATGGGGCTGGTACAAGGCTACCAGTGCCCTGATTTCCCTGAAATGCTCAGCAGTGCATGATACTGCCAGAGACAGAAAATTGCACTATCAAATTTAGCTGGGATATGTACAATCTTTTCAATGAAGAGATTGAGTCTATTAGATTCATCTGTAGTTTTGCTCCAGCCACTCAATTGTAAGGGGGTTAAGCTGGAGACAAACAGTGATTCAATTTTACGAGCAGACTGAAAACATAAATAAATCTACTGCTCCTGTGTGCTAACTGTCCTGTGTGCCCAAGGGCAGGATGCTTTAATTGGGTGTAATAGCTCCAGGTCTGGGCTTACGTATGTGCACATCAAACACTCCTTTTAAACCATGAACAAGTGCTATTGAAATAATTATTGTATTATCATCATCATCACCCTATATGGAAATGTGGAGCATATGGCAAGCTCAACAGATGCCTATAGCCACCATCCAGATAACATTAAAAAAAAAAAAAAAAGAAAAGTCATTATATTTTTGGCATATTGGCTGAGAACACTCAGGAGGCTGAACTGGAGGCTGCTGTCATATTTGTCATCCTGCTGATTGTCTAATGTAAAACACAGAAGGCCAGTGAAGTGTGAGAAAAGCAAGACATTGTAGAGGACCAAAGCCTGAGCACTGGGAATAGGAAATTACAAGCAGTGACCTACAGTAAATATGCAGCAAAAGTGCAGAAACTCAGCTTCTTGCTGCCAGGGCACAGGCTGTTGTCTGGAACAAAGCTTCAGATTTCTCTGAGAGATTAGGAATTTGCAGTGCTGTGGATGCCATGTCCTAAGAGTCCTGGAGGAGGAATATGGGCACAGTGGCTGCCAGCTGATTCATGGGGAGCAGCTGCAAAGAAAATGCCTCTTCCTGCCCTCCCAGATGGAGGAAAACTGTCATGAAAGGGCGCCTACAGGGGAGGGTTGGACTTCAGCCTTCAAGCAGATTTGTGTAAGTCCCCAGATGGGAAAAAAAAACACTCCTCAAACTTCCTGAATATCCTGTCCAAAGGAAAGGCCTCTTGTCCTCCCTGTGAGGATTTTTCAGGGTAATGTAGGGCACAGGGAAGAAAGGCTCTGGTCTCCTAGACCAGGAGCTGGTGCCTGCACAAGAAAAGCTCTGCTCTCCTAGACCAGGAGCTGGTGCCTGCACCTGCTGGTTTCAAATGGCTGTGAGTTAAGGCTTTTCTGAGTGAGAAAGTTTCCTCCTGTTCCAAAGGTGGGGAGAGGGCTGGGAAAAGAGGCTGCAAGGAGGAGGTGAAGATGGGGAATCCCATGTGAATGATAGTCCTTGAGAAAGCAAAGCTGATGCTTGAGCTGGATGCTTTTTTATTTATTTATTTTTATGGACATTCTAGAATAAGGACATTATTGATTAGTTTTAATGTTCCTTAATATCACTTAGAAGTGCTTTCTGACAAATGGAGGAACTACAGGGAAATACCTTTCTTGCTATAGAAACACCAAGGTGATTTACATCAGCTGCTTAAGGAGTTCTGCTTCTGCAAGTCCTTTGAAGCAATGAGGTAATTTTCATGGTTGTTTTTGAACAGGGAATGCTCCTGATACATAGCACAGTGCTTCAGAATTTTCCCTCCCTTTCCAGGGTTTCTGTGTAGTTTGCTGGATATTCAATGGTAACACACAGGTAGCTGGGACAGAGATGGGGCAGGTGACTTCAGTTTTGAAATGTGACTGGATTTTGTGCATTCAATTCAATTTTAGCTGCAAACAAAATTAAGAAGAGTTATGAAGAGGGCCTTAATTTCTCTTTCTCAGGAAAGCCATGTGAGTAAGAGGAAGGAGTATGTGTGTCTGTGTGAGAGAGAACACAGTAACTGTTATGGTAAGTGACGGGTGAAAGAGATTTATTCATTGTTAATTTGCCTTTCCTCTGTTTCATTGCCCATATAACGTGCAGTTTAAAAATATACACGAGCTAATTAGGAGACATTTTCTGCAAGGGAGTCACAGCTGCATGATGTGAAATTTCTGCAATCAGTGAAAAAATGTAAGGGGCTTGTTTACACCGTTCAGACATCCAACTTCAGCTACACTGCCACGAATGGCTGAACTTGTGATATTCCTTTCTTCTTTCATAGTTAAGCATTTCTTCAAGAACTTGTAATGCTTCCTGTAATACTACTCATTAGGCTGCTCTTGAAGTATGGTTTGTGCACACAAAAGCTTGACCATTTTTTCTGACAGTAGCTGTTGTTTGAATAAAACATGTTTTTACACATCCTCTGCAAGATTTTTTTCTTGTCCTTAATATTTTCTCCCAGGGATATTGCCAGTGTAATTTCTAGAGCTTCTTTAGGTTTCCACAGGTTTTCACACCCTTAGATGAGGAATGATTTGTTTTCCACTGCCTCAAATCTGTCATTATTTTTGGTGCATGCTCCCTTCCTACCTTACAATACTTAAATCTCCAAGAATATTTTAAGGAGTTTTCTAGTTGTTTATCTCTATGTTATTCATTATCAGCAATTTATCACAGTATGGTACCTTCTTCCCACTTCTAGATGTGTAAAAGCCACAAATAACTAGTATTATTTTGAGTATACAATAAATTCATATTACAGTGACAATCAGAATCATAGAAGTGTTTATGGCACATATTCATTATTGCATTATATATAATGTTAGTGTGTGCAATAATATACAGATGTACATTATGTAGCTGTGTTCTGTGCAGCACATGGGACTTGCAATCTAACAAAACCAGAAAAATAGCTTCAGTGAACTGTATGAAAACCATACTTTCAACCTAATTTTTCCCTTTTGATGCTTGAATTTGTGAAATTGAGATCCTGGAAAGCCACAAAAATGTCTTCATCATGAAAGGTGACCTTTTCCAAGATACCACATCCTGTGTGGTTAAATGGCTTATGCATTTATTAGCACCTTTAGATTCAGAGCCTGCCCACTTGGTGCTAGCAGAGGAATATTTTGCTTTCTCTGATGTCAGTGTGTGCTATAAAACATTCCAGAAAATTCCAGAAAACCTGTGAACACAATGCATCATAGGCTTAAGATTCATGAACCTTAAATGGTTTGGAAAGCCTTCAGATAAAGTTTGAGAAGGGCAGGCTTACACCTTATAAATATTGACTAGTTAAAGGACAAAGCTCAGCAAATAAGACTTGATAGAGTGAATTGAACACTTCTTATTATGTGTAGATTAAGTGCTGTTTCCCACTTTAAAGAGTTTTATTTTGCACCTACTCTCTTCATCAAGCAGGTTTCTGAGACTCTCTGGGATACTGGAGAGAAATTTCCTTGCAGCAGGGAGATGATAATTTTTAGGCTGTCACAGAAAGCCGTGCTCTGGTGGGACAGAGATTAGAAATAAAGGATTCAATAAACTTCCACAAACAGGTCAGAAACTGGCCTGGAAATCTGAAGGGCCAGATTGAACTTTACTTGAATTCCAAAGTTTACAGGAAGTAATTATAGTCTGAAGATGGAGATTTCACTAAGGCTGATGCAAAACTAAGCTCTGAAACAGATATGTTTGAATAATTGTGTGAGTTCTTAAAGCTATTTAAGAAACAGAAGGTGGATCTTAATATCCATATTTAAGGATTAATCATCTGCAGCTGGTGTGAAACATTCACAAGTGAGAATAAAAGTAAGCCTTCAGGCCTTCTAGTGAGGAGAGAATTGGGTGGTGATGACACTGCAGTGACAGCCCTGAGGCTTCCTGCTCTTTCGGGCCTCTGTAGATGGCACAGCCATACCAGCAGGAGAGTGCTGTGCATGATGTGTAGGGGATTCTGCCTTTGCCAGGACATTATGTCCTAGTGATCTTTCCCAGACAGTTTTCACTGAGATGGATTCCAAGATAGTAGCTCCTTTTTTTCCCTAACAAGAGAAGTCAGAAGGTAATTTGTTTTTAGTAAATAGCACAATACAATGTGACTGTTAGCTGACTGTCAAAAAAGCCCCCAACAAGAACAAAGCAGCAAACAAAACTCAGTAGACCAGTGATTCCACAAAATATAAATATAGGCCGGAAAATATGTGCTAATACCAAGAAAGCACAGGAGAATAGCATCTATAAAGTTTCTCAGGCCTGGCCTAGTCACTAAATCTACCCTGATATACACCACCTGAGTGCCTGGTCCATGATTATATATATATCTGTGGTTGTTGCTGCTAGTTCTGTGAGTGAAGATGAAATTCAGTTCAGGGTGATCAGGAAAAACTTGTAAATGTCAGCAAAATAAAAAAAAATTGTAGTAGAGATCAGTGTAATTTTAGAAATAATGGAACCCTTCTGCAAATATATATATCTTCATCTCTTTCCAGTACCTTCTTACTGTGATGAAATCAGCTCTGGGAATTCCGCTTTGGTTCATCTTGACTTTTTGAAGACTATGTAGTTATTTTATACTCTGCACCAGAAGTACATGTGTACATGGACACTTGCATCCTTCTTGTGGTTATTATATAGGATGTGTGTGTGTAGAGGATATAAATATATTTTAGCTTGGATGGGAGTACAGTTTGCTGGGTAAAAAACTGGGTGAGTGGTGGTGCAGGAAGTGAAATCCAGCTGGTGGACAGTTACCAGTGGAGTTCCCCAGGGCTCAGTATTGGGGTCAGTTCTGTTTACTATATTTATCAACAATCTGGAAAAGGGGATCAAGTGCACCCTCAGTCAGTTCGCAGATGACATCAAGTTGCACAGGACTGCTGATCTTCTCAGGGCAGGAAGGTTCTTCAGGGGGATCTGGATAGGCTGGATCAATGGGCTGAGGCTGAGGAACATGAGACAGACATGCCCAAATGGCCAAGAAGACCAGTGGCACCTGGCATGTATCTGCAATGGTGCGGCCAGCAGGGCCAGGGCAGTGACTGTCTCCCTGTACTGGGCACTGGTGAGGCCACACCTCCAATCCTGTGTCCAATTCTGGGCCCCTTGCTACAAGGACATTGAGGGGCTGGAGTGTGCCCTGAGAAGGGCAGTGGAGCTGGGAAGGGTCTGAACACAAGTCTGGTGAGGAGCAGCTGAGGGAGCCAGGGGTGTTTAGCCTGGAGAAAAGGAGGCTCAGGTTGACCTTGTTGCTCTCCACAGCCACCTGAAAGGAGGTTGTAGCCAGGTGGGGGTCACTCTCTTCTCCCAGGTAATGGCCTGAAGTTGTACCAGGAGAGGTTTATATTGGATGTTAGGAGATATTTTTTCCCCAGAAAGGTTATAAATGTTGGGACAGGCTGCCAGGGAAGTGATGGAGCCAGCTTCCCTGAAGCTACTTAAAATATGTATAGATGTGGAGATCAGGGACACAATGGTGGACTTGGCAGCGCTGGGATAAAGGTGACCTTAAACTTAATTTCCATCCTGAATGATTCTGTAGTTCTATGATTTTTTACCTGTGAAATTGTGGCATATTTTTACCAGAAAATAAAAGGTGACTGTAATGCCCGTGAAATCTGCTGCTCTTTGTAAATGCAGGTATGTAAGTAAGACTCAGACTTGAGCTCACAGTGGATTCTCTGATCCCCAATAAAAGTTGAGTTAATTCTGTCTCCCCTCTTGGCCCACCTGTTTTTAAAAACTTTGGGGATCTTTGTGTCAGTGAGAGCTATCCAGTTCTGTTGTGACTATGAAACAAGGGATCTAAAATTAAATGGGGACAAAGGAAGCAGACACACAGGCAGCATGCATGGTTACACAAGCTCAAAAATGAGGCTGGAAATAATTTGCTGCTACAACAGTGTGTGACTTCTCAGCATCCCAGAGCCATGTTCTACACAGTGGTGAGGTCCTTGAGAAAGACAAGAATGAGATCCAAAAGGAGCTACAAAATCTCTCTGAAGTACTAATGAGATAAAGCAAAAATTATCCAATGCCTGGAGAACTTCTCTCTTCCTCCCCCTTCACATCTTGTTTTGGTTCTGTGGCAGTTTTGAGAAAAATGTATTTTTTTTAACAAATCAAGGTACTTGAAAAAGCAGCTAACATTGCAGGAACATAGTTCATACAGGCAGCAGGCTCTAAAACTCAAGTTAATAAATTGCCAAGTAGTAAAAGTAGAGTTTTGTTGAAAAATCCCAGTCATCTGATATGTAGGTGTATAGAGTATGATAGTTTGTTGGCTTTCCCTGCTCACAAACCATGTGTTTTAAGTATTAAAAAAAAAGACAATTATTTATTCCTGGATGGCTTTTGACAGTTGATCTGACAATAGAGTACTCTGACGACTTTGTACCAACCACATTTTGGTGACAAGATACACTTCATACGCTAGGGAAATACAATCTTCTGTGTTACTTGCACGTGGTGTTGGTAAAAAAAACCATGCAGAAATCTCACTCTTTAATTGCAATTTAGTGTCAGAGCAGGAGAGTAGCCCACAGTGGGCTTGCTAGGTTTGTTTTATGGAACATTCCCACTCCTCTTTCAGTTTCCATGGTTCCAAAGGAATACTCAGTGTTTTGCTATGGGAAGCACTTTGACCTTGCTCACGCAAACTAATGTTTTTGGCTGTTGCAGTTACAAATTTAAATGAAGATTTTGCACCTTGGTTAGAGATCTAGCATGGGTTGATCATGGCTGTTGGATTGACAAAAAGTAATTGAACTATTTTTAATAGGGATCCTGCAATTCCATTTGGGTTGTTTCAAAATGTATATGCCATTTGGCAACAGCTCATTTTTAAGCATAATGCGCTGTAGAATTGTAAATATTTTGGTTTGACCCTGGAGATAAAGAGGAAAATTATAGGTCAAAAGTGGGGGCTGATCTGCTACTGATCTGCTTCCTAGATAAAGGTGTGACAGCCATTGGACACTGTCCACCTCTTTGTTTTCATAGAATTACTGAATAGTTTGGGTTGGAAGAGACCTTAAAGACCACCCTGCTCCAGCCCCATGCCAGTGGCAGGGACACCTTCCACTAGACCAGGTTGCTCAGAACCCCATCCAACCTGGCCATGAGCACTTCCAGTGGTGGGGCATCCACAGCTTCTCTGGGAAACCTGTGCCAGTGCTTCACAACCCTCACAGTAAAGTTTCTTCCATATATGATGTAAATTTATCCTCTCTCAGTTTAAACCCATTACTCCTTGTCCTATCACTGCAACTTCTGTTTGCTTTTATCTGATGATGTCCTTCAGTGGTTGCTCATCTTCAACTGCAGATTCAGGGAAGGACAGCTTTTCCTCTTTGAAATGTCCAGGGTTCCCATGTGGTCTGTACAGACAGAGAACCAGATTTTCTTTCCAGAATTTAGTAGCCACATAGCAAACCTGTAAATGTTGATGTTCATGGCTTCTTTTGCCAGATACAAATTGGACTGGGAGCATTGTCAAAGGAAGAATTTTTAGCTCTCAAGTGACAGAGCTGTGTCAAAATGTCTGCACAGGCGGCCTGCAGATCCTGGAAGGCATTGTGACACTCACTGTATTTGTTTCCATTGTCTTGCTATACCTAAATATATATGAAAGACCATCTGGGAATGACTCTCGCAGCTCCTGAAGCAAGACTCTGTAATGGCAGAGTTAGCAATGGCTATGGTTATACAGCCTGTCCAGGAGCTGGTCCCTCTTCTCTCTTAGTTCACTTCAGGTACTCAGTTTCCAATGGAATTTAATAGGCTGACTTTCTTAGAATTTTTAAGATCTACACTTAAAATGACTCATGTTATTACAATAGTTCACTAACATGGCAATGGTCTCCTGAACGAGGAATAATTAGCTTTGACTCCATGATTGCAGAAGGCTGATCAATTGCTTTATTAAGCTATACTATATTGTACTAAACTATTAAGAAACCTTTAACCCTTCCAGACTGTCTGATTCAGCTTTAACCTAATTGGTCAATCCATCCAAACACCATCCAGTGTCTAATTAAGAAACCACCCTTTGGTAAACAATCTCCCTAACACATTCCACTTGTGCACAACAACAGGTGCAGCAAATGGAGATAAGAATTGTTATCATTCTCTTCTCTGAACTTTTTCACAGATTCTCACAGCTTCCCAGGAAAATCCTGGGAGACAACTATGTCTCTCTCTGTCCAGAGGATATGTGATTACCACAGTTCACTGGCTTGATGTGGCTGCTATGACTTAATGCAAAGGGCAGGGTGATCTCATTGATACCTCTTTTAAAGTGATCAGCAATCCTTGATCTGTTCTACACTTACAATATGAATATTTAGGAACAGCTGAACAGAGACACAAAAGTATAAGCATGCAGATCAAACTCAGCAGTCCCACCACTATGTCTTTCAGTATAGCTGAGCAGTCTGCAGATAATTCAAGCCTTCACAGAGTGTCTCCTGCCTTGAATAAAGTGATTGCAAGGGGTCTCAATGTACTTCCCAAGTCCTGCTGGCCTCACTATTCCTGAAATGAGCCAGTGTGCCAGTGGCTTTTGGACACCTGGGCACACCAGGCTCTTGTTCAGCTCCTGTTGACCATCACCCCCAGGTCCTTTTCCACCAGGCAGCTTTCCAGCCATTCTGCTCCAAGCCTGGTGCTTTACCTAAAGTTGCTGTGACCCAAGTGTAGGACCTGGTACTTCATCTTACTGATCTCCATGCCTTTGGCCTCAACCCATCAATCCAGCCTGTCCAGATCCCCCTGCAGAACCTTCCTGAAGCAGACCAACATTCCTGCCAGTTTGGTGTCATCAGCAAACGGACAGATCTATCCCTTACCCCCTTTTCCAGATTGTTTGATACAGATATCAAACAGAACAGGTCATTACTAAGATCTGGGGAACCCCACCCATGACTGGCTGCCAGCTGGACGTAATTCCATTCCCCATCTCTGGGCCCAGCCCCACAGCCAGTGCTGTACCCAAAGAGTGCTACATCCAAGCCAAGAGCAGCTGCTTTCTCCAGAAGAATGCTGTGGGAAATAGCATCAAAGGCTTTACTAAACTCCTGGGAAATGAGCCACAGTCTCTCCCTCATGTACTAAGTGGGTTATCTTGTCATGGGAGGAGGTCATGTCTGTCAAACAGGCCTTACATTAAGTACCTCAGCCTCTTCCTCTTCTTTGTCATTGTGTTACCCCCCCGCAATCCAGTAAAGGCTGGAGATTGTCCTGAGCCCTCCTTTCATTGCTAATGTACCCATGGAAACATTTTTTTATTGTCTTTTACAGCACTGGCTAAATTAACTTCCAGTCAGGCTTTGGCCTTTCTGATTTTCTCCCTGCATAACCCCTTGAAAGCTGTGTAGGCCTCCTGCTCCTTCTTCCAAAGGTCCTAAACACTCTGGTTTCATGAGAGTTCCATGAGAGTTCCATGAGAGTTCCACCTGGGTTCCATGCAGGGCCCAGCTGGGGGGCAGGGTGTGGCCATGGAGCCCGGGTGTCTGTGACATCAGGGGGACACGTCCCCAGACACCGCGGGCTGCAGGGCCGTGCTGCAGTGCGGCTCCGGGCAGCGGTGAGGGCGGCAGGCAGGGCAGGGCTGGGCTGGGCCAGGGCCAGGCCAGGAGCACCCGCACCTGGGGAGAGCCCACGGGGCAGGGGACAGGGCTGTGGAGAACACCTTGGGCAGGGACAGGGCCACCTCTGGGCATAGTGCCCTGTCTCTGGGCAGGGCAAGGTGCCACCACTGGGCCAATTGCCCTGTCCCTGGGCCCTGCGCTTCCTGATCCCGCTGCCCCAGCCACCCTCTCCCTGCTTCCCAGCCCCACTGAGCCCCTTCTCTCCCTCCTCCTCTTGCAGGCCATGGCTGGGAAGATCACCAAAATCCTGCTGGTGCTGGCCATCCTCCAGTACAGGCTGAGGGTGGATGCCCAGGCGATGCAGACCAGAGCAGGGGTTCTGAGTCTGCATGAGGAGCAGCAGAGCCAGATGAGTTGGCTGGTGAGAAACACTCAGTGACTGGGCAGTTGGGAGTAACTCCTGGTTATGTAACTCCTGGTTATACTCTATGAACAGCAGGGCAGTGATCCTTTAGCATGGGCTGAGTTTAACAGTGCCTCTGCCCAGGTTGTTTCCTGCCTGCTCCTCATCTCTGTTTTCCAGTTCAGGGGCCTAGGTACATGGAGAACGACTGGCCCTACTCTAAAGACTAAAGCAAAGAAGGCATTAAATATATCACTCAATTCCTAATTCTATCTCACTATATTTCACCCCCATCCAGTAAAGGATGGAGATTGTTCTGAGCCCTCCTTTTGTTTCTAATTTTTTAATTCTCTTATATGGCAGTTAATATATAACCAGATTAAGTTCTGTTCGGGCTTTGGCCCTTCTGATTTTCTCCCTGCACAACCCTACCACAGCTGTGCAGTGCTCCTGAAAGGCTAACTGTTCTCCCAAAGGTCATAAACTCTGGTTCCATCTGAATTCCATCTGGTTTCTTTCCAGAGCCCAGCCTGGCTGGGCAGGGTGTCGCTGTAGGGCTCCAATGTCTCTGACACGAGAGGGGACAGGTCCCCAGATGCCCTGTGTGGCAGTGTCACTGCTGCAGTGTGGCTTGAAGCAGCAGTGAGTGGGGCAGGCAGGGGGAAGGATGAGGGACAGACAAGAAACACCCAGCTTCCAGAGGAACTCCTAAGGTTCCTCTGGGGAGAGGGTGCAGGGGCTGTGGGGAGTGTCTTGGGCAGGGCAAGTTCCACTCCTGAGGCAAGTGGGGATGGCTGCCC
This sequence comes from Ammospiza caudacuta, assembly GCF_027887145.1. NCBI lineage: Eukaryota > Metazoa > Chordata > Aves > Passeriformes > Passerellidae > Ammospiza > Ammospiza caudacuta. The sequence continues at coordinate 114,226,031 of NC_080594.1, forward strand.
CCATCCCTGTGCCCTACCCCAGCTGCCCCAGCCGCCATCTCCCCATCACCCAACCCTGCTGAGCTGCTTTTTCCCTCCTCCTCCTCCTTCAGACCAGGGCTGGAAAGATCACCAAAATCCTGGTGCTGCTGGGCATCCTCCAGTATGCAGTGTGGATGGATAATTCATCAGTGAAGGTCACAGAAGAACTCCTGAGGCAGCATGAGAAGGAGCGCATTGTGGAGATGGCCCAGCTGCTGGTGATGGAGAAGCAGCGTGGACTCACCCCGGGAAGAATGCTCATCCTGGCTTGCCAGGAGTGGTGGTTCTGGGTCGGTGCTGAAATCCTCCTCCTGCTCTTTGGGATCTACTGGCTGCCCAGGCAGAGCAGCTCTGACTGGGATGATGGCAGCCAGTGGGAAACCTCCACCAGTGCCCAGGAGCAGATAGAGGAGAAGGAGGAGGACCATGAGGACAATCCTGACACGCCAGAGAAGCCCCCTGATAAGGTAGGGACCTCTGGTGCATTTGCCAAGCCCTTCCCAAGAACAACTTTCTGAGGGCTGCATCCAGCCATGAGAGCTGGCAGTGCCTACAAATACCTGGACACCTGCAAGGACATGATTGACCTCCTGCTGCTCCTGCCCCTGAGACCTCTCATTCTGCATTTTTTCCAGCAGAGATGGGCACCGTGGAGGATCTTCTGTCGAGACACCCCTGTGGCCGTGGAGAGCAGCGACCAGGAAGTGTGCTCTGCTACCTCTCCTCCCAGCTGAGGAGACAAACAAGAGTTCAGATCCCTGCTTCCTGTGCAGCCCCTGCAAATAGTCCCAGTTGTGATGTTCCCCCTGCCAGGAAGTGTGGAACCCGTTGTAAATATGTTAGTAAAATTGTTTATCTGTTTTAATAAATCCTGTTTGAGCAAGAGTGTTGGAGGATGATGCTCCTTGTCTCCTGAACTACAAAGTGGGTTACTTGTCATTGAGGAGATAGGTTGGTCAGGCAGGACCTGTCTTTCACAAACCCATCCTGACTGGGCCTGATGCCCTGGCTGTCCTGTGTGAGCCACATGATGGCTCTTGAGCTGCTCCATGACCTTCCCTGGCACCAAATTCAGGCTGACAGGGCTGTATTTCTTTTCACTGTCCAGTTTTGAATACCAGAGACTCTTCAATGTCCTCCTCCTCCTCAGTCCAGCTCTGAACAGTGCCTACAGAGGTGCAGGGGGTTGCTCTGCACCTGTGACAGGTGGCTTCCATTTCCTACCTCTCATATGGTTATTTCTGTAAGATATTTTGTTTTCTTTATATTAACAGAAGAGCTGGACTGCATACCCAGCATCCAATTTATATTTCAGCTGGAGGGATGGGTACAGGCCTTCATTTCAAAATATGCAGTAGTGTTTGGGGCTGAAGATCATATGGACCACTAAGTCTGAACTGTAAGGATTTAAAAATATTCAGGCACTTTTTTATTGTTCAAATGTAATTACTGACAGCACCTTTCCAACTTCTTCCCTTGAAAAATTCTGTCCGGTCACCTTGCAGGGCCTCATTTTACACATCCAGCGCTGACTTTGAATATTTGTTTTGCACTACAAGCCCTTTTTTAAACAGTCAGTCTGTCTAAATTTAATGTGTTTGATGTAAGGACAGGGTACCAATTGTACCAATCTGTTACTCTCTTACTCTCTTTGTTCACCAAGCCAGAGGCCATATTAGGCAAATCTTTTTTCTTGATTCATGGTCTCTGAACCCAGCATTAGGTGTGGTTTCCACCCTACCAATCTTTTCCCAATTGGAAAAGGGGGGGGAGTAAATACCACTTAGCTAATATGCTTTGTGATCTTGTCAATCCTTGTGACAAGATAACTAACACTGTGCTATTTTGTACATCTATATTATATATATATTACATGTCAAATAAAGCTAAATTGGCTTGAAAAATCTAATTTGAATGTCCTAGCATCAGAAAATTCAGCATGGAGACTGAATGCTCTCCTTTCAAGAGTACACTGGATTTTAGTTGTCATCCCTATTCAAAATATGTGAAATAACATCCAGTAGACCTCATCACACTGGCAGTGAAAACAGGTGAAATTGCGCCCCACCTGACAGGCTTGGTGGATATAAAACCTCACAAATTTTATCATACATAGCAGACTGTCTTCTAATAATTCTTAGGAATCAGAGAATTAAAAATTATTAGAAAGATTAGAAGTTTTTTGTTGTTGTTTTAACTAATTTAAATTCACTGTATTATACAAAAGAGATTTGAGTGCCTTCATGCCATTAATTAAAAATGTTGGTAACTTCAGAGAGACTGAACTTCAGAAAGCTCTGCTTTCTGCTTTGAAAGATTCTATCAGTGTAAAAACAAATCCTTTATACTTAAAATGGAGAGCATAATAAAATCCAAAAGGGTATTGCCTTGCCTAAAGGCAATTGTGAGTGGTAATCTGTTGATTCTGTTGGTGCCAGTTTTTCACCCGGGGACTCAATGATAGGGAGTGGGAAGGAAATTATTTGTTTTATCCCAGAGGAAGTTTTGAGATATTTATTTTTTTCCTTGTATAGCGCAGAGAAATAAAACTGATATCCTGAAAGTTTTCAAGGACTGGTAATCTGAAAATTATGGATCATTTAATTTTCAAGTACCTTATTAAAGGAAATTAGTAGGAATTATTGATTAGAAGTATGGCAAACTGGAAAAGCTCCCAAAGTCCACATTTTGATTTTTTGTTTTCGAAAACCTATGAAAGGGAGATCTCCTATTGAAAAAAGTGAGTTGTAAAAAATTCTCAATAAAAATTTAGGCTCACAAAATTTATCACAGAATGATCATTGTTGAAGGGACATTTGAGTCCAGCCCCTCTGTTTAAGAAAGGCATTTTAAGCATGTTGTCCACGTGCATGGAAATATACGTCCAGGTATTTTTTTGGTTACCTCAAAGGATGGAGACTCCACTGCCTCCTTAGGCAACCTGTGCCAGTTCCAAGTCACATCCACAGTGAAAAGATATTTTATGATATTCAGAGAACCTCCTGTGTTTCAATGTGTGCCCAATGTCTCTGTTCCTGTAGCTGAGCACCACTGAGAAGAGCCTGGCCCTGTTCCTTTTTGCACCTCCCTTCAGGTATCTGTGCACATCAATGAGATCCCTCCTGAGCCTTTGCCTCTCTGCCTGAGCAGTGTCTAAAGCCTGACTGAAGTCTAGACAGACAAGATCTACTGTTCTCTTCTCATCTACCAAGGCACCTAATTTTGATTTCTGAAAGCAGAGATGAGACAAGGGTGAAGGGATTACAAAGGCTGAAATTGCATAATGAAAATTGAGAGATGTGAGGAGGGTATTTCTGAAGTCCAATAGTAGCTTTTAATATGCTTCTATGCACAGCGGATATATTGTGTAAATATATATGTGAAGGTTATATGCTAATCTTGTCTTATCTTAGTAATCTTGTCTGAATATAAAAAAAGAAAAAATAAATGAGATCAATGAAATAAATTTCAGACTGACTAACACAAATGTTTTTGAGCTGTTCTTCACTGGGTTTCTGCTCCTTTCCAGTCCTACTCTTTTCCTATCCTATCTAAGCCTTCAGGTCAGTTATTTCGGTAATTCCATGTTGCAGCTGGAGATCTGTAAAGCAGAGGTGATGCTTCTTCCTTTGCCTGTCCCTGTTGTTAGGATTGCAGATTACTCCATGTAGACTCCAAGTCCCTCTGCTTCACTTCTGCAAGCTCCATGTTTAATAATCCCAATGACTCTTCATCAAATGCCAGATCCCTGCCCCATGATCAGAAATGGGGAACTCCAAGATTTAAAAGGGTGTTTGAAGGAAAAACTGAGTTGAATGGTATGAAATGAGAAGGCGAGAGACACAGAAGATTCTGAGTGTGCTTTGAGATGTTCTAGATCCTCAGGTAGCTGCTTCTGGGGTTGTGGATGGTTCCCAGAAATCCTCTGAGAAATGTCAGGGTGGCAGTTGCTCTAGACAGGGAAAGATAGAGGAATCATGGACTCCTGGCAAGCCCTGGCAGCCTCTCATGAGCTCTGCCAGCTGCTCCTGATAAAGAGATACTTTAAGGTTTTGGACTGAGCAGACTCCTGACAAAGCAGAGGAAAGGAGCCCCTGTGAAGGGAAAGCCTATGTAAAGGCCCACCTCAGGGCACAAAACTCTGTCCATTATTGTCTTTCACTGAGCCAGTAATGGCCGTTGCTTGTTATGTAAGCTGAAATGTTTTTCTTCATTTTTTGCCTTCACAATGATGTATGAAAACTGCTTACAAAACACATCCTTTAGTTAGCATTGCAAAGAGATAACTTTGTTCTTTTTGTTATTAAATATGCTCTGTATTTATATTTGATATTAGTAATTACAAACTCCTCCATGTTTCAACGGATTTAGTTTATTTGTCACAAATATATCTCTTTCAGGGTTGTTCTGCACAACCCACTCAAGGAGTTGAGATGTTTAAAAGTGAGTGTGCTCTCTCTCATGAAAGAAAGAGTAGGTTTTTGTCTACACATCTTCCTAGCAGACCACTGCCCTCCACTCCTGCTGGATAATGCACTTATTTCTGCTGTTTCACTGTCCCCTGCCTGTGTTGCTCTTCTGAAGGGTTTCAGCAGCTGAGTTGAGATCAGTCAGCAAGAATCTCCCAAGTTCATGGAGGAAACCTGAATGTAAATCTACACCCCATGAAAATGTAGATGTTGAATCTTTGTAAGGAAGTACAGGCCTGCCTGTTGGTGACAGAGGGTTTTATACCCATCACTGCCTGCCATAGGAACCCCTTTGTCCCTTCCAATATGTCTGTTTACATGGATCTGATTTGGTATGTCCTTCTACCTTTCTGTTTAGATGCAGAACTCAAACCTGAGAGAATGACAACAGCCAAAGAGCTTCCAGCCTGATATCACAGCTGCTGTGCAAGGAGTTCATGAATTTCTTTTTCTTTAATTAAATAATTTGTATTTGATAGGGATCTAGCCATATCCATCCACTTGATCTCATGACAAATGATAAGCAATCCCTTGCTTCTAAGTAACCTTAGCTTCTGTTACACCCTCAGGTTTCAAATATTCACCATTCAGAAGTTATGCCTCCCCAGGAAGGAAAGGGACTGGGGATCACTGCGCCTCAACCCTAATTCTGCACAGGCTCCTATTATCAGATTCCTCTTCCTGTTTTGGGTCCTAATCCCTCCTCTCTAAACCACAGACTACCTGTGACAATAATCTTCCAGACAGCTCCACCTGAGCCAGCTGAAAACCAAAGGGTCTTGGTGAATTTTCATGTTCAAGGTCCTTCTTGGAGGTTGGGAAGAGCCAAGTGTAAAGTGAAAAATAAGTTTGTCAATCACAGAATAATTTGTTTGCCCAAATATAAATGTAAGGTCACTTTAGGCACCCTCATGTCTGCAGATATTTGCAGAGGGCAGGGAGACATGCTACAGGGCTTCTTCCAAGCCATCCCTTCTGGAGATACAGCTAATGGACTGATGGTGCATCCCAACAGCAAATACAATCTCAGACACACTTGTGCAGCTGGCTCCTTCCCTCAGAAGCAAAGAGGAACCAGAGTAGGAGAAAAGCCTTAACTCTGATGTGCTAAGTAGGAGCAGCAAATCATTCCAGAGCATAGCAGAGGGTGGCTGCATCTGGCAGGCTGGCAGGAGAAAAGTGAAGTGCTGAAGTGCTGCACCTTCCCAGACCTTGCTCATTTCCAGAAGGACAATAAAGTCTAATATTCACTCCAATTGTCAGTCTGACCAATAAGCCTCCCTGTCCCAGAAATAATGGTGATGAGAAAAAGTGCTGGTTTAGGTACATCAATAATTTTTAATAGCATTTGTCACACAAGTATTCACTAGTGAGAACAGAGACTGGATTATATGTTCCTACATTTGTTCTTGTGTCCAGGTAGAGAAATGACTGTGTGGAAAAGATCACATTGGAAATTGCTTATGGTTTGGGTTTCAGCAGCATGAGCTCAATATTTTCTTATCAAAGCAAGGCCTGAGGAGATGGCAAAACTCCCAGAGACCTTAATAAAAGCAGGAACACACCCCTTGACTCTGCTACAAGAATAAAATAAAGGGAAAGCAGAGGGGCGAGGGACATCGGTCACTGTCTGAGCAGATGTCACTCTGGAAATCACCAGACATACTGAAAAATGTTAACATTACCATGGGACTGCATGCAGGATGAATAGATTTTATATAATACTATTTTTTAAAATAAATTTTCTATGTATTTGATCAACTTTCTGTTTATATAGTGTTCACACACCTATTCCAACCCCTAGGTGAACAGGATAACTTTTTTTTAAGTCCACAAGCCTATTAACCTGATGAAAAGTCAACCCAAAATTAAAAAAGCAGACTTCCAAACTGATTTTTTTTCATGCTTTTTTTTTTTTTTTTGCTGAATTAAATATGTATTCTAAGAATGTTGACACTTCTTCTTCCAAAAAGAAGCTTTTATGTTTGGTTCTCTTTTAATGTCATTTGATCCTCTGTTGTTTTTAACAATTCAAGAGGAACCACTAATTCATCCATTATTTATTTCCTTTTTTGCTTTGCTATGTTTTGTTTTGTTCTTTTCAGTCACAGTGTTTTAACGTACTTTTTTCCAGGTATTTCAATTTTTATTTCTCCTATGTCTTTGACACTGTAGTAAATGGAGTTCTTATTAATATTTAATATTTTTTTGTTTTGTTTTGTTTTATGCAATACTCAAAAATCTCAGCATATGTAATAATATAATAAATTCTCTATAATGCATAAAGTCCTGCTGAAGTGTCTTGGGAGCTTGGGATCACACCTTTATACCCTGAAGTCATATTGCAGGTTCCACTGTGCACGTGTTTGCTTTTTCTGGCATATGTTAATGAAAATAATTTTCATTAGAAATGCCAGATCCTGGAACAAAGTATGCTGAGAATCAGGAAAAAAAGTTTGAATGTATTCAAGTCAGTCTTTGGTTTGAATATGAACAATCTTCATCTTTTGATCAAATCCTGTTCTGAGCCTGGCTATAACTTTCAAAAGTGTTTGATATCTAAGTTCTACTTTCAAAAGGTGTTTAGAAATATCTTTGTCTTCAGAGAATTAGGAGCCAAACCTATAAATTAGTTTTTAAGAACTGTTTTATATATATCTGTCTATCTATATATCTATATCTATATCTATATAATCTATATCCATGTCATATATCTATATCTATATCTATATCTATATCTATATCACCTATATCTATATCTATCCTGTGATAACAAATTATACCAACAAGGTTTTAATTTAAAAATACAGTTCAATACCTTAATAGTGAAGGATGAAATTAATGTTGTGAGCTTTCCCTAAAGAAATATCCTTATTAATAAATTAAGAATTTAGAAAGTGCTAAAGAAAAATTAAACATATCCTAATGTGTCTGGTCCAAGTGCCATATAAATAGCCTTAACTCTACCCTGTAATTTTGCTATGAAACCAGCTTTGACATTAAGTATGTATTAACTCCAATTTTTAACTACAAACACTAGTTGTGTGTACATCACACAGCTGAAGCACTATATGCTTAAAAGAAGGCAATCCAGAAAACAGACCAGAAAAATTACTATGTGCTGCTTATAATAAATAAACTTAATCCATCTGCTGCATGCCCATTAACAGCAACAAGGCAAATAAGATTTTGCAAACAACTTTATTCCAGCAGTTACTGCAAGCTTAGTTCTACTTTACAGTGCACTTATCTCAAAGTATTAAAGGGTTACATTTTCTGAATTTTATTTTGAAAAGAATGACTATTTGCAGTTATGACTATATAAAACAAGTACTTTAGAGGAGCTAATGAGCAATCATACTTCATATTTCTATTGTTTAAAAGTATAAAATATGAGAATAATTCCTGTGATGCTACAGGAACAATAATTGATGTGTGTCTGTCCAGCTGAATGGAGAAATTAATTTACCACCACTCTCACACAGAAATAAATGCACACTGATGAATAACACGTATTGAGACATGTTTTATCATTGCAAAATAAAAATACTTTTCTGTTCTTGGGTTTACTACAGCACCAAGTATTTTCTGTGGCATGAGCACCTCCCACAGTGGGATGGGGAGAGGAACTGGAAAAAGACAAAAGCTTTGGCTTGAGATACAAACAGGTCCATAATTGAAATAATATCACTAATAGTAATTGTAATGAAAAGGGGCACAATTAAAAGAGAAATAAAATTAAGAAATAACCAAGCAAGTAAAGCACAATAGAATTGCTCACCACCTGCTGATGTGTTTGCCAGCTTGCTGAAGGAACACTCCCATTGTCTGGACCATAAATGCAGATAAACAATGTTGGCCCTACTGTAGATCTGTGGGGCACACCACTAGTGACTCAGCTCCAGCTGAATTCATGCTGCTGGTTATAACCCTCTGAGCCTGGCAGTGTGGCCAGTTTTCAGTCCACCTCTTTGCCCACTTCCCTAGACCACACATAATCAGTTTGGAGAAGGGGATGTTACAGGAGTCAATGTTGAAAGCCTTACCCAACTCAAGATACCCAATACCCAATGCTCTCCCTGCATCCACTGAGCCATTCAAGGCTATCAAGTTGGTCAGTTGTGATTTTCGCTTCAGGAATCGTCGCTGAGTACTTCTGATCACCTAATTTTTGGAAAAAAATGTGTTTGGAAACAGTTATCACATTTCCACAGCAGCCATGTCAGTCACCAAACTCCCTGTCTCAGCTTCCTTTGGGTCAGGACCAATAAAATGTCTCTACAGCATTTGGAAATACTATTTTCCATAAAAATCAATGTATATATATTTTGCTAATTTAAAGTGTCTTAACTTTATCAACCATGTTGCCAGCCAGCAGTCCTTCATCTAGGGACGAAAAGGAGGCTGTAGTCCTAATAACTTTGTAGGTTTTGATTTTTGCCAGGCAGCTATCCAACCATTTCAATGTTGTTTGTTTCTCAAGATAGAGATGAGCCCTTTAGATACATGTGCCACCAGTTACCAAGTGCTATACTTTGTCCTTTTAGCAACTCACATCAGTAGGATGCTGTTTGTCATTTAAAAATTAATGCTGCATTGCCAATTAGTCAGTCACACCTCTGGTAACCTTATTCAATGCTACAGGGCTAATCACTTCTGGAAGGCCTTGACATGTTTTATAATTGAACTGCCAGGTTTGCATTTGGCTGCAGTTCATTCATATCTAAGTGTGACTTGTTAGGCACATTAAGTTTATTTCCTTTGAAGACTAGTGGGAAGCATGGAGTCCTGATTCCCGTTTTTGTATGTGATTATGGTACTCCTGCAGAGTACTGGTAGGGAAAAGGATTTTGTTTTCTTTTTGTGAGCTAGATAAAAAGCTGAGGTGGCTCATCTGAGGGTGCTCTGCTAGCAGACTGACTGGTATTTACTGCCTTTTTCCTTTTGCTTTCATATAGCCATGGATTCATGGAATGGTTGGGTTGGGAGGCACCTTTAGAGTTCATATAGTCCAGCTGCCTTGCAATGAGTAGGGGCCTCTTGTAGTAAATCAGGTTACTCAGAGCCCTGTCCGACCTGGCCTAGAATGTCTCCAGGGATGGGGCATTTGCCACCTTTTTGGGCAACCTGTTCCACCATTTCACCATTCTCATCACAAAGAACTTCTCCCTGTCTATCTGTAACCACATGTGCCTTCCCTCTTGTCTAAACCTCTAGTCTTGCCTCTTTCAGGAAGGGATCCTATTCAATGTCATTAACAAGCCTTTAATTCTAAGCCAGATAGTGAATAAATCAGTGCCCTCATGTCTTCCCCTTCATTTCCTTCCCTACTCATTAGTTTAACAGCCTGGGCAGCTACAAGAATGGGATGTAATTCCTCATGTCGATTATGGGGTAGCTTGAAACCTGCTTCAAGAAACCTTCTTTGCATCAGCAGCGTGGAATTCACAGCATATACCTGCGAAGCAAAATCTTCATGTGGAATTGCATGTCACTAGAACAGGCTTATATCAAAATGCAAAGAGAAGTATCCTCACTTTTGGCAGCTCTTTGCCATGCTTGCCTGGACTTACTTTCTAAAATGAGATTAAGCTGCTTGAATTGAAATCCATGCGTCATGCGTGGAACTGAATAGAGTTAGAAGGAGGGTCTAAATGCAGCTGAGACAAAACAGTTTAAGGAGATACTGTTTTCACGGTGCTTTATGTCCAAAACTCTTAGGTACCTAAAGCAGCATTGTCTGTGAGCTTTGCAGGGGATTAAGAGAGGGGAAAACCCCACCCAATTCAATTGTGTCACCTTTAAATACTGCCATCAGGCTGGGAGGTGCCTGTCCCTCATCTATTGCTCTCTACTTCCAGCTCTCAGTAGAAACAATCTGTTGTTTTTCCTTGCTGGACACATTTGAAATCTGCCACATTTGGAATTTTAATGCTCTGAATTTCAAGAAGCCAGGTAGCATTAACTGCTTCCATTTCTCTGTGCAGATTGTGTGAGCCATGAATAAACAGTCATCCCTGCAACCAGGCTGCAGCTGATTCCCATCAATTTCAGTACATCAAGCCAGATTTGTACTGAGCTAGGAGGGTCAGAGGAGAGGCACTTAGGTTGAATTTGACCTGCTGCACCTTTGTATCATACATTATTGACACTCTACTTTCTTCTATAGACCTATTCAAATTCAAACTTCTGCTGCTTAGTGGTTACTTTAAATTAGGTTGGACTCAATGATCTCAGAGGTCTTTTCCAGCTTAATTTATTCTGTGATTCTGTAAATGAAGATGGTCGGCAGTTCTCTGCAGTGAACAGAGTAAGTATGTTCTTATTCCAGCCCACTGGAATAAGCATCCACTTTATGAAGAGAAAATTGACTACTCTTGTTGGTGCATTAGAGCACAAGCCCAAGATTTATTGTCCAAAATGAATTCTCAGAGTTGATCTTTGGAAGAACATAATTAATCTCCGAGTCTTGATAATTCAATATTTATCCCCAGTCAGGGACCTGCCTTTCAACAGGGCCATGATATCACTGGGGTCTAAAATACTTTCTAACATATTTAAATACTATTCTTCAGAAGCCACCTCAAAATGGTTTTATTTTTTTCCCATCAGATGTCCCAGACAGGTAGCTGTTCATTAAAACTACAGAGCTCTTTTTCAACCTTCACAACATCTGTCCTGTATTTCATTTGCCACTTTTGCAGGGTGCAAATAACAGCAGGCACACAGACAGGCCTATTAAAAATGTAAGAGGTATTCCAGTAAATCAGTTACTTTGCAGTAAATCAGTTAGTTTACCATTATTGAAGTTCTGTATGAAGCAAGTCTTGCTGTTGGCAGATGAGGATTTTGTAATAAATAATACAAAATATTCTCTGTTTTTTAAAAGGGATTTTGTAGAGAGACTTCAACAATAAATGATTTAATGGGTTATGTGATGATCAATGGAGATGCCTCGTTACATCTCCGAACACTAAAACTCCTGGTGCACACAGAATCCTTGGAGGACCTCTGTCTTTTAAAAGCTTGTTACTAGCAGCTGACACTTTTTTCACTTTTTTTTGGTTGCCTTTTTTTTTTTTTTTTCTTTTAAAGGGTAAAAATCTGAACTTCTAAAACTTGTAAAGAGTTCAGGATAGTGAATTATCCCACCATGCAGAAATGATTCTCCTCTGGAAAGGAAGACCACTGCAGAGAGGGAAGTGGGCACACAGGAGACAGAAACTCACAAACAGATGGGCTCAACAGAATTCCAAACGGGATTCTTGCTTTGCAGACAAGGACAGAAGCAAATGTGCATAAAGACTTGAGAAAGCTGGGCAAGGTAAAAAGAAGAAAGACCAAGTGTTACTCCATGGCCAAACCCATCCTCTGTCACAGGCTGGTGTCACCAGCAGGCACAGTATGCCAAAATCTCAGAGCTGGGGCTCTGCATTCCTCTCAAATACTGAAGCTCCATGTCCCAGAGCTTGGCTCTACCCTGAATCGGTCACAAAAAGATAAAAACTCACAGTTCTGTATAATTCCTGCAAATTATCAGATTTTCCTACATTCATCTACTTTCATTATATTGTCTAACACAACTATTCAGTAGCAATTTCATCAGTGCCAAATATAAATTTAATATAAATTCCCTACATTTATTCTGCTTATACATCTAAGGACTGCAGTAATTCTATCAGGTTATTTCCTCTTCCTTTTTTACTATGATTTCACTTTCCCTTGAGCTGCAGGTTTTGAAGATCAAGGTATTCTTTCATTCTAGACTGAAAAAAACTACACAAAACCCTGAGTCCTAAGACCAGTCCTTGCAGGAACTCTTTAGAAACATCTCCACTGTATTCTCCTGTTTACAGAAATGAAAAAACAAAAATTGTGACTTATATGCAAAGTAAGGGTAAAAAGAAGTAGTTCTTGGAAGCCCATGGTTAGATAATCACTGAAGAAAGGTCAGTAGAAAAAGAAAATCCTGCAGGAATAGAGGAAGGTAGTAATCTCCAAAGGAAACTATATCTCAATGATCACAAAAGTATCTGCAAACAGCATCTGGGAATATCAAAACCAATTAAGGGAATAGCAAATGGGGTCATTTTCCCAGGAGGATCTTATGGTTCTACACCTAAATGAATACATCATCTTTCAGAAAGAAAATTACTTCCATTTCAGTAAGTCTGGGAACAGATGCTGTTGCTGGAACAAAGATTGCTGGAATGAGTGTAAGGAAATGAAACTTGCTCTTCTCAAAGTGACACCAAAACTCATGGAGGTTGATGAACATGGGTCAAATGGACTGACCATCATTCATCTTAGACATGGAAGCTGAAGAACTTTTCAAAAGGAACTGGCAAGTTGAGAGCTTCTGCTATATGAGCATCAAATGGTAAATGTACTTCCAAAATGTCTGCGCTGCCAGAAGGGGAAAAAGTGACTTAAGGAACTACAAGCCCATTGGTCTGAACTCAGTGGCATAAAATATTAGGGAACAGATTTTACAGGAATAGAATCATAGAATCATTTAGGTTAGAAAGCACCTTTAAAGTCATCTAGTCCAACAGGTAACCCAGCACAGCCAATTCCACCTCTAAATTATGTCCCTAAGTGCCACACCTGCAAATCTTTTAAATACCTCCAGATATGGTGACTCCACCACTTCCCTGAGAAACCTGGGTCAGTGCTTGACAACCCTTTGGGTGAAGAAATGTTTCAGATTTCCAATCTGAACCTCCCCTGGCACAACCTGAGGCCATTTTCTCATGTCCTATCTCTTGTTATCTGAGAGAAGAGAGCAGTCCCCACCTGGCTACAACCTCCTGTTGGTGACACAGGCCAGGTGCCATTGGTCTCCTTGGCCAATGCTTACATACATGAAGATGAAATGATAAAATTCAATTTACTTTCACAGAAAATAGTTCACATCTGACTTGCCTCATTTTTTGCTCTGATCAAATAATTGAACTTTTAGACAACTAAAAATGTAGATATAATTTGTCTTTTTTTTTTGTTTTTCTTCAAATGGTACCACATAAGCAGTTATTATTTGTGCTGATGGTTATGTGCCACACTTGCAATTGAATAAAGCAGATACTGGAAGGCATATAACAGCCTTGTAATTGAAGAATTCAGGTTGACTGGGATTGTTACTGCATAGTTCAAAGGCTGCTCTTGTGATGGGTACTCAACTTTCTCAGTTAAAATAGCCAGAATAATTAATCCCATATTCCTTGCATTTTGATACTGTGTAGTAGTCCCAGTGGGGATTTCCTTTATCTGATCAAATAAATTATTGGATATTTTTGGGCTGGAGAAATCAGCTCTCAAGGACTCTTTTAGGAGGCAAAATTCAGGGTCTTGTATATGTTACCTTGGTACCATATTTGTTAAGGAAATTAGAAGACTTTGTTGATGCATAGATAAAGATATTTCATAGAAGAACAAGGCAATCTGATAGACTAGAGTGATGGAAATACAAAAAAATGTGATAGTACACATTAAAGAGCCTTGCCTTTAGGGTTTCATATGTAGTCTGCTTCCTGTACAAAGGAATCTCATCTAGAAAAAAATAGATGAGAAGGAGAAAATCCCAGGTGACAACCTCAAAATAAATCTTGTTGACTGTATATGACCTGGAGTGATTTGAGGAAAAAATGTAAGTCTTTAACCTGAGTTGACTTGTTTTTTCAGATTATCCTCTTAGGTCAACTCCTTTGAATTACAGTCTGCCCTTTTGTGGGGGCATTAATCTCTTGCTGAGATCCCTCCACTCTGACCTGAGGTTCTGTCAGGACAAGGTCAGCAAACCCAGCTGCTCTGAGGGGGAGATCCCACACCTGACAACCCCATAGCAGAGGATTGCAGTGTATTCCACTGTGGATTACTCAGAGGAATGATAAACTGCCATTGAATCATAAAACACAAGAGATTGCAGAAACAGCATCTCTGAGGAGTTTACTCAGACAGCAGGAAACTGTGCTGGAGGCAAAAAGAAAAATCTGACTATCCAGGAAATATTAGTGAAAATCCCAGGTGCACACCATGCCTCTGAATGTTCAGAGTGTTGGCAAATATTGACTCCAGCTCTAGCTGCTTATTACAACTGCATTGCCAACTCATAATGATGGAGGGGGATAATTTGCTTTTCCTTTTTTTTTTTCTTTTTTACATCTTTCCTTGTTATAGATGGTTAATTTTGCTGTGGGAAAAAAAAAGAAAAAACCCTCAACAAGTTCTAGGAATACAGCTCTGCTATTCTGTAGGCTACAGAGAGTAATCTGGGAGTAAATTTTCTTTAGCAAGACTCCAGCAAAGGACTGATTGGTAAGAAATGAGCATTATATCATACTTTCCAGACTATTCACAGGATTAAACCAACTGTGCACACAGTAAGCTCTCTTTACAGATCTGAGAGCAGCACAGGCAGCAAGACCCATTTGTTTTGGATGGTTTTCAAGACACAGCTATTGTTTATATTGTGCAGTGGCCCAGGGCAGCGGAAGAGGAAACTGTAAATGGTAACGAGCAAGCTGGAGTGTGCACAGTGCTGTGCTTCAGGAAACATCAGCTCTCCAGCTGGAAAAGGAGGCTCTGGGGGACAGGGATGTTGATGTTGGAAGTGGGGTTTTAATGTTATAAGGAAAATATCCAAAAGAGAAAGAAAATGCTTCAAGGTGATATGGTTGGCTGAGTCTGGTGTTGACTCTGCCTCCAGGTGTGATAATCAGCCCAGTTCAGTTGTCAGTTGTCAGTAGTGGTGAAAATCTCATGAAAACAAGATAATTAGATTTTGGCAGTAAATACCTAAGTTTGGTTTGGGTTTGGTTTTTTTTTTTTTTTTTCCTTTTTTTTTTTTTAAGATTAAGTTTTTATTCAGAAAATTACATTCTGAGGACTTGGTGAAATTCAGTGTGCTGCACGATCATTATATAAGTATTAGGGAGGGGTGTTCAGAGATTGTCTGCAGGCTGTGGGCAGGTTGTTGGGGAGGGAATCATGAGATTACAAGAGCTGTGACGAACACCTGCTCTTGCATTCTGCCAGCTAAATGTACCAGTTGCTTCCCACTTGAGCATCTTATGGATCTACTGCCCTGAGGTAGCCCAGTTATCAAGTGGGGAGCAGGACAGAGGAGAGGGGTTTAAGAAATTCCTCTTCTCTAAAACACTAGAGAAATGTTGGTAATGAGGAGGAATGAGTGCATGGTCTGGGGATGGTCTGGAATGTGGCTGGTGTTACCAGGAGGCAGCAGCTCCTCCTCAGCTTAAAAAGATATTTTTGATCAGTTCAGGAGTGGAGACACAAAGTGGAGAAATTTGATACTTGTCCAGATGAGTAAAATCCTCAGAAAAGGTGTAGTGTGCAAAAAGCAGGCAGTGAATAAAACACATGTGCCACATCTGCTGTGGCCTGGCACGATGGCAGAGCTGGAGGCTGGAGAAGGATGCAGAAGCTGGAGTGGAGGCAGAAGCTGGAGATGGAGGCAAATTCTGGCATTGATGCCACCCTCTCCCCAAGATGACCACCAAGGGTGGGTGTCTGGAAAAGGATGGTGACAGCCTGGGTCTCAGCTCTGCTTGCTCCTCTAACAGGAGGTAATATAATTTTCTGAAATACTTTCCATTATTAAACAAACCCAAAAAGAGTAAAAGAGTAGATGGGCCCACTGGTCTGGGCACAAAAGTGAGCAGCAATGTGGTCAGTCTGCCCATCTGGCCTGGACCCAGGCCCCCCAAAACTCCTGCCTAACCCTCCCAAACTCCCAAAACTCTGTAAAAATGTGTCAAGCAGTGGGATGGTTTCCAACTAGGAACCATTTTAAACAGAGACCAGGGGTAGGACACTAGATTGAGATAGCTGAGCTGTTTTAGTCATAATTGTGTCTTGCTCTCAGTGTTGTGCTAAATCTCCCTTCCTCCCAGTCCCTGTTGGGTGGGATTTGTATCTGAACGCTGCCTTGCAATACTTCAACAGGAGAAAAACTTGAAGAAACCTAAAAAGGGGGTGTGAGTGTCATGAGCAGTTGTTAAGCTGATGCACTTGGGAATAGAGGTTTAGAGACTGTTGGGGTTTAGAGACTGCCACCTATGTTTTTACAGTCATGTTATGTTACTGTTATGTTGTTTCAGTTTGGATTGGGAAAGTGAAAGCTGAAAAATTTGACATAAACAATATGAGGGAACAGTGGTGTGACTGGACCCAAACAGGCAGTTGTAGATAGGTCTGGCCTTTGCAGCAGTATTTAAGTGGGGAGATTTCAGATCTGCCTGAATATTGCTCCTTTTGCTGTGTAAAACATCACTGGTTTTAGCCAGCCTAGAGGACAGAAGTAGTGCAAAGATCATGTTCCATCTGTTTGGAAAGACATTTAACAGCACTTCTGACCAAGCCTAAATGAAAGTTAACTGGGCTGCCCTCTCTGCCCTGTGAACAAGATGTTCTTCCCCCTCCCTCAGCCTGTGAGGAAGACTTCTCATATTATCCAACAAGAAATAAGTGTTCAGGAGATGAAGTAGCATAAATCACTGCATCTTTGTGGGTCCTAATGGAGCAGCCTCTCTCTGTACACAGCTGATGTGTCTGGCCTCTTACCCTCTGAGACCTGGAGGGCAGAGATTGTTTATACCTGAAGTGCTGACCTTCACCTCTGCTTCTGTTCTCAGTCACCTCTGAAGAAAACAAATGGGAGTGTGTGAGTGACTGCTTACTGCACAGATCTGGCAAGTCTGAGATTTTGAGTGTGAGAGTCTCTTTTGTGCTCTTAATTCATGCTCTGCTGCCTCTTCCCTGCTCTGATATCCCACATCCCTGCCAAGCTCTTTCTCTGTGTCTTCTCCCAGAGAGAAATGCCCTCACTGCCTGCTCCTGACCCATGTGGACCTTTGCCTCCATCACAGCTTGGGGTGGGAATTGCTCATGCTGGGAGCTGGAGCAGCCTGAGCAGCTCCCATGTGAGCTTTGTTAATAGCAAACACAGAGAACATCATTGCTGCATTCACACACAGACTGCTAATAAACACCCACACTCTGCTCCTCCAAGAAAGGATGTCATCACTTGTTCCATCATTTTCACTCTTGAATGTTGCCTATTTATGGGGAAAAGCTCAGGTTGGCACAGGGAAGGCACCAGTCTGAAGACTGTTTACTTTAAGCACGATGAAATTATTGTCATATCAAAAGCAGGGCTGGCTGAATATCTTTCTTTTTTAAAAATTTCTTATGGTAAATAGATTTTTTTTTAAAACATATATATGAACAGCCAAACTTCTTGCAAAAAGCATTCATGAATTGTGGAGAATTAAGAGAGAAGTATGCTTGGAAATTCATATTTCAAAATGGTAATTTCTATGTGGTGGTTTGACCAGGAAGAAGCGGGAATTCTGGGATGTTGTGGTCAAACCAATGGGTGCTTGGATTTTGATATTGGCACCTGGTGTAGCCAGTGGGTTTTTGGACACACCTCTGAGAATACACAGGGGTTAAAAGCAGAGCTTCAGGCCTGGGAGGCTCCCTTGGGACTTCGAGGGACGGAGGTAGGATCTCCCTTCCCCTGTCCAGCCGCTGCTGCTGGGCTGAGAGGGGCAGCCATGCGGTAGGCCTAGGCCTGGACAGAGATGGGGGTGAGGAGGCCCTGGAGGATGGAAGGGTGGAGGAGCCCCAAGAGACATCGGATAGCCATTCCCCCCCCCCGCCCCCCCCTTGGAGACAGAGAGAGAGAGAGAGAGAGAGAGAGTGCAGCCTGTGTTGGTGTGCTGTTACCTTGAAATTCAGTAAACATGTGCTGGCAGCAGGCAGCCCGGCTGAGGAGATGGGGGGGGGGGGGGGGGGTGCAGCCAGGAGTCCAGCCGCCTGGAGGAGTTTTTAACCCTTTTTGGACAATGAAAACCCTACAGAACATTAACCCTTCCTAGACGAGAGATAGGAGTGGAGGAGGACGAAGGAAATGAACGAGTGATGAAGGTCTGGACCGGAGAGAGAGAGAGAGATGTTGAAAGAATGGAGAAGATGGAGTGGCATTTTATGCTGGACTCTTTTGTGTAGCCATGGACAGAGCTATGTTTCCATGTGATACAGAGACTGAGTCCGGGGGAGAAATGTCCCAGAGCCAAAGAAGATTCAGTGTGGGTACCCCTCGGCCCCAGGGGGTATATAAAATATGGGGGGGACAGATGTCCCAAAGGTGAGAAGGTGAGATACTGTGCTTTTCTGGAACTGGACAAAGCATCCTTAAAAAGACAATCCTAGAAGCAGCCCTGATCCCTGTTCGGTGGTGAGCACCGGAACAAGGACGGAAGAGGCCACCACGACACATGGAAGGACTCCCTCTCCTCTTGAGGACCTGAAAGTTTGAGCATTCTAAAGGGTGGTGCTGGACCCAGAATTGGTGATTTTGGAAGACGTATTGTATTGGGAATTTAGGGGGGAGGAGGAGGAGAGTGTTTTTGTGAGGTTTTCATTTTCCTTGTGTTTTCTTTTTCTTTTGTGTGTAGTTTAGTAATTGTTTGTGTAGTTTAGTTAATAAACTTTTCTTTATGTTTAAGCTGGAGCCTGCTTTGCTTATTCCTGGTCACATCTCACAGCAGACACCGGGGAAAGTGTATTTTCATGGGGGCTCTGGCTTTGCCAGGCGATGACATTCTACTGCGAACCAGAAAACAGATTGTTGTAGTGACTTTGGGAATTATAGAGTGCTCATCATACCCTCAGAACTCTGCTGCCACTTTATCTCCCATAATTTAATTTCAGAATCATTAGTTATCAACTCACTTTGCCTCATCTCCAGAAAGTTGGGATCTGGTAAAATCCAGATCTGATGGAAACCCAGCCTGGCCCGAGACCCCAGCCCACAGGGATGAATGAGATCAAAGTCCTGATTGTGCAGCTCCTACAAGACATTGTGGAAACTCTTCTCATACCAGGTTTGGAGTCCTTGAAAAGAGAAATCTTGGGATTCTTACTTGATAAGATTTGAAACATCCCTAAAATATCCATAAAAAGTCAGAAGGATCTTACAGTCTTCAATTACTTTTTACTTACTTTAAAAATCAATATTTTTTTGCTATAGCCAAAATCCTCCTGTTGCTGAGTGAGCTCCACAGGATGTGTATTGGTCAAACCCAGGGCTCTTTTTAAGAAAAGGCAACTTCAAGTCTTCAAGTAGCTTCAAATAACTTTTCTGTTTCCTGTATGGCAGAGATTCTGCACAACTTTCCTGTTTAGCATCAGCTGAAAAATAATGGATGAAAATGAAAACACAAGTTTTTCCTAAACAATAATTTTCAGCTAAAAACACTGTAGAGAATAAAATTAAGGGTTAAGAGCTAAAATTCTTGACTGCTGCAGGGAGAGCCTCCTGTGTTGTTCTGTGCTACCAGTCACTAAAACTTTTTGTTAGATTTATTGATGGGGATTTTCCATTAAATGTTTGTCCTTTTGCTGTCAAAAAGAAAAAAAAGGGTTTTACAAAAATGTGAAAGTATCCAAAGGGAATTTTCTACTTAGACCAAAACATTTGCTCTTTCTTTAAGCCATCAAAGTGAAATATTGCATTGCTGTTCATACCAAATCAATGTGTTTCACTTTTCTTTTAAAGAAAGGGAACCATTTCATTTTGTGCTTGGCACTGAAGTCCAGGTGCCTCAAAGGAGGTGTAATTCATGTTCCCAGCTTTTCTTATGGGTGTCTACAACTTCCCTAAGACACTTGGTTCCCTCCTAATATTACACCACCTGATATTGCCCCAAAACTGAATAATTCAGCTGCGCTCTCTGAAATTATGGTCGAACTTAGAATCATTTTTTCTCCCACAGAAAGTTATGTTACTTAACATGTCCTTTGATTGGAAATTAGAAAACACCAAAATATTGGAATGTCCCACAAGAACAGAAGTTGTGATTCTTTTTTTCTTAGCTCAGCAGCCTCTCTGGCCATTGCTTACTCACTCTTGTGAATAAAAGGAAAGAGAAATTGCCCCAAACAAAAGTTTTTTAGGGTGGTCACTACTTAAGTCTGAATTCAATTGCATTTAAGAGTAAGCCTGGGAGAGAGTTTGGCAGATATGTAGTGTGTTAAATGACTCAAAAATGTAATTATTACATTATGGCATGCATTAACTGAGAATTTCTGATGTAGGTAAAAAAAGCAGGAGTCCTGAGAAATGGATATTCTCCAAGAGTAAATGGTAGACAAGTGCCAGGAAAGTGAGATATCTCTTTTAAATGGTTAACTTTGGCTCTAAAAATAAAAATGCTGATTAATTACCTTTCTAAAGCACTTTAATAAAGGCTCTATTTAACCTTTACAGCAACCTGGTGGAGCAGATGAGTTTTAGTACTGCCGATTGAGAGATAATTAAGTAGAGATTTGTTAAAACGTCTTCATTTTTGATGCCTTCTACTCTTTTAATGCTCATCTCCAGACATCCAGTGGCTGAGGAGCTTCTGCAACTTCTGTTGGTCTCTGTTTGAGCTGTGGCCCCGCAGACATTTCCCCCTGAGGCCCCAGTGTGAAATACCTGGGTATTCCTTCATCCACAGGCATTTCCAGTGATGAGCTGCTCCCCAAACCCTTTGTGCCCATGCTGCTCCACACAGGATCAGGCAGATGGTTGTCAGAGCGCTGAGGAGAGGCAGGGTACAGCCATTTATCCCAGCTTCCCACCCAAAATTGTCCAAGTGTTTCCAGGGGCAAGTTTAAATTAGTCCCAGTATTGTCAGGCAGTGATTGGAGGCAGGACAGTTCCTGGTTCCAAAGAAGCAAAAAAGGAGGGTGAGGAGGGACACAAAGCAGGCAAAGAGAATATTAGTGTTTAAAAATGCTTTATCAGGGCTTCTATTCTTACAAACCACCCAGCAGGGTTGGAGAAAGCTTGAAACATACAGAAAAAGGAGCAAGCATGGGAAGAGATGTGCACTTCCCCGCCAGAGATTAATAAAGAAGTCACATACTCGAAGTCAATGGATAAAGCACTTCCTTGTCTGAATGGCAGCAGTTTAGTTCTGGAAGAAAACCAACCATTTGTGAAATCCACATATTTCTTCACTTAATTAATAAATAAAACAAACTGTTTGAATAGGAGCACAAAAACTTTCCTGTCTATGCAATCTGGATACCTGCCTCTGATGGTGACCAGCACCAATTGCCTCAAATAAATCTGCAGGAAGCAGGTCAGTACTAGGTTATGGAACAAAGTGCAAGTCCAGTTTCCTTCTAAACGTCCCTGGTCAGAAGTTGGCTTGTGCCTTGTTGTAAAAGGTTTGTTCCCTGTTTCTCTGGTGTTTCCAGTTCTCACAGTACATGGAGTCCTTGAAGCCCTGACTATTCACTTCCCTTATTAGATCTCAAATTTCCTTAAAATAATTGAGCACATAAACAGAACAAAAAGGAGAAAAAAGAAGAAAAAGGAAAAATTAGAAAGCCTTCTTATTTGTTGGGGATAACTTAACAAGATATTTCAAAGGCTTACGCTGGTTCAAGGCAAGACTGGACAAATACATATGAAATAAATTCACTGTGTGTAACTAATTTAACAGAAACCACTTCCAACAGAGCAACTGTCTCTACTTGAAAACAGTTGGAGACTGGAAGAATATGAGAGGAGAGTATCACATGTCCTTGTCCTGCTCTTCCACTTCCCTTGGGAAAAGCAGCTGTTGGAGACAGAACCAAATGGACTTCTGGTCTGATGCAGATTGGCCTTTCATACAGCAGACATCACTGACATTTTGAAAAATCCTACCAAAATT
Source organism: Ammospiza caudacuta (assembly GCF_027887145.1). NCBI lineage: Eukaryota > Metazoa > Chordata > Aves > Passeriformes > Passerellidae > Ammospiza > Ammospiza caudacuta. Next base: position 114,248,256 of record NC_080594.1, read on the forward strand.
CATATGGCTAAAGCAACAATCTGAAATTATTTATCTTTCACCCCCAAGCTAGTTTCAGTGTATTATCTGGATAAGCTGGGGATTTTTTTTCCTAACATTTAGGATTGAGCACGTTTTAGGATGTCCATGTATCACGATAGTCAGTGTTGGAATGCTGGATGCTTTAGGTTTGGAATGGTAGCATAAATTATTTATAATATTTTCTTTAATAATAGTAAGAACATGCTGCACCTTCCCAGAAAATTAACATACACGGTTCTTTTTAAATGTGAGAGCTTAGGAGGACAGTTTTATTTTAGCAGCAGTTCTAAATAACAGTTTTGGTGCCTTTGTTTTTTAATAGGGGGGAAGAAAACCCCCTCAAGTATTATCAGTGATTGCTTTCACTGCAAAACTGACTCTACAGCATTAAGTTACATTCTCCCCCAGGAAACCACCTTCTTCCAGGGGTTCATTGGGAGAAGCACTTGAGGAGCTGAGTGGGTGTCCAGTGCTGCAGCAAGGTCCTGGCTGAGGGGAGCCACGGTATGTTAAACAGCCCTGGGCTCCTGCAGGGATGCAGATCTTGGGGAAGGTGAGAACTGTGAGGGAGAAAATGAGCCCTGTGGCTACTCTTGATAAAAAAGGGAGAAATTGTGCATGCCAGCACAAATAATGTTTTTAAGGGCATAGATAGCATCTTTGGGGATGTTTTATTTTTAGCTCGAAAACTTTAGTACGGTTAATTAACTTCAAATGGGATGTATGGCATAAACAGGCAGAAACCTGCTGGTGAAATTAATTATTCACCCTAGGAAGGGACAAGGTACATATGAGGATGCTCAGATTGGAAAAGGGGAATTTACTGCATGGGAAAAGTCTAAAATAAAGGCATAACCTGAGTTAAGTGTGTAAAGTTAGAGGTTTATATTTGTGTGATGATTACATGGGACTGAAGTGAAGAAGACTTATGAGGACTTCACTGAATTTCTGTGTGAAGGTACAGGAGTTTCAGCACCTGAGAAGGTCCTGGTTCATGGAGTCTGCACTGGAGGAAGAAGTTTGTGTGTGGTGTCATCTAGTGTAGCATTCTTCAGCAGGGGCTGAGCCCAGCTCTGCATCATGGTAGAAACAACATCAAAAGATGTTAACTAGAAAGGAGAGAGAAAAACACTTCAAAATCCTCTGCAGGATCTGATTAGCCTAAACTTTCTGTTTTGGAGGCATAAGAAAAAAACTGAGCCTGGCTCACTTGTGTTGAGAAAGAGGTGATTCTCCTCATCTAGAAAAAACTCAGTCCCTCCAGTGATAACACCTACAGTCACTTCCCAGACACACTTTGAGCACCTCACAGGTGAAACAGTGGAATTTTTAAAGGCAAGGATGCTGAATTTTAGAGTTTGGTGCACCCTTGCTGCCAAAGCTTGGTCTGATGTGTCCTGTGGAAATGCAGTCCTGCTGCCATGTGGCTCTGGGAAACTCCACTGACTCTGAGGCAGGGAGAATCACAAGTGAGGCTGCCCACAGGTACATTCTCCCTCCCTGGAGCTGGTGTATCCTTCAGGTCAGGAGAAGTGCTGCATCATCCATTTCTGGGCTTTCTCTCTGTGTGTGTGTATGCACAAGAAAGAGTGGGAGGGAGAGACTGCTCATTTTTTGTGTCCCTTAATTAGGAGCGTTGTTACCATGGCTCTGAGAAGAACTCAGCTATCATGAAGATGGCTGTCATCACTCCCCCGTGATGCAGTTTGCAGGAGGCTGATATAGTCAGCTTTCTGACTCAGTTGGAGACCAGAGTGGGAGGCAGAGGACCTACAGATCATCTCTGCCCGTTCGAGGAGACAAAGCAAATCGCTTGTGAGTCATTGCTCCACATGTGCCTCTGCACTTTTATGGGTTCTCCACCTCAGATTGAATCCAGCCAGGACTCAAGGCCACTGCTGCTGGCTGGGCTGGCCTCCCAGGGCTGCATCCTTCTCCTGGGCAATCAGGCATGCCGGGCTTCGTTTCATGGCTGGGCTGTTTCTTGACTGAGATGGAAGAGAGGGAGATGGTCTTCTCCCAACCACACCTGCCATCTGCATCAGCACAAGGCAGTGCTCACACCCAGAGCAGGAGTGCAGGCATTATTGGGGATGAGCCACCTCCACAGCTTCTGACGTGGCCAGGGATGCTGAGGCTTCACTGATGCTGCAGAGGTGTCCATCCCTGCAATCCATGATTCACTGGTAACCTCCACCCTGTTTTCTCTCTCTCTGTGCACCTTGGGATTCACAAGCAATGCAGAGAGATGGACAGGTGGCAAACCAAGCTAAGCTGCCACAAAGGTATAGACTCTATGAAACTTACTCAGGAATTAGTCTTGAAGACACAAAGAGAAAGATGAAGACACAGCAGGGAGGAAGAGACAGCAGGAACTTCATGACACCTCTACGAGCCAGCATCCTTCCCCAGCATGTGTGTGTGTGTGAGCACTCAGGATGACAATTTATAAACACCAATAATTAATCCTGAGCTGGATCACTGAACCACCTTCCCTTCCCTGTAGGTGACTGAATTCTGCAGGGGCTGCTTGTGCATTCTGGATGGGTCCCCATCTTAGCAAACACAGGAGGCACAGCCCTTTCATGTGCTGCTGCCTCACTCACCATCTGTGAGGATGCTCTTTGTCCACAGCCTGAGCCCCCCTCCTCCTCATTACAGACTGGATATGACCCATTGCAAGGGATGTTAGGCAAGAAAAAGGCCATAATTGGCTTTGTTTTGTGTCATTTTGTTAATAAGCCAGCTGCACTGGGAGATGCTATTTAGGCCACACGTTTGAGACAGAGAATACATTCCTGTCTAATTTAAAGCATTAAAATCTGCCAAATCTAGCCATTAAAACTCTACATGTAAATTTAAGCCATATAGTTACTCAAACACTTAAAAACTTAGGTAAATTTGCAGTAAGATGTGCACAGATTTATTCCACATATGCCTCCCCCATGGGAGTCTCACGGGTAAATCTCTTTGCATCTTTTATCTTATTGTAAATACATGCACTAACGATGCATAGAAATGGCTTTCACAACCTTGATTCACCAGTAATTTTTGTTTGCATTACTTTTTATATTGCATTATAAAAAATCAGCAGTGATTTAACATTGAGGAATTCCTACCACTTTGTTATGGCCCTCTACCGAGGAGAAAGCAGCACAGAGATCTGCAAACAATGATTTAATTTGTGCAGCCACTGTATCTCACCTACTTGCATATCAGTAATAGTCCATCTGCTGCTGACAGCCTGTTCCAAACATAGTAATATAACAAGTAATGGTGCTACAGTAATGCAACACACCACAGCAAATCATCCCATAAAGGACACAAAATGTTTGCCAGTGTAGATTTGAAAATACTTGGTTTGTGTGTTATCTATTTCTTGCCAGTGTCATTAGGTTAGAAATGAGGCTTGTGTGAATAACTGGTTGATGCTTGAGCAGAAAAGTTAATATTTATTCAGGGGAATGGTCTGTGTGGAGAGCTATTGATGCAACTGGACACAAGTCTGTCATCAAAAGAGGTTTTTAGTATTTTGATGTGGTAAATGTTTCCTGAGTGCTGTGACTGAATTTGCTCTGCTTTTTCTTCTGAAATCAAGGATGAAAATCTGTCAGTTTCTCGGCTGTTTAGGTGACCTGGAAAGGCCCGGGGTGGCCTTGGACAACCCGCGCTTCAAAGGACGAAAAGAGGCTCCAGATCTTTTCTCGGTCTCGGTGTTTATTAATTGTTTATCTAAAAGATTTTCTCTTGGCCCGACAGAGGTCTGCTCAGCAGCCAGCCATGGGCACACTGCGAGCCCCCGGGGCGGTCACCTATCTTTATACTCAAAGTTACGTATACAATATTTATCATTTTTCCCCAATACCTTTTACCCTTATTAACCAGTACACTTTTAGTAATAACCAATCCCAAAGTGCCAACATCACCACAGAAGATGGAGGCCAAGAAGAAGAAGAAGAAGAACAGGACACGCCCCAATTCCTCCATCTTACTTCTTTAGACCCCCCTGTACAGAAATCCTAAACCCTGTGTTTTACACTCTAATTAACTTATCCCTTCACCATTTACCCAGTGAAATCCTCCCATCCTCATACAGGTGTCGTCTCCTGTGTAGGATCAAAGTCCTGCCACCAGACACTTCTGGCAACATTCCAGGACTCCCGAGCCCCCCAAGGGTGGTCTCGGTCCCTCTGCACCTCAGTCCTGAGGTGCTGAGATCCCACATCTCCCCCTTCTGTTTGCACCAAGAAGACCTCTTTTGCTATCCGATTCATAGCGCGTTTTAAACATGCAAATATGCATGGGACGACAAGTATGAGGACTAGGAGAACTATTAAGACATAGAACCCTACCCTTAAAATTCCTCTCCAAATGGGAGAGATGTCAAAGAATTCTACCAGCTGATCGATCCATGATCCTGTGATCTCGCCAAGCTTATTTATGCTATCCTGAGGTGCTGAGATCCCACAAAAATCAGCATTATAAAGCTGGGCTTAGGAGTGGAATACTTATCAGTGTGATGAGAAGGGACATGTCTGTGCCTTCCCAAACCACTACTGCAGTTCTCATTTCAACATGCACAGAGAAACTTTTGCTCTCAATCATGTTTGAGACGTGTTTCCTCTAATGGGGAGCGAGCCAGGAAGAGCAGCAGCAGCTGGCAGAGAGGAAAATACAAATGCCACTAAGGAGGAGAAGAACTGCAGGACCCCTGAAGAAGACAAGGAGATCTGCTGAACCCTGTTTATATCTGTATTTTCTCTCTGATTAAATAATTAATCAGGAACACGAAGCCTTTAGGTGCAGAGTTATGTGTCCGTGTTAGTGCTCAAGGGGTTTTTTTTATTGTACAAAGAGTTGCATCTGAAGAACTATGCATATCTTATGATTTGTTTAGGGTTTGGCCTTTTTATTCCTTTGATTAGTGTTAGTGGTTTTATTCCTTCAGGAATTTATGCTAATGTTTCTCTGCATATAAGACAATTTCATCTCTAAAATGAAAGCACTGAACTATGTGCTTGTGGTTTCTGTTATTGCTGTGTAGCAGTCAAAAACCTTATGTAAGTGATAAATCTTTCAATATTTGTAAATGTCCTCCAGTTACCATTCCAGTGATCCCCTGTCTGTGTTTTAATCAAAGTGAAAATGATCAGAAGTGTTTGATTTCACTTCTCTTTTTTTCTCATGGATTCCTTTCAGGCAGTGTGAGAGGTGGCCAGAGAGACAGCAATCCTAGACCATCTAATGGGGGGGAAAGAGGGGCTTGAGTTAAATAAATAAATACAGGGGGAAAGAAATGAAATGGGGAGAGGGGAGAAGAAGAAGAGAAGAAGAAGAAGAGGAAGAAGAAGAAGAAGAAGAAGAGAGGAGAGGAGAGGAGAGGAGAGGAGAGGAGAGGAGAGGAGAGGAGAGGAGAGGAGAGGAGAGGAGAGGAGAGGAGAGGAGAGGAGAGGAGAGGAGAGGAGAGGAGAGGAGAGAAGAGAAGAGAAGAGAAGAGAAGAGAAGAGAAGAGAAGAGAAGAGAAGAGAAGAGAAGAGAAGAGAAGAGAAGAGAAGAGAAGAGAAGAGAAGAGAAGAGAAGAGAAGAGAAGAGAAGAGAAGAGAAGAGAAGAGAAGAGAAGAGAAGAGAAGAGAAGAGAAGAGAAGAGAAGAGAAGAGAAGAGAAGAGAAGAGAAGAGAAGAGAAGAGAAGAGAAGAGAAGAGAAGAGAAGAGAAGAAGAGGTCTGTGCTGGTTTCCTGCTGGCTCTGGCAGGGCTGATGAGACATGTTCAGGAGCACAGAGTGGGGTGAATGCACAGTAGGGAATGAAGCCTGCCTGTATGAACATAACCTCTTGATATTGTTTCAGCAGATTTGAGCTGGCAGAGTGAATTTATACTGGACCAATGCTTGGTGTTATGTGGCTGCAGCATTTCTGCTCCTGTGTTAGCAGCCCTGGAGCCAGATCTGCTGCACAGTCAAACCCTGGCTTGAATTGGCATGGAAAGAAAAGCTATTTAAGGTCATGGTTGTGGCAGGCTGCTGGCTCTGCCTGGAGCAGCTTGTGTAACTGCTCCACGAGCTCTGCTGGCTCTGAGCACTGTGGTGTCTGTCTGTCACAGTATTTATTGCTGAAAAGGGGAAAAGAGCTGCAGAGGCACAAAGGGAACATGTTTCCACAGGTCGCCCTTGCTGTACCAAAGCGTCATCCAGCCAAAGCCTGTGGTGAGCTTGTGGCTCAAATGGGTTCTGCTCTCCAAGGCCACATTTTATAAAGCCAAGACCTCTCGTGCAGACACACATCACTCTTTAAAGAGAAAGCATTATTCATTAAAATCAAACTCTCTGCTGGTGAGATGGAGCTTTCCTGGGACTTAATTATATCAGGTTTAGAAGAACAACAGGCAAGGATGTTAGAATTCCTCTCCCATGAAGAAAAGTTCCATTTCCATAATTTTAAACTCCCTTTAAAAATAAGGGCTGAGAGGAAGGCTTTGGAATAATTATTTCTCTAGTTGGGAATTAGAAATTAATAGATCTGAATACTTGTATGAATACAGGTGTAAAATGGATCACAAATTCCATGAACTGCTCTATTGTCCAGTAAGGACAGAGGACAGCAGCTCTTCAGATTTTATCAAAATGCTTCAGAGCAGAGGTGTTTCGTTCTAGATAGACACTATTGCTTCTGTGCAGAATGGAAAACTTTATGGCAATGAGGGAGAATAATTGCTCAAATATTTAAAGTTAATTAAAGAAATATTTAAGGTTAGACTAATATATTAGACATGCTATAATAGACATGATTTTGATAACATCTTTTCCACTCAGAGATTTTATTCCAGTTAATAGCAGTGGCTTCATTGTTCCCCCTGTGTCAGGACATTGCATCTACCGAAGATCCAAGGCTCAGACAGAGTTACCTGACACCCTTTCTCCCCCACACAGCAGGAAAGGAGGCCCCTATTTTGACAAGTACCTTGCATATGTACAGCTGTGCAATAGTTGATATCTGGTGTAAAAAAATACCCTGAAGGATTCAAAAAGTACAGATTCTTTATTATTCTTTATTATTCTTTATTTATTATGGAAGAAAGATGACTAAAATGAATTTTCAGAGTAGTGGGACCAGTCTAGCAGATATCTGCAAGCCATGCACAATGTTTGAGGTCAGACCCTTGCACCACATGGGAGATACATCTGGGAGGTGCTGGGGGCAGAAAGAAAAGGCTGGGACAGCACAATAAGGCAGAACTTCTCCAGGCTGGGGCTGGAGATGCAACTGAGGCTGGAGATCTTCTGACCAAAGTGAATAGTTATCACCTGTAAGAGGATCAAACACCAAGACCCATTGTCTTTGGTGAAAAACCCATTGTGAATTCTTTCAGGATGGCATGAATCTCCTGATCTTACAGCTAACTACCAGCCAGTCTAATGCCATTTCAAAATGCAGCAAGGTCTCAGGACTAGGGAATGCTAGTTGAAGACTCATGAATTAAGCCAGGTTCCTTTAATGCAGGCAAGGACACCTTTAGTATCTTTCTCTGAATGTCCATTTTGAAAAGAACTGACTTAAAAAATCTACATACAAAAAAAGTACAGCCCTCCCTTGTCACTTTCTGGAATAAAATGACAGCAAAAGCCCAGACTTTTGATTTAAAATGCAAATAAGAAATGTGTTCTGCAGGACTTATGACCTCCTCTGTGTAGTCACAGGTAGAACTTAGAGATTTCTTCCACTTCTAGGTTGACATTTAAAGAAACTACTTTAGTTTGTCACTTGATAAATCTTTGTCACAAGATAAAGCCTTGATGGTTGTTTTTTTTTCCTCAAACAGGAAGGGAATGAAAAAATAAAAAAGAAGTGCCACTAAATACATCTGGTAATAGCAAAATTCAATAATATATAGAAATACACATTTACACAATAAGAGCATTCTGAAATGAGAAATAAACAATTGCTCTCATGTAGCACAATGTCATGCTTTGGCATGATCACATTCCTGAACACTATTTTCCGCTTTGGCTGTGGACAGACATATGGCTCAACATTCCATGTTGAACCCTGCTGGACAAGGATGCTCCTCAGTTTCTGGAGGCTGCTGCTCTGTCAGCACAGGGACTCATGAGAACACTCCCCAGCTCAGCCCAAATGGGAAGGGCCAGCTCAAAGCAATCCAGTGGCAGGTGTTTGCTCACAGAGGTCATTCTAACTCAATTGCTTAGGGAGCAATCAGAAAAGCAGTCTGGTTTTTGCTAACAGGTAGCAAAAAATGGGACAGGAGCTGTGGTGGTAACCTTACCACCAGCACAGCTGCTTGAAAACAAATGTTTGTCTGTCCTGTGTGGGCAGATGGCAAGTCACATTACCTGGCTGCAATATAAATTGGGTGTGAAACTGTGCAAACAGGAGTAGGAGAAATGCTTGTTGTTATGGGCTAACTAATATAAATCATCCACGAGTATTAACTCAAGTGTTTCTTCTTGGAACCTTTAGAGATTTGTCTTTTTACAGAATACCTTTGATTAAGCAATCCATCAGGATGTAACACGTTTCAATGTTTTCTAACAGGTGTCATTTAGCATATCTTCCCACCTATAAATGGCAAATGCCTTCCTGATAAAGAGTATTTGTGATTAGACGTGGTGGAGAAACTTCCCGTAGACCAAAACTCCATTCAGTGAAACTTCAGTGATGCTTGGGATCCCACCTGTTTGTGTGATAAAATGACACAAGCAAAACCTAGAATTGAAGGATTGGCATAAAAATGTTACCTGGAAGAGAAATGGGGCTGGTTTTCAGAGCCATAGCCATAAATGATTATTATGTGTGCCTTGTTATTTGCTGTATGGAATCTCAGCACAACACAAACTCTTTAAAGGAAAGATTTTGCATCCTTTCTCTTTTTCTCTAGCAGAAGGGTCAGAAAGCCCCTGGGGCTGCAATGTGATATCAGAGTACTTCCCTGTATTGTCCTTTTGTTGTTTATACTTTGAAGGACTTAGGAACTATAAGCAAACTGCAACCTCCCCTTGAAATAAATATTATTGGGGTATTTTGGATATTAATGACCCTAAGCACCTCACTGACCTCTGCCAAAGCTTCCTCTGTGCCACCACACTTCACAAACATTTTGATTTCCCCAAATAGAGAGGCAACTGATAAATGCCAGCTGTAGAGAAGCCTCAGAGAGTGATAACTGCTGCCAGAGGACCCACACAAGGTGTCAGGGTTTCACCTCCTGATAATCCAGAAAGACTTAAGAAACTGGCATGGATCAATTCTGCCATCATTTGTCATCTTTTTTGAAGCTGCGATTTCTGTTATCTCAAACAGGCTGCAGGAGATAGAAAATTATCTGTTCCATTTTATCCCTCAGTTTGGAAAATCAAAAGATAAAGAAGATGTAGATCTGATGCTTAAATAGGATCAGGTACTTCAAAGACAAAACTATTTTCCTCCTCAGATGTTCCAGAAATTTCTTCTCAAAAAAACTCTCTTCTTTGTTCCTGTGTTTTAGAACATAGCAAATATGCAGTTCTATGGCTTCCCCCACTTTATTCACACAATTTTCATCTTGCCAGAAATCAAAGTATTACAGAGGAGGTGGAAGTTTAAAACTGTCTATTCTCCTACCATTAAAAGATGCCTTTTGTATTCGATTTCAGCAGCTTTAAATGTGAAAGACAAAAGAATCTATTTCTAAAAATATATTCCCTAGCAAATGCAATTATAAAAGAATTAAATATTCCAGAACTTTCTTTTTACCTGATGAGCACATGTGTGGTATTTTTGGGGTCTTCTGTGGCAGGAAGCAAATGATGAATCTGACTCCATGTTCTTAGAAGGCTGATATTATATTATATTATATTATATTATATTATATTATATTATATTATATTATATTATATTATATTATATTATATTATATTATATTATATTATATTATATTATATTATATATTATGCTATACTAAAACTATTTTAAATAATAGAGAAAGTATACTTACAGAAGGCTTAACAACATAATAATGAAAAACCCATGACTCTCCAGAGTCCTGACACAGCCAGACTGTGATTGGTCATTAAGTAAAAATAATTCACATGTTGGATAAACAATCTCCAACCACATTCCAAAGCAGCAAAACACAGGAGAAGCAATCATATAAGTATTGTTTTCATTTTTCTCTGAGGGTTCTCAGTTTCCCAGGAGAAGAAATCCTAGTGAAGGGATTTTTCCAGAAAATATGACAGTGACACATATGTCATGTGTCATGACTGTGGTCATGCCACCTTTTGATTCAGAAAATTCCTCCAACTGGGCATTTTCTATGGTTAAATAAAATCTGGTTTTCATGGGGGTAGGGTGATGTTGTCACTCATCACATACTTCTTTACCTGTTCATTTGTGTCCAGCCGCTGCAAAAAGACTAAGGGGTATTCCCAAATTCCCTGCATGTTTCCACCTTGTCAGCGTCAGGTGCCACCACCAGCCGTTCTCATCCTTCCAGCTACTGCTCCAGGAATGGTGCAGCAAAGCCTTTCCCACAGGCACACACAGAGTTCCCCAGCTGATTTTGATGGCACTTGCACGGGCACATTCCAGTGGCACTGGGATGACATCTCAGAGATGCATATCTTCATTTCTGCCTGAACTTGCCAAGGGCTGAGGACCTTCCTAGCACTGCTCTGTGGCGGGTTAGGAATGGGACACTGAAAGTGAGGGAAGGGTTTCCATGCAGTGGTTCTTGCAAGCAGCTCCCTCAGTGTGCAGAGCTCATCAGATGGGCAGTGCAGTGAAAGCAGGGAGGTGCTGCAGCTGCCAGGTGGGTCCAGACCGTGTCCATTTTACCTCTGCTGATGCAGCAATGGCCAACAGCTGCTGCCTCTGTGCTTGTCATTTTTGTTGTTTGTACTCCTCTGTATGGCTGGGTAGGTGAGGAAAGGTTTGGGAACCTCACCTCCTCCACTTTCAACATCAAAGCCAGCTGATGATTCACTTTGACAAATAGGTTGTAGGATTTCCCCAACTGCTGGCTTCCTTTGGGAGATAACGTGGTAAAAAGTCCTGGAGGAATTTTTTAATAGACTATCTTTTGGGAGTTATTATTGTTCACATCTGCTCTTTTACTGACTCTGGGGATTATCTTCATTGCTGAAAATGTAGTCAGAGGGGCAATTCAAGACATAATACTTTTTTAATTTTACTATTCCTGCTTATTACCCCTGGTTCTTCTTGGGCATTGGGATACTGTATGGGATGTTGTTTGTTACTAAGGGATTTCTTCCACATTCTGTGGGTTATGGTTTTATCTTTCTCTTGACTTGGCATTTCCTATTAATCTTCTGTGGAATATTTTTTTTTGTTTTTCACTCTGGCCTGGATGCATTTTTGCCTACATTTTTTTACTTTTATGAGAACAGAAGTGCTGCTCCACACCCACCTTATACTGGGTGAGATCACAGTCCCACAGATCCATATTAGGTAAATGCATTTTCCCAAAGATTACACAGCAGATAAATCTCTCCATTTCAGCACATGGTTTATTACTGAATATATTGTCTGCCTACACATGCAGGAACAGATAACCAGTGATTTATATTTTCATAATGACTGCTGCAGTGATTCATTTACTCCATGGTATATTGGTGTCAGGGCAAATCATTTATGTAAAAAGGGGGAGACATCGAAGAATGAATGGCAATATAAAATGGCACAGAAAGGAAAAGAGGGTAAAAAAAAGCCTGGACAAATTAAAATGCTTTCAATGTCCTGAGGAAAGCTGTGGGAAAGGAGTTTTTGTTTCCTGCTATTTTTTTTTTCCCAGGAATGGGGTATCCACAATTTCTGTGGGCAGCATATGCCAGTGCCTCACCTCCCTCACAATAAAAATTTTTTTCCTAATACTTAACCTAAATTTCCCCTCTTTCTATTTGAACCCTTATTCCTTTCCTATCACTACTGTTCCTGATAAAGGGATTAGACACATGATAAATTTAGTCTTTTCATGTCTTACTTGGAGGTAATCCTGTAACTAGATATGCTGAAATATCTTTAAAAAATCTCTGCACTATTAACATGTTGAAGACATCACATAAAAGAGCCAGATCACCATCACCTGTGCTACAAAATCTCACTGAAGCTGGTAAGAACTGCTACAGCCAAATCTGTCAGAAGTGCTGTTTACAGGAGTGCCTAACTTTGTGCTGATCAGCTGTTAGCTGATAATTTCGTATCTGTGAATCTTCCTTCACTAGTTCACACAAAAAAATGATGCCATAAATTCTTTTGCAAGGGGAAGTGCTGCATGGGTTAAGAAGTCAGACTTATGCAAATGAAGAAAATGACATAACAAAAGCTCAGAATTTAAATCCTGTGAATACTTGCTATGCACACTGAAGGATTAATTGAAAAATTCTTGGCAATAACCGCATTTGTGAATATTAAATGTATTCACTGGTACTTTGCAAATGAAAAATGAGGCTAAGGTTATGAATAAATTGTTCAAGGTTTCTACTTTTAACTCTGGAATATTTGCTGACAGCATTGTTGAAATCAGAGAGGGAATTTATGTGGTAATATTGAATAGGTTAAAGAAGAGATAACATCAAGACACAGAATATTCTGAAAGAACTTTCCATAGTTAGGAGGTGGTTTTCTCCCCATAACTTCTTTCATAACTGCCTTTCAGCAGTGCCAAGCAAATCAGATTTTTTTGTTGGTTACACATGAGCTGAAACTTGCTATATCTACTGATTTAGAAATATTTAGTAGCACAAAGCAAGTCACAGCTGGACTTCAGCAATTTTTATTTCAAGCAAAACCACAGCTTTCAGTTAACACAAAGCTATTCATTAATGGCAAAACACTTGGTAAGTAATTTCTGGTCAAAGTGAAATATTTCACAAAAACCTTTTCATTTTCTTGCATTTTCTCATTTCATGTGGCCATTTGAAATGTGCCTTGCCTACATCCTATTAAACTGTTGCAAAGCATAATTCCCCTGCATTTGCCCAGTCTCCCATCACATCGACCAAAGCCAGTTTGTCACTGTGATATTTTCTGAAAATTCCCTTCGCCAGAATTTCTTTACCTGAGAAGTTGAGAACCCTCAGAGAAAAATGTAAATAATAATTATCTGATTCTCTTCTCCTGTGTTTGCTGCTTTGGAATGTGGCCTGGAGGTTGTTTACCAACAGGTGCATGTTTGATTGGTTCCATGTGAATTGTTTTAATTTAATGACCAATCACCATCAGCTGTGTCGGACACTGAGGAATCAGTCATGAGTTTTTATTATCATTTTTGTTAAACTTTGTGTCTGTATCCTTCTCTTTCTTTATATAGAAAGAGTTTTAGTATAGCATAATATATGATATAATAAAATAAACATAATAAAATAAATACAATATAATAAATAAACACAATAGAATAAATATAATACAATAAATTTGGTATAGTATAGTAGAGTGTAGTACAATATAATGCAATATAATGCAATATAATATAATATAATGCAATATAATGCAATATAATGCAATATAATGCAATATAATATAATATAATATAATATAATATAATATAATATAATATAATATAATATAATATAATATAATATAATATAATATAATATAATATAATATAATATAATATATCAGCCTTCTGAGAACATGGAGTTAGATTCTCTTCTCTCACCTCATCCTGGGGACCTCACAAACACCATACCAGTTAAATTTGTTTTGACTTGCAAAGCACCTTATCTGTTATTGGTCTCTCCTTAGTCACCTCAGTGGCGAGGTTGCTCTTTGCCTTTCAAATCCCTGGGGCTTGTTCTACACCCACTGCCAAGGCCGTGGGACAGGTCCTGTTCTGCCCCTTGCAGCAGAGCCATTCCCCAGGGCAGCCTGGGGAAGGTTTTTCACCACCACCACCACCACCATCTCCTCTCCCTGGGGAATTCCTTTGGGAGGGATGAGCTCCGCTCCTCACCAGAGCTCTCCCTGCCAGCCCTGGTATTCATCACGCTTGCATCACAGGTGCCTCGGGGCTGGGCTGTTCCAGCTCTCTGGCATCCAGGGAATAATCCAGCTCTTCCCTGCATCCAGCTCTTCTCAGGTTTTCCATAGCTGAGCTCTGCAGCTTGCTGCCCACTCAGAGGACAAACTATAATTCACAGGTTCAGGCTACTGTGTGTTAATGCAGCTGAGAGGAATAGCAGATTTGTCTTTACAAACAAGCTGGGGGTCTGTTGGGAGATAAAACCAGCACTGGGAGATAAAAGAAACAGTGGGAAGGGTTCCACTGATTGGTGAATTAAAAAAGATATTTGCTTTTACAAATAAACTTAAGGTTTGCTGACAAATGGAATTAGACATTGAAAGATGAAAGAAACAATAGGGAAGAATTAAGAATTAAAAGGGAGGGTTATACATTAGAGGGAAATCTCTGGTATCAGGCATTCTGGGCCTCTCAAGTACCTCACCCAATGGGGAAAGAGAGAAAGGAAAAGCAGCCAGAAAATTGGGATAAAAAGGAGGCTGCATCCTGCAAAAATCTGAGAGATCCCAGGGGAATGCTCCATGGTGTTTCCCTTTATTTGAATAAAGCCAGAATGGACTTCTCTCTCTCCTTTTTGGACATAAACCTCTGGTGTTTGTGGATTAATTTTCCTAGCACAGGTGACTGTGAGCTGTGTCTGTTGTACCTGGCCAATCACTCATTTTCTGCACTAAAACCGGAAAGCTTTCCTTATTTTTATCCCATCTGATGTGCTACAGGATACAGGAAAGAGATAGGAGATGTTCCAGTGAAACTGTACAGGAGGGATCATTTGTCAGCTCTCAGAGCAGGAAGGCACAAGAAAGAAGATAGCAGTGGGAAGAGCTGAGCAGTGACTTAAGGACTTCCAGAAATAAAAACGAAAAGCAAACAAAAATTAAAACAAAAACAAAAAACCCAACAAAAACAAACAAACAAAAAAACCCCAAAAAACCAAACCAAACGAAAAAAACCCCGAAAACAACAACAAAAAAACTAAAAACCCACAAAAAGAAAAAAACCAAACCCAAAACAAAACCAAAAAACTAACCAAACAAAAACCCCAACCAAACAACCAAAAAAACCCAAAAAACAAACAAAAACCAACACCCCAAAAACCCCACAAACAAACAAAACAAAATCCAAAACAAAACAAACCCCCAAAAAACCAACAATCACTCAGCCCAAACTAAAACACCGGGAATAGTATGGATACTTTTAAAACCTGAATATTGTCTTTACATTCCCAAATACACTTTCACTTGACGGTAAGAATAAAGCATGGCATTGTTCCTGTCAGAAACTGGTAAAATGTGGTGTAAATGGCTCGCAGATAAGAGCAAATAAAGTCCCGGGCCTCCTGAGGAACCGCTGATGCAGGGAATTGGAACCCCTCTAATCACACTCTGCTCACATTTCTCACCTCCAGTAATGGGAGAACGGGGAGGGGAAGGCACATTCGGATCTGGTTCAGCCCTGAACCTCCGTGAGCAAGGAGAAATGAGTCGGTGGAGCTGGGTAATGCTGTGAGAAATCCCAAAGCACGAAATGGGATCCCTCCAATATGCTGGTTTCTTGAACATTGCCTCCTTCCCCCTCCAATCAGCCGCTGATGAGGACCAATAAATGCCAGTGTAACAGCTCTTTGGAGAGATGTATTGACATCATTTTGCCAGTGGGAGCGAGATGGAATTGCAGCATATCTAGACTGTTTATTTCCCCTACTTTTAAATATTCATATGAATACTTCTGAAGTTTTCTTTTTCCCATTGCCTTGAATGAAAAATAGGAAAAGGCATTTGGTGTTAATACTTTTGCCAAGAACAAAAATAATAGTTTCATTTTAGCCACGAAGCACTTGTTTACAAACTGCCTGGTGGAGGAGCAGAACCATCTGTGTAATGCAGACAATGGCCATCTCCACTCTTAAGGGTATTTTCACCTCTCTGGAATAAGTGCTGCAGGAAAACAGCAGCTACAGGCAAAACGAGGGAGATCTAAGTCAAAACAGTGCTATCCCCCTCATCTCCCCTGAAATAAAGACAAGATGTCATTTGTAGGCACTGGGGATCTTCACTTTTGTGTGTTTGCAATGTTTTTTAATCTGAGCTTTCACTACTCCCTGCTTTGTTTCATGGAATCTTTTTCCCTCCTCCTTCCTCTCTCTTGTGTCCCTCCAGTGGCTCCATTTGCATCCCCTTCATGTCCTTACAATTCAAACACCTGGGGAGTTTCTCATGAGGTCTTTCTGTTCCTTTAACCTTCCAATCTCTTCCCTTCTTCCACCAGATAACCCATGGTTCACATCCACACCTTTTTAGTGTGTGCCTGGCTTTGCCCATTTCTCTCACCTTTGGCCTCCTTCCAGTCCATCCTTTGATGTCTCCTGTTCCTCTTCTGCCTGTCACTGCATCCTCCCTCTGACTGATGCTGCTCTTGCCCCCCTGCTGCTTCTTGCCTGTCCATTATTGCTGCAGGGCAACCCGCAGCTGGGGAATAATGTGCAGTGACTCCATGACTTCAGAAGGCTGAACAAATGCTTTATTTAGCTATACTATATTATACTACATACTATACTTTACTAATACTAGACAAAAACCTGTGACCCCTTACCAGTCACGACACAGCTTTGACCTAATTGGTCAATCAATCCAAAATGCCATCACCAGTGTCCAATTAAAAAATCCCTTTGGGTAAACAATCTCCATAACACATTCCACGTGTGCCAAACAACAGATGCAGCAAGCAGAGATAAGAATTGTTTTTCTTCTTCTCTGAGCTTTCTCACTGCCTTCCCCAGGAAAAATCCTGGGGAAGTTGTGCCTGCTGCTCTCTGTGAGGAGAGCTGTGGCTGCAGTCCATGTCACATCTGAAAATTGTAGACCCAACCTAAATGTCTGAGTGATTTGCTTGACCTTTCCTCCTTAGGGATTCATATCCCTGTGCCTGAAGTTTCCTCTGCAGAAGTCCTTATCTTCCTTCCCATTCCCCACCTTGGTGCCAAGTGTTGTGGCCTGATGCTCCCCTCTTCATCATTTTTTTAAAAGACAGTGGCTCCTCTTCTCTCCTGCCATATTGATGGTTCTTATCCCTGTCCTTTGATCTGTCTCCTCCAATTTAGCCCTCTTGCCAAAATGTAAATCTGGCTCTGGCCCTTCCCCTTGTGATCTTCCTTCATGCTCAGCTTACATAACTTCAGTGGAGAACTGGAGCACCCTTCTGACCCTTTATCCATGCTCAGCTGCCTTCTGCTTGGGGTTTGAATCTCTTTTCAAAGCAAGAATAAATCTCTTTGCAGAGAGAGGCCTTCACCCACTGCTGTTTCTGGTTGCACTGACCATGGCTTGTCCTTTTCTCTAACTGAAGCTGGATTCATGTTGTTGTGTTAAGCTTGGTGCAGTTGTTGTGACTTATACAGCCCTGCCTCCAAGCAGCCAGCCCTCATTTGGAGTCATAAAGTCAAATTTACATGCCAGCTACACTGCTGTGCCAGGTTTTGTTGTCCTCCTGGCAGCTTGTTTCTGTATTGCCCACTTCCCCTGGGAGAAGTTCCCAGCAATTTCAGATGTGGTTGAAATTCTCCTTGGCTGTGGGTGCCTGTCAGGCAGAACAACATCGGGGCTGCACTGTTTGTTAGAGTTTCATTGCTATTTCTTCCTGGCCCATCTGTTTGCATCTGACCTCTGTCACTCCTGTTGAGTTTCTCCAGTAAAGAGCATTCCCGGAAGTGTTCAAGGCCAGGCTGGATGTGGCTCTGAGCAACCTGGTCTTGTGGAAATTGTCCCTGCCCATGGCAGGGGGTTGGAACTACATGATCTTGATGGCCCCTTCCAACCCAAGCCATTCTATGCATCTTCAAACAAGTTTGAAACACCAGGAATTATCAAAAGAAATTTCTTCTGTCAGTACTGCTAAAATCAGATTAAATTCAAGTATGACCAGGCAGAAGAAAAACTCATTTTAATTGGTTGCTTGAATTAAGAGCACTCTAAAGAACTAAATATTAATCAACAGTATGGAGAAATGTGGTAATTTTTCTCTTTAGAAACTAATATGATAAAATGCATCTTGTTCTGTAAGTTATTTGAACATAAATGCCACCATCCCCATTCTAAAAATGAAACTCTTAATATTTTTTTTCTGGAGTGTTTATATACCTCAGATTTTTATTTTCTCCTAATCAGAAATGTTTTCTCCTAATCAGAAATGAGCTCTATATATTGATTTAAAAATAGCTGAAAACAATGAAGAAGAAATTCTGATTTTGATCAGCTTTAGATAGAACACTGAAGATCTAATTACCTTCACCCACCCTTGTATCCCTTACTTCCCATTGCAGAGAGATCATGGCTTTAAATGTGCCATCAGCAGGAGGAGTGGAAGGACCCTTTAAAGGGAGCAACTTGTCTAAATGTCTGCACAGTGGAGAACATAATACAGAACAGCAGAAAATATGGAAATGCCTCCTTGTGCCTCTCAATTGCCTCCTTTTAGCCTCGAGGGGCCCAGCAGGTTTGGGAGCCTTTGGAAGCCTTTGAGCTGAGCCCCATCTGCCTGGCAATTGTGAGTGCCACGTGCCTCTCATGGAAAGCTGCTCTCAGAGGATGGTTCCTGAAGCCTGTGCAACCCCTCAGATTTCACTTCTGTGCGAGAGCCTAAAATGGCAATAAAACCTCCCAAAAAATGCCATGGAGACAAGTATTTCCTAAAGTGCAATCAATGAGCAGCACTGGAACTGGTTTTTTTGTTCTTTTCTTCACCTCACAAAGACTTAGTCCTACCCTGTCTGAAGTTTCAGGGAGATTATGTAACTTAATGGTTATTTAGGCAATGTTCAAGCATTTACAGAAAGAATCTGAAGCGAAATATGCACTCTTTGTTAATCCATATGGTTAACCATGCTTGGTTTCAAACCTGTGTTACTATCCAAGGAAATGTCTGGATATTCCATTCAGAATTCAACACTGGTGGGTGTTTCTTCAGTTTGCCAAGTGAATACATGCACTGGATTGCATCTCCATTTCTCCTGCTCAGAGGTGTCTTTGTCTACAGCTAAGAGTGATCTCAGGAACCTGCCTGCTCACTTTCCTGTCCCCCTGCTGTGTTGTGGCAGTCAGAGCTGGGTGCTGTGAATGTCTAAAGGACACTCAGGGCTCAGGCAGTCAGCTCTCATGATCAGATCTCCAGTGGTGTGGAGGAACTGGAGCTCAGCTCACCTGGCCAGGGCTGGGCTTGGCAGCTGAAGGGAAATGCCAAATGCTCAGTGAGATCCCAAAATAAGGTAGATGAGGGGGCTTGGGGATCACCCGTCAGACTGGGGCTCACATTGTCAGAATCTGTAAAAGACAGAAGAAAGGCCTGGGGAGATCCCATAAAGGCTTCCAGCTGCCTCAGCTGAGTGCTCGTCTCTGTGTTAGCACCAGTTTTGAATTGAGGTTTTGGGCTCCAACAGCTTAGTTGGCCTCTTTTCCCTTCCCTTCCCTTCCCTTCCCTTCCCTTCCCTTCCCTTCCCTTCCCTTCCCTTCCCTTCCCTTCCCTTCCCTTCCCTTCCCTTCCCTTCCCTTCCCTTCCCTTCCCTTCCCTTCCCTTCCCTTCCCTTCCCTTCCCTTCCCTTCCCTTCCCTTCCCTTCCCTTCCCTTCCCTCTCATTCCATAGTTATCCATTATGCTACTTAGACCTTACGATAAAGAGCAAATAATTCACTACAGCCAGCTTAAGAGACTAAGTAAGGTGTATGAGGGGCTGCTGTAGAGGAAATGTTAAATGAGAAAACCTATTCTTAATACATATCTGTTCTGTTTTTCCTTGCTTGAGATAGCCTCTATCAATATCCTGCAACTGAAAAGCTCTCTGGCAGTTTCCACATTTGTCAGATAGGAACTGATTCTCTGGCAAGATCTGTCTAAAGAACGGCTTTTCCCTAAAAGGATTCTGAGCTGGAGAAAGTCTCTTCCCCCATACTCTTCTTCTTCTTCTCCCTCAGCTTCCTCCAGACTCAAATGCCCCCTTGAGGATTTGTTGCAATTCATTCATTTGATACTTAATGAAGATGTCAGGTTTCAATGCTTGCCACAAATGATCACTGATTTCTACAGATGCTCTGGAAATGCTCACACCCCTCAGGCATGGTGATACAGGTTGCTGCTGGTCATACATTAAACAGTCCAAGGTCACCTTTACCAAGATGAAAACAACACCTGGTGAAAGATCTGATACCTGACTGTAGCATGAAGATACTCCCTATCCATTATGAATGAAGTTCTCCTTGCAAATAGATAATATTTTAGATTTCCATGGCAATTGATGCACCTTTATAGCACACATAATGAAAACATCGACCTACAGGAGAGAATTAGAAATGCAGCTTCTTGCTAAGTCCTGGTGGAGATGGGACATGGTATTAAATATGTAAAACCTTGTGTGGGAGTTTGTCTGAGTCCAGTGACTTCTGAAACATCTTCCTGGATAGAAGAGCACTGAGCTGAACTGCATTAGCACATCCTCAGTGTTTGCTCTCAAAGGCAACAATCTCAAAGGACTAAAATTGATTTGAAATGGCAGAGTTAGGAGACCTTTAAAATGAATAGTATTGTTTTAGTTATTTAGTAGCTCTTCAGAACACGTGTGACTTTTTCAATGGCCAGCAGTAGTAACTGTGTTGTGTCGAAGTTGCTGAGACCGTGAGATCAATCAGCAAAACCAGTCTGCAACCTTAGTGCTTATTGATTCAGCTGTGTTTTCCCAGCAAAACCAATTACAAACTGTTACTCTGTTACAAACCCCATTTTCTGCTGTTTGTTATGTCCACAGTTTTTTTACTATTCACAAAATAGTTGATTTGATGAAGAATTTCAATCTCCTTTCATCACTTTGGGTGTCACTTTTTTCAAATAAAATGTGTATCTATACTTTCTCATCACTTTTGGGCAAATGGTTAGGGATGGAGTTCCTGAGATTAAGTTATGAGTAAAAGACCACCTTTGAAGAAAAGCATGGGGAAGATTAAATGAATGCTGATATTAAATGATAGTGGAAAATCTGGAAATCTGAAAGTTTGTGCAAACAGTTAGAAATGTCTGCTTAGAGAAACTTTCCATCCCTCCTGACCTGGCCTGTAGAGTGTATTTCTTGCACTCTATACTCATGTTTTATTTTGGTTTTATGTGCTGTACTTTCTGGGTCTAAAACCTTTGAGCTGTCTCTATGATGAAGAATGAAAAGGGAGACACACTCCAAAGCCCAAATAAACTTGCATAGATATATATTAAACCAAAAATTACAGCTCCCCTGAGCAACAGGGCAGAGTAGAGAGCCCAACCCTGTTGGGGTGCACCTTGCCAAAACCATTAATCATTAAGTACATTGAACTAGAAGAATTACATTTTAAAAAGAAAAAAAAAATATATATATTATATATTTATGGCTAAGTAAGTTCTTTTAGGTCCAGTTCTTTTAGACGAGGAAAGATTTCCATAGAATTATAGAATGGTTTGGGTGGGAAGGGATCTCAAAGATAATCCGGTTCCATCCCCCTGCCAGAGACATCTCCCACTGGACCAGGTTGCTCTGAGCCCCACCCAGCCTGGCCTTGGACGCTTCAGGGATGCTCTTTATCATGTTTTATACCTCTTCACATCCCTTCTACTCTGGATTGGTACAAGAAAAGACAAATTAAAGTTAAAATAATATTGCAAGCACGCCAGTAATTATTTTTTTGGGTTTTTTCCCAGCTCAACAAATAGACACAGACAATTTTTTTACTCCTTCCCATCCACTTTGTATAGAGAAGTAACACGAGAGGATTAAGCCTTTATTCACAACACATGGACAACAGAATCCCAGCTACATTCCTACAGAACTGCATCATTCACTCATCAAAACCAGTGCTAGCAAGCAGGTTTTACAGTGTGTAAATTATGGAACAAATAGGTCATTTGGATTTTTGAGGCCTGATTAATATATTACGTCACAAATAAATCTGTAAAAATAATTGATTTTTTATGAACTTAACTGGGGAAGGAAGTAGAGTTCTAATTTACCTACAGTTTTTGTGCTTCAGCAAAAATATATTCCAAATCCAATTAGATATTTGCTTTTGAATCAGAAAAATTGGTTTTGTTTCTTTGCCCTACGTTTTTTCACCCTTTTGAGTGCTATTTGAGGGTAAATTTCAAAATGAAATGTCATTGCAAATTGCTGGATCAATATTAAACAAGTATTTCAATATTTCCCCTTAAAAAAAAAGAAACCAAACTCAATTATTTTAGCCAAAGCACTTGGAGAATTTGACAACTCAGATGTGTATATTTTGGGTCAAGAAAGTTGTACCATTCTGCTGTCTTCATGGGTTGATGGAAATGCATGGTGAGAAAATTTCCTTGTTTCATATTCTTTAAGCTTTGTCATTTATTATTGCTGCTGACTTTCAAAATTAGAGCAAGGTGGTTTATGAATTAATGCCCTTCCCTACCAGAAGCATTCCCAGTTTGTTCTTTGCCATCTCATCTTCCCCCAGACAATTCCTGAAACATTTCAAGGCAGAAATAAGTGTCCACCAGGACTATGGGCAGGGCTCCCTCTGTTAAGCAAGCAGTGATTGCTGGAGAAAAAATAACACAGGCCCAGCTGATGTCATTGCAGTTGATACCAATAAGTCTGTCCCTGCAAAGCCTCCCAAATTTTTGATGTCATGTCTGTATATCAGTCTAAGAATCAATTTGAGTTTGACTGCAGAGATGGACATGAAGATGGAGAGGATTGCTTGTTCTTCAGCTATTAACACAGAAGGACACAACTTCTGTAGTAGTCAACTCTGTATTTTTGTTTGATTTATTTGATTTTATTTTGACAGCTTTTTCATATATTAAACTTCTGAGAGGCTGACTTTTGGTAAATGTGATCATCCTGCATTTGAGACTAATAAAAAGGGATTTTCAGGCCTCTTAGTTTATTTCTATCACTCCAAAGAAAAATCTTTTCATAAGGCAGTAAGTACATCAGCAGTCAGTACTTTTCTAAGAATGCTAATTATATTCTCTCTGTATGAATTAATTATAATTCCTTTTGACTATAGTGATATTGTTTAGAGGAATTATCTCTCAGGTCAGACAAAAAGGTTTGACTTTGTGTGACACACTGGAGTGATTTCCTCTCCATCGTGGTATTTAGTATACCTTAGCAGGAACTTTGTGACAAATTAAAATCCAAATTAAACTGAGAAAGGGGGCCCCTCCACTGATTTCCTCTTTTAAAACATTATATAGAGAAGCTCCTCCATGGACTGTCATGCACAGGCAGACAATGAACCAGACATTTTCTCCTTCACAGAGCACCTTTGGAGCAGCATCACGACACGTGTCCCCAGGGGTACTTTGCTGTGATAGGGTTACAGCAGAGACAAGTGGAGATTAGGGCGCAGGTGGAAGTTATCAGTAGCTTCACACCTGCTCAGCCTGGTTCTGAAATTCCCTCTGATATGTGAGAGTCTGAAGCACAGCCTCCCTATGCTGAGGTATTTATGGAAACTGTGTAATCTGCAGGGAAAAGCGTGGGGTGCTAAACCTCTCCTGAGCTCTTCCCTGCTGCCTTGGGTGAGAGATTTTTGGGCACTGAGGGATTCACACGGTCTCCAGCTCTGCAGAATCTCCTAGGTTACACCTCCCCTGCTCCCAAGTTTCCCAGGACATGGAGCATTTTGAAGCTGGAGAAGCATCTTAAATCCTTTTCCTGTGGGCTGGATCCAGGGCTTAGGCTGCTCATAAATGCTCTGTGGCTTTGTGGTGTTTGACTTCAGAGCCTTGAAGAAAGGTCCTGAGCCCCCTGGTGTGAGTGATGTTGGTCATGTGGACTCATGGAAAAGCAGGTGGGATGTGTGGAGGAAACCGGGCTGGACAAAGAGGCCTAACTCCTAAATTATTCTATGATTCAGAACAAGTTCATCCACAAGAGCTTCTTAAAGCTTTCAGGAAGATTCTGACAACCAGGGAGGTCAAAAGAGATACTCTGGCAGTTTATTCATAGGACAGTTTAGTAAATTCAGCCTTAAAACTTTTGTTTATGTGTCTTGCTACTGCTCAGCTGGCAGCTCACATGGAAAACAATAAACACTTCACTCTTAGTTATTTCTTTGTCCTCCCACCATTATTTCAGGAATTATTAAATAAAAGCCAAACTGCCAAACACATAGGATCTGTTAGTGAGACTCTGCATTAACCCAGCACAGTCCGTGAATGGGATTTCTTCAGGACACAGCATCCCACTGCTTCTCATGGCCCTGGTTCAGGGTTTGGCCACCAAACCCCATCTCCACTGCCTCCCCCACTGCTCCTTCACAGTCTGTTTAGTCACTGACAAGCTGGCAAGAAGTGCAAGACTCATGATGAAGCTACAGGGATGTCAAGCAAGAAGTTTTTCTGCCCATACCCCAAGTTTAGCAGTCCTGGGAAGGCCTCAGGATGACAATGAACTCATCAACTTCAAAACAAAATGCAAAGCTCATTTGATCTGATTCAGCTTCCCTGTGAAAAAGTATTCAAAGTAAAATTAGAGGGGAAATTGAGACAAAAAATGCTAGTAGGAAAGAATTGCTTTTCAAGTTGGAAGGTACAGAGTGTGAACAGGGAAATCTGGTTGTGTGCATCTCTGCCAGGAGACAGGAGCGGGGAAACGGAGCCCTAAAGCTTTGAGCACAGTGACTCTGGCTGGGAGATGCTGCACATAAAATGCAGCTGTGCATGATTGCAGCACCCAGAGGAATCAGCTGTTTTTCTCTCCTTCAGCTGTGACATTGTTTATATCATAGAAATAAGAGGACGGAAAAGATGCACTCCTGTGGCATCCTTTCTCTCTCAGATGTAGGAGGAGATGTGCCTGGGGTGGAGATAAAGGCTGCAGTGTCTCCTTTCAGCTACAACCTCCCCATAAATGGCAGCACAACCCCTCCTCAGCAACACCCAGTGATATTTGGTGTGAATTTCCCCCTCTCCAGTGGGAGGTGGATGTGGAGGAAGAGTGCTCCATGACACAGCAGTTACTGTGCTCCTCCTCTCTGGGTGTTGATCATGGCCAAATCAAGAAGGGTGAGAGTGCCCATGGTGTCCCTGCAACCATCCTCAGTCACACTCTGCAGATGACAAAGAAAATATTTCTTTTCTTTCCAAAGGAAAGAAAATATTCTCATTAAACTCATGTTCTGGCCCCCTCTTTTTTATTTCTTGCCATATTAAAAGCAGTCTCTGTTCTCCTCAGTCTGGAACTCAGGATCTTTTAGTGTTGATGATTTCCAGTTTCAATAGCTCAATTTTAGTTTCACCTTCTAATTTGTATTCCTGGTGTCAGCTGCTAAAGGAGCAAGTTAAATTATTTGAATTCTTACTGATTTAACATTACTAATTGCACTGCCAAATGCTTTCCAGCCTTGTTGTTTTTTTTTTTTTCAAGAGACATCAAAACCTCTGATAGGTTTAAGATCCTCCATACTTAGAAGAAGGGAGAGAAAGAAAGAGCAAATAAGGCAATAAACCTGAGTGGAGCAAATTATCAATTACAATCAGTTAACTGTGTTATCTAACACTGTGCCTGCCACAAAGAGGAAAATCAGCCTTTTCACTCTCTGTAGGTGGCTACACATGTGTTGCAATAAAAGTATTTATGCTGCTGTCTCCACCAGCTCAAAGAACAACTGAACAGAGGCAAAGGCAAAACCTGGGGGAGAGGGGAAAGCCCTTGTTCCCATAGCTACAACAAGCCATTAGGAAGACACACACCTCCAAAAGCTGAATTAGAAAAGTGCTTTTAACTCAACATATTCTATTTAATTTCAGCAATTTTCCCCTAACTATTATACTGCTGTGTGGGCTGTGTTGACAGCTGCTGGAGCTCTGCAGTGCTCACCTCCAGCAGCTGCCACAAAGCAGCCAAGCACACACTTTGGAGTTAAAGCACTAATAAACAGCTTGTCAGCAGAACCAAATCTTTCTCCTGTGGCTGGGCTGACCACCCTGCAGCCTTATGACAATTTAAGAGCTCAGAGGAGAAAGAACCTTAAAAAAAGGGAGTTGTGGGGATGGGGGGAAGATAGCCTTGCTCTACATGTGCTGTTTGTACCAGTTTGAATGTGTGTATAAGGGGTGCAAATGTCTGAGATTAATTGTTATAATTTCTATTCTATATCATTATTATTACTACCATCATCATCATCATCAACAACAAGAACAAGAACAACAAGAACAACAACAATAATAATTATAATAATATGGATGTATGGTGCACAGGTTTAGTACCATCACATCTCTTTCCTCTGTCTGTAATAAAGCAAGCTGTGCCCATATGAGCACTGATATAACTCCATTTACTCTGTGCATTGGTATGTGTGTGGGGGGTTTGTACTTCTGTAATTATATTACTGTGTGTAGCAGTCTGTGTAAATATAAGTTCTTAAAATTATTTTCAGGGCTCACATTTTCCCCTTGAAGCCTCCTACCTTTGTTTGCTGTTATATAACCACATTTTGCTTTGCTTTGAAATATTTTCCCTTCTCTGTTGCTGTTGGAAATACCCACGCAAACCAAGAGGAGAAATGGGCTATAAAGGGAACAAACAAAACTGAGTATTGACTTAAATTCCTTTTGGTCTGGCTCCAAATGTTGCCAAACACACAAGATAAATAGATGGAGAGTGGAGAAAAACTGTCCCCCTCTCTCACTTGCTTATGGTGCCACTTGCAAATACCATAAAAAAAAAAAAGGCTAGCAAGGATACACATAATAATAAAACATGCAGACTCTTTATGGGCAAGATTCAGATTCTCAAAAAATTTTAATATAAACATCCTTGAGGACCCTAAGGGAGTCAAAAGTACATGTAGGTAAAGAGAAGTCAACACTATTCATTATATTTATCTCAAAGACATTCTCTATTTTCTATTTTTGTAATCTATTTTTCCTTTTTACTGTTGACAGTCTTATAATTTTCATGTCTTTCAGGCCTACAATTTTACAATCATGCTTTATTGATAAACTGAACTTGGTTTACAGTATTTTCTAAAGGCTCAGCTAAAAATTGGACTATCTTATTAAAACCTGCATCCACACATGCATATGCACATGTCCAAAGGCTATCACCCAGCAAATTTACAGCTGGGCACTTAAAACCAAGACAAGCATTACAAATGAAATATGACTATCACTTCATAAATGGAGCACTGGGAGAGAGAAATTGTGTCACATCCAAAATGATGAGATCCTCCTCCCTCATCCTGGGCCGTGCCTTCTTGGCACCACAGCTACATGAAAGATTCCCCATTTCCTTTCAGAGTAATTTATTTTATGGCATTTTAGGCATCCCAACTCAAACTCTCATCTCTAAGCCTTCCTTTGCTCAGTCTTTGAGGAACACAGATCTCCTTGTGCCTTTCCTTTCTCCAAGTTATCCTTCTGCTCCTCCCTGCCCACAGGAGCCCCAAACCACTGTTGGTAGCATGAAGTTACCTCCTTCATCATTAACAGTCTTTAAATTAGAATGTCTTACAAACCCCAGTGTCCCCACACTGTGTCCTGCCCCTTCTGCCTTGCTGGATGTGACTTCCTGGGTGCCTCCTTTATGCCAGGCTGTCTGTGGTGCACATAAATCAGGTGCTGCTGCTGCTGCTGCTGTGAAGAGATTTAAGAGAGAAAGGACCAAATCCTGGTGCCAGCATTGCTTCCAGACTTCACAATTACTGGAGAAAAGGGGCTACAATGAGTAAATGACACATTTATGGCAAGCTCAAGAGAGATCTTTATACTATCCTCAACTTTGACTTTATGGGTGGATTGTGTGAGAAAAACTGAATCACAAGGTCATTTCCTCCTTCATGAGCCTTCTCGGGAACCATTTTTACTGGAGTACCTGAAGGAAATTAGCCATTATACAATAGAAATGGCAAAGGGTCACTAGCCAAGCTTAGTCTGAAGGGAGAATTTCCATGAACCCTCCCTGTATTGTCTGTAAATTCGGAGATCTCAAGGCAGGGCAAGTCCACAGGTCTGTTGGGGAGCATTCTTTGTGACTGCTACTGGAATATTACCACTACAGAAAAATAACAGCAGCAATATTTGGGCCTTCATTAAAAAAATCCATATGGATGATATGTATCAAATAGGCAATTGATACCATCCTATGCCATGAGGGGCTCATAAAGGAGCCTAAAAATGCCCAGGATTGCCAAAATGCATTGGTGAGTTTGGACTCCAGTCTACATTTTGGCACTTAATGTGCATTCTAGAACTATTTCCCTACAATGTTTAATGAATCTGGGAGCAAATTAATTTAGAAAAATAAATTCAAATAGACTTTTCTGAATCAATATTGCAGCATTTCACATTCTTGATAACTTGAATCATAGTGCTGAAGCAATATTCAGCTGCTGTAAATTGCCACAGCTCCACTGAAGCCAATAAAGTTACAGTAATTTATTTCATCTGAGGATGGGATTTTTACAGAATAGTTCTGACCTTATTTAATTGTGTGGTTTGTTCATTTATTTGTTTCAATAAATGGAGGAAAAAGGGTACACTCTTGCATTTGCAGGCAGAATGAAGTGATTACTTCTGCAAATAAACTGGGGGCTACCTGTGGCAAAACCAGGATTGTCAGCAACTGCTGTTTTGTAAGGAAAAGAGCTCAACCCAAGGACAGAAACAGGGATACATGCTTCTTCTTTTCTCTTTCTTTATTTCTATAATAGAAAAATGTGGGTTATGGAAACTTACTGGAGACATTTCAAGATTTTGTATGAATTAATTTCATTAAAGTGCACGAAAATTGCAAATACATGCGTGTCCCAGGGAGGTTTTCTGGTGGCCTCTAGAACCTGGCATTAATGCTGATTAGAAAGAGAAAAAGAAGGAACAGATACACAGAGATTTTTCTTACAGCATAAACTGGGAACTTTGGGAACTGCTCATTGAGGACTTCTTGGACATGGATTGGATGTTTCTAGGCCAGAGGGGTGAGTAGCCCTGCATTCAGTGACTCCTACTACTCTTGGCAGCAAATTTATTCTGTAGCTTCCACAGGATACTGTGAGAATTAATTCCCTGGCCTTGTGTGAAAAGATCTTTTTTTTCTCTCTGCTCTGGAGCTGATGGTTGATAATTTCATTATCAGCCTACCCGCTGTTGTATTGTGAGAAACAGTGAATAAATCACTTCCCATTCTTCATATCTACCTCAGCCATATTCCATCTCTGTCCTCTATTATCTAGTCTATTATTAGGTATTATCTATCACCTTGTCTATCCACTCTCCATGTAACAAAACTGAGGAGTAAATTTGGTCTTCCCATCCCTGTCTTAGCTCCAGTACACCCCTTTGAGATGGGGTGAAATGAATAATAAGTACATAATGTAGAGCAATAAGATACAGTAGCATAATGTTATTTGATTTTTCTTCTCTTTGCCTTTCCTAATCATTCTTAATATTCTTTGTTTCCGAGCTCCTGAGCATTGATGTGTCAGGTATTCAAAGTGTTCAGTGAGTCCTGAAGGACTCCAAGTGCTCTTCTTAAATGACAAGAGGTAAATTACCACCTAAGTAATGGCTGTATGTAATGTCTGTACATCTCTGCACACATGTACGTGCAGATGTATGTCAGCACTGCCTGTTTCTGCATCATCCCTCACCATACTGCAGTTACTAATATGGAATTAAATACCAACATTCATGATCTTCTGAAATACTTCACAGTCAGCTTTAGATTAGACTTTTTACAAATATTTTTGTAGGAGCCAATGTTATCAGTGCCCTTTTTCTCTGCTTCCTGCAATGTTTATGAATGTGTTGAGGAGCCCTGGGCCCAGGTCCAATCCATTAGTAGCACCATACGTGACAGTATTACACTGTAAAGAATCTAATTATTCTTGTCTTTTCCTTTTAAAATTTTTCTATTTTTAAGCATCTACTAATTGATCATTGTCTTTTATGCTGTGAATATTTAGTTTTTGTAAGGGCTGTTGACTCATGGCAATGGCAATGACTCATTGCCATTTTTTGGGCAATACAAAAGGACTCTATTAGCTGTAATGTCTTTTTGCTCCTCACCTCTTCTGAGAACTGTGTGATATGTGAGGCTGTGTGATAGATGACTGCCCTTTGCAAAACCCATGCTGTCTTTTGGGCATTTCTTACACATATTTTTTTTTCTTCATTATTATAGTTTCTAATGTTTGCAGTCCAGAAATCAAATTATTGGCCAGTAGTACCCATGATAACTCTTCAAAAAATTTTTGCTACCACTTCATCCTGTTGCTCTAAAACCTTATTTCAGGATGCTTTAATTTGAAACAGAGTCTCCTTTGCTCTTCCAGGGCCTCCATGCAGAAGATAGTGAGTAAAGTTGATGATAAGCATGTACACAAAAGATCCTCCCTTTTCTGAGACCTCAAATGTTTGGCCATATTTTTCTTCCTTTAAAGATGTTTTTCTCGATGTGATGCAGTTCTCTGGGGAAAATAAAAAAATGGCCTTTTCCAAATTGATTGTTTATTCCCTACCTTCCCACTTGTCATTCCATCTCTTGCTTTGTGTATGAGCACTAATGTCCTCTGGTAATGACAGCCCTGCCATGCACTGCTGCCTTTAGCATTTCTGGAAGCTGCATCAATTTCCTACTTTGCCCTGACTTGCCCTGACAGCTATCTTCAGATTTTTCTATTGTCTATTTTCTATTTTGAATGTTTATCCATTATTTTCAAGTTGATTTCAGTGTGAAAACAGATATTCCTGATTCTGCCTCATTTCTTCCCTCTCTCACACACACGAGCATGCACACAGCCCTGCCTCCTTAAGGGTGGATAAAATCACTGAAGAAAAATCAAAGAAATAGGGACATGTCTTGAACTGGAAGAAATTGATTTCTTCAAGGACTACCTTGGAAGGGACATGGTTTATTTTGCACAACAAGTGGGAGTGTACTCATCTGACTTGCTGATGGCACATCCCTGGCACAGACTGGCACTCAAATATTTCACAGGCAGAATTTGAGAGCCATTTAAACTGGAGGCATTTTAAACTGGATTAGTTTCACAGTACAGAGTACAAAATCATTTATGGACATAAGAGTTATAGGAATACCTGCAGCCATTAGATGCTTGCTATTAAAAGCCCTTCTGCTGGAATGGCAGAGCAAAGACAAGATAAAGACACGTAACCTTGCACAGAGGCTGTCAACATGACAGGAAAACTCAAAGACCCTGGAAACCCAGGATGGATTAGGTGAGTTATTTCCTGCAGACTGAGGGGTGTACACATCCACACTGGCAGGTGCAGCATAATTTGGTCACCTGGGATCAGAAGTGATTGCTTTAAAGTGGAATGCAGGATTGACAAGGGCTATTAAGATGGTCAGAAAAATGAAGAACATAAGAGATGAAGGGGTACTAGAAGAGCCTGGCTTGATTAATTTACTGGAATGGGGGTGACAGCAAGCATGGTTTCTGCTGATAGACACCTCAGTGGGGTGAATGCTAAACAGGCAGGAAGGAGCTGTGGCCAGGGAGTAAAGCTGGAGAACAAACAAGGCACCCAACATGTGGGAGAAAAGAAGCCTGGATCTCTGGAGAAGGCCCCAAGCTGATGGGCAGGGGAGATTTTGGAGGCTTGGAGCACCCTGGCAAAGAAATAAATCCTTTCTGAGAGGATGCACAATGTCCTCACCACCTGCAGGGGATGACTCGGAGCTCCTCCTGCTTTTCCTACCAGCTCACTGTGCATCTTTAGACACAACTTGCTCTTCCCTGGCCCTGCTCTCCACACTGGTAAAATCCAGGTAATTATGCTGATGGCTTCTGCAAAAAAAGGTTGAGAGCTGCCAGCAAGGAGAGCCAAGCAGCATAAAGGTGTTGTTATTCTCATTTCCAGCTGCTTCAAAGGAAAGCAGGATCTGCCTTTCCAGCCATCAGGTGTGTGAGGGGGTGAGAACAAGGGCTGAGAGAAGAATGGCTGTGTTACCTGCACAGCTGCAGGCAAAACCTCAAGTGTTTTATACAGAGAATACAACCTAAAGAGAATCTTTATTTACTTTTTAATAATTCACCTCTCCATGTACCACCAATGATGCTTTGAAATTAATAAATTTCCTGACAGCAGGGACTGCAACTCTCTGCATCCTTTTCCCCAGTATTTTCTTTTGATCATTGCCTTTTCCACAAGAAGCATCTATACTGAAAGTAGCTGCCTCTTGCTCATAAATGAATAGCTGCCTTCAAGGTCTGTGCCACGTTTATTTTAACTTGGTCAGACTGGCTAAAATTAGATGACTGCCACTGAAATCTAAAATTCAAAGGAGGTCAAAGTTAGCCAGATTAGTGTGTTGTCAGCTGCATTTTAAAATCTTGAAAGAAAGTCCTGAAATACTGGTGTATTCCCCACCATCTAGGGAACATTAATTATACATGAGGTGAAAAAATGCAGCTGTCCCACAAATATTTCCAAAGCTAAATTTATGGAACCACTGCTCACCCACAGATACATTCCTTCATCTGTGTTGTCAACAAAGATGAAGGAACAGCACAATCCCTATTTTAACAGGGATCCTTCAGGTATCTCTGCTCTTTGGCCATACCTCCATCCCCTGCGGGCTTTCTAAAGCTGAGAAGCACCAACAGACTGGCACTGACAGGGTTATCTGGGATTTCACCTGGGGCACAAGGGGGTCAGGCTGGGGTCCATGTGGTTTGTTCAAAGCATCTTCAGCTCCAGTTTGACTGATGTGGAAAATTCTTGACTCTGTGCTGGTGCTTCTGCAGCACTGGGAGCACTGGGGAATCTTGTTTTCCTTTGTGAAAAATGTTTCTTTCTCACTCTGTCACGAGATGTTTAAATAAACAAGTAACACAAATGTTGTTTTGTAGCAATATTTCTCCTGTGTAGACTCAGAGAAATGCAGTGTTTAGTCACTCTTTTCCATACAAAGGTGGAAATATCCGTTTTCTGATAGAAAGATAGAAGTTATTGCACGTGGTAGAAAAAAACTCTCTATTTAAGGGCAGATGCCTCCAAATGCAACAGGACATGATTCTCCATTACTTGTACTGTTAAATTTCCCAGGCTATTCAGATGCACACTTGACTACACTGACAAATCCTAATAAAATCAGATTGCCAAACAGAAAGAGGAAAAAACGTTCTACAAGATAAAAGGGCTGTAAGCTCAAAAGTTCATTGAGACTGTTACAGAGCATGATCAGATTTACACGTTGAGGTACTAAAAGGACGATGAGTGTTTGACAGTGCCAAATGTGGTCTTTAGCTTTTTGTCTAGAGGTAGCTCCTCTTGGTAAGTACAAGCATCTGTCTCTATCAGGAAATTCACTGATCCAAGGCAGCACAAAACTTTTGCCTTCAACATGACTTTCATGGCTTCTCTCTCAGTTTGCTTCATCCTAAGGTACTTTCTCCCTGGTGCCTTCAGTCCAAAATATGCCAGTGGTACTTCAGTGGTAGCCCTTGTTTGCTCAGAACAGCTGTGGAAATAATAAGGCATTTTTATTTTGAGGTTATAATTGAAGGCAGCACTGTGCACCCATGGATGTTCAAAAACCTAAATGTGGGCTCATCATAGCAACGACAAATCAGGGATATCATCAGTTCCTTTGCAAAAATGAGACTGGACTTCATCTCATGCTACTTGATGTAACTCCAGCAATTAGGGCAAGTCACTGATGTGCCCTCCATAGCCAAAGGAGAGGGAAATACACTTTAAAGGAGAAGTCCTTCCAGTTTATATTGTCTGTGTCCACAGTAAACTAAAAGTAAAAAAGTTTTTATTAGTGACTGAACCATTAGACAATCCCACCTTCACTGCCAGTTTTATTTTAACTGGCCAACAGGCATCCCTGCTTTGCAAGTTTTTACCTTGAGGAAAGTATTTTTATTATGGCTCACCAAAAAAAAACAACAACAAAAAAAAACCGTAATGAAACAAAATGAAATGAAACCAAACCAAACCAAACCAAACCAAACCAAACCAAACCAAACCAAACCAAACCAAACCCAAAAAACATCTCTTTGAAGTAAAAAAAGGTGTTTTGGCCAGAACTTGTCACATGTGTTGCCTCTTTGCCAAACCACATACCAGTGCTCACCAGTTACTTCTGGTTTCATGCAATAAGATAATTCTCACACATTGAACAAAGCAAAGCAATGTCACCTGTGGAGGGTGGCATTCCCATCACTGGTGGGTGTCAGACAGAACCTGGGGCTGACTTACTGCAGCTCCTTCCAGCCCCTTCCCTATACGTCTCTGGAATCACCAAAATATCAAAAACATAAATAATCTGAAATGACTGCGAGATGGGGAAGAGGGTTACAGTGTGTAAACAGTGAGTTTTTAGTGGAAAAAGAAAAAAAGACAAAAGGAAACCATGTATTTTTTCATGTCCCAGTCTTGTGCCAGCTTCCCCAGCCCTGCTGAAAAGCTTATATCAAGATGTTAGTGCTGCATTACTTGACAGCCTGCTGCTTCCAAACTCAGAATTCCTGGTGAGCTGCAGTCTGCAGTTAAGATTTGAGCATTCAGAAAGGACTGTGACTGAATTTAGATGCATGTAACTCTTAAATTACACAGTACTGTAAAGTATTGATGTTTATACCTGATAGCTTTAATATTACTATTTATGTCTCAATGAATTATACTTGCAGAAGTAAAAATGGAAAAGCCAGACTGCATTAATATCTACACTAAACATAAATCTCAAAATATAATTGATGTGGATATTAGCAGTGCAATTTCAATAATATTAAACATTCCTATGGCTTGTGATAGGATCTTCTAAATGCAATGTAAAAGGGATAAAGTGAATCAGGTAAGAAATATTTTTTGCAGAAGAGCTGGTTTAAACGGAAGATTAAACCCCAGGTACTGGATACCAGACACTGATTTGAAGTGAGAAACTTAAGACTTTTGATAAACCAAAGCAAACTAAAAAGAAATTCTTTTTAATATGACTCTAAAATGTGCCTCAAATTTGAGGTCTGCAAATTATTCCTGTAATCATTGTGAGGTTTGCAGTGGAGCATACTTACATTATTTTCTCTGGAGAGAAGACAACTTCTTACTTGCCAGTCATGCTCCACAAAAATTGGAGATGGAAAACATCTCCCTAAAGTAAAAGTGTGTGTATTAAATATTCAAAAATAGGCATCCTATAGCAGAAGTTATCTGGCAAGCCAACTGCAGGCTTGTTGATGCCTCAGATTGTGTTTCTGAAACAGCAGGGCACTGCATATCACCCTGAACAGGGCTGTGTTTTTACAGCAATAAATCAGCATTCAGCTCCTCTTCACAATCTGACTTACAAGATTGTTGTTCACATTATATATTTGTGCTTATTATGGGCTAGAGGAAGCTGAGAAACTCATAAAACGAGCTTATCTTTTGTGTGAGGGTGAGAAGTGCTTTAAATTGTTCCAACCATGAACTCCTCAGATAGTGTGGCTACCCATATGTGAAATTACATTCCA
This sequence comes from Ammospiza caudacuta, assembly GCF_027887145.1. Lineage (NCBI taxonomy): Eukaryota > Metazoa > Chordata > Aves > Passeriformes > Passerellidae > Ammospiza > Ammospiza caudacuta. Next base: position 114,283,790 of record NC_080594.1, read on the forward strand.
TAAAACAGCAATTTCACTCAAATCCATTAATGAATTTTCTAGCCTCCATGGGTTCCAGCATGGTTTTAATTTGGGTAGGGCATCTGCAGAGAAGAGGAGGATTGTTATTGGGGAAACATCATTGTATAGGGACAGACCTTCCTGCTCTGTGGAGGCATCTGAGGAAATCTCTGGAAAAGTTGTCAGGGTTGATCCTTCGCATTTCCTGCTCAACTTTCATTTGTGAAGGAATGGGGTGGAGGAGGGTGAGCAGGAAAAATAGGATCAGAAAGGGCAGATAAATTTATTTCGCTGTTATATAAAGCCTACAGATTGCTTTAAAAATGTCATCGATTTACCACAGTAATCTGATAGTGTCAACACAATTAATTATCTTTTCTCCAGGTTGTTTAAAGATGTTTCCACATCTGAGTTGCCTTTCTGGCCTTCTATGAATGCCATGCAGCAAAATTTTGGAAAAAAATATATTAAAGCCCTGAAAATAACTGATTGTAGAAATAAAGAAAATAAATCTTCTCTTTCAACTCCTTTTGCTCAGCACTTGACATGATTACAGCACCTTCACCAGGCAGAAAATATTCAAATATCTTGTGAAGGAACCTGCATCATGGTAAACTTTTACTAGTCAGGACAGGCATTCATTGTGCACAAGCACTACATGGCTTAACAAAAAATGTGTGTATGCATCCAGAAAACAAATTGGGACTTTGAAGGAAGTGGTATTGGAGGGGCTTGATTCTAGCTGGAGTCTAGACAGGATTTTTAACCTGGTTCATGAAACAGAAGTGTAAGCAGAAAAGAATGTTTTTTGCTTGATAAGGTAAGCAGGTTTTGTTTGGATGACATATTTATCCATCACTTGTAGATTGGACCACTAATATTTTCCTTGTGACTCTATATTCCAGAAAACTTGTTCAGGATGATTTATTCCATTTACTAGTGTAGTTCTATGCTGGCATTACATAATACCAGAGTGCTACAGACTGCACAAGTTAGCAGCTGACTTCTGAGCAGAGATTAATAATGATTTCATGTGCAAAGAGCCATTCTAGAGCCAGCCAAAACAAACTGGAAGCAACTCAGTGTCTCAGAATTAGCGTTAAATCCCTAACTGATTTGGGTCTACGTTGCCTGGAGGCAGTTGATCTTTTTCTATCAAACACTCACAATTGAGATTAGCAGCATGACATGGCTCTTTTGATGTAAAAGACAAACATCAATAAGGGATTTTCTAAGTAATGTTTCTTATTCTGGACTGTTTTTCCTGCTGCCATGAATATCAGAGCTAATCTCTCCATAAAAGCTGCAGATGCTTTTTTTCAGAATTGAGAGATTTGAGAAGAATCTGGAGCAAGGTTGGGTTGGGGCTGTTGTTTGCAAGCTGAGATGAAGTAATGGTGTCAGCCCAAGATGTGACTCTAAAGGCTGGCAGTGACCTCACGAGATTAATCTCCTTTAACTGCAGATGTATCCAAGCACAACATTTCACCCAGACTGGTTGCTTTGGACTGAACCTGTGTCTATGGTGGTTGGGAAAAAATTCCTGGAATGAGAGCACCTAGCTCACACTTGACATCTTGCATAAATTGTGACTATCTTTAAATTTATATATTAAAAATGTTTATTACTGGAAATGTTTGCACCTACTAATTTCCTGCTCTCCTATTTATAATTGAAATACAATAATTAAAAATTTGCCATGTATAAGGGAAAATTACAAAGTCCCTCATAAAAATTGAATTATGGGTTTTACTTCCAGGTACCCTTTTTCTCTTGTTTTTGTGTATCTTAAAGGAGAGAAGTAACACATGACAGACAGAAATACTCCAGATCTCAGACCACCATCTGCACCCTTAGGTCACTGGTGTTTTTTCCTTTTCCCTTTTCTTGCCTCCTGTTATCATTACTCAACAGATCTGGGATCTTATTATCCCTTTCCTCTCCTAGCCAGACTCCGAGCAGGAACACAGAGCATGGATCAGTGTGTGAATATTTCCTCCCAGCTCAGCAGCCTTGCTGGCTCCCATGCATGGAGAAGTTTGGATTTCCCAGCAGTTTAGTGCTGTGATTTGTCCCATTTGTCTTTCAGGCACTCCCTCATCTCAGGCCTAATGTGCCCAGGCAGGCATGGAGCTGAGGACAGGACAGGAGGTGAGCAGGGATCCTGTTCCCTGAGAGAGAAAACCTTCCAGGCTTTGTCCTGACGGGCTCTGAGTGCTGGGGAGATGCTCTAAAAAACCAACACCAACAAGGCTGAGGGTGCTGCCCTGTCCCTCCACCCAGCTCCTGAGGCTGGTGGGCAGCAGTGTGACTTTTGAATGCTAGGGGAAAGAAAATGTGTCAGTTTGGAAAGGCAGGAGTCTGCCAAGGAAGGCAGGAGCCTCCCCTGAAATGGAAAATGTAAACCCTCCCCACCCCTCCGAATTGCTATAAATCTTAAATTAAGGGGCTCTCAGGCAAAAATACGGGAGCAGGAAATAACAGTTCTTTAATAGGGAAGAAAATAAAAGGATAAAATAAACAATGCAGTACACTAGAACAACACTGACAAAGTCAGAACCCAACCTGACACTCTGTTGGTCAGGGTGTTGGTGGCAGTCCCATTGGAAATGTGGCTGCAGCCCTCCTGCAGTGTCAGGGGTGGTTCTGTTGGAGCAAGGGGATCCTGTAGAGAAGGATGTATTCTTCCTCTGAAGATCCAGTGGAAGAAGAGGCAGCTGCTGTTCCTCTGGGGAATCCTGTGGAGAAAGCCGTGCTGGTGTCTCAAAACCTCTGGATTATATCTGGGTAGGAATGCTTGGCTCCTCCCTCTGGGCTCACATCTCCCAATGGGATGCTGTAGTTCTTATCAGCCCTGCAGTGACATTCAATAGTCTGTTATCAGCAGATGTCCCCTCCCGAAGGAGGCGTGATTGTGGTCACTCAAAGAGAGAGATAAGGCAAACTGCCCACTTGGCAAAAGATAATCTGCCATACAGATGGTAATAGAAAACACCTTGCCTTGTAATCTGGAACAGAAAACAACAGAGAAATTGCTTGATAACAAGCAGAAACTCACAGGAAATAATTGAGAAATAAAATGCTTAAGACATTTTTGTCACACACATCTAGCTTGCTTCCTAATTCTCATCAGTCTGGTTTTTTTTCTTCCACAAAGTCATAGTTTCTGGCATACTCTGCCGTCTGATGGTGCTACAATGACTTTTTTTTAAGGACATCTCCCTTTGGAATATTTGTGTGTGTGGTTTCTTTGTTCTGTGAGCAGAATATGCCTGCCAGCGAGACAGAATCTCATTTAGTTACAAAATACACTGATTCACTTAATGAAGATGTGGATCTGCTCTGCAGATGAGGGTCTCCTCAGCTTCTCTCAGTAGGACAATTATGGTTTGTTTTAAAAGTACAGAAATTCTCTGAGGCACCAGCTCCTTCAGTTTTTTAGCAGGTTTTGTTGAATTATATTAATTTTTTTAATGCAGTGCCACAAACTGGCCCTACATTTTGTCCTGAGAGAAGGGCATTGGTTTTTCAGGGGATTTTTTTAGTCTTCATTTATCACATTACTATTCTGCAGGGGTTTGCTTGAGCAGTCAGAATTGAGTTGTGTCACTTGAGCATGCATTTTAAATTAAGATGGGGTCATCCTCTTCTGTGTTTTATAATCATCAGTTGCTTGAAGCATACAAGAAGATGTGTTCAGACAGGTAGGTTTGAGATTTCTGTTGATGAAAATTGCACAAATCTTAAAACTTATTAGGCCATGCAATTTAACACTTGTTCTTTTTTGTTTATGCCCTGTAGGTGTATTTTTTATGCGGTATGGCTCTTCCTATAAAAAAAATCTGACAGTCATTCACAGAGGCATTTATTCTTGCTTTCTCATATGAGTTCAGCTCCTCTTCCTGAGTTTCAGCTTAAAAAAATATCTAAACTACTTAACTGCTTCTGCTTCTCGTTCTGGCCACACCATTTACTTCTTACCACTGTACACATATTCCATCAGGCATTTGCAGAGCTGAAGGTGTTCTGGAACAGCAGAACTTCCCATCTGATCACATCCATGTCACACATGTACCAGTGAGAAAATCTGTCCCTCTTTGGGTCCTTTCAATGTATTTGTAATAGAATTAGAGCTGATTTCATTGTGAGCAGGAGTGCCTATAGGACCCAGGCAAGGCTGGCAGAGTGCTGAGCTAAGCACAGGGTTTACATAATATGTCAATCCCTGCCCTCAGAACCCTGGGAGCCAAATAAGCAGGACCAAGAGCAGGAGGAAAGAAGAGAGGTGAAGTGACAGGTCAAGGTCAGGCAGTCTGTGAGAGCAGTGGGACCAGAACAGAGGTTTCCTGAGCCCTAGGAGAGCTCCTGTTGCACCAAGTGTGGGGTATTTTAGGGAGAGGATCCATAGGCTCTGAGGATTCAATTATTTTTTGTTGCCTTCCCTCTGCTGCCCTTACATGTGACCAGCGGCAGCTGTGGTGCTGGCTGCTGCCAAAGTAGTAAATAGAGTCTTTCATCCCCTCTGAAAGGAGAGTGAATGATGTAATTTGGCTTCCCTTCCCTCCTGCTGACTGCCAAGACATTATTTCTGTATCAATGCACATGGCCACTTGGCACCAAGCAGGACCCCTCTCTTTGTGGAAGTGGAGGCAGGATGTTAATTCTTTTTGATGTACCAGGAACGTATCTGGAGCTGTGCAGCCATGTTTCTTTCAGGAGGGAACTGGCTCCCAGTGTTCCCTGACAAAAAAAGGGAGTGTGGGCTCCTTTCCCTGCATGTGCAGAGCCCCAGGAGGTGAGCACACACCCTGCTGACCACAGGCCAATTTGTTGTGTGCTTTTAGTTTCAATGGCATAGCGAGCCTGTTTGTGTTGCTCTTTGAGGTGGTTCTGCTCCAGAGCACCTCTGCATTAATTCATTAAACTTCTTTGTTCTACAGCCTATAAATTTAAGCAGTATTGCTTTTAAAGGCTGGAAGAAGGATTCAGACACTGTGTAAGATAGGAAGTTGTATGGCACCCACAAGGCCATATTTCTGCCTACTCTGCCTCTGTCTTCCAACCATATGAAAATATTCTTACTCCAGTGGCTTCACATCAGGTCATTAACTTTGGTTTATTGCCTGTGAAGACAGTTCTGTGAACTTTCCTTCTGGATTTTTGAGAACAGGAACAATTTGCTGGAAAGGGCGGGGAAGGAGAGCGGTTGCCTTCTGATGCCAGTTCAGATTTATGTGTTTGGCTTGTCTAAGTCCTGGAATTACTCAGTTTCCTCCTTGAAACCTCCTGCACCTCACATTGAATGAGGTGAGGGTATCAGATAATCTTTTTTTTTCTCTCTTAGGAAAACATAAGAAAGTTCTGGAGAAAAGAATGCCAGCAAAGCTGCTGAAACCAGCAGACAAATGATAGTGAGTTCCTTTTTCATCCTGTGTCTCTCTCTGTAAGGAAAGAAAGAGGTTGCTTTAATTCAGGTAGGAGACACCTAACAAAGTAAGAGACTCTGCAGTCTCAGGATAAAAAAAACAAAAAACCCCACTATTCTATCTCAGTTTGAACTGGCTAAAAGACTATTGGTGCAATGTCCACCACAACACATATGGAAATTCATAAAGTGAGAGAACAAGCTGGTCCAGAGCCCCTTCCCAGCCCTGTTCCTCTAAACAGGACAGAACCAACAAGGCATGATTTTTAACTGCACATTAATTATAAGCTCGACAGTTCTCTCTTTAATTTTCACCACATTTTCACTTATCTGTGTTGCCAGAGGCAGCTCACGTCTCCTCACAGGAGTGCAGTGAATGAATGGTTCAGGGTTTTCATGGCCTCTGTGAGCTGACAGAGGCTCATTCCTTCCTCTGCTCTTTGGCAGCCAGAGCAAAGAGACAGATTGGACATGCCTGCATCTGTAGCATCCAAACTCTCCAGTAGTTCTGTTCATTGCTCCACACTCAAGGGTAAATCCAGTGCATCCTGGAGCATCCAGAAAGGAGTTTGGCACTGGGGAGCAGGGGTAGCTGAGAGGGCCCCAGTTTCAGTCTTTGCATGTGGATGATTCTGGTCAAAAATACCTGGGGCTGGTGCCCAGGGGCAGCCCAGTAATCAGAATGGATTTTTGGGCTATGACTGCCCTTTATCTCACCCTGGCATGTTGCTCCTTGCTCCACCACTGCCTCTTCACTGCACCAGTGTCGTGGGGCTGAACTGCAGAGGTGCAGTGAGCAGCACAGAGAGCAGTGCAGCAGAGCCTCAGCCTTTTCTTATCCTGAAGGATGAAACCCATTAGTTAGAAGGCTGGATTTGTCCCTTCATACACAGAGAGAACAGAGTTTCCTACTTCTCTCCCCACTTACCCACCCCTGCCCCCAAATCCCTTGGTTGCACCATCTATATCCACGTCTCACACAAGTCTTTTGTTTGCTGAGTGGCTTCTCTTGCCTTCTCCCATTTCCATTGAAAAAATGCTTCATTAAAGAGTTTTTCTCAAGAGAAGAAGTGTTTGGCTAGAAGACAAGTGAATGTGTGTTTATTTCTCCAGTAGTAGGATCACTGCAGCCAGTCACAGCCAATATGAAGCAGAAGGGCTCCAAATCAGATTTCCTGATTCCACCTTGGAAAAAGTGCCAGGCCACAGTAGGTGTAGAGTTTTGTCACTTAGAGGTGAAGCTGCTCCCTCGAAGAAAAGGAACAGAGTTTAGGGGAGAGCCACAGAGAGTCAGGCTTTTGCTTCTGCTGTTTTCAAAGGAAGGAGAGCTGCAGATGTGAGGGGCTGTCCCACCATGTTTTGCTGCCACCCTGGCCATTAATATCCTCTTATCCATAAAAGTGTCACAGACATCTTTTATGAAAAATCATTTCCTTAGGATTTTTTCTCCTGAGAAGCTGAGAGGCCTCAAGAACAAAATGTAAACAATGATTATCTGCTGCTGTGGAATGCAACAGGTGCATCTGTGATTGGTCCATGTTGGATGTTTCTAATTAATGGCCAATCACAGTCAGCTTGCTCAGACTCTCTGTCTGAGACACAAGCTTTTGTTATTCATTCTTTCTTTTTCTATTCTTAGCCAGCCTTCTGATGAAATCCTTTCTTCTATTCTTTTAGTATAGTTTTAATGTAATATATATCATAAAATAATAAATCAAGCCTTCTGAAACATGGAGTCAGATCCTCGTCTCTTCCCTCATCCTCAGACCCCTGTGAACACTGTCACAGGGAGTAGTCTGACTATCAGTGGAAAACTTTGTGGCACTGATGCCTTCAGTCACGGCCTGCTTTGTGGGTGCCTGTATCTCAGGGTGTGTGGGCTAGCAAAACAGCTGAGGAAAGTGTGGTGGTCCCAGAACTTGCTCTGTTTCCATCAGAATTGCTCTTGGCCAGTGTGGCACCACCGGCTTGTCGAGTGCCCATCTCTGGCTGCATGGGCACAGAGCTCAGCATTTCAGCCTCTCCCTGGCCTCTCATTCCTGACTGTCAGCTCATTCCTCTTCAGCTCTGTGTCTCTGGCTGTTCCTCTGTCTCAGGGGGTTGCCTGTGGAAATCACTCAGCCAAGCTTCCTGCTGGCTTGTCCAAATAGGTTTTTATCCTGTCAAAAATGCACGGATACCCTGTTAATTTGCTGAGGCAGGATCTTATGCAATATCATTCAGAACAGCTGTTTTCCTTAACTACTTTTGCTGCATAGTGAAACCTCTGAGTGACAGCAGTGGATCTAAATCCTACCTTCCCTAGAAATGAAGGTGAAACTCAACCACCACTCATGTTAGATTCAGCAGTGGCATTAATGGCAAGAATCAGAGGCTGTGGAAAATATCTTTACAACCAACTCAATCTTTCATTGAGGAAGATACTGGATTTTGGATTGGAAGCAAATGCAAGTTTTGGAAGAGAAAGAATTCATTGGTCCAAACATCACACCTCCAGGGTAGTCCTCAGCCTCTGAATTTCATTTGGCACTGCTTAAAATATATAATTCAGTGACAGGTCTGGAAACTCCTGAGATGTGGACTCAAGGAGGAAGATTCACATCTGCAACCCAGAACTGGAGCCAGGAAAAAACCTGTGGAGCAGAGCTTTTTCCTGAACAGGAAGGTTTACATGCACTTCTTCCTGAGTTACCTCTGATGCTGAGGCAGTCAGTAACGGTTGACTTTTATTTGCAAGACTGAGCTCACTCTCCCTGCTAATGCTTTGGTGGAAGAGACACACAGGGACCTGTTCTGAGCCCTGCCTGCTTCTGTGTTTGGGGCAGAAAACAAGATGCAGAGTGTCTGCCCTGTCCTCTCTGCCAAAGACAGGATGTCCTCAGCCACTTGGTAAATGAGGAAGACTTACCCCTCTGGTCTGTGTCTGTGTCCCAAATATCTTAGCTCTAAACCCCTCCACAGTTTGTTGGAATCTCTCAAACTCCCTATCTTCAGGGCTAGCCACTTGGCTGTATCTTCACTGACATCCTGAAAACAAAATCCCACAGCTCTGTGGATGCTCTTAAGCTGGAGCTTTGTTTCCAGCATCTCTGCCATAGTCAGAAATGGTCCTAAGTGCATCAGCATGGCACTGTAACAAATGATACAATTATTCCTGCATACAGCACTGTTTCAAAGATACTTATTTTATCAGCCAGTGCATTTCTGTGGAATTTATTTCCCCTCTCCTGTTATTAATTTACTTATCTTCTTTTCATTGCAATAAAACTGAAGAGAGGGGTGAAAATCTGGATGTCAGTTCAAAATGTTGTAGTAAATAATTCACAGTAATATGAGGAAAAATTGCTTTCTGTTGAGTGCAGCTCATGCAGGGCATTGCATGCAGCTCAGCCTGGATAAACATGGTTAGCTCTGGATACACACATTTAAATTCTGTCTTCTGTTTCAGCCTTGTCTGGTGTTATATAGGCTGTGTGAAATCTAGTGCCAGGATTGACCCAGAGTGGGGAAATGGATGCTACAACTGGCTGAGGTAAACAGAGAATGGTTATTGTTTCCATCTCAGCCCCTTTCCTCCTTCGCTGCTTTTGTCACCCAGAAAAGGCAGAGAAGTGAAATGTGAAACCTTCCAGTTGCCTACATCTGTTAACCAATTTATTTTTTTAAGGTAGAGGAAATGGGAGGGTAGGAAAGGTGAAGGTAGGAGTATGTCTTAATCTGTGGGAGAACCAGGTCAGCAAATAAATGTAATCATTCTGAGAGTCAGTGAGATCTGTGTCAGCCACGTTAACCTGTTGAACCAATGACCTGTGCTCCCACCTGGAGTTTGCCTGGAAATAACATTTCTAACAATGCCCAGGACTGCAGATGGAGCACAGGCTTCCTGAGGCTGCACACAGTGATTGAAAACTATCTGGATTAAGGAAACTAAACCCAACCAAACAAATGAGAAAACAGCAACCCCTGTCTCGGCAGCTGGTTGACAGAACATTAATTCAGATAGCATTCAAAACATTAATCTTTACTTAGTTTCCAAATCTGAGCTGAAGAAGACAGGCTACAGTTTCTGGATTTAGTATCATAACTTGCGCTTTTTAAAGTTGCTTTTAATCTTTTTGATCCATGACAGGGTAAAATATCAGGGTGTGTCAGAGCTGGCAGCTCTGCAATGGATAATCTGGTTTGTAAATGCATGGCCTTGGATTACCAAATGGGCCAGGGAGAAAAAGGTGTTGGTTAAGAGGGGCTCAGGCTATTAATTACATTTAATGTAATGGTCTGCTGAATACAGTGGTTGCACAATGATGAGAGGAGGAGTTGGGAGGAATCTTTCTGCTTCTATTCCATATTTCTTAAATGATAACACACAAATTTTCATGCTGCACCATGCACACCGTGTTTATTATTGTTTAGATAGCTGGCCTTGCAAAGTATGGCTCATGAGTGTGGATGATTTGAAAATAATGACTCTGACATTATATGACCTTTAGGTACATTGACAGCCACTCCAGACTACATGCTATTTTCTGAATAAAAGAATTTTTATTTTTTCTGGAGAAGTCTGTTGATGGAAGAGCTTTAAATGTAATAAAGCCAGAGTTATAGTCAAAGCAACAGCCCTTGTTGTGGAACACGCTGTAGGGGACATGAGATGATTTCTGTGCATGATAATGCATTTGCTTTTAAATGCCATCACTAGATTGATAATTATAGAATTCTTCATATTGCGCCTGGCAGGGTGTCAAGGCTGAATCCTACCAGTCTGTAAGAGTGGGAGATAGAAAAGTGTGCTGTGAACCACAAGAGTTCAGTCACTTTATGCATGAAGCTGCTAAATGTATTTAAGATGTTACAGGAGAGAGACTTTGGTCTTTTCAGAGTCAGCATAAGCCTGATGTTTTATTCACATTGGCAGGAAAACTCTTAGGAGCTCTCTGTTGCCAGCAATCCATAAGTGACCACCACACAAAGCTGGTCCTCCCACTTTGGTTTAGATATATGGCAATTTGTTTAATTCCTTGTATCCAGCTTCTTCTTCTGCCATTTTAGAGGCACAGGGATGCTTGAAAATCCCTTCTTTTCACTTTCAAAACACAGAGAAATAACAGTGAGGAGGACAGAGCATCTGGAACTTTATGAAGATATTCAGAGTCTGTAGCAGGCAGGGGATAGAAAAAGAAGAGGGACTCTGCTGGTCATGTTCAACTACCAACTTCCTTCATCAACTTTTTCTGAACAAAATAATAGGTGAACATTTTAGGAACAACATGATTTAGGGAGTGATAAATGAAACAAGAAAGAGGGCATGAATTCCTAATTGGGTTTTATGTATTGGGTACACTGAAAATCATGGCTGCAATTGCCCAGACACAATCAATGTCATCAGCACAGCTCTCTTTGCTGATTGCAAACCCTCAGTGTGTTTGCTGCTGTACCACAGGCAAATGTGGTTGGAGCCTTGTGAATTCTGCTGGTGAAGAGTGGGATTTTTAAAGTGCCTTAGTGATTTAAATATGCTGATGTTGACTCACAGAGAGATATCTGCTTTTAAGCAGGTAAAAAGGAAATGAATCAAAAATGAAAGCCTTTTTTTGGGTGGACAAGCTGTCTGTGAATGCTTAGATAAATATGATGAATGGTTTCTGTAAGAAAAAAGAAGAGGATGCTATTAAAGATAGAAATATGGTTTATCTGGCCTTCAAAACACAGTATTTTGATATTCTTTTATTTCAGGATGTAATTTTTTTTTTCTTAAAGTATTGTCCTGATTATTTAAAGGTGCTCTAAACACTAATCACGACTCAGCACCTCCTTACGCATCAAATAAAATATTTCCACATTTATCTAAAATTTTCTTTCTCATTCCCCACCCACAGTGTCTCAAATTGGGAACTGAACCAAAAATGCATTATTCATCCAGACCTTTTCAAAATTCCATTTGTGGTCATCCAAAGACCCTGAAAAGGGCAGAGCACACGGTGAGGGTACACCGAGGATCTTCCTTCCCACTCTGGTGAGGAGATCGTGCTCACAGTGTGAAAAGCCAGATGCCCATGTGTAAGTCACTGGCTGTGGGGACAATCAGTGCCAGAAGGAGAAGGTGGCAGCTTGCCTGGGCCTTCTCTAGAGCTGTTGAGAGCCAGCAATGAAAAAAATATGTGTGCACCCCTCATTTCTCATCATAAAAAAAAAAAAATACCAGCCCAAGAGGAATCGAGGCAGGACAACTGAAAATTCAGCAGTAAAAGAATGAGCAGGATGATAAACAGAGGAAAAAAAGGTACATGCTCCACACTAGGCAGAAGTAAGAAAACACAAAACAGTCTGCTGGCACTGTGTGCCTGTGCACAAAGCTGGGAACATGAATGGCAGGGAGCCTGGGAGTTGTATCTGCAGCAGGAGGTGTCACACGAGGGCAAAACTGGACAGAGGAAAATCTGACTGTTATGGTTTGGGCCTGGCAAAGCCAGAGCCCCCATGAGTACACCTTCTCCCCAGTGTCTGCTGTGAGATGTGACCAGGAATAAGCAAAGCAGGCTCCAAACTTAAACATAAAGAAAATTTTATTAACTAAGCTACACACAAACAATTACTAAACTACACACAAAAGAAGAAAGAAAGAAAGAAAAAAAGAAAAAAAACACGAGGAAAATGAAAACCTCACAAAAAAAAAACACTCTCCCCCTCTTTCCCCCCTAAATTCCCAATACAATACATCCTCCAAAATCACCAATTCTAGGTCCAACACCACCCTTTAGAATGCTCAAACTTTCAACTCCTCAAGAGGAGAGGGAGTCCTTCCATGTGTCATGGTGGCCTCTTCCGTCCTTGTTCCGGTGCTCTCACCACCGAACAGGGATCAGGGCTGCTTCCAGGGTTGTCTTTTTTAAGGATGCTTTGTCCAGTTCCAGAAAAGAACAGTATCTCACCTTCTCACCTTTGGGACATCTATCCCCCCCATATTTTATATACCCCCTGGGGCCGAGGGGTACCCACACTGAATCTTCTTTGGCGCTGGGACATTTCTCCCCCTGGACTCAGTCTCTGTATCTCATGGAAACATAGCTCTGTCCCATGGCTACACAAAAGAGTCCAGCATAAAATGCCACTCTGTCTTCTCCATTCTTTCAACATCTCTCACTCTCTCTCTCTCTGGTCCAGACCTCCATCACTCGTTCATTTCCTTCGTCCTTCTCCACTCTTATCACTCGTCTAGGAAGGGTTAATGTTCTGTAGGGTTTTCATTGTCCGAAAGGGGTTAAAAACTCCTCCAGGCGGCTGGACTCCTGGCTGCACCCGCCCCATCTCCTCAGCTGGGCTGCCTGCTGCCAGCACATATTTACTGAATTTCAAGGTAACGACATAGGATGCACTCTCTCTCTCTCTGTGTCTGTCTCCGGGGGGGGGGGGGGGGAAGGCTGTCCGATGTCTCTTGGGGCTCTTCCTCCACCCTTCCATCCTCCAAGGCCTCCTTACTCCCATCTCTGTCCAGGCCCAGGCCTACCGCATGGCTGCCCCTTCCCCGCCCAGCGGCAGCGGCTGGACGGGGGAGAGCTCCGACCTCCGTCCCTCGAAGTCCCAAGAGAGCCTCCCAGGCCCGAAACTCTGCTTTTAACCCCTGGGTGTTCTCGGAGGTGTGTCCTAAAACCCACTGGCTACCCCAGGTGCCAATATCAAAATCCAAGCACCCATTGGTTTGACCACAACATCCCGGAATTCCCTCTTCTTCCTGGTCAAACCACCACACTGACAAAAACCAATTCCTTCCAAGAACTCTTCTGTTGTGGGATGAGCTCCTTTACAGAAAATGTTTTGGGAGGTTATGAAGACAGAATTCAACAAACACACAAGAGCAGTGTTGCTGTTTTTCTGTGCTCAGAAGCACGTTCAGCCCTTTGTGCTGCCACATGAATGGAGCATTCCCTGATAAGGAAAACACCCTCGCCGTGCACCGCTTCTATTTCTAGTCACAAGTTAAAAATTCTCTCAGGAGGATCCCTCTGGGTTGCACAGGTGTGGGAAATTCTGAGCATTTTAATGACACTACATCTTATTTTAGTTAGAGAAGTCTGAGGGAAAATTTCTGAATTCAAACAGAGAACTTCAAAAATGACATGGTTTTGAAGAGCTCTGAATTCTAGAGGTATGCAAATTACTTTTTTCCAATTCCTTGGCAAGTGTAAAACATCATCTCCAGCTGATGATATTTTTAGCAAATACCAATTTTTGGGGGGTGAAAATGAAACCAGCAATTTTGCAGTCAAAACCCGTTACAAAACGCCTATAAAATTTGCATTTCTTTCCAAATAAAAAGTTGCTTATAACATGAAAAGTAAAATGTTTTGTTTTAAAATACTAAAATGGACCTTGTATGGAGTGCAATATTTTACAGGAACTGAGATGAATGAGCAAACATTTCCATGTCCCAGAATCTGCATTTTTTCATGGAAATGAAATTTCAAGTATTAGCTTTGCCAAGTTCCTTTCAGCTTCCATTGGCTGTGACTGATAGATGTTTATTAAAGCAAGCCTAATTATTTGTGTACATAAATATGGAATTTGTAATATAATATCAGTTTATGGTTTTTTAGTGGTTTCTAAACATGATTTATAAAAGACCAGTGGTGCACTGTAGCTTCTTCTTTAAGCTGCAAGAGCTCCGTAGGTGCACCAGGCAAAGTGAAGACACTACAGATTTTAATTATGGCTAGTTTGTTTACAGACATTATCACAATTGCATCAATAACTTATTGAAGTAATTCAGTTTATGTGGCTCAGCTTTCCTCAAATAAAACAGCTGTTGATCTGCTGAAGCACTGAACTGTTCAGTTTTTCTTGGTTCTCTTATTCTTATTATTCACCTTCCTACAATGCTGTCTGGGTTTTGCAGGCAGTGTTATTTTCATACATCAGTCTCTTTCACACAGCAAAATGTAAAAAACCTGACACATTTTCCCTGGCACTTCTTCTCCCACTCTCACTTTTCTTTATTTTTATTGATAGATGTCTTCTAAATTGCTAAATCAGGAGTACAGACTGCCATCTTTCTCTGCTGGTAGGATATGGAGCTGAGCTGTCTACACCAAGGACACCATCAGATAAGACTCTCTGTGAGTGACCAAAATCTTGTTTCAAAGCCTCTTGTGACTGATGGTTGTGTCCCCTGGTATCTAATTTGTCATAAGATCTGACTGAAGGTTTCATACCATCTGCTCCTTCAATTCTTCTCCCTCCATTTCTCTCACTCTCTGATGTGTAACAATGTGCTCCAACATGTGCTGGTTTTAAACATACCCAAACTCCCATGGCAGCCCTAGGAGAATTTGACTCTTTAGCAGCCCTTCTTTCTTCACAGTTCTGGAAGGAGTTTGGTTTTTGTTGGGGTTTTTTTTTTTTCAGACTTTTATATCTATGTTAAATTTGGTTGAAATCATCCAGTATTTAAAAACAAAAAATAGCTTGGCATAGGAAACAATCTGAGTGCCAGACACACATTCCTATAGGCGTTCACATCCAAACATATGCAGCATGAAACAAGGATAACACATCTCAGAGGCATCACGTTCTGTATAAGTCAACACTTCTGGGGATATCAAACATCTGTGTGAACGCTGACAAATTTTAGGTTTCTTGTGTCTTAAGCAGTTTCCTTATGATAAACTCATTGTGTGATGCAGACAAGTGTTAAATGAAATGGAGTCAATGCCTCTGTGATGAACCCTTTGATAAAGCACACTTGAAAGTTCCCTCCCCAAAAATACGTGCAGATATTAAGTAGGGAGGTAGAATGGTCAAGTTCATCTCATGGACTGAGATCTGATTAAAATACAGGAAATAAATCGGAGTGTAGAAGCTCTGTTATCACAGCAGAGAAAATGCTGCAAGAGGTGACCACTGAGATCTGTGCTGGAGCTTGTGCTCTCCTGTGTATTAGTAAATGATGTGGAAAGAAGAACAAAGAGGAAAAGAGAAGCCTTTGCTGAGGAGTAATAAAAACTAAAATTGACTGTGAAGACTTGCAGGAGGATGGCTGAGTGATGGGCAATAAACCAGCAGGTGAAATTATCTTTTGATCAGCTGAAAACCTGATACACATGGAGAAAAATAACCCCACCTATACATAAGGAGTGACAAGTCCCACATGAGACACTGTTATTCAAGGATTAGATATTCAGATCAGTGTAAGGTGCTCTGTGAATATGGCTCACTCTTCCAGGGCAGTTCTACAGGGTGCCACAAATTTTTAATAAAGAAAAAGAAAAGAAGGAAAAAACAGGAAAAAAACCCAAACATGAAAAGAAAGCAAAGCATATCTGTAAGTCAGCAAGTAAAGCAGTGATGCATCTAAATTTTACAGCTCTAGTCTTGTCTTCTCTGGTACCAAACAGTAAGCAAAAAAAGTACTGCTGTTATGGAATAGTTTCTGTACAATGAGAAACTAAATACACTAGTTATTGTCCATAAAGATAAAAGATGAGATGCATAGAGATTTCAAAAAATATAGGTGATGCTGAAAAGAGAAATTATTTCCTGTACCCCAAAAGGAATGACTTTCAAATTAAACCATCAAACTAAGGTTTGAAAAGAAAGAAGAGGCAGAGTTTTCCACCCAGTGCATAATTAAACAGCAGAGCTTACTGCCACAGGGTGTTGAGCAAGCCAAGAGTATAAATTAACAAAGCAATTAGACAAGCTCACAGATGAAAACTCCATACCTGGTTGCTAAACATCAAGATGCTAATCCACTTCAAGCCTAAAAAGTCCGTGTTTCACATTTGCTCTGCTCTGGTATTTTGTTCTCAAGCTGCTGTTGCGGCTTGACACCAGACATGGGATTCAGGGATGGATGGACTTCTGGTTTGGCCTGAGTGCATCCCTTATGGTCTTAATTGCAACTCAGAAAAACAGGAGGTGAGATAATCAAGGCCACTTTTGATATGGACATGAGAAGTGAAATTAGAACTCAAAAAGTCTTATTTTCTTAACCCACTGGTAGGATTCAGCTTCTTTTTTATTTCTGTATTTCACTATTCTGCAAGACCTGCTCTCATTCTTCACAGGTTTGTACACTGCAGTTAAATACCTCCAGGACAACCTGAGAGTATTTGGATGGGAGCCTGGCCTTTGAGAAATATGTATGAGTACAAACAGATCAAACAGAATTTACCACAGCCTTGTGCATCACTTCTGAATTTTGGTAGACATCTCAGGAGGGAATCATCTGGTGCAACGGGGAAGGGAACTGCTAATAGTGCTCAGAGGCCACTGAAAAATTTAAATTCCTCCTAATCCTCTAGAGAGTTGATTGGAAAATATGCAGTTAGGAAAATGTTCTTGGAAATCAGGAAATAATTTTCTTTATACCAGGTTGCCTAAAAACTAGAATGGAGTTGAATGTTTCAAGAGCTTTGAAGACAGAGATAATAATTGACATTTCTTCAGAAAATGATCATAACATTATTGCTGTGAGTGGCTTCAAATGGGAAAGTACCTGCAAGAGCTGGAGTAAAGAATCTTATTGAAAATATGCAACCTCCTAATAAAGGAAATAAAAGGCACAGGAGGCCTAGACCAAGGCTGCAAATCAATGAATCTGTGATCCAATGCAGATTTTAGTCAATGGGAGTGGACCTATGTAGAGGAAAGTGCATGTGGACTCTGGAGTCCACTAAGGGTATGTTTAAATTTAATTATAGCCTAAATACCATTTTTCATTGGGAAATAAAAAGGCTTTTAGAATGTCAAGCCTCATTGCTGGTGCTCTTACTAGTGCCAGGGGATATTGTGACAATAGGGAAGAGAAGATAGCCACTGCATGCTAATTATTTAATATCCAGTTCCAACCGCTATGATGGATACAGTGTAAATCAGCAAAGAATTTTAAAGGAAAAAAATATAGTCAAAAGATATTTGTTGAGGGGTTATTCTATTAAAGGGCCAAACATCTTAATGCAACACACTATGAACTTCATCTGCTTTTCATTTCCTAGAGCACTGCAACTGCCCTGCTCAGAAGGAGGAAAATCAGAGACAGAACAACAGTTTCACACAATGGAGGGTCTGAGAGGCAGAAGGGGAGGGAGGAAGCAGGAGGCAGGATTTGTGGGAAAGACACTGGAGACTCCATGACCACAGACTTCCTCTGTGTCACTTAGGCATGACTGGGGATTGATTTTTAAATGCAATAGTAAGCAGCATAAATGGGTACTGGGTAATTTGAGAAATCAGACATTGGAAACGTCCTTGTGCCTCAACCCTTATATTAAGTGGCCCAATCATGCTGAGTGTGATATGCCTGAAACACTCAGGCAAAGGAGTCTGGGACAGAGGCACATCCATGAGCAAAGGAGTCCCAGGACAACCCTGGCTTTGTGGGACTGAATTAGGCCATTCCCCATTGAGTGCAGCTAGCTGAGCACAGACCATTCCTTAAAACATGTGTACAGAGAAGTGGGAGGATGTATCTAAGGATTGTTTACCTTTTCAGGGTGAAATTTGTGATGTTATCAGTGGTTTTTTGAAGGAGTTGTTTATGTGAAGGATGGATATGCAGAGCAAGCCTCAGACAGTTGTCACTGAGTTTTATACAGAGATGAAGTCATGTGGAGCATTCAAGGTGAATCACACAGAGTTTGAAGGTAAGGCAGTCAACTTGTGTGGATAAGGTTTGGTAGCAAAACAAGCCATGGACCTTCCAGTGGTGATGAGGATTCAGCCTCTGCCCTAAGTTCCCATGAGGGTTCATTAGGGTTCTTTAGGGTTCGGGATGGGTTCAGAGCACCACACAGCCAACAAACAGCTCCAGGAACATAGGGGCTGGAAAAGGTGTGTTCAGGAGGGCATGGGCTGTGTGTGATCCTGAGGACCTTAGAGGACATTAGAATTAGATTAAAAACCATCAGAATCAGAACAGGTGTAGTTCATGTATAGGTGCAGGAATTCTCAGACATCATATCTGGCTAAGGTCACATCTATGCAGCAAAATATCTTTGGTCCATCTGCATTATTAACAGAGAATCTGTAGCTTCCCCTGTGTAAGGCAGATGTGGTGAGAGTGTGGTGCTGCTGTGGCCATTAAAGGAGACATATCCCAGGAGCTCAGAGCTAATTTAGCCCTCTCAAACTCATTTTTTTCCTGCTGACTCCTGTTATTGCATGACTGAATGGAGGGGTCACGGCTGTGTCATTTGTGTCCCCTGGAGACCTCGGTCTCTGTTGGCAGCTGGCACAGGTTGCTCCAACTTCTGCCATGGGACTGGACCAGCCCACAGAGAGCTGAGGTCAGGCCTTTTTTTGCCTTTTGGGGCTGGGCTGTGCTGCTGCTCAGCCACAGCTGGGAATCTGGGTCACGGTGTCTTGCTCCGGATGCGGCGCAGGACTGTGCTTATTGAGGAGAGGTTAATCTCTGTGTATGATTATGTCTGTAGATTGTGTCAAAAGTTCATGTCTAATAATAGCCTGCCTCCAACAGATGTTCCAGGAATTAATCAGCCCTCAAGTGTTTGGTTGCGACTTGATTTCTCCAAGTATAAATTAAATGGCATGCAAGGGTAGCTGGGTTAGACCAGGAAGTGGGGAGCCATGGAGCAATTCCCTCTGTCCTCACCACGCAAATCAGACATGGAAAACCACTCATCAGATCATCTGTTCCTTTGTAGCTACCTTTGAAAAACTGTCTACTAAAAACATTACCTAGAGTCTTTCTCAGCCTGTGCTTTGATTTGCATTTAGTGTGGTGCATTTTTTATCTAAATTAATTCAAATCACCCACCTTTACCACCAGTATTTTTGACAATGGATTAAAAGCATCATTAATCTTTAAAAAGGAGCAGTCAATGAGATCATCTAAGAAAAATACAAATGAGTCTAGGTTTTTGACTGTTCTAAAAGTTCCCCCTCAGCAACATCTCCATTCTCTAAAAGTTTCCAGCAGTAATTGATTTTGCAATACACCTCAGAGCACATCAATTTCGTGCTATTTGTTTTAAATGCCAAAGTTGATGCATTACCCACATTGGCAACCTCCCTCCTTTTAAACCAGCCGTGGGAGTTTCCATTGAACTTGGCTCTGGCAACACACTTGAGGAGTTCTTGCCATTCCCACCAGGGAAAACACACAGTGGCTCAGTGCTTCACAACTGCTTCTCCTCAAAAGGCCTTGGCCAGGCTCACACTCCATTCTCAGTGGGGCCAGCAGCTGAGGCAGCCCCAGCTCTGATGACCTGGACAAAGCTTATGGCAGCCCTGACTGTCCTTTGGCAGCTCCCCACCGAGGAGGGCATGGATCTGCTGTCCCTGTCATAGGGGTCCCCCAGTGTGGGAACCCAGGACATCCCTCTGGCTGTGCAGGACAGCCAAGACCCCTGCCAGGGGGCTCAGAGACCCTGGCACAGAGCCCAAAATATCTGTGCTTTAGATTATGACCTGTGGAGCAAATTACCAACCTCATATGAAGACCAGCAAGCCACAACAGTTTAGGCAGAATAATAGTGAAGTTATCACGGGGTGGAAAAGTAGATTTTGGGGTTTTTGGAATGGGGGTTCAGGAGGCAAGATGGAGGGAACTGGGAATGTCCAGCCTTTCTCCTTCTTCTTCTTGGCCTCTATCTTCTGCTATGATGTTGGCACTTTTGGATTGGTTTAGAGTAGAAGCTCACTGTCTAACATAGGTGATAGGTATTGGAAAGTAATTGTAAACATTGTACATGTAGTTTTTAGTATAAAAAGATAACACCTCCCTGGGGGCAGGCAGAGTGCCTGGAACTGTTCTGCTGCATGGACCTCGGCAGGGCAGGAGAAAACTTTTTATAGATAAGATGCAATAAACAACCTTGAGACTGAGAAATGAAGAGCTCTGACTCATTCTTCAAATGTCTGGGCTGGGAAAAGAGACTCTAACATGACTCTTGGGGTCACGGTGACCAAAAAGATCCCGAGACCCCAGTACTCCCATGTAGCATACACATTCTCTGAAAAAATCCCTTCACTCAGGAATTTTCTCCTGGGAAGCTGAGAAGCCTCAGAGAAAAGGAAAACAATTCTTATCTCATTTGCTTCTCCTGTGTTGTGCTCACGTATGGAATGTGTTTGGAGATTGTTTACCCAAAGGTGATTGTTTCATTGGATTCTATGTGAGTTGTTTTGACTCTCTGGCCAATCAGGGCCAAGCTGTGTCAAGACTCTGGAAAGAGTCACGAGTTTTCATTATTATCTTTTCAGCATTTAGTAAGTATCCTGTCTATATTCTTTAATATAGTACAGTATTCTTTAATACAATACAGTATCATAAGTAATAAATTCTGAGAACATGGAGTCAGATGCATCATTCCTCCCTGCCACGGGGGTCCCAGCAAATACAATACTCCCATTCCCAGGGAGCTGCCAGCCTGGCTGCACCCTCAGGATGGTTGGAAATGTCAGAGTGTGCTGGTCTTGGCTGGGCTGCAGATAATTTTCTTCACTGTTACTGTTATGGGGCAGTGTTTTGGATTTGAACACAATGATGATAATACAGAGATATTTTTGTTATTGTTGAGCAGAGCAAGGCTTACATAGATCCAAGGCCTTTTCTGCTTTTCCTACTGCCATGCTGGTGAGGAGACTGGTGTGTGTGGGAGGCTGGGAGGAGACACAGCCAGGACAGGTGACCCAGGCTGACCAAAAGGATTTTCCAGACCCTGGGACATCATGGATCAGAGTATAAAGTTGGGGAAGAAGTGGGGGGACGTTTGGAGTGATGTTGTTTTTCTGGCCAAGTCACCATAAGTGGGATGGGGCCCTGCTCCCCTGGAGGTGGCTGAACACCTGCCCAGCCATGGGAAGCAGTGAATGAATTCCTTGTTTTGCTTTGCTTGTGTGCATGGCTTTTGCTTTCCCTACTAAACTGTCTTTATCCCTATCCATGAGTTCTCTTTCACTTTTCTGATTCCCTCCCTGGTCCCACTGGTGAGGGACTGAGTGGGTGAGGCTGCCTGGGGCTTGGTGGGGTGGAACCAGCATCAGAGCCAAGGAAGGCCCTGAGGTGGTGCCAGTCCCGAGTTCCAGTGCCTGGGCAGCCCTGCCAGCCCCTGGAATAAGAAGATTTATGCTTTGCCACACGCTAGGAACCCCAGAAGAGGCCTGCTGGCCTCCAAGGGTGTCTGTAATTCCTTTCCTGGTGTGATTATTTTCTCATTAGTCCTTGGCAGGTGATTGTGAGCATTGCCTTGGGCCACGTTCTCAAAGCAGGGGCCTGGTGTGTCCCTGACTGGGCAGGGACATCCTGGGACCCATCCCAGTGTCCCCCTGCAGCTCTGCCACCCCTGCCAGGAGGGGAAGGGCAGTGCTGGAGCAGGGACAGGGAGATGCTGTGAGATCCTCTGGCAGGATGGATGGCAGGTCTGCTGCCTCTGAGTCCAACCTCAGATAAATCCTCATCAGGGATGCATGGCCAGGCTCCTCCTTTGCCAGGGTATAATACATTACATTCTTAACAGAGGAAAAAAAAGTTAATTACTTTCCAGATGCATTAGGGGAGTAGCTGTGAGTGCTTTCCTGTTCATCTTTTATTTATTATATATTACCTAACTGTTTAAAAATTTATTGTTGTGATGACTGTAAATGTTTGGGTTATGGCAGACCATGCTTACTGTATGTTTTATTTTCAGAGACTCTACAATATACCTTGCAAGACAGGAAACTGGGAGCCTAAATGTCTTTTTGTGAGCAAGAAAAATGCTTCCCTCTGCCTCGTGAACATTTAGGGCCAGACTCATTCCTTGAACTTAATTTTTGTATTGCTGTGTTATGAGTTGCTGGCCAGAGCACTTAAGGGCACTGATTTGCAAAGCCAAAGAGGAATCAATATTTTCCTCTTTACAGGCACACTGTCACATAAGGAAATTACTAAATATCAGCATGTAGTGCTCCAACCAGGTACTCTCTCCACAGGCATACTGGTATTTTTCTTTACTGTTGAAAAATGCTTACCTTATGGGCTATTCAATATTATAATAATGTCTAATAATTCCATTAAAATTAAATCATCTGGGGTCAGGTTCCCTTTTTCTTACTTCCATTGGTACCTTCTATTCCATAAGATAATTAATTTCCACATGCAAAGAAAAGGATTTATTTATATTTTGAGTAAAACTTATCCTTAAAAAGCCATTAAAAACCCCCAAAGAAGTGACCCACTAACATAAATCTCATTTGTTCTGTTGGTGAATTTTTTCTGTATCTCAGTTTAAGCTCCTTTATAACTTGATCTATTTTTTAAACTTTATTAATTTTACCTCTTCGTTTTCATGCATTTTAGTAGCACAGTTCTTCTTAAAGCCTCAGAATATCCTCAAATAGAAAAAAAAAAAAAAATATTCCTTAAAATAAAATCTGCTTCATCACCATCTTGTCATCCAGCCTACGAGACAGTGTTTCCACTGACTTCTCTAAGCTGTGGATAAGGCCCCATATGTCTTAATTACAGAGCTTAGCATAAGCTCTTTGCACAGAGAGCAGCTTTGTCACTGTGCAGTTCTGTGCTCCATTACTGTGGGAGGCTGGTGCCTGGAAAACAGTTTTGACAAGGACATCACTGGTCATGTAGCAACAGACAGTCCTGGCCCAAAGGCTTTGCAAGCTGTGCAGGGAACATGGACAAAATGTGGTAGGGGAAGGAGATCCCTGTGGAAGGCGAGGACCTTGATCAGGGTTGCATCAGAGATTTGGCACAGAGCTCCAGAAAAGCAGCTCACAGACTGACGAGATGACTCCATTTTGAGAGGGAGCAGAGTCTTTATTGAATTTCTGTGACCACATAGACTCCTTTCCCAGTATCTTCTCTGAACACTGGTTTTGCAAACCATCTCAAAGGTTGACCCAGGTTGCTGAATCCTGTCTTTAACCTTTTCGATTGGTGTTGGATCTTTCTGCAATCATTTGCTAGCTGGTGAGGACCAAAGACTGCCATCACATCACATTTCATCTTTGGGATGAGGCTGTGTTGGCCGTCTGTGCCACTCATGTGACACCATCTCTTTCAAACCCAGTGCTGAGGACATCAGAGTCTTTTTGAACCTGGAGGTCCCAGCTGCTTCAGGTCAGACTGCCAACATTTTCCAGGGATATCTTTGGTTGTTTCAATGCCAGCTGCACTTGCTTGTCATTAACAGGAATTGGAAGTCTTCCTACCACTCCAGATAAGGCTGTATTACCCTCATGTGTCACAGTGACTGTGCAGCAACCATCCTTTTGAGAAGCTAACATTTTATGAGTGCAGGTTGCTGGTTTGCCAGTTAGCTCACAACCCCCTGAATTATTTTCTCTCTTATTCTCATTTTTTGACCAGTCTTCATGACTTGTTAGGATTTACAGTTCTCAGAGTAGACACATCTATTCCTCCACAGCTTCAAAAAGCAATAGCTAGCTACAGCAGGGGAATCAAGCACTGCTGATTTCTTTTGATCCTTTCCTCAGGAGTCCCTGGTATGCAGAAATATTTCTCAGGGCTAAGTCTCCTTTTCTCAGCAACCTATCCAGGAAGCCTGAGCCAGATGGTTCACAATAACAATGTTAATGCTTTCAGTAAGCAGCACTTTAATAGTGCATGTAACCTGAGACTGCCTTAAGCTCACTGGAGTCCCTCAAGGCCTCCCAGACATGAGCACAGACTGGGAGAAGAAGCCACTGAGAGCAGCCCTGAGATGAAGGATTTGGGGGTTCTCATGGATGAGAAGCTGGACACATGAGGCAACAATGTGCACTCACAGCCCAGAATCCAAATATGTCCAAACAGCACCGTAGGCATCAGGGAAAGGGAGGGGATTCTGTCCCTCAGCTCTGCCCTCATCAGACCCCACCTGCAGTGCTGCATCCAGCTCTGGGTCCCCAGGCCATCCATCTTTACAATTCATACATTTTAAAGAGCTGGCCCATAATTCCTGGGAACCAACTTATTCTCCTTCCATTTGGAATAGAAAATATCAACTATTGACTGCTACAAGAGAGACATGGATCTGTTGAAGCAGGCCAGGAAGGTGATCTGGTTCACTCTGCTCTTGGAAGTCACTTTGCTCACCTGTTACTCAGCCTCTCTCCTGGCTGTGGGTCTTCAGAGAGCACATTGCAAATATCCCATGCTGGGTAACAGCTTCCAATCACTGGGTTTATACAACTAAAATGACTCTTTTGTAAGTAAGCAATTCACAAAGATGCTGGAACTGAAGACTGCCCAGTGAAAGCCTCTTCCACACCTCTCCTGTCTTCCCCCTTTCAGCTACATTTCTTGCAAAGAGAAAAGTTCTAATTATTCTTAGAGAGCTCTAAGACACTATGCACTCCAGCAAATTTCAGCTTAAGAGAAAACTACTGAGACTACTTCTTTTCTTTATTTTTCTTTTTTCTCCTCTTAATCTGAAATGTTAGCTATTAAAAAAATGTTTATAAGGGTTTATTGCTTGTGGTGTTTCTTTCCTGGAATGCAAAGCAGTTAAAAAAAGTAGTTTAGGATGCCTTCTGGAAATATCATATGTGTTTTCCAGGAAATGTTACAATAGCTTGTAGGGCCATAGTGCTTGGTTTCCATTAACTAATGGTAATGGCTTGATGCTGTGATAACTCATGCTAAGAGAAAATGCAGCATTTAACTAAAGCTACAATAACATCTCACTGTAGTGTTGTAAAGAACTCCTTCCTGAACTAAATGGCAGCACAGCTTGTGCAAATGAAGTCTGTTCTGGATAGTGCACCCTGAGCTTCAGCTGCCCTTTCCCTTGGAAAATCTGGCTCGTCTCCCATGGGAACTGACCCTGGCACTGTGGCTTGTGGTTGTGCAATTCTGCTGTTGTATTAAGGTCAGGAATGACAACACTGCATTGTTCTCTAGCAAAATAGTGACTTTGGAAATCATGAGCCTGATAAATCTTTCTGGAACTCTGTAGGATCTCTCAGACAGATTTTATTATCAATGTAATGAAGGTAGTATGATTCCTTCCCACTTCCACAAATCTGAAGGGGATACCTGCCTTCCATAAAGTCATTATAAGTCCCAGCATTGAAAACAGTGCTCAGCTTTATCTTTAGCACAGTTTTGCTGCCTGTGTGACTTCACCCCCGTAGTTACATCACGGCAAACACTTACAGCTCTGACAAGCTCACTGTTACAGAAGAAAAAAAGCAGAAATCCTTTGCAGCAGTTACTGTTTCTTTCCCAAGTATGATAACATTTTCTGATTTTATGGATCATGCCATTCATCTTTACAATTCACACATTTTAAGGAGCTAGCCCATAATTCCTGGGAACCAACATATTCTCCTGCCATTTGGAATAGAAAATATCAACTATTGACTGCTACCCAGTTCACTTATTTGCTACTTTTGTATATGCAGAGAGATCAGTCTGGCAGAGTAGGAGTGAAATGTACTGGAGTGTAAGAAATACTTACACTCCAGTAAGAAGATATGGAAGATATTTTCTTTAATTATTCTAAATTAAGTTTTGGTAAAATAATTCTAAAACATATGAGAAATGTTACCCATAGGAAAAAAATACTTAAAAAAGAGCATGACACGTACCATTTGTCTGCCATGAGATTAATCCCTTTGCCTTCCTTCACATATTTGAACACACATGCACACAGTCATATTAACACAAGTTTATTTGGTAAACTTGTGTCTCTGGCACTGACTTAAAAAGCAAAGAGCTCTGTGTAACCACAGTTACATTAAGTGAACCCATAATCAGTTACATATTGTTTCCTAGTCTATTAAGCTGCATCCTCCAACCTTAAGTTGCAGGTTTGTAATGGAAAGTGGTTGCATCTATGTGGGATTCACATTGTCTGAACGGAGAGAGACAATTCTCTCTCTCAGGTTTTTCCTGGAGAAGCACAAAAGGAAAACAAGTCTTATCTCATTTGCTGCTCCGGTTTTGTGAACATGTAGGATGTGTTGGAAGATTATTTACCTGAAGGAATTTGATGATTGGATTCTGGTGTAAGTGTTTTGTTTTCTTGACAGACCTCTGCAAGCTGTGTCCTAATGGTTGGTCAGGAGACAATTATGAGATTTTTGTGCAGTTGAGTTCTTGTTCAGTTTTGGTTTAGATGTAGTGTAATATAGTACAGAATAATATAGTATAATATATAGTAATTATAATAATATAATTATTATGATAATATATAATAATAAATATTATAATGTACTATATACTATATATAATATATAGTAATTATAATATTTATTATTATAGTATATTATAATTATATAATTATAATATAGTAAAATAAAGTAATTAATTAGCCTTATGATATCATGCAGGCCTCCTCATCATTCCTCTAGCCAATTAGGCGAAATTCCACTGATACATTTATTTGGAAAAAAATGGACATTGCAACAGGTTGTGTTTGTGTTGAGAAGCCTTGGGTTATTTATCATCTGTGGACCCATTTCCACCTTTTATACCACTTAAAAGATACCTTAAAGTGTTTAAATTTTCATACAGGAGCAGCTGCCAGTTCCATATAAAGGGTGCACCTCTGAGGCTGAGGGGATTTTAAAGGGCCTCAAACATTCCTGTATCCAGCTGAGAGTCCAGTCAGAAGGAGGAGAAGGAAGTGGAGACAGCTCTGTATATCACTCCACACTGAGACCCAGCAACCCTGGCTGATAGATTTACTTGAAGTGTGAGGACACTTATTCCTCAGGGGGTTTGGGCTAAAAATGATTAAGAAGGAGAGTGGCTAAAAATTCAATTGAACTTCCATGTCAGCTTGTGAATCAGGGAGGTCTTCCCAGATGGTGATAAAGTAAAGCAAGGAGTTGTTTTTCCAGGCAGTTCCTCTAGGGACAAGGGCTTCAGTCAGTCACTTGTTGCATTTAGAACTTGAAGCAGTGGCAGGATAAGCCTGGGGTGTGCTGGCAGGTTTCTGCTGGCCTTGGGGTGAATGCAATGGTCCTGCCTCTCCCTGTGTGTCTGGGAGTGAGGGAAGGAACAATGCCAGGCTGAAAGGAGGAAATAAGGGGATTAAACAAAGAACTCTAATTCTTGAATTAACACAGTGTGCTGTGTCTGCCCTGGGAGCTGAACACAATGGCTTTCAGTTAAATACATTTTTCTGCTGAGCTGGTTTTTGGGATGGCTCATTGTAAAGACTTCCTAAAACACTGAACTTGAATAAATAGAGGGGCTCTCAGGGACTGGCTCCAACAGAGCTTTATTTCTTCCACTCTCACATTCATCATGTTCTTTCCCTCCAGTAATAGTTGCTACAGGAGCCAGTGGAAAGCAATCCCTATCATATAAAAAGGCATGATTTCTGCAGCCCTTACAAACTCCATGTAGCTACAGCAGGAAATAAAGTCATGAGCCACAGGAGTGCTCAGCTACCTTACATCTCTCATGTCATGTCAGAGCTGAACCAATCTTGGATCAGAACAGAGGAAGCTGAGATACTTGGATAACTCATTCTTGAAGGGCTTTGAGGCCTGGATATTTGCAGGGGCCATAGTGGAGAGCAGTGAAAGAACTGGATGTACAGAATAAAAAATTATTAATCGCAACAAAGTAATGTAGAAGACTATAGAAGAAAATGACCCTCCACTTCTCAGCTCAAGTTGTTGCAATGCAAAAGTATTCAGACCAGATTTTGTGCAGAAAATAATGTTTGTAGTAAAAGCAGCCATTCTGTATTTTCCTGGATTGCTTCCAGGACAATTGGCAAAGGAACATGAAAGCAAAATGCATCTGCAAGATAAAGGGCAGAATTCTGAGGTTAGTAAAGAGGCACTGTTCTTTCTTGGATCCCCTAATACATTTTCAAGCTTAGGTATTACATCTGACCAGCTAAGACCATGTAATCCACTTTAATTGAACATTTTACTGCATGTTTCCTGGAGCTATGGAACAGTAATGTCTTCACAGGAAAGATAATATCTGTGTCTGTACTCTCAGGGGCAGCCCTTAGGCTTACCTCAACACCAGGCTTGTCTTCCTTGCATACTGCAAACCCATTATTCTCATTAGGTATCAAAGGCAGAGCGTGACACAATGGGTTTAAACTGCTCCTGGAAAATGCAGGTTAAGTAACAAAAGGAGTGCTCTAAAGGGAAGGAAATCCAGGCAGCTGAACACAGTACAGCTGGATGATTAAGCAGGGTCTTCACAGGAGATATTTAAAGTTTAATCCTGGTATAAATGATTTTTAGCAAGCAGCATCTGAGGGGGTGTGTTTGTGTTTAATGCACTCTCTGGCACAGAATTAAAATTTGCTTGGTTTGCCTAATCTGGGTGAGGGATGGGGGAGGAGAAGGTGTTCAGTTTGCTAAACATTCCTGGATTCTCTAGGTCCAGGTGTTCCCAGCTTTCACTGGTAAAGTAAAAAAGCTACCCAATGAAAACATTCAAAAACTCTTCCAGCAATATCAATCCTTTCTCCTTGCAAAGAGCACTTCAAGTCTGTCTCCTGCATAAAATTTACCAGTTATTGTTCTCCAGAAGGGTATTGCAGACTGTTGAAATTTTTTATTCTTCACCTCAGTGAACTTAACATAAAAATAATAATTAGGCAAAGAAGTTTTTTGAACTGTTTGAATGGTTTGCATGCTGTATTATTTAGTGATAGGAAGAAAACAACCCCAGCTGGGTATTTATTTTGCCTTGAACCTGTTCCATTCATTCTCTACAAAGTTTTAAATTAGGGATTTTTTTAGTTTATGCAGTGGAAATAAGGGCAAGTAGGAGAATGGCAGCAGGAAGGAAGAGTGCTAAAAGAGAAGAATTGAAAATGACAGCCAATGTGAAGAGTATTTTTTTTCATTTTTCTTCTCCTTTACAGGAGCTCTCTGTCATACCAAGAGTGATGCATCTTTGGTGGTTTCAAGTTTGAAATCAACAGTATGAAAGCAATTAAAATACTCATCCCACAGATAATGCCTTTTACCAGGGGATCTCAGAGCACTCTATCTTTATCCTGCCCTGTTCTACAGTGCAGCTATTTGAGGAACTGAAATCACCATTGCCCGCCCATGCATTTCAGCAATCACACAGCATCTTTTCTCTTTTTTTTATTCTTAAATGCTGCCTTAAGGCAACACCAGATGATTGACATTTTTCCCTCTCATCTTAACCAAAATGGAATCTTGGATCCATTTCCAAGAAGTGCTGGCATGCCTTCACATTTCTGCATATATGAGGTGTTTTTATAATAGGTCTGCTTGCTATCCTAAGCAACATTATGGTGGGAAAGAGATATACTATCAAGCCTGTGAGATAATTTAAGAAGTTATTTGGGCTGAGGTTGGACAATTCAATAACTCCAGCTCTGGGGCTTCTGATGCAAAATAAAAAGAGATGCAGGCATACAGTACCAAGCATTTGTCCAGATAAAACTCTCCCTCCTGGTTCACATTTCCTCATGGCTTTTATGGGTTAATATTCCAGTGTCAGTTTTTATAACAAACTAGATAAAATCTATATTCTCACAGTTAGTATAAAAGAAGCATATATGCATCAGCTCTTTGTACTATAGTTAATGTGGCAGAGATTTGACTGTATATTCAGGTCTGATCTGGATTCAATTTTTAATCCTGAAAAATTCAGAAGTGCAAAGATCCAGTATTAATGGTAGTGGGAGTTTGCCACCATGGCTTCAGAAAATACTGGAAGTATGAATATTGCTTTATAGTAATTATAATGAATCAAAACTTAATATCAATTAGAGAATTCTTGAATAAAGATGAATGGCAATTATTTAGTGTCCCTTATAGAAAGATTGGATAAAATCTGAATTAGATTATTTTTTTTGCAATAGAAACTGATTTTCCCCCACAAAATTCTGAAATGAAATAATGGAATATGAAATGTGTGACATAAACATCTTTCTCTAGTCTAGTCAGTATGATGATCAGTCCATTTATGGAAATCTCCATCATAAGAGGAGAAAATTTTATTTAGATACACTGAAAGTTTCAAAATATTTCAGTGGTATATATTTCAAGATGATTGAGATTTATGTAAAGTTGTCAATAAGTAGGAATTCTCCTTCCTCACTCAAACAAACTGAACATTTATTTCCAGATGCTTTAAATAAATGAGACATATTAATCCTTTCATTTACTTTAAGCACGATGTGACATAACAATAAATTATTTCTTTGGGTCTGAAAAAGTGTATGGAAGCAATGGACTGGGAGAAAATAGAGAAGCAAAGCCATCTAAACAGAACAGGAAGTTGCACATATTCCAGAGCCAGATCTGGAGTTAGTTTCCTTCTCTCTGTTGTTCAGGTGTGCAAGGGAGAAGGTCCAAACTCATGGACCTGGGATGAAGCAGCTTCCTGCAATTATTTATATGGCAGATCCATCACTACCACTGCAGGCAGTTCCTGCTTGAGGCAGCTGATGGAGCAAGAACAGCAAGGGGGAAAAGGAAACATCATCTCGATTTTCCAGACAGGAAAGGGTGGTGCAGAGACAAGGTAACGGGGGACTGGAGTGCTCTGAGTGTCCTGGGGCAGGATGGTGGCTCCTCCAGAAGCACTGCTGCCCCTGGAGATGCTGCAGGTGCTCCTCAGGGCTTTGGTAAGAGACAAGCATTAGCAAGCAGAGAGCCACTGTACCTTTTCCTGCAATGACACAGGGCACGAGACACCAATGGCTGGGAGGAAATTCCCTCACAGTGCTGAATCTGAGACTAAGCAGTAGGAAAAATCCCAACTCTTGCCCTTCTGTGCTTTGTCCTTGTCTCCTCTGATTCCAAAGAGGCCTTAAAAAAGCTGGGCATGTCCCAGATTTGAAGTGAAAGGAAACAAGAATCTGGCAGTGACTTTTTTTAGAAAAGCTGACGCTTGGGTAACGAAAACAACGTTCACCCGGCTGAGAAACAGCAAAAGAACAGTATTTATTCTTGATTCCTTGCATGTGATCTCAAGTTCTCTGTGCCCAGCTTTCTGATTTCTCCATGCTTCCATTTCCCACATTTCAAGTGCAGCAGCACAGGCAGTCTGCAAACTTCAGGTAAAATTTTTGTCTGGAAGGTATAATCATCTTCCACACCATGTATCATTAATGTGAGGGAACAGGGTGCATCAGAAACAGACCTTGCTTGGATCTAGATCTTCTCTGATTGAGTTCCAAGCTGTGACACTGAGCCACCAGATGACCTTACCTATCACTAATATGGAACTTGTTAATGGGCTTTTATGCACATTATAACCTAGAAATTCTGGGTTACCACTGATGCTTGCAGCTGCCATGGCAACAGAGTTGGTAGGCATCTCTTCAAAAGTCTTTTTTTTCCTTTTTAAGGACTCCTTGAAAGCAGGAGGCATTTATCATACAGCATGCACAAACAGGTTTAACTATGAAAACAGTTTTCCTACAAAATGATAGACACTGTCTCTCTGTAGTTTCTCTAGAGCTCATATTTTTAGTTCTACATTCGTGCTACTGCATTTCAAAAGATTTTCATTAGAGTCCTAATTTTTATGGCCTATAACTAAGCTAGATTTTCAGGACTTTCCAGTGTTCAGGTTTTAGCTTTGCAATTCTCCCTGATGTAACTGGGAGTTGCCTAAAGCCATTTTCCTTGAAGACTTTTGAAAATGTAAGCTCCACTGTCTTTGTCTAGTAACAGTGAAAAGAAATTCAAGCTCAATCAGTAAAAAAATAGAGGTTTGCTATTTTCAAATGAGTGCAGAACTGCTGGGTATTCATCCACAGAAAATAAAAGCTTTGATTCTGTATAGGTCTAATATTTGACTTTGAGGAGCATTTGCTCTGGGTTCTCACATTCCTGGAATAACCATTGTTCTCTGTCTTTGAGAGGTGGCAGTTCTGCAGGTGTGTGTTCACCAAAGAAACTATTTAAACTTTGAGCAAACCACTATAATGTGCAATACACAATCTCCATCTGGCAGTCCTAAAGCCCTTCAAAAACCTGAAAACTTTAAGACAGTACAAAGAGATGTGAATTATTGTTTGCCTTTTTAGAGAATGGAGATACTGATAAATTAAGCCATATTAACTGGCTCAGTAAGCCAATCTCCAGCTCTGCCACTGGCCTGAGATCCCCCTTGAACCCATTTCTTGGGATTAATCAAAGGATTATCTTTCTTTTCTTCTTAAATGTGCATTTAAAGGACTGGTTAGAGACAGTGTGGAGTGTTCCAGCTGAAAATCTGGTCTAAATTTTTTAGAAGATTGGATTATCAGTGCATGGTTTGGAAGAATTTGGAAGCCTGCCATTTATAATCTTTTACTTGTGTTGTAGACCAGGCCTCCATTCTGCTGAGTGATCACTTGCAAATCAATTGCAGATGCCTTTGTGGGAAAAAAATTACACACATTCTCTAGAAAGGCAGGATTCGTGGAACAGCAGAGGAAGAAGCTCTTGCTCTCTGCACAATTCTGGAGCCTCCACAAGTACTAAATCCTTCATGGCAAGTCAGGTCCAGGATTTTAAAACAGTCTGGATATCCTCAGGAGCTGAAGGCTGTGCTTATTAAAGTTTTGTATTTTTTATGAGGACAGCCTTTCCTCAAGAACAGAGCTGGGCTGCTGAGTTATGGGATCCAAAGCAGTCAGACCATGTAGTAAAATGATAACACCCTTTATATTTGCCTGTCTTCCTTTACTCCTGCACCCCTCTGCTCCCCTTGCACCTCACCTGCCTGACCTTTAAGAGCCACTGGTCTGGCTAGAGGCCATTTTTGCCATGAATTCAAAGAGATTGGAAGAATCAAGATGTTCAAAGCCTCATCTATGTGGGAAACAATAAAGTTTCACTCTGAACTGCTTACACAGTATTATCAGGTTGGCACTTGGATGCCTCTCTGACACAGGATTAGTGCCTGAGACACGTGTTAAGGCAGGAATTAACTTGTGACTCTGGTGATTTACCTTGAAATTTTTGAGTCAGATGCTCCACAGGTCTTATTTGGTGCTGCCTCTTGAGTTAATGGAACATACAGGTTCTCTTTATTTGTAGCTTTTGCAAAGCAACCTGTTTTTCCATCCTGCTAAAATTCATAACTTCACATGAAGCAGGTGAAGGAAGAGTTTCTAAATACTTTTCTAATAGAGCAGAAGTACAAAACCCCTTCAAAGGGAGCACCTTTGATGCTGCCTTGCATGAAGCATTCTTCTTCTGCTTCTCAAGAAAAGAAAAAAGAGAAAAGCAAAACAGAACCTAATTTGGACAAAATTAAATTTGACAAGCATAGGAAAAAATACACTTTTACTGTCATCCATCCTCCATCCTCAGCTTCATGATACCTTCTTTGGACCCAGGTCTGATTTCCTGTGAAAGCACTGCCCAGGAAGGAAACTGGGTGATTCCAGAGCTGATCTGGCATAGGTTGTGCCCAGCAGTGAGAGTGGAATGCTCAGCCAGGCAGCATTTGCTGATGGATGCAGCACTGTGACTGTGTGTGCCAAGGCTGGCTGCCTCTGGCCCTTGGCAAACTTAGGTGAAAAATGTGACATGGCCTGCTGAGAGGGTACCATAATAGGAAATAATATAAATACTCTGAGTGGAGCTGGGGGCAATGGAGTAGAATGATGTACCTGAAAGCAGGCTCAGTTGTATCTGCTGCTTATGGAATGACTTTTTTTACCAGGAGGAATTGCTGAGGATGTTGCCTTTGTCTTACACATGAATACCCTTGTTCATGTCTCCTACATTAATCTTATTTTTAAACTTCTTATCAATTTGTCATATATTTGCATCCCATCTACCATTAGGCACCTACATAAGGTTTAACAGTCCTTTAAAACCAATGGAAAGAAAAAGTATGCCCAAAAGGTTATTCAGGTTATAGATGAAGTAAATTACTCACTGGAAATGCTGCTATCTTCTGATTTGTGGATGATTTTATGCAGTTGCAGCCCAAAAATTTTTCTCTCTTTTCTTTATCTGTGAGTGTTGGTAAGAACCTGGTCCTCAGTGTTTCTTATTCCTCCACACGTCATGGCAACATTTATGTAAATAGCTAATTGTATTTGGGTTGCATGGCAAAGTTTTGGTAGTGAGGGGGGCTAGAGAGGTGTCTTCTATGAGAAGCTGCCAGAAGGTTCCCTCCTGTCCCACAGAGCCAATCCCGGCTGGATGCAAAACAGATCCACTGCTGGCCAAGGCTGAACCCATCAGTGATGGTGGGAGCACCTCTGGGATAATGTGTTTAAGAAGAGGAAAATCTGCAGTGCAGTGGCAGCCAGAGAGAGGAGTGGAGTGAGGAGATGGGAGAGCAGCAGCCCTGCAGACACCAAGTGAAACAGGAGTGGGGAGGAGGTGCCAAACCTGAGACTCTCCTGGAGCCCGTGGAAGCTCATGGTGTATAGTGGATATTTTCACCCCGATGAAGGGGAGAGAGAATGATGCATTCGACTCCATCATATCAGAAGGCTAAATAATTACTTTATTATACTATATTATTCTATGCTATATTACATTATATTACATTACATCTAAACTTAATCTGCCAAGCACTCAACTGCTCTGAATCTCGTGACTATCAGCTGGCAATCCCAACTCACACACACACACACACCTGGCCCTAATAGGCCAAGGAAACAAAGCACCATCACTGTGGGTAAACAATCTCCATATTACATTCTACTTTTGCACAAACACAGGCACAGCAAAAGAGATAAGAATTTATCTCATTTTGTTTTCTTTCTCTGAGGTTCAGAGAATGCGAACCCAGAAATATTCTTGGAAAGAATTGTGCCTTGCTTTTCTCTGTGAAGAGAAATGTGGTGACAATGGTGGAGCAGAGATCTGCCTGCAGCCTGTGGAGGAGCCCAAGCCAGGGCAGGTGGATGCACCCAAAGAAGGCTGCAACCCCTTGGGCTTATTTTTGGTTTATTTTTGTATTTCATCCCTAGATATTAATGACATCCTGTAAATATCAAGGAGAATGCTTTCTATGCCCTGGGAGCAACTCAGGAAATTTGAGGCCAGCTAGATTCCACTTTTCTGGTTGTTCTCAGTGGATTTATGTGGCCAGTGTTATGAAAGTGAACAGGAAGCTTCAGGGTAAATATAAGGTTTTGGATGCACACATCCTTGGCATTCAATAAGAGAAAACAGCTGTCAATACTTATAGAGCTGTGAAAAAAACTAATCTTCAGAGCTCTCTTATCCAGAAGCAAAGATGGAAGGGAGATGCATGGGAGAACCAGGAGGAGATATATGGAAATGAGAAGGTAAATTTGAAGGAGAAGGCTGATGCTTTCTACTTGTGGTTCCCACCATGCATGCAGAGAGTTAAGGCAAAAATAATTATCATTTCTCCCCACATTTGTCCTAGAGCAGTCTGTGACCTGGATTGTTGTGTCTGCCTGCTAGTGGAAAAAACAATAGAGCTGCAGTTTCATTGCAAATTGTTCCAAGAGAAAGGACACAGTACAAAGCAGAAGAGTTAAAGGGCTGCCAGCTAAGTGGTAAATCATGCAATGACACCAGCCAACAGTCAGGTACCTATGGCCTGAAGGACCCAGAGTTTGGTTAGGGAAAGGATGAAGGTACTGAAATGCAGAATTACCAACTGATCATCAGCATGATGTTGAAGCAGAGAGAGTCAAACTGCTCTTTGAGAGGGGCTGCCTTGCATGATGCATTCATGAGATGATGTGATCTGACAAGTTAGTGAGTGCTTCACCCCTCCTCTGCCAGTGGAGACTTTCTTCCTGCTTCTCAGCAGAGACAGCATTGATTTGCTGAGCTCAGAATAACCCTGTGGGTGAGAGCTACTGTGCCCTCACACACAGCATTTGTCTGAAAGTTGTCTCTCTGGACAATATTTTGAGAGAGAAAACCCTTCTCACTTGGATTGGAATCCAGTATGGTCAGAGATGCCCTGGGCTGGAAAGGGAAAGAAAGAGCATCAAAGGAGGTCATAATGTGTGGAGTTAAACAGAAAAACTGTCATGGTAGGTGAAGCCAGCCCACAGCATTGCAGGGCAGAAGCATCACGCCTTTCAGGGCCAGCATCAGCTATCCCTGACTGGTGCCATGGGCAGCTGCCTGGCTCAGAGGTAGGCAGAGGTGGTGAACTGGCACATCAAATGAACAATACACAATTTGCTTTGCACCCCAAAAGGCTCTTCTTTAGCCCAA
Organism: Ammospiza caudacuta; assembly: GCF_027887145.1. Classification (NCBI taxonomy): domain Eukaryota; kingdom Metazoa; phylum Chordata; class Aves; order Passeriformes; family Passerellidae; genus Ammospiza; species Ammospiza caudacuta. The sequence continues at coordinate 114,320,307 of NC_080594.1, forward strand.
GGCTAGGTGGGCACAGTTAGAGAAGAGACCCTCTTCTCATCTGCAGAGACACCTTGGATATATGTGTCACAAAAAACAGTTGGGTTAACTGGGTGACCCTTCTAGAGTTCAAGCTCCATATGTTATCAAGGATTTGATGAAATGGGCAAAACTAGATTGAATTAAAATAATTTGGGTGGCAGAATATCACTTATTAGATTTGTCCTAAGGTGTCAAGGTTTGCTCACAAAGGAAAGTCTGCTATTTTTTCTTCTCCAGCACATCGCCTTGCTAGCACAGAACCCTGCAGATTCATTCCTCTTTTAATTTGCACTGATTTATATCACATCACCACATTACTAGAATGTAATGTGAACAACTGTTTGTCTGTAAAATTATAATGGCCAACTCTTAAAAATAATTCTAGCTAAGCATCAAGCATCATCTGGCATGGGTGGCAGGTGAAACTACCATATGGTGAGGACCCACCTTGATAAATCTCTGTGCTCCAGGTTCTGCACTGCTCTGTGAAAAAGCATCTTCCTGTCCTGAGGACAGGGATTACTCTCAAATGTGAAAAGAAGCCTGGGCCATAACATGTAGTTTGATTCACAATTGTGGAACAAGTAAACACCATTCTAACCAATCCTTTTTACATCTCTGAGGAGTTCTTAAAATGCCTTTCCATTCTGCAGAGGGTTAACACGGATCTCGTGCAGAGAGAAGCAGGTGGAGCCTGAGTGTGTGTACACAAGCATATGCACATGGTGCTCATAGGTTGGGGCTTTGACAGCAGTGGGCTCTATTTATAAGAGACAAGGAAAATATGTTTCTCTGCTCCCTTGAGGAGCGAGCGAGCAGTGAGTGGGAGGGCGGCACGGGGAGCGCGTCTGTCTCTGCTCAGCCCTGTCCTGGTGGCTCTGGAGGTGCTGGTGTTATGAGTAGAAAAGCTGCCCATTTTTTTAAAAGGTTGCAGAGTTCACAGGTTGGGCCAGTTGCTGCCAGGGTGGAGTTCTAACTGTTTGTTGTTGTAATCACCTGTTGTTTTCATTAACTACCTGTTGTTGATGGTTAAGAATTCCCCTTTTTGTCGAGTGGCACCTGCTGCTTCCTGGAGGATGGCACCTGGGACGGTGAAGAGGAGGGGACATCGAGTTAGCCTGCAAATGACATCAGAGGGAGAAGCCCCTCACCAAACCTAGCCAAAAACCCCTAAAACAATGAGCCAACATAAAATTGACAAATCAAAGCGATGTCTAGACTTGAGGAACAGAATCCAGTAGCCACCAAGAACCTTTTTATCCCTCACCCTAATCTCAAAGATGTCGGCTAGACAAAGGACCTCAAATGTTGACCCAAAAAGCAAGGGATTATCCAATGATCTCCTGAGGACAAGATCCCCAACTTTGCCCACAGACCAGTGGGCACAGTTGCACTCTTCCTTCTCCTCTGAGTCACTCCTGGGAGCAACGACAGCGTGAGTGCAACCTGTTGGTTCTTCCCCCCAGAACTGATCACTTTTAATAAAGGCATTAAAAAGGAGAAAGATCTCCTGCCCGTGTTTATTTCACTGGGGGCTCTGCTACTGCCTTGGTGCCCAACCACAGTGCCACTGCTGCACCTCCAGCCATGGCTGCTCCATTTCTGCTGGGGTGAGGCCGGGAAAGCATATGGTCCAGGCACCCCTAGATCACAGACATTGCAACAACACAGACTAAGAATTATGAATCTAATAATCTGTTATTTTCTTGGTTCTTTACTAAACTTCTCGTACCATTGTGCCCTTACAGACACTACTGAACCCCTATCCCACACTCCAAACTCCATGATACTCATTCCCAAACAGCTACATCATTTTAGAAAAGAGTATGGATTTCAGCAGCACGCATGTGCAGTGTACTGATAGCTAACTCAATGGGGAAACTGTCCTGTATTGTCACTGTGATATTTTATGAAAAATCCCTTCTCCAGGATTTCTTCTCCTGGCAAGATGAGAAGCCTCAGCTTCTCTATGTTTGCTCCTCTGTATTGTGATTTGGAGAATTGTTTACCCAGCATGTGAATTGTTTTAAATTAATGGTCAATCACAGTCCAACTGTGTCAGACTCTGGTCAGTCACAGGTTTTCATTATTCCTTCCTTTCAAGCTCTCTGATGTCTCCTTTCTCTTTCTTTAGTATAGTTTTAGAATATCATATCATATCATATCATAATAAATCAGCCTTCTGAGAACTTGGAGTCAAATTCTCATCTCTCGCCTCATCCTGGGGACCCTCACAACACCACAACACTCTATGGCTCTGTAATCCAGAGGGGCAGCTGGGGTGAGGGATTGGGAAGTGTTCCAGAGACTCATCACTTGCAAAGTGGAATATTTGAAACAGCAAAGGATCACTTGGAAAGAAGAACATAGGCAAAGAAAAGGAGCAATACACTGGAATAAGCAAGGATAAATAGTGAAAATACAGCACAGGGAAATTCCTGCTTGTCTGAATGTGCAGAAAAAGGAAGATGAATTTTGTTCAGGCAAATGCAAACTCTTCAGCTAGAGTAATTCACATTGAAAGAAAAAGATCAAAGAAAACCAGTGAAATTAGTCAGCTGAATTTTAATGTGCTACCAAGTAAAGACTAAGGAAAGTCTTACAAATGATGGTAGAAACACTTTATAGAGATCAAAGTTTAGCTAGAGATAAAAGACAGAAAAACAAAATATCATTTTGTAATTTCCTCCCCACCCCTGACAACATTAGTCATGTATTATTTATGACTAGTAGGTCTTTTTTGGGGGAGAACATCTGTAATGTTTTTAACAGGGGTCCTTAAATTCCAGAAAGTATTTCAGCTGGAGTGGTCTCTGGCAAATTTTCTGTCAATTTCAACAGCATCCGAATTGGGTACATGGTAAATTTAACAATGAAAATAAACCAGACACTTTTAGTTCCTTATGGTGTGTCCCAAACAGCTTATAAAACACAAATGCTTCTTCAGTCATTAGGGATGAACAGGTCCCCTGGCATCCTAAATAGAATGCAAAGTGTGGATCAAACTGGGTAATAAATTGAATTAATGTGGCAAAGACATAGGCTAGTGTCAAACTGATGTTAGAGGACTGACTTATATTGAACTACTCCTTGGAGACAGCAACACAGAGAAATGGTTTGTGCTTCATCTCGAGCACAGCTACCAGGCACTCTGTTGCCATGCTACAGTATCTAGGTGGCATCTTACTGAAGGAAAATCCTGCTTTTCTCGGTGCCAGCCCTTGCTTGGGGTGCCAGCAGGAGGCTGAGTACATCAGCTGAGTGGGTTGTCTTCCCCCAGATGCTGCTGGACCAGAGGAAGGTGAGGACACCACACAACACTGCCTCTCCCTCACCATCCCACTCCTGAGATGACTCTTAGCTCACACTGGGGAGCTGAGCCATGTACTGATGCCTTTCACATCCCTCTGTGCCTCAACTCTCATTTTCTGCAGAAGAACTGAGCCCATCTAGCATTGAAATGTGTCTCTGGGGAAGCAAAATGGAAGGTGGAATTTGCCAGATGAAACTTCACAACAGAAAATTTAAAGAATGCTGGGAAATCTTTTGAAAGGGAACATGGAAGGTTGTAAACAGCTAAAAATGGAGCAAAACATAGCATGGAAATGAATCAGAGAAGTAGAAAACAAAAATAAAGGTAGGAAAAAAAAAGGTAGGACGAGTGAAGGTTAAGAAAATATTCCCATGAGTTAGATGAAAGGAATGGCAGTGATCAATGACTCACCTTCATCTAGCACTCTTTCTTATTGTCTTTAATCCCCAAAATCAGGAACAATGTTTAGAATTCCTAGTCTTGGAGAGATGCAATGCCAGGGGCAATGAGAACCAGACCCATACTTTCAAATTGAAAAAGTTCAAAACTTGCACTATCCATTTTTGACTCTACCAATTGTGCATTTTTATGGCTCTAGCAGTTACTCTTCACCCTGAAGCAATTTTACAGCATGCTGAAAATATTGAGCAACCCAGAGTTTGGACTGCACTTGAGATTCCCACGTATTTTCCAGCCTTCAGTGTTTTGGATGCAATGCACTGCAACACAAGCACTTGACTAAAAATGGAAGTTGTATCTTTCTGTGGCTTCATGAACTCTGACTGGAGGCAGGTTTTACCTTCAGCCCCTTTCCAGAGTTTTGTGGGTTCAGCTTGAGCTCACCCTGACCAAAGTCAACACCAAAACTCCCCTGGAGTTTCTCAAGTTAACTGTACAGCACATACTGCCTGACATGGAGAGAAAAAACACCACAGAAAGTTAACTCATGAAGGAGAAATCAAGCTTGGCCTGCCTCCTTCTGTGCCAAAACATAGTTCTCTCCCTGCTGGGGGCTGATCAATATTTGCAGTATGAGACAGATGTGCTCTTTGGGAGTTGTGAGAAGAGCAATGAGCCTGCCATGGCAAAGGGACTTATGGAGCTGCTGCCTTTGTCCTGCTTGAGGAGGAGCCCAAATTCAGTTGCTTTAGGTTCTTTTGCAGGAGGTGGAAACCACTGACCCCATTAAACACCATCAGCTCCATGTGACAGCTGCTGCTGCCTCTTCTCACCCTCTCTGTAACACAGAGCCCTGGAGGGACAGGCTGGCTAGACAGAAATTCCAGAAAGGAGCTCTTTCTGTGCATTCAGGAATGTCTGATGTCTCACTGTTATCATCTCAATAAAATGCTGCAGGAAAAAATGAACCAAAAAGGCCGTCAGAGCCTCTTTTGCTACTGCTGCCCTGAGCAGTGTGTCTTGAGGCCTGGAGGATGCTGGAGCTGTGCACATGGCCCCTCTCTGAAAGGGGTGAAGCATCAATGGTTTCACAGGCCTGCTTCACACAACTTTAACAAAATCCCCTGAGAGAAGGGTGATGGAGCCTGAGACCAGCACCAGAGTCCCTCTGGCAGGGATAGGCCCAGGGTGAGTGTCCTAGGGTGAGGTTATGATGCTTGTATCCCCATTGGTGTGTTATGTTTATGCTGGATATCATGTTCTGTGCCTTCAAGACTGGCTCTGAAGAGTGAAAGTTTTGTTTTATTTTGTTATCAGCCACTCCCCCATGGCTGGCGGGACACAGAGACAGGGCAGTACATGGTGCTGCTTTTGCTTTTTGCTTGGCTCTCTCGCTCTTGCTTCTACTTTGCTTCTGCTTGCTCTTGCTTCTGCTCATTAGCTAGTTTAGCTAAGCAGTCCAAATTTCTTCCTGGACTGTTTTTCCTTTCCTTTTTTCCTTACTGACTCAAACCTGCTCCAGACTGGGCCCTGGGAGCACCGAGAGTTTGCACCCTGTGGCCCAGCGGGGCCTACTCTGGGCAGCAGCTGCCCCAGCGCCGGAGGGACTGAGAACAGAGCGACCACCCCCAAGAGAGACTTTCTGAATTTGTCATCTTTTTCAGAGTGGTGAAAGAGTGGTGTCATCCTGTACTGTTCATTTTGTGTGGTGGGGGTGCTGTGCCTGTTAAATAAACAGGTTCTTTCCACTTGTCTCTAAGGAATCCATCCCAAAAAAACAGTTGGGGTGAGGGGCCATGTGGGTTTGTTTTCTGGAGGGGCTGCGCTTTGGAGGTGTTCTCCCAAATTTGCCCTAAACCAGGACAGTGAGGCCAAGGAGGCCTCCTGACTGTGGCACTGCCATTCTGGGTCCGGCCACAGCAACAGCATAAGTGTTTTCTGTGGTACTCACAGGCAAAGCCTCAGACAAATCTTTAGGTGTCACTGTAGACAAAAGCCTTAAGCTACATCCTGGAACCTGTTCTGGCTCAGAGATCTTGGACAGAAGAGTGCAGCCCATCTGTCCTGCTATGTGGAGGCAAAGATAAGCTTTTAGGATGGAAACTCTGACCTGATCCCACAGGGCTGAGGTGAGCAGAAGAGGTGAACCAGTGGGAGATTACTTAAAAGGACACAACTTCTAATATATTAAAAAGCTATCCAACCTACAGGAAATATATTGCAGCTTTGGCAGCATTAAAAACTCCTTTATATTTACCTGGACACCTTTTAAAAATTCTTGACAGTAATAACTACCAGTGAAGGTCACAGTGTAGTTAGGAGGGAGCAAGGCTCCATTTCAATTGGGAAAGAGCACTTGGGGAAGCTCTGGAGAAGGAAGTCATCCTGTTCTTACCAACCTGCAGTAACCAAGCACAGTGCCCATGCAACCAGGAAGACAAAAAAGCATAAAAGACCTTCACCCTGCAGTGGGATGAGGACAGCTGACATGGATTGATTTAAGTAATATGCTATTAAAATCTCTTCTGAGTGATTGCCACCTATTATGTGGCTTCAGACTTCAGCACATCTAAAATGCATATGGTTTAATTGACACAGCATTAGGGGTCCTTAGCAGCCATTAGTGCTGCTCACACTGTGACAGTCTGAATGCAGAGTTTTCACTGTGCTATTGCCTGTACAGACACACAAGAAGAGGAGCAGAGAGGCCACCAGTCATGGCACAGAAATGGCATCTCAGCCTTAATGATGCCAGTCAATTTGTGCTGCTGCAATGGATGTCACCTTAATCCATAGCTGAGTGACCAAGGGGATGTGCATTGCTAGCCTGCTGTTAATAACAATTCCCACCAGTTCCAGAAATGCACTGGTTCCACACCACTGCATGCATCAAGGCAATGACTGCAGCCTGCTACTCTACTTCCCACCCATTTTCTCTCATCTTTCTGGATGGGTCCCTGTATCAGCTGTGAAAGCAGAGGACATCAGAGGACATGCTGCTACTACTACTACTACATTATGACACACTGAAGAGAGGGAGACACAGCTATATTTAAATCAATGTTCCATAGAGAGTGTTCTGCATTGGCAAATAAGTCCTTATACATTTACCTGTCATAAGATTGCCATATATTATCATACTAATGGTGATACATTTCAGCAATTTTTTTTCTTCCTTTGCTGTTCACATGCTCCTAATTCCTTTTCAGCTTGACTCGTCTTAACATGCAAATTGCAATTTGCAAGCTTAAAATACAAGTTCTGTTTGTGAAGATAAGATTCTGTAAATATTATATCTCCCCTGGAAGAGAAGGAGATTATTTTACGTTGGCCTAAACAAATTATTTAGATGATATCAAGTCTGCTTCAGGTTAAAATTTTTGAGATGCAAATACATTTTAATAGGCCATGCTTATAGCAAATATAAGCAGTTGTGCTATTTTAGCTGTTTTAGAATAATTGTAGTAAGAGACATACAGCAACTAGAAAAACAATATTAGATTACAGACAGGAAAAATTTAAAAAATTTAAATGCATTAAAAGCAGGTATTCAAGCTACAGCTGCCTTTAAAGGTTCATTCTCTGAGGTGACATCTGCCTGTCACCCGGCTGCCCAGCTCACAGGACCAGCTGGAATTTACCTGCCCATTCAGTGGGATTTCTTCCAATGGAAGCCAAACAGGGCAGAGTGTGGATAGAGGGAATGATGTCCACACCTCAGCCCACATCTCAGACTGGCTGCTGCCAGGGTGTGGTGAGAGGATTCACCCAGGCAGAGCAGGCTGAGGGGTAGGAAATGGTCTCAGGCTGAGCTGTCCTGAATGTTAAACTTGCACTATCCATGCCAGGCAGCTGGATGGTGTGCACTGAGAATACCAAGCACTGAAATACTGAGGATGCTGCAGCTGCCTGTCACAGAGCAGGAGGAGGAACAGAGTGAGGGAGTGCCTCTAAAAGACAGGAAAATGAGGGGAAGCATTGCTCTGGTGTAGTCATGGCAAGGTGGGGGAAGATGAGAAAGGTTTAGAGCTGAAACCTCTCCAATTAAGAGGATTAGGCAACTTCTAGAAGATAGTAAGTGCAAATCAATAACAGTGAATATTAAATCCTGTAAAGATGGAAAAGAAAAGGCAGGGATTGCAGTGTCAGACTCACCAGGTGCCACTGAGCTCCAAAGGAGCTGGGAGCCAAGTGCAGCTGCTTCTTGCATGGAGAAATGCCCAGCACAGCAGGATGGGGGGGATCCTGGCTGCTCTGACCTGGGACCACAGCAGCATGATCAGTGTAGCAGCATCTCCTGCAGGAGATTATCCTGCCACGACCAGGAGCAGTGGCTCTGCTGAGTTCCCAGCTAGCTGGAGGAAGAAAGCAAGGCCTGACTGGCTCTCACACTGCTGCAATACTGCTTGGCACTGTTCTGCTTCTCTGAGAGCCAAAGGTTTTTGAGTCACAGATCCCAGTGAATTCCAAACAAGATGTTGAGCACCAACATCACCAATCATGCTGTTTCTGCTGAGCCTTAATTCAGGAAGAACTTCCATCTAGGAAGTCCTTGTTTTTGCTGGAAAGATACCACTGGGTTCCAAGCTGCCTTGCAGATGTGAGAGTCTGCTGGACAAGCTGGATTTTTGGACTGTATGTTTTATTGCCATGGAGGAGACCACTGCTTTAGCCAGTGCAGTTCAGTGGCCATGAGTGGCCTGATTCCTCTCTAGATCTGCCTGAAAGTGCTGCTGGTGCAAAGGGGGCAGGAACACAGAGCTGGGGACAGGTGGCAGGGGCACTGCAGGGATCAGTGAGATCAGCACAGGATGCGGTGCAGTCACACTGGGGATGGCAGGGCACTGCAGGGATCAGTGAGATCACAGGTGCAGTGCAGTCACACCTGGGGATGGCAGGGCACTGCAGGGATCAGGGATATCACAGGGTACAGTCGCACCTGGGGATCAGTGAGATCACAGGTGCAGTGCAGTCACACCTGGGGATGTGGAGAGAGGAGTTCTCAGATGGAAAAATGTCCCCATCCTTGAAGCTGAGCTAAGGATGTAAGTAAGAACAGCCTAAAGATTTTGCTAGGGCACCAGTCCAGCTGCTGTTGGGAAATAAAGAGGAAAACTGAAAATGTTGATATTACTGGAGAAGATACATAACAGTAAGTAGCTTGATCAGAAAATATTGGGATAAGCCATGATCTATATTAAAGGGGCATTGATAAAGGGGCATTGATTTTGGAGCCTATCAGATTATTTCCATTCTGTGCAATGGGGATGTTTAGTGCTTTGGCATGGCAGTCTGCAGTGCCTGCAGAAGTCTTTGTGAGCAATTTTTCATCCAATCAGAACAATAAACCTTTCTGAGTATGGCAGCCTAGCACTGTCTGGAGCACCCATGCTTTAAGGAACTTGTATTGGAAACTCACTGTATTATGTTTGCATTAAGTGGTAGCTGTAAAATAATAAAAGTAATTAGTGCATGTTATGAACTAATCACCTGCGAAAAGGCCTTGAATGAGAACTTTAATGCAGACTGAATTTTTATGATTATATTATATAAAGCTTGAAAACAGAAGCTTACACAGTGGAACTGCTGAGTAGCCCTGAACTACAGTGCCATGACCAGCTAATTGAATCCATATTCCTTGGCATTCAGGGAATCAATAACTATTAGAAGCAAAGGGCACTGCCTTAAAAGCCCAGTGAGTGCTTCATGCAAGGGGGAGTTTGTGTGATGAAAATGCACTGGTGGAATGGTAGGAATATGTGCCAGGCATCTGCAAGAGGATCATGTCCAAAACAGTACACTAAGGACAAGCACAGCCAAGCCCTAAGCAAACACCATCATTTATAATATTTTCTTGATTTAGGATGATGAACAATCTGATGTGCCAGCCTCAAAAAATTGCTGGGTTCAGAGACCTTAAGCTCAGCCAAGCAATCCTGTTGGACACTAGTATCTTTAAAAGGGTGTGAACATGCCAGGGAGCAACTGGGAGAGGAGAACTTATTTATAGCAGCAGCAGGCTGTAAAGCACTGGTGTAGCAAGACTGACTAGTGCCTTGTTACTTACTCATGCATGCAAATGACACCTTATGCTCCACAGGCTGCTGCTGAGGAATAACCCCAGGGGCACCAAGTGGTGGAGAAAAACCCAAGAATCTCCCTGTGGGAGCAGTATCCATCCAGCACAAGGTGGTGGTGGCTGTTCCCACCCCTGAACTGGGATCCAGGTGCCCTGTGAGGAGATGGACCAAGGTGCACCACCAGAGGAGCTGCTGCCAGAGCTGTGATAAACACAGTTATTTGCCCTTCTCAGAGGAAATGCTGTCAATTCTTCACAAAAAGCCTGCTGCAGTTGTTTTCACACAGCTTTATAGGCTTTTTCATAGCTAAATGCTGTCCCATATTGCTTTTAGTGGCAGGGTCAGATCAGGACACTGTGAGATTCTCTGTGTGTGAATTTTTCATGCTGGCAGAGGAAGAGGGAGGGAGGGAGAGAGGGAGAAGTAGAAATGAGAAATTCATGCCTCAGGAATCCCAGGGAAGAGAATTTGTGCCTCCTGCTCATTTTACTGTTTGCAGCTACCTTGTGTCAGGCACCTTGCTCACATTTCCACAGTGGGTCTGATGCAGTCATTTAGCACATGCTAACTGCAGGCACATGAGAGCTTCCATTACAGCTATTTCCATTCACAAACACCAATATTCTCAAGATATTTCTTGGATGTCAGTCTAGGAGTGGAAGGAGCTGGAAAAGCTCTTGCAGGTAGGCACAAGTCCCTTCAGGATTACCTGGTGTGTGCCACTGGGCCATTTTTCTGGGTTTAATGCTGTGTCTGTGACTGTTCTCTTTGCTTGTGACAGTTCATCTGAGCTGCTGCACTGAGTTGTTTTCTTCCTCTGGGTTGCTTGTAATCACTTTGCTTTGATTGTTCATTATTTGTTTGATGTCTGTGGCAGGCAAACACACTTTTTTTCTTTTTTTCTTTTTCTTTTTTTTTTTAGTGCTCTCTGCCAGGTGGCTGAGTAGTGAAAAAATTAAAAATACAAACACAGCATGTTTCGAGTATTTTTCAAAAGCATTCAGAAATTTTTAGATAACTCAGTCTAATTCTCTCTTCTTCCTGTCAGGCCAAAAAAAAAAAAAAAAAAAAAAAAAACCAGACAAAAAACCTCTCTTGTGAAAAAATAAGTGATAGCTTTAGGATAAGCAGATACACCTACTAGAATGCAGTAGCCAGAAGACTGTATAAGAATAAAACACAAGGGAAATCCTTAAATATTCAGATTAGGGCAATTCCTTTGGACAGCCAGCAACTCAGAAAAAATAAACAGCTACCCCCAGCAGCAGATTTTGGGAGCATCCAGCCTTCCACGGGTTTTCTCTGCCTGTGGCACAGACATGCAAATTCAGGCTGCTGCTGCTGGGAGAGCAGGGGGTGCCTGGGGAGAGCAGCAGTGCTGGGGCAGGCAAATGGCCACAGTGTGACCCTGTCTGTCTGTCCCCTGGCAGTGGGAGCTGACCCTGCAGGGCATTGGCAGCTCCCTGGGCTCAGCTCTATCCCAGCTCCTCTCCCTCTGGCCTCATGCCCCACGTCTCCTCCTACAGTGACTTTGGCTTATTTCCCTGGGAATCCCTGCAGCTAAAACACAACATAATCTTTCTCTTTGGAAGTCATCCAGTCTCCATCCCGGGTTTTACTGAGTGCCAGACCCTTTTGGATTTTGTATGCTTGTAGCCCTTGCAGGGCAGAGTGGGAAGATGGTGAAGTTTATCCTCTGCCTCCAGGATAATCAGAAGTAACAAGAGAAGAAGATGCAAACCTGAACCTGCATTGGACTTGATTTTCTCCACTCTGTTTCTGAAGAAAGAGGAGAGCTAGAGGGGGAGTAGGGATAGGGCCCAAGGGGCAGGAGGAAGATACAGGAAAGAAGTTTTGGCATGTTGTCTTGCCAAAACGTGCAGTACAGATGGGAAGACACAGATGGAGCATTTCTACTGATAGTTCAAGAAATCAAACATGCAGGGAGTTGCAGCAATTTCCTTGTATCACTGTATTGGAACATTCTGTAGCAGCACTTCTTAAAGAAAACAGGCTGTCACTTCAGCGCTGCTTTGGGAGCCTGCACATGAATACAAACAGTCACCCTAAAAATCTGCTGCAGCAACTCTTGCCTGGCACAATGAGCTGATATATTTTGTTTCAGCTCACATTATGTTTGCTGGCCCATCTGTGTGCACAGAGGATCTAAGCCCTGCTCCTTAACTTAGCAGGCTGAACTTGCCCATGGCAGGGCTGCAGAGCAGCAGATGTGGGGCAGCAGATCTGCCTCCTTCATGCTCAGGTGCAGCAGCAAACCAGAATACATGCTGCATGCAAAACCAGAACACATGCTGCATGCAATGGTGGTGCTGGCATGCAGGCAGGGAGGAAGGAAAGGGATCCAGGGAAATGCCATAAAGAATTCTGCAGGTACTGCATGTCAAGTGTCCTTATTAGCAGCTCTGAGATGACTGAACAGTCCCAGCAGCACAATTCCTGCAAAGACCTGCCAAGCATTTCCAGTCTAATTAGGCTTTAGGAGAGTCAGCAGGAGGCCTGGATATCATCTCTGTTCAGAAGAAATCTGACTGGATTCTCCTTTGCCTCTGTGGGAAGGTAGATACTCCCAGCCCCAGGCTCCCATGGGGTCACAGCCCTGTGTGCCTTCTGCAGGCAGGGCAGGGAGTGCTGGAGCAGTGTTCTGCCTCTGGCTCATGGCACCATCTCTCTGTGCTCCCAGGAATACCCTGATGAATGCTTTAGAGGAGGCTGGTGTGGCTGGGACCTCCCTCTGACAGCAGAGAGATGTAGAAACCCCTTTGGTAGCTCCCTTCACATTCCTCAAGAGGAAGATTTTGGGGAAATTTACTTAATTATGTTCTCTTTCTCCTCTTTTACTGTGGGAGGCCTGACATAAGACCTGATATATGTAGATATATGTTGTGCTCTTCTCATTTAAAAAAAAGGTATTCCTTATCCAGCTCTCTGTCATTTTCTGAGGGCAGCTGTCTCCATCATATCTAAGAAGAAAAACTGCTTTTGAAAATAACTTCTTTTTCAGACTTTTTGAGTCTGAGCACAGGCATTTTCTTGCCTCTTACCTTCTGATTTTCATCCTGCTGCAGTAAGCAAATGGGAGTTGGGGAAGTCATTAGTGCCCAATTTAGCCTGGCAATTAGGCAAAATCTAATGGGCTGCTCTCAGGTTCAGAAGCTAGAACTGCTGTTTGTAGGCTCTAATTCTGACAATACCTTTTTTTTTTCCTGTGGCCAGGATAAATTCCCTTCTCTTGTGTGAAATTTTACTATTCTTTATAAAGCTATGTGTTGGGGTTTATTGCTTGGGATTTGTAAAATACTTTGGAAGGGAAAGGTAGGAGACATTATCTCGACATTTTAATGTGTGTCTGAATAGCCTTCAACCCTCTACTCTGGTTACTTCAAAATCTCTATCTTGGGTGAAAGAATTCCTGATCTTTGAAGACTCACAGTTATAAATTCAGTAACAGCATTGGTCCTAAAGACACATTGCTCAATGGGACTGAATAATGTGCCAGCACTACACAGTAACAGCTCTGGCCAACTGGGGGGATTGCTGAGGTAAAAAATGTGGCAGAGGTCACCACATCTGTCAAACATCATTTCCTGTTGTTTCTGTGGGTATTTGGAGTCCAGCACAATGATGGGATTTGGTATATTTTGATATGCCATATCAGTGGTCTCCTTTTCTTCCTCTGCATCATATCAGCTTCAAGAGTGCCATTAAACCAGGATAATATTAGATTAAAAATGCTCATTGAAAAATATATTCTATATATAAAGACTTTGAGACTCTCTGAAATAAATGAAAAGCCCATAAGTTTTCACTTAAAAGCTACAGCTGAATTTTCACTTGAAAGCTGCATCTGAAGCTCCAGCCTCTTGGTTGAATCCCTCTCCATGAGAAATTCCTCTTCAAGAAAATAAGATGGGAGGAGGGATCTGTGCTTTCCTCTCCATCTGGGCTGGGAAGGACTCTGTTCTCTGCTTTGAGATGGGAAGAAGATTAAAACTTCAAAGTTACCATCTTTATTTAATGCCTGTGACATCAGCCCCAGAGAGACTGTCGCTCTGCAGTGCCACCTTAACCAACATGTTCACTGAGCCACCCCTGTGGCTTAACTAGCCTTGCTCCTCAGTGATTTTGTTGTCAGGATGAGAGATTGCCTGAGCTAAAAAAGGGACTAGGCTGAGGATGGGAGCAGAGGCTCCAAGCATCAGACAGCAAGGCAAATGTTCACTCATCCTGGATGGTGATCCTGGGGAAAATGAAGATTCTGTGTTGCATTCAGAGATGGCAGATGATAAATACTGTGGCTTGGCTGAAATCTGTTCTTCCAGAGGTAGATTAGGAGCATTCAAGTCCCACAGGCAAGGACGGTTAAACATCTGACTTAAGCCTAACGTATCTTTTCAGAAAACTGAAGAGAAATCAGAAATCTTGAAATTATGTCCCTTTCCCAAATTATAGCTCACTGCCTAGACCAGTAAAGCTCACTGTTCTCAGAGATACTGAGTGAAAAGAGCAGCTGAGCCATCTGGGCTGGCTCTCAGTATGGACATGAGGAAACAGGGTCTGTGCAGAAGATCAGAGGATTTATACCACAGAACAGTGGCAAATGACCAATGCTCAACAATAACCAGCAATTCTACCAAGAGATCCCTGCACTGAGCCTGTGAGCCAGCCCTATTCACCTGAAATTTGACGGGAGTTAGAAATAAGGACAGAGTAATTAATGTGAGTGTGGGGAGAGACACTGCCTGGGATGGTATGAGTTTCCATTTCACATCTGAGTTCAAAGCAGTGGTGGCACAGAATAATTTAGGTTGGAAAAGACCTTAAAAGATGTCAAGTCCAACCATAATGGTAATAGGCATGATCTAAGGACTCAGAATCTTCTGTGACCTCTGATGTTCCACACTGAGAAATGTGGAGACTTTCATATGCAGCCAGAGACTTGCATGTTTAAAGACATTTCTACAGTCATTGTTTGCAAGTCCTGCACTCAAAGGAAACCTCTCTGGCAAGATTTCATTTCTGATGCCTGTTATGAACAAGAGAACCCAGAGAAATGAAAACTGACAGATTATGGAGATTTTCAAGCCTTGTTTTCATTTGCTGGTGTTCTGGGTTGGTTTTTTTTTATGCCATTGGGGAGTTATTTTATAGATAATGCCATAGAAGAGAATTACTTGTTTTGGCTAATTACGTAGTTCTGTGATCACTGGCCTGTTCAACATTTTAAATTCTCTGTTTCAAAGCCTTCCTTCCACAGTGGTTTAATGCAGCTAAGCAGATATATGACAGATATTTATAAGAAGCATGAAAGTGAATAAAATAGGAGAAGTCAGATAAATTAGGAGTCTAGGGATGTTTGCATCAGCTCTTCAAGAGGGCTCTGCTATGTGAGGAGTTTACTGCCTGGCAGTTTATTTCTAGTTTGTTTTCCCCACACTATTCACTGTTAACTGTGATTAGCCTTTACTGTGATTAACTTTATTAGCATTTGGTGAAGATTTACTTTAAAGAGCACACATATTGTGTCTTCCACATATATTGAATATATCATTCTTGTGCCATTGGTAAGAGGAGGCATTTCAGACAACACATGAATAGTAAAACCCTCTTGAAAATAGAATGCCTCTGTATTCCAGTATTGTTTTTTCACTCTTTCAAGGACAGGACTGCACATTCAAAAACATTTTTATCTTTGTCTTTCTAAAATAATCGGATGTTTAGATCAGTGGTTTTGGGAATAAACTATTAATTGTATTGCTTTAGGCTCTTCTTGGAGACAAGGATGGCAAGATAAGAACCTAAATAGAAGAGAATCTGGTATCCAGGACAATCATACCAAATCCAATTTATGAGCTGTTAAACACAGGAAGGGCAAGCTGGAAAAACTCAGGAAAATTGAATGGCCTAGGCCCCAAAGCTATTGGCTTTTGATCTTTGTTGGAACTTTGAGGGGAAGGGATTTTCGTGGTTGATACTCATGGACTGTTGTTTACAGCCCAACAAACCAGATATGGTGTTATGAGGGAGATTAACACATCTCAGATTTTAGAAGCACTACAGATGTCACTTTTACTCCCAGGGATCACACCCTGTTGTCCCACCATGGGACAAAATCCTCTGGCAGTTGATGTTATGTGGCCCTCAGTTTCTAATAGCATAGTCACAGCTATTTATAAAGTACAACAGAATTTTGCTCCACAGCCTTGATATAAATGTCAAGTGCCCTGCAGTATTGTGCACTGTTCCTGGAGAAATGATCCATCAAAACCATCCATATGAGAGGAAGTATTCAAAACAATCCAGAAAGAAATTTTGTTCTTGTAGGATAATAGAGAAAATTGGCTGACTTGCATGGACTATTGACATGCAGCTTCACTAACCATGTCCCCATGCCAGAACTAAGGACATCCTGCCTTCAAGGAGGACACACAGCCTTTATTTTACTTTCTGCCTCAGACCTGAGTTACATATAAGCAAGACTGTGCAGCTGAACAGAAAAAAAAAGTGTAAAGTGCATCAATAATGAGAAATTGAGGCCAACAGAGGCAGAGAGCGAATAAAAAAAAAAAAAAGCTACCAGATACAAATGCAAAATGTGAAACAGAAGAAGCTGAATTCACAACACTGTGCATTTTAGAGGATTAGAAGTGCTGGTGTTTGAATTGTAGAGATGAGTTTCCAACTTATCATGGTCTGAGTGTTCCATCACTTGTGTGCATGTTGAGGATAATGAAGGGATTTGTTTGAGAGGAGAGACTCTAAGGAAAGGAAGGCTCTGTAAGTTGCTCATCTTAAAAGAAAAAAGGAAATATGGAAGTAGTTAGTTTCTTATAATGAAAATATCTCACCAACCTGCATTTTCAGTTCTACCAGGCTGCAGTTCCAGCTGGAGAGGGCTCCCTCTTCCCTCTCAGCCTGGCCTGGAGGGTGTTAGCATCCACCATTCAACAGGAGTTTTGCCATGGGATGTAGAGGGAATTTCGTTGTGTTTTCTGGCAGTGTGCTTTGGAAAGGGAGTTAATTCCCTCACCATGAGGGGCCTGCCAGACAAGACATGGTAATTCCTTACAGTGGGCTCAAAGGCAGCTGCAAGCCAATCCAGCCTCATGAATTTCTCATATGTAAGACACACCCAGTGGCTGCTGCTTCTTTCACATCCTGCTGAATCTGTTTGGAGGCTGACTGAGGTCATGCAGAGACACTTGCAGCTGCTTTGCACGCTCTGTGCAAAGGGACTGTGCTCAAAGGAACCAACAGTGATTCTTGCCTCAGGAAGAATGGAAATGGTCTCTCCTTTTAAGTTCACCCTGTATTCAACAATTTAAAAACACAGCATTCTCACTCATCCTGGAAGACATGATTTCTGAAGCTCTTTTCCCAGTTGTTTTCTGATTTTTCAAAGATTCCAACTCACAGCCCTCAGCCATGGTAATGATAATAACTGATCTGGTTAGAAATGGTGCCAGGCTAGCTTCTGGATTTAAGTAACTTTGCTTTATAAATCTATTCAGTAGTGAGGGATTTGCATGGCCCAGATTCAAGGAAGAGGACACTCCTGTCCACTTGGAGATAACCTCTGAGTGCTCACACTGACCTCACCCTGTGTTCCTGCCCTGTTGCCCTCTGTACTCTCAGTTGTACATCTCTCTCTGCATTATTTTCCTTTAAGCTAAAGTAGGGTGGAAATCAGGTTTGTTTGGGCTCGTATTGTGTGCTCAAACCTTCAGTGAAGCTGAAAGGGCCTTAGACCACCTATAGGCTGTGGAGTAGAAGTGCTTTGTGAACTCCCTGTAGTCTTGGCCCCTCAATTATCCAGATCAGGGATTTGTCCAGAGTACATGTCAGGTCTCATCTGGGTTGTGTAGCTCCTGTATCCTTAGGAGCACAGGGATGTGGGGGAGGGATGAGGGCTGGTGGACCCCACTGACTCAGGAAGCAGCCATTTCATAGTAGGCAATCCAGGGGCCAGGTGCATGTGGGCTCCTTGGAAAATGATCTGTTAGAAGCTGCCCTCAGATATTTTTCACCTAAATGTGACCTAGGACCTCCAAATCCCCTAGATACATGCTCATAAGTGTATTAGAAGACCAAAGGGCAGTTTCTAAGACCTATCCCACCTCTTAAAATATCCAGGCTTCCTCATCCCATAAGAAGCTTATAAATCACTGCACTCCAGTAAAAGATACAGATGCTTTTTATTTTTTTAAATTACAACCACTTTTTGTCTTGCATTAAAGCCTCTTACATTTTCAGAATCTTTCCACTTGAATTATGGAACAGATCACAGGCCAGCAGAAAACTATTCCCAATAGGAAAAGGCAACATAATGGAACACAAATTAAAATACACATGTAAGTACAAAGCACTGAGAGTGGTCTAGAACACGACACGCACATCGCTTTTAAAAATAACGAGTGAGTCCTAACACCCACATTTCAAAAATTGCAGAGCATCCTAAAATCTTCCAGATGTGGACTTGATTAGGGCTACAATTAGGTGGGTTACAACTTGCATTTTAAAAGCAGTTCTTTGCCACAGACTGAAGAGAGTGAAGATTTGCTGAAGGAAAGGGAAAGGAGGAAGTTGAATCTTCCCCAGCAAATACTCCACTAATGAACATGTGCACGTTACTGGCAATCAAGAAAAGAGAGTAGTTCCCATCATGAATATTTTCTTTATTTCTTATTGGTATTGGTAGAACTTCTCATGGGAAGGTTGCAGCAGAGAAGGTGGCTGAGTACAATCTCCTTTTTCTGCCTGGAACCAGCTGCTTTTTACAAGCAAGTGCTCCCTGGAAGCACCAAGGCATAAGCCCCTCCATAACAGCATATAACCAGCTCAGGTTTGCACTGAGGTCTGGCTTGTGTGCATCTAGCATCCCTAATAAAACCTTGAGCTTTTCCATCATGGCTGAATAAACTGGAGCTTGTGCAGATTCCTTTTGCAGAAATCTGAATGTCACCTGGGGAAGGAACAGGCAGAGGTGTCACACAGCCCTCAGACAGCTTTCTTGAAGGTTACATTTGTCCTGGAGACACAGAAGTAACTCTTGACTTTCCAAGCAAGGATTCCTAGATGCTGTAGTTGCCTATCCATGGAGAAAGCCTCCAAGATGAACCCTTATGGAGTCAGTGAAAGTTCCCAACAAGCCTGTCTGGGGTCTCACCTGCAGGTGATTGTGGCTCATGTCCTCTGAGCGCTCTCAGAAGTTAAAACATTGCTGCTGTTTCCCTGAGATCCTGTCATCCTTTTCTTCCAAGTTCTTCTGAGCCTTCTGATGTTTGCATTCTTGTAACGAACTTTCTCACGTGCTTTTCTCTAAATAATTATTGTTTTACATTCTTTTCTAGAAGAGGAGAAATTTAATGGACTGTTGGTTTGTCCAGTATCATTAGAAAAGGTGCACTGTCATTCTCCAATCCACTGTCACTTTTAAAAATCTATAAATGTTAGAGTCAGAAATTAAACTGCCCTTCTTTTTACCTTGGAGATTCCAGAGTCCACGTTGTTTTATTTTGTGTCCTATAACAATAAGATCCTATCTGAACATTGCCTGATTTCCCATGGTGCTTAAGCTCCTAAAGACTTTCTCAGCTTGTGCTGGGCTCACTGTGAGCCAGAGTTGAGTTCGTGGAGAGGAGAGCCTTCCTTGGCTCCTCCAGAGGCTGGGCTGGGCACATCCTGGGACATCCTCAGGTCTTTCTGTAGATTCAGGGAGAATTCCTCCTGCTTTCTGTCAAGGAGGAAGTCCTAAGAACCTTTGCTTTTCCTAGGGTAGAGGATGTGAGGAAGTAGAGACTACTCTTCCTCATTTTTTATAAGGTAACTGAATATAAATGGGTCAGAAATCACTAGAGATAAATATAGCAAAAAGTCACCACATATTTCTGCCAAAGCCTCAGACCTCAGCAGCTGCACTGAATTTGTTGTAGTAGAAGAACCTTTCTGAATAACTATTGACATCTCTAGAAAAGTATAGCATGCTCTGTACAGCACACCAAAAATGCCCCTGAGTAGAAAAATGGCTGCATTACTATTAATGCTGGTCATATTCTGAATTAAATACTTACTTCCTTAGTAGACATTAAAATATCAGCATTTTACGGGCAGCACAGCACCTTCCTGAAAGAGTAGGTGTCTTTAATATGAATACATTTTATTAAAAATATTTGTCACTGTGAAAGATCTGGTGGCATTGCAAGCAAGTAGACAGTAAAAATAATCTGGCTTTCTTCTCCATGCATCACCAAGGGATTGGCATGCACATCTCAATTAAAATTTGAGTTTTTCAGTAATCTTCCAGCATCAGAAGGAGTCAGAGACTCTTGTATGTGGTGGCTAGTTAACCGCTTTATGCAGGGCACATCAGCTTTTTAGGAACTGTATCCATTTACATTGTGTGTGACCAGATCAGAGTGTCTGTGAGCAAACAAAATGCTGTCAGCCCTCATGTCTCAGTTAGGAATTTAAGATACAAGTGACTAAAGTCAAGAATTTAACATACAAGTGACATGCTCGGATGCTGGCATCAGTTGTAGAACATCTGGCACAAGGATCGGTCAAAAGCTGGTGAAAGAAAAATGTTGTACCTTGATTTTTTTGGGTACCTCTTGGGATTTTATTTCATTGGATAATAATTCTTGGGATAATTCAAACTCATATGAGCCAGCTGTTTCTGGCCTTGCAGACTGAAAAAATGAAATGCAGAGGAACAGAATGGCTTGGAGTCAGAAAAGTAAATTTGCAGTGTGGTACCTACTCTGCTCTGTCTAGAGCTGATAAGAGCTGGGTCTGATGAGCCCATTTAGCTCCCAGTGTCTCTTTTAACACTGGTGGTGTAAAGAACAGCAACAAAGATGGAGAGATCTGAAAATTGTGGAAAGAGCAAAGAAAGGCAAGAGAGACAAGCAAGTTTGTCACAGTTAACTCACATGACTTAAGTTTACTTGGAAAATCCAGTGGACAGGCAAGGCAAACTGTTCCTGGGTGCCAAAAGCCTTAAAATTGTAACCTTTTGGTAACTATTCCTACTATTGCATATCACTTGTCGTAACTCTGTGTCCTTGCAAGAAAAATCTGTTCATGCTGAAATCTGATATGAATAACTTAGAAAGGTCCAACTTTAAAAAGGCAAAGGGGATGCAGAGGGGAGGACAAAGAAAAGTGATTTGAAGAATGTAATGAGGAATGGAGGGGAGCACAGAAGTCTTCTGCACCTCCTCTGGCAAAATACAGAGATCAACAAAGAAATAATTGAAAATCATCAGCCTGGGGAAAGATGTGGATAACAAAGCAGCTTCAAGGAGAAACTTACACCAGTGTGCAACTGTCCCAGCAGGAAAGTCTATTCATGGCTGCATGGCAGCAGAATGACTCCATTTATTACAGTTTAATTTATTGGCTGCTGACAATGTAGTCTGTTCAGAACAAATATAGTGCAGTCTCTGTCCTCACAAGTAGTCAGTTTAGCTTGAAAAAAAAAAATAAAATTAAGGTCTTTCAGATTTCCTTCAGTGTATTTTAAAACAAGAGTGATCAGTGCCTCACTCTTGCATTCCCTGTTTTTTATTGGCTATGGCACAAAAGAAGGAAATTGTTTATTAACAAACTTGACCTCCTTGTTTGCCCACTTTTCTTGCAATCCCTTCCTCCTCTTCCTTTCCAGAGGAAGTCCTCAGGCACAGACCCGAGGTGAGGATGGAGCTGCTCTGTCCATGTCCACTCTAGGTCATTTCTGTTTCACAGAGGTGGGGCCAATGCTGGGGCACAGTGTGGAGAAGAGAGCAGAGAAATCAGTGAAGGCCATGAGCCCTGTGTAAGGACATTCCTCCTGCAATCCTGCAGCCATAAAGTTCATGGCTGTGGGTTTTGTATTGAATGTGGGACTCTCTGTGAATACAAAATATTATAAAACATTATACACTGCCCAAACTACAGCAGCACAGCATGGAGGAGAAGGCTAATCACCCTTCAAAACCCATGTTTATTCATCAAGTTTTAATGGCAAGAGGAGGAGCTGCTTCAGACCTGTATCACCTGGAACTGAAGGATGACCCATAAAAAAACTTTCTTTTCAGTTAAAGAAAGACAAAATGAGTAGTATCCATCAGAGTTTATCTATCTTGCTGCTCATCGCTAAAGCTCCTCTACTCAAAATGTGGTTTCATGTGATGTGGGACACCTCCTGCAGCCCCTGCAGGTGAGGATGGAACATGTTAATGACATTTATTGTGCTGCAGACTGTAGGTGCCATGCCAGAAAGACAAGTATGTCTAGAGGTGGAACTCTTTGCTAGTCATTACCAAGTGGCTGAATTTCTGATGGAGAATATTACATAGTCATTCAAAAGGCAGTAACTCAGGTTGTAACAAAGAACCTGAGACATACTAATAAAAGCCCCATTTCTATTTTATAAGTCACATAATGGATGTCACATTCAGTGCTTCTTATGGTGAAGAGGTTACTTATTAAGCATAGTCTATGACTTTATTTCATTTTAAAATTGCCATCTTTTCCAATTATTCCAACTTTTTAGAATCTTCTCCCTTTTAAATAAGGTTATTTTTAGTATGAACCACAAGTTACAAACAGCAGAAGTTGCTATAGAAACAGAAAAGGCACTTTGAAGAATGAAAATGCAGGAAGAAATATTGTTCACTATTTGTCTTCTGCAGACAGTAAGACAGAATCAATACCTATAGGTGTGGGTCTGTGTATCCATCCATATATGTATATATAGGTATAGATGACTGTCTTTACTGTATCACTGAACACTTCAGTGCTTGTCTTTGCATCCTAACATTTAGCCACTTTTTGGCACTTCTGCCCTAGCAGTTTATTATCCCCAGCTTTATGCAACTGCCCTGTGAGTAGGTGCCCTGTGTGTGTCTCTGAATTCAGTCAGCCAAGCCCAACTGATGGAAGCTGCAGCACAGATAGAGGCAGGTGCCTTGCATGGGGTGCTGGAGAAAAAAAAGCTCTTCAGCAGCCTTATTAATATCCCATTATCTGACCCTCATCACACACCACAGTGGACATTGCTAATGGAAGGACTCATCTGGCTTGTTTCCTCCCAACCTAATCAGTCCCTACTCTACAGATATTCAGGTTTTCCTTTAAAGGCTCTTTGCTTGTTGTTTCAGTTGTGAAAATAAACTTCATGCTCTAGCAACTTTGAACTAAACAGAGGTAATTTCCAGTCAAGGGACTTGTGCTGTGTCTGAAGTCTGTTTCTTAAATGCTGTGCAACCTTTAAGGCTCATCTATGGAGAGGATGATGAGGATGAAACATTATATAATTTTCAGCCATTGGGAATCAGCCTCAAAGTCCAGTGTAACAGCATGGGTTACTGAACCACATTCAAAGGAAAGAATAGTGTATAGATTACACTCCAGGTATTCATTAGATTGAAAGAAAAAAACTTCAGGCATTTCACAGTCAAGCTGTTTGGAAAACTGGGCCTGAAATATTTCTCACTTCTGCTCTTAAACCTTTATTTAACTTCATTGTTCTTTGTAATGGCTCAGCTTTACAATCATTCTGTGTTAATAAGCAGTCACAAAAATAGCTACCAGAGATAATTCAGGAATAGTTGAACCTTCTCTGAGGAAGAAGAGCCTGGAGGCAAGGGAATGAACTGGGAAAGAACCAAGGACCATTCAGGCCTAATTTAAATTTATTCAAGGCAATTGACTTACCATGATATTTTGGTTAAAAAGTTTGTATTATATGGAATTAACAGAACACATATTAGATAGCTTAGGAATTAGTCATGTCACATCTCATCTTGTATGGGTCTGTTATTGCTAGGATAGGTCAAGGCTTTTTCAAGGAACAAGATTTTTCTTCTGCTTCAGAATTTGTGTATAATGTTGGCAAACCGCTTAGGACTGGATTTCTGAGCACTTAGGGGTCCCAAAGAGGAGATTGCTGCTTACAGTGATTGCCAAGTGGATTTTGGAAGTCACGCTCAGTCTTTCACTGCAGATTGGTTGTCCAAATACCTTTGTGAAGTTGTTTTTTTTGGTTTTTTTATTTTTCATTTTTTATTTTTTACAGATTACCATCAAGAGTGAGCTCCTGTTTCTCCAGCTGTCTGCCAACCTGGTGCCCTGGTGTCTGTTTTGCAGGACAGGTTTGGACTCACAGCTCCAACACAAACTGGTGGAACCTTCCTGGGACATCTGGAGCTGGTTTTAAATCCAGCCATTCAAAAAGTGAGAACCCCACACCATCATGGTTAACACCGTGCTCCAGGTGTGCTGTTCATCCTGGCAGTGCCCTGGGTCTCTCTCAGAGCAGGACTTTGATGTATCTCCTCAGGCAAGAGGTTTTCTCAGGGAAGAAATCTGGTGGGATCTACTTTGATCTCCAGGGGGA
This sequence comes from Ammospiza caudacuta, assembly GCF_027887145.1. Classification (NCBI taxonomy): domain Eukaryota; kingdom Metazoa; phylum Chordata; class Aves; order Passeriformes; family Passerellidae; genus Ammospiza; species Ammospiza caudacuta. Next base: position 114,344,518 of record NC_080594.1, read on the forward strand.
GAGGAGCCTCATCCTCCTAGTCAGGCTTCAGTGTGGAACATGCACACCCCACCTTTTAGACACAGCTAACAGGGCAGCCAAAGGCAGAGTTTTTACTTTCAACCATTTTTGCCTCAGTTCCTGGTTTATAAGTGGGGCATAGTGTGAGGAAGTTTTTGGAGCACTATGATGTAATCTGGAGCACAATAGAAATCCTCATGAGAAAATGAAGGTTTTTAAATTCCAGACAGGGCTGGAAAGTGTTTATGTTGTATAGTCTGTCAATAGGCATAGAATGACAAAAGAGTAAAATACTGAATTGCTGCTTGTTAAATAATCAGCGTTGATCTCAGCTACTGAATAAGGCAAGGGAGCTAGAGGAAAATAATAAATGTCCCTGTAATTAGAGAGCATATCCTAATGCACACTCTCCTAGGGATAGAGGAAGCTCTCACAGGCCTCTTGAAGCCTGTCATTTCCAACTTTTAGATTTTTGCTTTGCTCTGCTGGTCAGAGTATAGGGAAAAGGTTAGTTTAGACCTGCCTATTTGTACACACTATGAGGCTTCCAAGTGGTTCAACCTTAATTACTGCATGTAGAAGCAAGTCTGAATTCAGAATTCAGATCAGCATCAGTAGAGGAGACATAATTTACATATGCCTCGTTTGGCACATAGTCTTGAGTAGGACTATTTTCAATTCTGGTAATTTTCAAGCAGTACTTTCCTTTTTAAAATGCGTGTCACTCTCTAACTCCAGCTCCTCAATTCTTGAATGTACCCTTGTTAAAGGGAACAGATGGTTTCAGTTCCACAGGATGAACTCTTAACATTGCCTTCAAACCTGGGTGAAACCACTGTTTATTTGGCTGAATTGTAACTCAGGCCTCCATGTCTTTGTGATGCTGTTCCAACCCTGCCTGGTTCTCTTATCCTCTCTGCCTTGCTTTAGTGTTGGCTTACCTTACAACAAGAGAAAAGGCCAGCAGCCTCCTCCAGACCATTCTTTTGTCTCTAATATTCACTACAAGAGGTAGCCAGCTAATTCCAATTCAGTGTTAATAGCTGGGGCATGAGAGGAAATGACAGGAAATTAAAGCCAAATGTGGTGAGCTCAGAATTTCTCATGTGGATCAAGCATTTGGAGATGCCTGATCTAGTTACAGCTAGTCCATGTGGTGCTCCCTCCTTTGTTGAATTCCACCTTTCAATCAGCTGCAACACTGAGTGAAACTGGAGAGGGATCCTACCCTTGGAGGCCATGTTGCCATTAAAATGGGGCTGTTTTGAGAAAGAAATGGCCAGGAAAATGAAAGGGAGGCAGAAGACTAAATGGTGTTTTGATTTGCCAAATAAATACTGATGCCCTGTGAAGGCTGACCTAGAACAGAGGCTAGATGGGGTTAAAGAATAAAGTAGAGATTTCTTAAAAGGCCTCAGTGGATCCACCTTGGGCAGTACAAAAGCACAGCTAGGGCTGCACCTAAGATGGACCCAAAATGGTCACAAAATGCACAACCAGTCACAGGATCTCATACTTTTATAAGTTCTGGTCCTTTTTGCATATTGGAACTAATTGTCCAATTACAGCTTTAGCCCATGCAGTCCTACCCTTCTTGTTTTTCTCTCTTCATTCCACTGTTGTTTGTGCTCTCGGGCCTGAGATTTGGATCATTTGTCCTTGGTCCCCAGCCAGAGAAGGAATTGTTTTGTCTCCCAACCCTGTGAAGAGAGCTCACCATCCCCAGTATGAAGCTCAGAACTACACACTAAAGCAGTGGAGTAAATCCAAAAAATATAAAAGCTAAAACCTGAGGCATCAATACCTTTTGAAAACTTCTTTAATATCTGAGATAAAAGCCAAGTGAACTTGTAGGGCTACACAACTCTTAAGTGATAACCCTACAGGAACCCTGCTCTTTGGGACATGGTTGCTGGGACCTTCCTCCCAGCTCCCTGTCACTAGGATAGCAACAATAGAAGCAGCTTTTTCATACTATTCTGCCTGAAAATGCCTCTGAATTTTTCTCTAATAATATCCCAGCTGGATTGTTATTTCCTATGAAAACTTTATTGATTCGCAGCAGGCCATTTGCAAATGATAGATTAACTCTCACCTCATTAATATACAAAGGATTGTTAAAAGGGAATTACAGTGCACAAGATCTATTTCCCAAACAGAAATACACACAGTGGGAGAAATCAGTGAGCAGTGAGCAGCCCAGCAGCTGGGCAAGTAGTCTGTGCCTTTTGTATGACATGAACATAATACAGGTTTCTGAACAAATTTTCTGAACAAATTTTCCCCAGAAATTATTTGGGTGAGTAGAGGCAGACAAAAATTCTCAGAGATCAAAGGAAGTGCTTTAAATATGAGCAACCAGATCAAAGAATTTTGGCTATCATGCTTTGGTTGAGATGGATGAAAGGGCTCCTTGGGGTAGGAAGGACATTGCTGGCTCTTTCAAGGAGCTACAGCCCAATGTACATCAGGGTGCCCAGGTTTCCCTGAGCTGTGTGTTGGATTACGTTTTATTAGCTTTTTACAAGGGAACCAGTTCTTCACTGCACTGTGCCAGCTTTCACTTTCTTGCACAGTTTGGGGAGGGAGCAGCAGGTGACCCAGGGCTAGTCTAGGAAGCATGAGGGGAGAGAAAGGACTGTAGTGGGCTCCAGAAGGGACATCTGAGGAGCTTTCAAGGGCATCAAAAAGGTCTTGGAAGTGCAGCCTGGGTGATGGGAGAAACTGTAACTGTGCTTTAGGGTTTCTGCTGGAGCCTCCAGCCATAACTTGTGTCCTGGTGTTGGGCTTACTCATCCTTTTTACCTCAGTGAGGTCTTTATGAATTCTTTGTGGTAGGAAGCAGATTCTGCATAAATCACTCGCTCTGTAGAAGGTGCTGCCATTTTCCCAGTCTTTGGGACTTGCTATAAAGAAATTATCCTACAACTGGGATTGCCACTTGCAAATCATCCTAGGAACAGCTGTGGCTGGAAGCCAGCACAGTGAGCAGATGTTGGCTTGTTTAACAATATGAACCACAAGGAATATGAGAAAGCAGCTTTAACTCACACTTTTTGTTCTTCTAAAATGTGATAGTAAGAATGATCCTGAGCACAATAACACAAATGCCTCAGCCAGACACATTGCAGTGTTTTCTGCATTCAGGAGTGTCAGCATTCCATTCAGAATTCATTTAGTCTTGTCAAACAAGAATTCTCCCTCCTTCTGCTCCTTCTGCTGCTCTCTAAACCCCTTTATGAAATCAAATACCAGGTCAGCTCTTACAACAGAGCACTGCTAATGAACCTATGAATCCTTTCCAGGACAGCCTTCTCTCTGAAGAAATCATTTCTGGTTCTCAGTTGCTGTTCCTTGCATGTGAATGCATTAACATTCAATATTCTCTGATGCTTCCTGTATTTAACCAAAGAAATTGGAGCAGACTGTGCCAATAGTCTGCTTTCATTATTAAATATTGCACCATTCTGGCTCTGCTCACAAATGTTACAAGGAAAGATTTAGTGTTGTCCCAGTCAAAGGTCTTAAACCTGTCAATCTCTAGACTCCTTCCCAGGGGACAAAGGAAGATTAACTGAGGAAATCAGTCCTAATTCCAGTCAGCTTTAGCTTGCTGTGGGTGTGGGGTGATGCAGTGGTGTGTTCATGGCCTGAAAAAATAAAAATAAAAATAAATCAGCTAAGTCGCTGATCACAATATTAAGCAGCATTAGATAAAAAATTGTTCTCCTAGGACAGTGCAGGAAGCAATCTCACTTGCTGATACCTCAGCCTTAACAACTACATTTTGAGATGTGACATGACTAATTCTTAAGCCATCTTATATATGTTCTGTTAATTCCATATAATATGAATTTCTTAACCAAAATGTCATCTTTTGCTAAGTCAAATGCCTTGAAGAAATCCAAACCTATCATATCAACACAGTCATCTTTATGAACCAAAACGATAATCCTGTTTTCAAGAAGACATTACTGTATTTCATAGAATTAAAGCAAAAGGCATTTAAGAACACCTAGTCCAACCATTAACCCAGCACTGCCATGTTCACTATGAAACCATGTCCCCAAGTGCTGCATTTAAGTGACACTGAAATATCTTCAGGGATGGTGATCCCACCACTTCCCTGGACAACCTGTCCCAATCCCTGACAACCATTTTGGTGAAGAAATTGTTTCCCACTGTCCAAATTAAATCTTCCCTGGCACAACTTGAGGCCATTTCCTCTTGTCCTGTTACTTTGGACAAGAGTCCGACCCTCACCTGGCTACAATCCCCTTTCAGGTAGTCTGTGGAGCAATAAGGGCTCCCCTGAGGCTCCTTTACTCCAGACTCAATGATCCAAGTTCTACATTCCTAAAACTGCAAAACATTTTATTGACTATTTGCTTCCATTTTTTCTCCTATTTCTCACCTATTAGTCAAATGAATTATTGTTGTTTTCCTATATCCTGGGAAATAGGAAAGGTATATAATAGGTAGCTGGCATGAATTTTAGGTCAAACCAGTCCTTATTTTTGTGTCTATGCTATGGCAGCTTCTTGGCAGGATATTGACTTGACTGTTAACAAAGTATTTTTGGTATTCATTGATGTTTTTTAGGTTGAATGTACACTTCTCAAATATACATTGCAAGATGCTTAAACTTGGGAAGATGGTATTTTTCAAGTTTCAGATAGACAAGGTAGAAGTGTCACATTCATTTGCATGAAGAAAACACAGGTCCTGACGGCTGGTTTATCATAGCAGCATTTTGTTAGGTTTGCATTTAACTGCTGTGTTTCATCCTCATTCAATCCATTTCCTGGGCTCAGTCTGGGATGTTCAGGCCATCAGGATTTGAGTTGCTCTCTGTCAGAGAAGCTCTCCAGCAGTTTCTGTACTGGTGATTTGAGTTGAGCAGCAAGTGCCTCAGTTATTCCAGTGACAAGCTGTTCTTTTGTTACTCTTGTCCAGCTATTAAACAAAGTGCAATACATCTAAATAAACATTTCTCATTACGCGGCCTCATACAGGACTCATAAATTCGTACAGCTGAATTCCACAGGGAGCATGAGCTTTGTTGTTCTGTGCTGCTCAGAGCAGGGAGCAGAGACCTCCTCTGCCAGGGAATGAGGACATCCAGAACAACAGATCTTTTGGATGGAGATTAGAGATTCTGTCCCTGCAAGAGCCAGACAGAGCTGGGAGGAAGTAAACAACTTTGGCTGGGGGGACCTCAGGCAAACAGACAGATCTTATTCTTCTGTGTGTCAAGACACAGCTTGTAACATATTTGTATACATAATACATCTTCTGGAATTTTCACATTAAAGTGAAGATGTATTTATCTGGCAGCTGAAAAAATAACTGATGTGCCTCTGCTGTGCCTTTCCTAGGAATTCAGCTGTCCAGCGGAGAGGAAAATAGGAAAAATTATTTCAATATAATAAATAAATCAAGCTCACAGTCTTGCATACTGCATTACCCAAGAAAAATGACTGAGCCAAGTGGGCAGGAACTGTGGGTTTCTGTAGAGGAACTACAAATCCTTTGGAATCACTGTGCATCAATAAATTCCATGCAAACTCTTTTTAAAATGTCAGTAAATTGGATTGGAATAATTACATCAGTGTGTTATTTTACATTTTATGATGGAAAAAACATATTTACATATATTTACATATTATGGTGGAAAAAACAATATATCGTTCTCAGCTTTTGTAGTGGGATGTACATAAAGAAGACTCAAATTCTCTGCTGCAAAACCAAAACTAGAACTGGGCAAAATTTTTAGGATGTAGTTGCCTGAACATGCAAGCAGAGCAGTTTTCTTCTGCTTTGGTAAACTCTTTGGTGCAGTTTTTACCTCCCTCCGAAACAAAAAAGATACATCAGTGTTATAAAGTAGGTCCCAAGAGCCTTCAAAATCCCAGAGTGTGTCATTGAATTGTGCTGTGTCTATGTCTTCCCTCCATTCCATATATTTTCCTTTCTCTTCCTTCCTCCCATTCTCTGAATTATCTTCATCCTAGATGCAAAGAATTTGTTGCTGACACTGAAATATCCCTCAAAAATCTAGCTTTCTTGTATTTCTAAATGAAAGTCTGTATTTTTTTGTTTCGTTTGTAAGGAAGTTTTATCTATTAGATTATGAATGAAAGGGGAGAGAGAGAGAAAGAGAGAAATAAAGGAAGAGGAAAGAAAAAATGAAAAATAGAAAAATATGTCAGACCTTCCAGTCAATAGGAAACTCACTGAGAAAAAGCATAATGACATTCCATTTTGTCAATAAAACCTTAACAGACATTAAAGAGGAGAAAGCACAAACTATCCTTTACAGAGGGAGAAAGAGCACATTCTGTTTCCTACACCACACAGGATTTCTGTGGAAATTAAACTGAAGAGGTAATGCTAGACCTGATGCTCTTATTTAGTGGAAAGGTAGAAACATACTGCAGGAAGGTCTGACTCTACAGAAGAACAAGAAATCTATTCCAGAGGGTGTAGGTAACACTGAATATAGATGTTATAATTACTAAGTATCCCACACTAAAACAGTGAAAAACATATTCAATCTGGCACAGAATATCAGTAGCTGAAAGAGTTTCCTGGGAAAGAATAATAATGACAGCAATGATCATTATAATCATCATGCAAATGTATATATTGCAAAGGAAATAGAACTGGATGGTGTAAATATGGTGATTTTCCTCATTAGTGTCAATTCCCTGGACACATTTTCTTCTCTGATGGTGTATAGCTGTGGGGTTAATTTTTTCCCCCTTTTCTTCTTTCTCTTCAGTTTTTAAAGAAAAGACACACATTTTTCTCATCATTGAGACATTGGACAGTCAATTAAAAGTCAAAGGGATTTGTTTCTCTCGTTTTGTAAGGGTGGTTGGTTTCTGGGTCCAGTGCTCCTGACTCCTCATCCTGCATGGACTCTGAGTTGTGTCTGGGAGAGGAGCATTGATTCTGTTCTCCACACTCCTTGCTGGGTGTTGGGAGGAAGAAAATTAGGAGAGAGACATTTAATTCCTTCTTCAGAAACAGTAGATTGGGATCTGGCCTCAGCCTCTTGGGAACTTGTGAACAGCTGGCCCACTCTGTGCAGGGCTGCTCCTCAAAGAGCAAGAGCAGAGCTCATCCTGCAACTTTGGAGGGTTTCTTTCCACTGTGACAGAATTTGTGGTGAGTTTTACCCCAGGGATTCTGCTGGTTGTAGTATGGACACGCAGAGGAAGAACCCTGCCCCAGAAATGAGTGTTTCCTCCTGCCATGCACTGTCCTGCTCTGTGCAAGAAACAGCAACAGTGGCAGAAAGGAGCGGTGTAAATTGCCTGACTGTCAGGCACACTGTGCCATGACACTCTACAGCAGGCTGCAGCAAGATCACATCTCCTAGACAAGCAAACAAGAAATGTTGATTGAATAATTCAGAAATGATCATGGAATATGCTTAGCAAGCCTTTCCCATGTCAATACTTGGCAGCATTCAAACATCATTAACTTTATTTCCCCTACAACATTGAACGAGCTGTCAGCTTTTTAATGGATATATTGTCTAGCTAAAGTAGAAAAAGGGATTGATTTGAAATTATTTATTTCAGATCTTAGGTAGTTTGATACACAGTTTGATATTCTTCCAGTGATTGAATTGTTTGTCTCTATGTGTCACAGAAGAATTCAAAATGGTGCAGAATCCAGAAATGACTGCTTTTAACCAGGTTGATCTTGTGTGAACCCACATGGAGCTGGAAAACTCCAGAGTGACAATTCTCTCTGGAGAAACACAGATTGAATGCAGACCACATCTGCACCTGGTGAGTGCAGGACAAGAGTTTTGGCACGGGTTTAATTAACTGTACAACCATCAAAGAGTTCTTCCCCATATTTTCCCAATCAAATATTGCTCCCATTTTAGTATTGTTAATACTAATCACCTATATTGTTCTTGTTTGGTGAAAAACTCTCATCAAGCTGTCATGACTTTATTCACACACACACAAATTCACACACACAGTGACTGCAAACCCTTCTCTTCAGATGCTTCTCTACTAAAAAGTTTTAGATCTGTTACTTCTCAGGAGACAAGAAAGTTTAAACACAACTGAGTCCAAGACAGTAGTCATTAGGGGTATTAAAAACTAAAATTTGATACTAATTGGGGTGACCTTTCTCACCTTTGCGCAGAGCATACCTTAACATCAGACAGAAAAACCTCAGTGTGAAGGACAAAGATTTAGGGCCCAAGAGGGTGTGAGGAGAGGTCAGGAGACACAATCATAGCAGACCTCAGTTTATGTGGAGCTTCCTAATAAAACCGCTCTCACACCACATTAAAAATAACAGAGAGAAGGCAGGTAATACCTCTGCTTTCTAACAAACCAATTGCAGATGCTCCAATTAATCTAATCAGCATGCACACAGGAGGATGGGGAGGTTTCAGTCACCTAATATTGCACACTCAGAAATGAGATTGTGGCTGAAGTTGCTCTGCCTTTAATAATATGCCTGAACTTCAAGCACATTTCATCTGACAAGAGATGTGAATTTTTTAGCCCCACTGAAATAAGCTGTCCCATACAGGATTTCAGGTTGTAAACTGAGAGTTCCACAGAGTTAGAAAATGGCAGAGAAAGGAAGTCCAGCCACACAAAACCTGTTAAAGTCAGAAAAGGGGAGCAAATGCAAAGCCCTGATATGAAGGCTTGAAGTTCTTAGTTTTGATAAACTTGTTAGCATCTGACAGATTTTTCTGAAGCAACTTCCCTTGAAGTTCACATGTTCCTGTATAAACAAACACATCTGCCTGTCCTATACTCACTGTGTTAATTTTGAAGAGCACTAATAAGGCTTCAAACTATCAAGATAATCCAAACAATAAGCCTCAAGATAATCCAAAAAATAAACCTAATAATCACCCAGTCGTACCATGGCAAATCCTTGAGCATAAGGTTAAAAATCTGCTAACTTTGTGTGGAGAGCTGTAGTACATAATTATTTGTTGCAAAAAGTGGAACTATTTGCTTGTCAGGTTGGGGAATCCTTGTCCCTGGTAGGGATAAAAGCACTTCATCTATGTGAAAGTAGCAGAAAAGAGCCTCAGACAGGTGATCAAGGCTTTATCATGTTCTGGAAATGAAATTTTCTGGAATTAACAAGTTAATGTAAACAGCAGCAATTGTATTGGACAGATTTTGGGTCTAGTTTCAAATTTGCAAAGATTTCTGCCAATGTTTCATTTTCAATATATGACCTGAAGCAAATTAAATAAATGGGGTTTTGAACACAATAGAGGAAAGATATTTTATTACTTAGAGGTGATGCTCCTGCTATTTCCACTTTACTATTTTCATTTCTGTTATTACAAATGAAGAAATGCAATCACATTGTTCAAGAACACTTGTTGTATGGCTGTATTGTGGGATATGTTTGGCAATAAAAAGCTACTGATACAAAAAAAAAAAAATAAATTTCCAACTGTAACTGGCCAATTCCTGATATACTTTCAAAGAAAAATCTTGATTGGATTTTATCTTTGATTAACTCCTTGATTCTCTCCAACACAATTTAATTTAATTCTCTATGAAAATTTTTAAAAATGCAGTGGAGATGAACTTTTAAGCTTCCCAGGATGCACATAAGAAATATAAGTGTAAGTGAAAGTGTGAAGTTGTAGACATACCTGGTCAAACTGAGTAAGCACATGCAGTGGTAACCTTGATTTAACACTCACTTTCCTATGAGACTTTGCCAGGACTTGTCAAGATTTGCCCTTTATGTCTATAATTTATTCATCTATCTATTAAAAGTATTGTAGCTTTTTTATATCTTATACTTTCTATTGCCATTCTCTTCAATGGCCTGGTAGCAGAAAATTTTAAATTATTTAAAGTTCTCTAAGAAAAAAAAAAAAGTTGGGGACAAAAGGAGTAGGGCTCTCCATTTACCTCTTTTTACTGTTTATTGTAGGAAAAGAAAATATTTTTGATCCACATTATTGTTTCTCAGATCATTTAGCACTCCTCACACTCCTTGCAGGTTTTTCCCTCTCTTTGTCTCTGTGACCTTTCCCACACTTATTATATAGATGGCTGAGTGAAAGTAAAGAGCTTTAGCAGCAATTGCATCTCCATGGTGACAAAACCACAAATGTCTCATTTATGCTCCAGGATTCCCAGGTAAATGTTTTCAGCTTTTTGTGGTGTGGATTTCAGCTGCATGCAAGGGGCAGGGTGAGTTTTCTCCCAACCCAACCCTTAATGCCATAATATTAAATACAACAGCTTCAAACTGTATTTATCACACACAGCCATGTAATATGTATAAGTACACAGAGAAAAGATCTCAAGGTCATTCCAGCCTCTGCAAGGATTTGAAAGGACAAAAATCTTCAGCTGTTTTGTGCACTGAAAGCACAGAGGACTGAAATGTTTCATTTCCTCAGAAGGAGACCTGAGGTAGCAGGATACACAACTTCTCCCCAGCATTTTTCCCATGAGACAGTTTGACCTAGAATCATAGAAACAAGAAGAGAAAAACTTCACTTTCTCTGCTTGTGTTCTGGCTTCTTTGTCAGCTCTGAGAAAAAGCTCCCCAATCTCTCTAATCTGACAGATTGCTGGGATTTTTCTTTGATTTTTATTAATGAGATTCTATCCAATTGGGAATAGGTCACAGATTCCAACAGAGAGCAAATAACAAAATAAGGGGGCAGAGTAGGTGGATATTAACCTAACATGGACTCTGCAGTCTGGCAGCAGAAAATTAATTTTAAATTTTGAATTTTAACAAACAAAACCCTCTTAGTGCAGTCTGGTGTCAGAAAATAATTAAAGGTTACATCCAATCCAACTGTTTTTGCTGCCATGTTTTCCCTGTCCTTTACAGACAATATCACATCTACATTAGGAAAAAAGGGATTGAGAGGACAGAATTTAATTGTGTAAAACACATGGCAGAGGTGGCCACTTAGTCCAGAGAATTGAATTTATTCGCACACACTGAACTATGATTAGAGAGCCAGTTATGGCACTTTATAAAAGACCTGAGGCTCAAACCGTTGCTTATGGTTAACTCACTAAAGCAGCCTGTCCCTTCCTGAGGAAAGCTGAGTGCTGAGCCCCTCATCTGCAGTGCAGGCACCGGTGAGCAGTCCTGTCACACACTTCTTCATCACTGTCACTCCTCTCCACTGACATTTGCATCTCAAACCTGACACGGTGTTTCAAGGTTTGCAAGAAGTGTGGGCAGAGGTCAAAGAGATATACTGTTCAAATTGTTACAAGGCTGTCACTTGATCAGGTTTCCTAATGATTTTTAAAATTGACCTTTGAATAAAGTTTTACAGACTTCAGGAGTAAAAGTTAGGCTAATGCTTGTGTTCCATGTGAGCAGGAGGTGAATTTAAAAAGTGTGTGGATATATATTTATATGTAATTTGCTGTTTATGTCTAACAAATCCATAAAGGCTATTATTTAAACTTCATTGTCAAGTTTAGGTTATTTAAAATGAATTTAGAAACACTTCTAAATGGTCACACTAAAGCTTTAGGTGTTAAATAGTAATTCATGTAGTCTCTATGCCACTTTGCTTTATCTGCTTCTCAGGATTTAATTTCCATTTCAGCCAAATGAAAGACCAGTCAATTTTATTTAATTTAAGTCCATTTAATTTTATAAAAATGTGAATGAATAGGTGACATGAAAGGGAATCAATTGGGGAATGCACAAATACAGAACCTACCAGAATGAAGGCAGAAATATAACACTTGGCAAAGGTTCTTGAAACATGCAGCTCAAGACATGAACAGCCAAATTCTCCCTCTAGAAACAAATGTATGTTTGTTTGGGAGCTGCCAGTGCAGGCTCTGACAGTGACACCAAATCACAGGAAGGTTAGAACTTTTGGTGTAGAGGACGGGTTTTGGTAATTAAGAAAGTGAGATCTCAGTAAGTAATGCATAGGATAGATTTAAATCAACAGAAAGTTCTTTTCAAGAACAGGAATATCAAGTTTCACAGTGTAGAGTTTTTCAGTTAAGTGGACAATGTACTGAAAGGGAGTCTTAAGGATCATAGAATCAGGGAAAGGTTTGGGTTGGAAGGCACAGTAAAATAATCTGGAGCCAGCACTCTGCCTTGCCTCACTCTCCAGGCAGTGCTGTCTCTCTCCTGCTCTACTCTCTCATATGGCCTGGAAAAGTTTTTAAAAGTTGAAACTGAGAAAGCTCACAGGTTCACGAGAGAGAAGACCTTGAAATGTGTGTGCTGGTTTTCAATCCCCAAGCCCAGTTCAACAGGAAAACCTGGTTTTGGAATGGCTTGTGTCTATCCAGAAATTTTCAGCTCTGGGGTGCAAAGTCAGCTAAGATAGAAGTAAAAGGGGAGGGGTGCAGAGAGGCAGTTTCTAAGCCAGCTAAGATGGACATGGAAAAGGGAATGTGTGCAGAAAGTCAGCCTTCTGCACATCCAAGATCAGTGATTATCAGAGAGGCATTAATGTGCTAGCAGTCTAGTTAGATTTTCCAGGGATTTCTGACACCTCTCACTGCAGCTGTACAGCCATGTGCAGGGTGCCAGGGCATCCCCTGCCAACTCCCACAGCCATCAGTGGGGGCAAAGCAGCCCCAAATTCCAGACCTGGATCCATTGGATGGGACGGAGCAGCACAAGAGCAGCAGAGAGAGGGCTGGATGCTGATCCCAAACCTGCAGGTGACTCTCCTGCCTAACTCATCTATTCAGAATATGCATTAGAATTATATCTCCCAAAAAATCACCCTTGCATTCATACCATCAGAAAACCCCATCCAACCTGGCCTTCCACTCTTCCAGGGGTGGGGAATCCACAATTTCTCTGGGCAATCTGTGCCAGTGCCTCAACACCCTCACAGGAAAACCTTTTTCTTAATATTTAATCTAAACCTGCTCTCAGTTTAAAACCATCCCTGCTTTCCTCTCTTATTGTATTTGCAGGGACCCTCGTGGCAGGAAGGAATGATGAATGATGACTCCATGTTCTCAGAAGGCTAATTTATTATTTTAAGATACTATATTATATTTAGAATGCTATACTGAACTATATTAAAGAATACAGAAAGGATACTTACAGAAGGCTAAAAAGATAATAATGAAAACTCATGACTTTTTCCAGAGTCTCAACACAGCTTAGCCCTGATTGGCCAATAAGTCAAAATAATTCACAGAAACCAAATGAAACAACCACCTGTTGGTAAACAATCTCCAAACACATTCCACATGTGAGCACAACACAGGAGAGGCAAATGAGATAAGAATTGTTTTCCTTTTTCTCTGAGGCTTCTCAGCTTCCCGGGAGAAAAATCCTAGGCGAAGGGATTTTTCAGAAAATATGAATGTGACACTATCACTCCATGCCTTTATAAACAGAATTTCTCCAACTTTCTGGTAGGTTCCCTTCAGGGCCTGAAGGCTGCAATAAGGTCAGGGGAGAGAAGGATATCCAGGAAACATGGAAGTGCTGTTTAGCTCTTCTGAGTGGAGATGGGTACCAGTTTTTGGCTGCAGGGTGAGGTTTCTCTAACAACTCACCATTTTTTGTATGCATTGACAGGAATATGGAAATTTCACATGCACAATCCAATTCACCTTCCTTGAAAGCCTGCATCATACGCTTTTGCTTAGAAAAAAGCACACAGGTCAGAATCTTGTGATGGTACCCATCAGAAAGCCAAACCTGGAGAGTTTATCCATCCTCTGTCCCACAACATAAAGCTTCCAGTTACATAATACCACTGATTCCCATATACTTGTTCATGATTTACATGAAGTTACAGAAAAATTAGGTGCTTCCACCATGTTACACCAAAGTCCAGCCCTAAACCCTGACTCAAAACATTGTGTGTCTTTACTAAAGCTGATATAGTTAATTTCACTTTAAATATGTGTTTTCACCATCTTCTAAAGCTGTCTTCTGCTAAGTAAGCATTCTGCTTTGCTGAGTAGAGACTATTAGGTGTTGCAGAAAGCTATTGCATTTATGATTCCACTCATTACAAAACACTGTTTACTTCCAAATTTCCCTTCTTCCTTCCCTCCCCTCTCCAGAATATACATAGCAATGAGCTGAATGGTCTCTGTTTTGCTTGTGTGTTTGGCATCAATCAGCGCTTGCAAAGGATAGTGTATCCTTGGCTCTGCTTGATTGAGATCTGCAGTTTCACATTTACATAATTAATACACACATCCATATTTAATCTGTGCAGATGAAGACAAAGTCATGACTGCTTAAATACCACAGAGCTTGGCAAGCTTCCAGCATTGACAGAAAGCTGTACTCTCGTGCTGATTTTCTGGGTGGGATTGCAAATATTTGGCCAGTTCTGTGACAACTGCACCAAGCCACCCTACCTTTCAATTTGGAGGGAGATGGAGCAGTGAAGCTGCCCACAGATGCTCCCTTACACACTCCTGTAATGTCTTAATCCCATGAATAAGCATTTGTTCTGCTTTCTTCTTCCTCTCACCTCCAGTTCCACTTAGACAGACTGGTTGTTTTGGACATGCCAGCTGGAGCTGGTATCATAAAGGCCTTTTTAGGAATCTGTGTGTGTTCCATAGGAGAAGCTGCAGGGGTGAGGTGGAGGCAACAGGTCCATCACTGATATTTCTGTGTTTCTGCCCCAGGGCCCCAGGAGGAGCTGGATCCTGGCTGTGGAGGAACCTGGATTGCTCAGTGCTTGTTCTTGGCAGCTCCAGATAGAGAAGCTTGGATTTCCCCTCTCCTTGTGAACTTTGTGCATCTGACAGAGGTGTCTACCTTCAGTGTGTCCCCAGATCCCCTGCATGAATCAGTAGGCTCAGAGAAATGTCACCAAGTGAAGTGAGGTGAATTCAAGCCTAAGTTGGGAATAGGGCTGCTCAGAAAGGAAGAATTCTCTTTTGGGAAATAAAAGGAAGTCTTGACCTATATTTCTGCTTCTGTCTGAATGAAGAATAAGTTCTGACATTTTAAAATTAGAAATAGACAAGTGCCTGCCAAATGCAGGATGGTCTGGTGTGACTGGGGAGCTTGAGCAAGCAACAGATGCCTTGGTGTCCTGCCTTCTCCCACATCCCAGTGGAGATATGGATCACCAGAAGCAGCTCTAAGTGCTCACTTTGTTAATTTGTGCCATATGTGGTCCCCAGAGAGACCCAAAAGAAAGCAAGTATAATCTATATGCAATATATAATATTGTACAATATTTAATAAGGAACACTCAAATGGGCTACCATCAAGGTTAATAGGCTGAATGGGAATGAATAAGGTCTATTTAAATGAGTAACTTAGACATGGCTACCACAAAAAGCTGGCTACCATGCAGATGGGCATTACATTGTTCTTATACCACATGGCTGGCTAGGGAAGAATAACTCTTTAGTGCCTTAACAGCTGGAAAAGTGCCATAGAGATGCATCCTAAAAAAAACTCAGGGAAAAGGGAAAGAGCATTCCTGCAAAACTTCAACCATCCTTGATCTCTGAAATCTAGCAACATTCCCCAGGCAGAGATACAATCAGCAAAAAGGACATCCAGTTTTTACTTACAGGGATCACATTTCTTCTCCATTTCTCCTGTTACTTTACCTCTTTCCCACAGCCTTCTATTTAGAAGTTTGACATCAGTTTCAGCCTAATTTTTTTTCTTTAATTTACCATTAAGCTTTTCTACTGTTTGGGCCCCTGAGAAGCAGCAAATTTATCACACACTACAATCACAGATTAGCGTATCTTCAGGAAACAGCGTTTGACAGCAGTGAAAAAGACCAGTCCTGCAGGATATCTTTTGGGAACACTGAGATATGGAAATTTTCCCACTAGACTATCAAGGACTATTGAGGAAACTGGAATTACTCAGTATCTTGTTTTATGAAGACATTCCATTCAAGAGATAAACGTCACCACCAGAAGAAACGTCACCACCACTTCTATGACAAGTCCAGACTGGGACAATAGCTTTTGTTTATTGTGACATTAATGACAACAATTAATGGCACCCTCTTAAGGTCTGATATTCTTTCTTAAGGCAGGCTAAGTATAACACTTGCATTTCCACTCTAACCATTTCCTTCTTTAAAAGATATAATTGCACTTTTAATGGATGCACACAGGAATACAATTTGTAATTCCAGCAATCTGGAATCATTCAGAAACAGCACAATTTTCTTTCCTAAAGGCAATATCTGAGCTGGTATCTGAACTGACTTTTGCACCCCAGAGAAAAATACTCTTTATAGGGGTTTGCTGTACTCTGTAGGGGACAGAATCTCTGACCTGCTGCTTAGAAGAGATGAACTGTGCTTTGTTCCCCTGGACAGCAAGACAGAAGAGTCAGGAAGAAGGTGTTCCGTGTTTTCTGGCATATTAAAACCCCAAATATCTTCCTTTGGTTAGAGCATCAATGGTTGGAGTATATTTTCCAACATTTGTACTTCATTCACAATAATAAACATGAAAGCTGTACTTGGATATATGACAATAAATATGTTTCTTAATCCAGCAGTGCATGTAGAAATTATTTCATTATGTATGTCATATGGATAGGAAATGGTATTAACCACTCAATACCTACAATTCTTTAATTCCACACTAAATATTCAGTGCATGAGATTAGGTGATACAACCTTGTTATTAAAGCAGCTGAGGGTCTGCTGTGCAATGAGAGATATTCAATAGATTAAGTGCTGGTTGCAATTTTACTTCATTATTCAGATTCTGAGGTCTTTAGGGCAGAGGATATGTCTATCTGTATTCTCTGGAGCAGTATGTATATTTATGGTGCCATCTGAATGCCTCAATGCCATGATAATGTCAAGCTGTAATTCTGTTGAGCTCTTAACTTGGTTGAGGATCAGGCCACCGAGTCCACAAGGTGCCAAAATGCAGCTCTACCATGACCTCTCCAGGCTGAAGGGTGTAGTTCCTTCCATCCACACCTCCTCACCAACACTGGGTTCAAAATAAAGAGGCATTGACAAGTGAATTTGCTCTGAAAAATGGGTTTGCAGAAGTGGCTGTTTGAGATATGGTGTTAATGCTCCCTCAATGGATTCCCCTTCAGATTGCTCCATGCAAAACTGAGAAAAAAACTGTTGTAACTGTGTGGCTTTGCTGGTAACTCACCCCTGATTCCAGGACCAGTTTTGTCATCTTCCACACTACATATATGTCACCATCATTCACTGAAACCAAAATAAAGGTTTTTTATTCTGGGGGGAAAACTAAGGGTGGTGCAAATGCAGAGATGGCCTTAGGTGGAGAGTTTGCCTGACATGCTGTGGAAGTGGAAAAGTATTCCCGCAGGCATCTAATTTGAGTGTCTAAGTTGTCAAAGACCTTTGGCAGTGCCCAGTGACAACATCCAAGGCAGGAACACAATTCTATGCATGGCCAGGAAATCTGCTCAAAACAACAGGCCGGTGAGCAAAAAGGGCAGTTTTATCATGACTGCTGTTGCACCACACTCAAGAATTGTGTTTGGAACACTTAGAACACCAAGAGAGACACTTAGAACACTTAGAGACAGCTCAGAGGGTGTGTGCTCAGGTACAGAGGTCCTCAGTCTGCTCCTGGCCAAACCTACACTCTAACCAATGCTCTGCTCATGAATACTCACATGGAGAGAAGACAACTTGCCCCATTCTGGACACTAAGGAGCAGGGAATGACATTTATTCACAACTTCACCTTACAACCACACCATTTGAGCACTGTCCCATCAAGAAAATCAGATTTAGAAACCAGTAGAGTTCAGTTCTTTTCAGTGTGTGATCCATAGAAACTGTACACAGAACATAAGAAAATCACAGCACATTGTTGATGGATTTATGGACACTATGGAGGAGCCTGGACATGTCTGGAGAATGTTTTAGAGTTCAGTAAAAGAAATATTAAGTGCTGGAAACCAGTGTCCCAGCAAATTGGATACAAATAAACTGGACAAGGACTGTTCTGCCAGTGCTTTTACTGCAGATAAAGTTTAGTAAAACTTTCAAGAATGTGGCTAGCTGGATGATTCAGGAGAGGTCGTTTCGAAACAGGGGAAGTGAGGAATACATCAAGTGTTGAAGAGCACAAAGAAACCTGCATTTCCAGAACTTGGTGGCAAATATTTCTTGGCTGATGTCTCTTGCATGAGGAGTTAATCTGAGGAGAGAGAGGAAAGAACAGTGGCTTTGTGGGATAACTGAGGAATGATACAGCAAGGGCTGATTTTAGCGACCTAGTTTTTTCTGCAGTGCCAGCCTCTGAAGTAGAGATGTGTGTTTTTCCACATCCTGATGCTAATAACCCAGATAATTTCCTCCAAGCTAGCTCCATAGTCTGTTTTATGGGCACAGTGTGTCCTTGTCTTCCTGGAGTGATAAGACACCACCTGTTCCCCACAGTGAATTCCGGTGGAAGATGTTCTGTGCCTGTAAAAAAAAAAAAAAAAGCATTTCCTGCAGGAAAAATGTGACTTTAGTTTAAGGACTGTATCTTGAAAAATAGAATTTATTATATAACTGCATAGGTCTCTTGCTGCCTCTTGTAGGACTTAATTATTCCCAGATGGAACCAATGGCTCCACAAAAATACAAAAATTAATGACTGCTTCTACTTCTGTATAGTGACAATTAATTTCTATGTTTTTATCTTCTCGTTTCTACCACAGGTGAAGCTTCCTTTGCTTCATGTAATGATGAGTCTGGCTTCTTGTGGGACACTTTCAGCACAGCAACAGCACAAAAAATGTGAATTGTATCCAGATATGTGCAGTACCTCTCCTGGCACCTTGGATCTCTCAGATAACCTTCAGAACTGAGAGGAAACACAAAGCATTCTCCCACACTGGGAATTGCTACATTTTCCATGTTCTCCATGAGGTCACTTCAGCAACCTCCACTGTGTCCACCAGACTTGGGTCTGTGGTGCAAAAGCTGATTGACCCCTCTCACCCCTTATTGACCCCCCTCATCCCTCCTGCACCACAAACTCATTTTAGCAGCCTCCTCTCACATTCTGAGTCCTGCTCTGGGCTGCTAAAGCATCCTTCTCATGAGGGCACCCCTTAACAGGATTAAGCAGCTATATTAAATTCAAATTGAATTGTGCACTCATTGTGCTCACATTTGATTCTATTACAGATTGTATTTGTTTCGTTTCATTATTTACTGCCAGAAAATGAACAACTCCCTTTTAGCAGCAGGCATCAGACTTATGGAGCTGAGGCCCAGCCTGCCTAATCAGAGTTAGCCAAACTACAGACTCCAGAGACAATAACATGTCTCTAAACAACCACTTAGATGAGAAACCAATAGATCATTTTTATATACTTGTGTTTGAAGTGCATGTCAGGGAACAAAATTGATGGTAGTTAGAAAACCAGTGCACTCAAAAAAAAAAAAAAAAAAATTCATAGAGACGAAGATTTGGATTATATTTTAATTTGGTAAAATCAATACCTCCGTCATATTTCTGGAAGGAGAAGGCAAAGACTAATGAAACTGACACAATACATTTTCTGTAATGTTATTGAGGTGTGAGTTAGAAAGAAAAATGTTGGAAGTGTCTATAGCTCATACATAACATATATGAATTCCTTCATCAGCTTTTACTGACTTGTTTATTGCTGAAATCAATACAGCAAACAAACAAATATTTTCAGTATTCTTCTGGCCATTCCCAACAGTGTCTAAAAGTAGTATGTTTCAAAACCTCCAAAATGTTGCAATGTGGCAAAAACAATACATATTTAACCTAGGAAAAACACACCAGCTGCTTTTAAAAATACAATATTGCTATAAAGAGAGCGCTAAGAATAGTGATGAATTGACCCAACATCAAATGAGATCTAAAATCAATCTTTCTTGGTTTTACAAGAAGTTTTGTTCAGGTTCTAGCTTTATATGAGTGAATTTACTCAAAAGTTTTACCTGCAGCTACTGACCAGGACCTGATGCATCCCAGGAAATGAATCCCCAGTATGGCCCAGGATCTGATGGCTGGCAATACCTGATGGGACCTGCAGAACAGGCTTTGATCAAAGCAGTGTGAGGTTTTGGTTGGAAACAAATTTCCAAACTGATTTTCCCAGGCATTAATAATCCATATTGTTGCAGGGTTCAGATTTGCTGAACTCTGGTTGCCATACCAAATGTTCCACTGCAATACTGATATATTGCAATTTTTTCCTGAAGGAAACAGTGAGTTTGATACTAAGGATGAGGGGATTATAGTTTATAATATATAAACTATAATTATGTTATTTGTTATATGTTATATGTTAGATATTAGATATTAGATATTATATATTAGATATTAGATATTAGATATTAGACATACAATATAAGATATTACATATAATATGCAATATACAAAAGATATAATATATAATATATAATATATAGTATATAATATATAATATGTAATATGTAATATATAATATATTATATATAATATATAGTATTATAGTTTATAAAAAATAAGAAATTATTATAAACTATTTCCATTGTGTTGGATGAGGCTTGGTACTCTCCTGCTGCAGCAAGGTTTAAGACAGCCAGTGGCAAAAGGAGCAAGCACTGAAGGGAATAACCAGAGGCTCTAACTCCAGGACACAGCATCTACCTGGCTGGGGGAGCAGTGGGTGGAGGAGTTCCCAACTCCTCTGCACAAGGCTTAGGGGAGGGATAACTTTGCTTCACAGCATTTACTAAAGCCAAAGAAGCTCCTCAGACCATAATTACATATTTGCTGGTACCAGAAAGTCAAATAAAATCTGTTTGAAGGACTCACTGTATGAATGAGTCATTCACATCAGGGCTGGGAAGTGTGGAGCAGCAAAAGCAAAGATTATCTCAGACTCCACCATTTGTCCAGCCCAAGAAATGTGGCCAAGCATTCAGTGCATGAGCAGGGTTGAGAACTCTGCCTTAGAGCCTCAAGGGAGGTGGAATCCAGAGCCCAGCATGTGCCAGGGGGATGAGCCACAAATCCTGCAGGGACAGCTGGGTCTCCAGGGCAGGGCCAAACCTGCTCCATGCCAATAAACCTTCTCTGGCTCACAAAAAAAGGAGAGCTCATTGCAAAATTTCAATCTGGGAGCAGTTCTTGATCTGAAGAAGAGGGAAAAAGGCTGAGGGAAAATCCCCCACACACAGCCCAATGTAAAAATCCTTCTTTAGGAATGCTGGAGAAAAAAATATTTACTGCTGCTCTCTGTGGAAGGCCTTGCAAAATTTTAAATAGCTGTGGGCAATTTTAAAGTCCATCTTGATTTATGAAAGCTATCTTACAGATAATAATGATGTAAACTGTGCAGTGCTCCTTACAGCTCAGCCTTATGGATGTGAGGTGTTAGCAAACAGGGAGAAGGGAGTTTGGAGCAGGAAAGCTCTAAAGTTGTTCCCATTTAGATTTTATCTAGCTGTGTGATCCTGGGGAACAATGCCTATTCTCCACACATTCACATGGAGAGAATTAGGAAATCCTTGGGCTGCTCATCCTCCTTGACCTCCCTCCTTCCCCCTGGGGCCTGTGGGAGCTTCAGGGCTGTCTGCTGTCACTGCTGTCCTTTGTCCTCTATCTCAGCCCTGCCTTACACTGTTGGGATCTTTTTCTTTCAGTCCTGTTCCTAAAACATTAATTTATTTGTCTGAAAGAGAAATCTGGGAGCTTGGCTAGGATTCCTGAAAGGTTTGTGCAGCTGTAATCTTAACAATAAAACATTCATGGAGTGGATGGGAAGAACAATGTGCAAAGCATTAACATCCCTGCAACTACATCTGTGCAAAGGATGTTCTATTTGCTCATGTAAAATATGTGGTAGAGCTAAAAGCTGGAGAAAATCTATCCACACACATTTATGTGAGTCAAAGCTCTGGCTTTCAGTCAATGCCCCTTTTAAGTAATTTCTCAGAATTCCTCAGAAGTTAATTGCTTGAAAAACTTTAGGCATGAGAATAATGTCAAGAATCTTTACCTTTCTGCAATGCATGTCTTTCTAGAAGGATTCAGCTCTAAAAGTCTCAGTAGAGTTGGGATTCATCCCATCAGGAAGGGGGAATAAGAGAATGACCTGTGTCTACTGCTCCAGCAGAAAAGTGCAGCATTTACAACTTAAACCACTATCTCTGCTAATCATCTATGAGTAAATCAATAATTGAGTCCTTTGAGGGAACAAGCCCTGCATAATGGTATCTCTGCATATTTTTGCTACTGATAAGGCAACAAACCCTTGGAATGCACAGGTACGACCCACGTTCCAAGCTCTTTTGAACAATCAGCACATGAATAAAAATCAAACTTTGAAATTCACAAAGAGTGAAATTTCATCCCTGAGCAGAAGGGCTGGCACGGTGACATTTCACTTCCCTAAGCTCTCAGAAACCTTCAAAGGCATTGCACAGCCTTTGGGTAGGCCTGCTCAGCAGTGAATTTCATTCATTGTGAATTATATGTGGAGGATTTTTTGATTTTCCACCTAAGAAGAGAAAAGGACTAAAGAGTAGACCACATGACTGATTTCATGTAGGTATCTCACTTGCAATCAGCACTTATTGTCTCTACGGCTTGTAAAGGACAAAGCAGGGATTGGTATCCTGGAAGGAGCTGTAGACATTTGTACATAAAAAAAAAGTGAAAAATATGAGGAAGAAGAGATTGGGGGAAGGAGTAGGCAGAGAACTGGATTTTTTTTTTCTCAATACAATGGTAAGGAGAAGGTCTACTGAAACAACAAGTGACAAAATGGTCCCTTTTATGCTTTTACAGGAATCACAGAGCCACAGCGGGGGAGGAAGCACCCCAAACTTCCATGAAAGGGGTATTATACACGATAAAAAAGTAAAGGTTATTTTTCTGTACTGAAACTTGAAGAATATAAATATTACGTGCTATTCTGGGCACTAGTAAAATTGCTTAGAAGTTTGAAATTGAAAAGGTGTTATGGAGGAAAATCTTAAATACTCTGGAGGTTTGGATTTTAGGTTATGAGGAGGGATTAGCCTGTGCTGGCCTCTGCAGCCTGAGGAAGAAATGAGGTAAAATGGGAGATTGTCAGGGAGGTAAACAAAATCCTGAAATGAACAGATTGAAGGCAGCAAGCTGTTTAAGATAGCAACTAATTTGAAAACAAGATGCCATGGACTAAAATTGGGATGGGATGGGTGGGTGCACAGGCAATTCAGACAAAATTACCTCACAGAAAAGAGCCTTCAATTTGGCATGGATGGGAAAAGTCAGCCACTGAAGCATGTGTGCTGAGGAGGGGGTCGAGTTCAAACCCACTGTGAAAAGGAACAAGATGTATTTTTGGGCAAGGATAAAAACTCAAGGTTACAGCCACTAATTGGATTTTGGAGGATATGCTGATATTAGCTACTTGTAAATTGGTAGATATTTTCTGGGTTTGCAAGGACAGGCTTTAACAGAGTGATGTTTTCTCCCAGCAGTTAATGTTGTTGAGTCCTTAAGGCATCTGCAGAGTCAGCCAGAGCTTGTCAAGGTTGGTGGGGCTCCTTCCTCAACAGCAGCAACAACAGGCTTGGCATGAGGCTTCTCTGGCAGAAATCAGGAGAGCTTTACAATTTCCTCAATTCTGTGGGTGGTGTTGCTTTTTGATTACCAATCAGCCTTTTAGGTGAGAGAATGCTGTGGCAGAATAGTGCTTCTATAATCCTTTTCTTGTCCAAGTGCTGAGTGCCCTTGGAGCCTCCCCTCCTGGATGATCTGCTCAGGAGTCCCTGATGGCCTTAACTCATTCTGCTCACGCTCCTGCTGCTGCCATCAAGATTTCTACACATTGGCATAAAGTTTAACCTTCAGATCTGAAAGAGTCACGGACTAGATTTCTATGACATTTGGAATCAATATAAGTAACAGTGGTATTTGCTTCAAAGCACTGCACAGGAGGTAATTTTAAACAAAAACCTTTGGAGGACCTGCCAGTGCTAATGATCAGTGCTCTGGTGCTGCACAAACACTCTTGCTGTCAAACAGCCACATATGGCTGTAAGGCAGGGGAAAAAAATCCCCAAAACTCCAACTCAGCCTTCAGAAGTTAATGAAACAGTTTCATTAAGTCCCCCACCACAGGGAATGGTGTTTTATGTGAGCAAGGCTAATATATGACATGCAGAAAAGCGCTGTGGTAAACATATACCCAAGCCAGCATGTCACGAGGTGATACCTTGATTTTATTTCCCAGCTTACAAATACAGTAGAAAATAATGCTGTGGATGCAGTCCTCAAAGGCAACAGGTGAATTTAATGTGAGCAGCAACCACTCAGGGCTTCTGTAAAGACATCTAGAGTTAGAAAGATGGGTGTTTCTACTTATTTTGTCCCCTGGTGAAGAAAAGCAGCTCTAGACTCACATAAATCAGCTAGTCTGGCTTGGTTTATGGTGAATTTTAGTAGAATCTTTTCCTTAAGGAACGAATGGATGAAAAACATCCTACTAGATAGAATGTACTATCACAATATGCTCAAGACCTAATAGTTTATCTTTTCCTCCATGCCCATTTAATATAGTCCAGAGAAGGGATTAAGCCGCTGGAATGCATAACCTGGGTATTTCCATCCTTTGAATATTTCAGGTTTTAAAATCATCGTGACTTTTCATCAATATATTTTGCTTTGAAAGTCAGAATATTTTCCTAACTTAGCTTGGCCTGCCACTGCTGAATTTTATTCCCTGTTTAATTCACTTTACATGCATTTTTGTCCAATTTTTTTTTTTTTTTACTTACGTTGAGTGACATTTGCCAGTCTGTTGATTAAATCAGAATTATTGCCATAATTGGGTGTTACCTACTATGAATCAAGATCAGATTGACATTCTGAGAAATGTATTATTAAAAATGGAAATGAAGAAGCTCACTGTCCCAATTTATATTAAGTAACAATTCAAAGTGTTACAGTCTAGCCCAGAGGAATGTAATTAAGTGACACCTCTTTTATAAAACTATTTTTAACTTTGCAACAGAATATATTTTAAGGTAGAATTGCTAAACAGATTGGCAAGTTGACTGAAGTAAAGATATGCAAATATTATAGCTCTGTTTTCCTACAAGGGAGACCAATCAACCACATTTTATTTACAAGATTCACAGCACACCAGAATGGTCTCTGCTTTTTTTTTTCCATGGGTTATTTTGCTTTGTCTTGAGACATGAAGCCTGTGATTCTGCTTCACCCTGCCAACTCAACTGCAGTGTGCAGAGACCTGAGCCAGAAAGATCTGTGCACATCTTCATCCACACAGTAGATAGAACCAGACATTCTTGCAGTGATGAATTTTTCCTCACAGAAATCAATAGAAATGTATTTTATCATAATCCTAAAATCAATATTAAATAACTAAGCCGAGCTTTTGGAAAAATAAAGTCCCCGACTACAAATTTTTCCTAAATCTAAGCTTTGAAATCAATTAAATCCATAGTGTGTCCCAATACATTTTATGACCATTTGAACCACGGCTTTTCTAACACCATATTTTGTTCTAGCAAAGGGTAATAAATGTCTCTCCAGCACTGAAGAAAGCCAACAGGGGACAGTGGTTGTTTGGAGTACATCCCTTCAAAGCATTTTTCTTCACATTGCTGAAGGAGCTAAATTAGCTGGGAAAACTCGGATTAACAACCAGTTATCCATCATGGCTCTTTGTGGCCTCACAGCATTGCACACAATTGTTTTACAACATGAAAGGCCAACAGGACGTGCTCCCAGGGACAATTCTGCACTGAAAACCATCAGAGAGGTGGCACTTTATGGCTGAGTATAAGTAGTTCAACTTGGCTAATAAAATGTGGGGGTGGGCTAAGGTAAATGACAAAGCATGGGAAGAAACCAAACCCCATTTCTGACTATTTAAACAAGAAACAGTTCCCATCTTTGTTGCATCCAAATCTTAAGGGTCTTTTCCAACCTAAATGATTCTGTGATTTAGTCATGGATCATAACAGAGAACTACTTGTGAGCCAAAGAAGGCAGCAGGAAAGTATTTTGAGGCTGAGGGTTGTGCAGATGAGCATCTGGCAGCCAGAGGGATGCAGCTTTGTGGATACCCTCCCAAACAGGCTGCAACAACATTGAGAGCACTGCTCCAGCAAGTGAAGTAAAAATCTTGCACAGCAGAGAAGCACAAACAGGTTATGGGAAGATCCTGAATTCTACTCAGACAGTGAGCAGGAATGGGGTGGAAAATCAAACTGCTGTTCCAGACTCTGAATTTTTTCTTCAGCTTTTAGTGTAAGCTTATGCTCCTGAAAATGGGAATACCTGGGTGTCAGATTCACCTGGCCCTGTAACGCTGGCAGGTCCACAGTGCTGCGCAGAAGGGGCCTCCAGGGTGGATTTAGGGTTGCACACAGAGTTTCCCTGCAGGCAGAACACCACAGCTGCCTTTGAGATGCTTTGGCTGCTATACCTGAGCAGCGAAGCAGTGCAAGTATGGAGAACATAGTTCTGAGCTGCATTTAGGGGATCCCACAAGGGTGCACTTTTTCCACAGCACAGGTAGGTCCAGCACCTCATACCAGACATGGAGAAATGGTGACCTGGTGTCTTGTACCCCTTTTCAAATGCCCTTGTGAAGATGTCACTGAACTGATTCATGGAAGATAAAATGCTCTGGCATCCCTCCTGAAAGGACCCTACAGGGGAATGATGAGATGGGGAAGGGAGTGGGGGGAGATTCAACAGGTGACATGGTCCTCCTCAGGTTACATGACACAAATATTCAAATGTCAAGTCTGTGATCCCTGCATCCCAGTCTCTTTCGTCTGCACAGCAAGAGGAAAGCCTCCTCAGGAAGGCTGTAGCTTTAGGGAGGAAGAGTAGGAAATGCCACCTTCCCAGTGCAACATGCACAGGACTATTATGTATTCTGTAATATTGTTTCTGAGAGGATTCTTTAGTGAGGCACAGACTTAAACCCTGGGGCTGCACCAGAAAAGCAAGGACACCTTTCATGGTATCTCATGCTGCAACAGCAGGTGGGGTTTGTGGTGTCTGAACTCAGCCAGGGCCTGCAAGGGTGCTCTGGTTTGAAAGCAAAACCAGCGAGACACTCTGAGTCAGAAAAACTATTTATTAGGAAAAGGCAAAAGAAAACCAAAATACATGCAATAATACAAAAAAACCCCCACAAAAATACAAAGTCAGAATACAGCCTGACTACCTGTTGGTCAGGGTGTTGGTAGCAGTCCAGCTGGATTGGTGGCTGCAGTCCTGGAGTGGCAGATGTGGTTCTGTTGGAAAAGTGATCCTGTAGAAAGAGTGTAGTCTTCCTCTGAGGATCCAGTGGAAAGAAAAGATCCAGTGGAAAAGACAGCCAATCCTCTGGGAATGCAGTGGAATAACTCACTGTTCTGTCCCAAATCCCAGATTATATCCAGGTGGGAATGCTTAGCTCCTCCCCCCTGGGCAGAGCATCTCACAATGGGCTGAATCACGTAGTGGGTCCATTAAACAGAAATGGCTCCTGGAGGGAGTTATCTCTGAGCCATGGGCAAGGCATTGATGGCGCCATTAACAGGAGATAAGGAAGAAATAATGCCCCTCCTGCTTTCAGCAGCTCTTGAGGATGGGAATAGAATATATCTTAATATTGTAACCTAGGACAAAGGGAAAGCCAAAAGTGACCACAGCCTCTGGTGTCCTGCAGCCTGCCTTCCAAAGGTAGTGCACGTACACTGATACCTACTGGTGGCAGGTGCCAGTTCCAGTTTTGTTCCTGAGAGAGAACCTGGATATAGCAAAAATAGTCTGAAGGGGTGCAGGAGCAAAAATTCCTCAAAACTCCCCTCAGGCTCCTGGCTGAACCCCAGCATTGGCAGCAGGGAGGGAGAGAGATCAATTTTCCAGGACTGGCTCCCCTTTAGAGCCTGCACACCCAGGCAGGGATTGCACATGGCTCAGCACTGGGATGTTTGGGCATCCAAAGTATACAATGGATTCCCCCTCACCATTCAGTGCTGACAGAGGAGTAGAAAATAAGGTTCAAGTTAAACTCTTTGGTGGCAATTGTTAGTCTGCCTTCACTCCCCAGTGACTTGCTGAGCTTTGAGGCTCCCTCGCCAGCAGTCTCCTTTTCTGGTCAGTGTCCTGAGTCTGGGGATGTGGAACATGGCTTTGAGTGAGTGCAGAGCACCCTTTTACAGCACTTGGGATGTGTGGATCTTCCTGTCTCACCTCTCTCTATCTTGTCGTCATCACAAAGCTCCAGCCCAGCTCATTATCAGCTGCCAAGAGATTCCTATTTGCAGATACAAGCTGTCTGAGGGAAGAATATGAGGGGGTTGGTGGGAAGCAGAGAATCCTGCCAGCAAGACATCTGACAGACCAACATCCCCTTTCCTGTCTGCTGTGGCTGGAGCTGCCCAGGCAGGAGATGATGTCAGGAGTGGCATCAGGAGCTGTGCCTGCTCCTTTCCCCGCTGCCACCACCCCTCTGGGGCTGACTCAGCTGCAGAGCCAGGGTCCCTGCTCTGAGCTGCCTGCAGGGGCGATACTCACCCCAACTCTCCCTGCATTGCTGCCTTTCTCCTGGCTTGAAGGAATGTGCCACTTACAGCACCGTTGTTGATGATTGTTATGCCAAGAATTGAGGTAATTTAAAGCAAAAGCACAAAAGCTTGTGGAACACAGTGGCACTGTTGGTACTCAGCTTAAGCAAGAAGTTGGTAGGAGATGTGGATTCCAACCTCACTTCTGACTGAGCCATAAATAGCTTTGTTCTCATAGATGAGCTAGCTGAGAGTCAAACCAATTCTAGAGAAGATGCTTTCCCAGGAAAGGCTCTTCTACTCCTCCCTGATGGATTCTGTTTGGACTTGTACAAAAATATCCAACCTGCATATTTCCCTTTAGTTCAGATCACACCTTTGTTTCATTCATATTTTCATATAAATACATTAGTGCCACCTGGGAGGGGACAGTACCCAGAATACAAAGCTGTGGGCTCCAGACCCAATTTCTCTGGCCATGGGCAGGATACTAAATTCAGTTTCTGGCTTTCACGAGCAGATCTTAATTCTGCACTGAAATTTGTCCCTTGGCTCTCATTATAGGGAGTAAAACAGAGCTGGGGCAAACACAGCACCGTGGGATCAACAGACAGGACAGGGACAATAAATACAGTAAATTCTTTAACTTTTTACGTGTCTTGTGGGTATTTCTTTTAATTTGTGGTGTGGCTGTTCATTGGGGCAGCTCTGCTTACTGACCTGAGTGCCTGCAGATGTACCTGGCCACATCACCAACATCTGAACTATGATGGGAAACCATCACCTCCTTGTAAGGCACCTTTTGCAATAATTAGCCTTCCTTTGTCCCAAATGTCTTCCCTGTTCCCCACCTGGAAAGGTTTTACACACCTCAACACTGATAGGCCATGGAAACAAATTACCCAGAATGGCAAAGTTCACCTGGGAATTGCTAAAAGATTTGGTCTAATTATTGGTATCACAAGGGAGCATTGTAATACTGTGATAACACAGACTTTTTTGATTTTTTGGGAGGTTTTTGTGGGTTTTTTTTTTTTTGGTTTTCAACTTTCTACACAGTTTACAGGTTTTTAAATCAGGATGGTTGGTTAGAGATTGGAGCTTGCATCCCACATGCTCAGTATGCCATTGAAGCCCAGAAAAACAAAGAAAATGTTACATAATGGAAGAGGAATAGAAAGACAATAGTAAGAAAAATAATACAAAGCCTTACCTCAAATGTATATACAGTAATAGCTGCTCTATCTTAAAGCAAACTAGAAGATATTCATGGAGGGGCAAAGAAAATTATTTGGGGCACTATTTGGGAAAACATTTCTTATGAAAAATGTTATGCTGGATCTGTTCACCTTAGAAAGGAAACCAATGAAGGAGAGTATGATAAAGACATAATAAATGTCATCTAGTGTAACAGCAGTGGCTGAGAAAATGCAAGTAAATCGAAATGCAGCAATTTCCAGACTGATCAAATAAAACTCCTTTCACACAGGAGATAATTAAACCATGGAAGTCTCTGCTGCAAGGCACTGGGAGGGTTGAGCACTCAGGATTTCTGCCTGGTGTCGCAGACAACTTTTATGAAAAATCCTTTCCTTAGGATTTTTCCTCCTGAGAAGCTAAGAGGCCTCAGGAACAAAATGTAAACATTGATTATCTGCTGCTGTGGAATGCAACAGGTGCATCTGTGATTGGCCCATGTTGGATGTTTCTAATTAATGGCCAATCACAGTCAGCTGGCTCAAACAGAGAGCTGAGCCACAAACCTTTGTTATCATTCCTTTCTATTCTATTCTTAGCCAGCCTTCTGATGAAATCCTTTCTTCTATTCTTTTAGGATAGTTTTAATGTAATATATATCATAATATAATCAACCTTCTGAAACATGGAGTCAGATCTTCATCTGTCCCCTCATCCTAAGACCCCTGTGAGCACTGTCACAGGTAAGGATGCTCCTCAGGCTTACAATTCATGTGTATTAAGATATTAACATCTGAATTTCAAGGAACAGATTAGTAACTCCCTTTCAGGGGTAGGAATGGCCAGTGCTGGCCAGTGATTTCCATCTTGTCTCTGTGACATCTTCCTCTGGTGTTGCTAGAGTGGCTTGGCCACCTCCCCCATGGGAACAAGGCCAATGTCTCCTTGGGGGCACAGCTCACTGCCTGTGTCATCCAGCCCTGCTGGGGAGCCTGGGCACACCAGGGAATGAGCCCTGAGATTTTCTGAGCCTTGCAGTGCCTCCCCAGGTGCTCCTCCATTTGGTATGGCTGGCTGCCTGCCCATCTGAGGTGGTCCAGCTCTGTTAAAGTCAGGGCTGATGCCCACTGACTCACACACTGAGCTTGCACATCTGCACCTTCCTGCAGCACCATGGACCAGCTCTGCCTCACTAAATTTCATTTTACAAAAAAGGCCAAAGTTAGGCTTTTTTTCAACGTGTAAGTGACACTGTTCTCATGAGCATGAATTTAAAGCAGCTGGAAGGAGTATGGCCAAAAGTTGAGGTGTCTTGGTTTTCATGTGGGTTTTGCTGGGCTCATCATGGACTTTGTCTGAAACCCCAGTGTCATTTCCCTGTTAATCTAGGACTATCCAGAGAAATTTCATTCACACAGGATCAGCCCTGACACAGGTCTTTCTTCCTGATGCTTTGTTGTCTTGAGTTATACATTTCTGAAGGGGAAATTGTGCTACCCTATTCTTCAGATGGAAACCCCACTTTAGGAAAGATTTTCTTCTTCAATTTGGTTTGAAAATTGAAGATTCCAGGGAGAAATACAACACATTTCTACATACATAATTTTGGTATTATGCTCATGCTTTAATTCCATACTTTTGCAAGTGAACTGGGCTTTCCCAAGGAGCATGGAAATGGCTTGGAAAATGCCATAAAGTGTTGTAATCTTCACTGCAGAGTTGTTCCTGCCTCTCTGCTGGGGCTCTTCTCCATTCTCTGCAGCACAGTCCTTCCTGTCTTCTCAGGGGCTCCTCCTGGGCTCTCAACCCACCCCTATTTATTCCAGTTACCTTCACAAGCTACAGCTGCTGCCCAACTAAGGACTTTGCAGCAGTAGCTCGTTTGGAGCAACTCAGACCCACACAGATCTTACAATACATAGATCTTAACAGGGACTCTCTCCATAACAATACATATATTCAGGCCCCCACATTTCCCCCCTTTTAACAATTATACAATTACAATACACATACAGTCCCAGCTCTCAGGCTGCCGCAGCTCTTGGCTGTCCTATCTTCTACCACTTGTTGTTGTTACATTTCTAGTGTCCCAGCTCTCTGGCTGCCACAGCTCTCGGCTGTCCGGGGGATTCCATACCTTCTTTCGATGTTTGGCTGCGTGTTCCTCCTCACACAGGGTCACCAGTTGTTGTAATCTTCACTGCAGTGTTGTTCCTGCCTCTCTGCTGGGGCTCTTCTCCATTCTCTACAGCACAGTCCTTCCTGTCTTCTCAGGGGCTCCTCCTGGGCTCTTGACCCACCCCTTTTATCCCAGCTATCTTTACGAGCCACAGCTGCTGCCCAGCTAAGGACTTCGCAGCTGTGACTCATTTAGAATAGCTAGGACCCACCAAATATAATATAGATATTCACAAGGACTCCTACTATACTTCAGTTGTTGTATTCTTGTTGTTGTTATAACAATACATATATTCAGGCCCCCACAATAAAGGTTTGAAGGTTGCAGGGCATTTTATTAGGACAGGTGAGCATGTCCTAGAGCTCACTGAGGGCAGGAGAGGGTACAAGTGCACTTAAGTCTGTGTTTCTTTGTTGCAGAACTGTGACAGCAACTGTGCTTGATATAATGTGATTTAAAAACACTTAACTCTTGTCTTCCTGCCTGCACTCCCTGACAGGCAAGTTATTTTTTAACTTTTGGCACCAGATGTGAGTTGTTATGTTAATACCCATGCAGCAGCTTCTGTGCAGGGAGTGCTCAGTGGTGTTAGATCTGGCCTGGAGTTTACCTAAGAAATTTTGTTGTGAAACTTTATCAGTTCCTTCTTCAGATGCCATTGGCAAAAACAAAAAAAAAAAAAAAGGAGAGAAAGAGTTTACTATATACCTTAGCTCATAAATTACCACATGCCAGTCCCATCCATATGACTACTAAGAGAGATTTTAAAATAATAAGTCTTTAGCCATGTCACCATCCTCCCAGTGATGTCTTGTCAAAGCCCAGCTCAGAGGAACTGCAGCTCACCAGAGCTGCACTTAGGTTGAAGGAAATCATGCTCCACTTAGGTTGAAGGAAATCATGCTCAGATTGGAGCATGGAGAAGTCTTCTGTGGAACACAAAGGATTTTATCCCCAGGCATCAACATCCCTCCTCTTTTGGGTTGGTGACACATGGCATGCAGGCAGATCTGAATAAACCTGCCTTAATGAAATTTATTAAAGAGATGTGAGGAGCCAGAGCAACAACTCCTCTGAGCTCCTGCTGTGCTCCTGTCATCAAGAGTGAACTCCTACAGCAGCTGCAGCCATCAGTCCCCTCTGCTCATAGTGCAAGGTCATCCATCTGTGCAGAAGGCATATCTGGGGCCACTGGCACATACATATAAAATACAACATATTTTCCCAGACACAGTCATGTTTCTTTGCTCCATCAAAAAGATAGGGACAGCATGCTGGCAGGCTTGGTGTGAAAGGACTGATATCTGCAGGAATCCCAGGTTTAATCCTTTGAGGGGTCTTTATTTCCTGCTCTGAGTGAAGGCCTGCCCTGCACTCAGCAGGCACAAGCTCCTTTGCAAGTGGCCCCATGGGTGAGGGGTGCCAGGGGTCAGGGATGTGCTGATGGAGGGCAGCCTCCCCAGACCTGTTAATGGACAGAGCAAGGCTCCAGCTCAGCTCTCACAGAGGATGATTGAATGTAGGGTTTTGCTTTTCTCAACCAGATGAAGAGGAAATACAGGAAGACTAATCTATCTCCTGAGGCTAAAGTTAGCTTTTGGGTGTACTCCATCCGGTGCCATTAAATTCCCATTTAAAATCAATTTTTTGGGACCAGGATTTCATTATCTCTTCATCAATAACCTTCTGTGCTTCATCAGTTTCTTCAGTCTGCTTTGCAACATCTCTTCAAAATCTGTTTATGTCCAATAGTCACAAAGTTTTATAGGCTGCCTAGGTACCTAGATATTTGTTTATCCTCTAGAACCACAGAGAATTCTTATGCTGAATCATAATGGAAAAAATAGAAAAGTCAAAACAGGTCATAACTTACCATCTGAAAGAAGAAACAGCTAGAAGTTAAGACCAACTGACAATTTTGTTCCAAGTCTCACCAATTTGATTTTTTTTCTACCTACTTCAATTACATTTTAAGGTAAAGTCACTATGACCTGTAATTTTTTTTTCCCCATATCAAACCTGAACCATTTAAGCCAAGAGTTTTTCTCAAAAGGTTTTATAATTTAATTTCTTGACACTCCATGTCAGGAAATATTTCACTGAAAATCCTTGGCCAGTTGAATTACTGGTGATTCAATGCCTAATTTTCTAGATGTTCCCACGTTTACTTCAAACTAACGAATATTTTATGGTAGGTGTAGTGCACCTTTATAATTTATTAATACAAAAACTTGATATATATCTAATTTTGACCAAAAGCAAAACAATGTTTTTGAATATGAAAAAACAGAAAGATCATTCTTAGCATAAATTCTTATGACTGTTGTTGTATTACATTCATCCAACTGATTTCTCTATTTCAAATGCTGAAGAAGAGGCAGCTGATAATTACATGGATATATATATTTGTGTGCCTTTGTAAAATACAGTGAGCACACAAACTTGCATTGTTCTTTATCAGAGGACCTGTAATGCAAACATAAGGGTTTGGCTGCAAATAATATTTTAAAAGTTTATTTAT